>NC_063162.1:39668411-40300634 GCF_023159225.1 Perognathus longimembris pacificus
TTAATTTAATTTAATTTTTTTAAGGGAGGCAGAAATTTTGTGGGCTCTTATGTTTTCCCCCCCCCCCCCCACCCACCCACCCACCCTGTGTTATATCTGTGGGTTCGTCTGTATTAAGAGTGTGGATGTCTGTGTGTAAATCTGTCTGGGAATAGATGTTTGTATTCTCATGGCTACATTATTTATTTGGTGCCTTTTCTCCCCCCCTGCAGTGGGTCGGCTCACCGTGTGGCTTGCACGGACCTTACATTTTCTACAAGGCTTTTCAATTCCACCTTGAAGGCAGACCAAGAATTTTGTCCCTTGGCGACTTTTTCTTTGTAAGATGTACGCCAAAGGATCCGATTTGCATCGCGGAGCTCCAGCTGTTATGGGAAGAACGGACCAGCCGGCAACTTTTATCCAGCTCTAAACTTTATTTCCTTCCCGAAGACACTCCCCAGGGCAGAAATAGCGACCATGGCGAGGTGGTAAACCGGTCTCTCCCTTTCTTCTTTCTTTCTTCTTCTTATTTTTCTCCCCTAGTAATGCTTATTACTGGGCAAGCTTGAAAATACTGTATTCACTTCTGCAGGCGAGCTGGATCGACTCTTTTTTTTTTTTTTTTTTTTAAAGGGGTAGCGCCACTAGCTGGGGCTCGAGTATTTTGCCATTGTCAGAGTTTGGCTGTCAGCTTTACAAAGAGGATCCAACTGATTTTAGTCAAGATCAGATAACTTGCTCGTGAAGGGTTTTGTTCAAGGGTGTGTGGTGTGTGTGTGTGTGTGTGTGTGTGTGTGTGTGTGATCGATCTCTTACTACTGCTTGAACATCACATGTTTTATATATATTTATGTACATATATATAATTTTTTGCCTTTTAAAATTTACCTTCATGTCTGGCTTGGTCGGGGCAGGGTAGGTTTTCTTTCGGTGGGTTTCGATATCTTTCACGTTGTGTTTTTTTTTTTTTTTTAAGTAAGTATTTGATATGTTTAAGAGGGCGGAAATTACGAAATGGAGGCAGAATGA
This sequence comes from Perognathus longimembris pacificus, assembly GCF_023159225.1. Lineage (NCBI taxonomy): Eukaryota > Metazoa > Chordata > Mammalia > Rodentia > Heteromyidae > Perognathus > Perognathus longimembris. Next base: position 39,669,423 of record NC_063162.1, read on the forward strand.
GATCAAAAGCTATTGAGTTGGCAAAGACGTGTTGAATAAAGTGATAAATGACAGGTACTGGAATAATACATTCAAATAACTTGCAGATCTGCCCGGGCGGATTTCAAAGCGGTCGTGTAACCGGCACAAACACGTTAAGCATTAACAACTATCTCTCGCCCACTCCCCCTCCTTCTCGTCCCACCCCACCCCCCCTCCCCGCCCCGCCAAGCCATTTGATGTTCTAGTTTTCAATTACTCCACGCAAAGTGGACGTCTCCCAGGGCGGTCTTTTTTTAGGGGTGTGTGGGACGGGGTGGGGGACGGGAGGGAGGGCACTGGGGTGTGCTCTCTCTTCGCCTACTGCGCTGCGGGGTCCGGGTCTGGGGTGCCCAGACTGCGCTCCGGGGTAGGGCGGGGAGGGACCGAGCCTCCCGGCACGTTTCTGGGCAGCCGCGGGGGCGCTCGCCGCGCTCCCCGGAGGACGCCGGAGGTGAGCCCGCTGTCACTGGGCTCCCGGGCAGCCTCCTCCCTTTGGCTCTGTCGTTCTTTGCCTGTGTGACCTCAGTTCTGCGGGTACCCCATGTCAGCTGTCCGACCCCAGCGCCGTGGTACCCGTGGTGTGTGTGGCGGTGGTGGTGGTGGGGACTATTTTGGGGGAGTCGGTGCCCGGGGCGAAGCGGGGGAGGCAGGGTGCCCCGCCGCCCGGTTAGGCTTTTGTGTTGCCAAGGCGAGAGAGGGTAATCAAACTCAGACTTTCTGAGGGTAAGCTAGCTTGGTGCCAGGCTCGCGAGCTTTCGAGGTAGGGCTGAGAATCTTTTTTTGTTAAATGAATGATGCCCCCCCCTCCCCTCCATCGTCTAACTCATCCTGGGGCTGGTTGCTGACAGTCTTTCCAGAATTCCTTGATCTGATGGAGTTGATTGTACTTTTGGCCTGGCTGGCTCACTCCCTCTCTCCCCGGGATCGTATTACCCATCAGGTTTCTGCCTGTTAATTACTGGAGTTCGTCAAAAATGCTCGCCCTCGAATCTGCCTTTTCGGATATAAGCCCCTCCCACCTCCCCGGCACACACCCCTCCCCCGCCCTCTGCCCCCCCCTCCTTCCCCCTTTCGCTCCCTCCTCCCCCCTCCCTGGCAGCTTTGGGTTTTAAACATTCATATTTCCCAACGACCGCCTGCAATTTTACAAAGGTGTTATTTGGAAATACTGTGAAAAATCCTGCAGCCTACCAACAGGTTGAGCTCTTTCCCCTTCCCAAGGTCTCGCTCAGCCCCCTCCCCCTACTCAACTTTCCTGCGCAGCTGTCTTCCTCCCCCTCCCCCTCCTCCTCCCGATTTCTTATTATTTGCTTTTCAAATTTATTACTTCAACATGGCCTGTGATCTGGAAAAGGGAAGGATTAAATATCCAGAAAAGAGCTGGTGCCTAATAGACTTCTGACTAAACCCAGGAGGAAATTATTCAGTATTTTATGGGATATTTTGTGGTCACTTTTTTTTTTTGAAAATTGAAATTGGAATTTTTTTTTACAGACCTCGTGTTGACCCCCACTGGGTCCAGTTTAATTTTTGTTAGTGTCATTCTGATTTAAGAATAAAAGCCATGTTCTCCGGAGATTGTATCTGCTGGAACTATGAACAGTGAATAGATACATTTTTTAATCCACGATCTCTTTTTAATTGTTCATTATGGGGAATTGGAAGCGAACCATTGTAACAATCTGTGCATTTCGTCACTACTATATGAGCCATACCTGGGAAAAATTAATCTTGCCATTTAAAAGTAAACTCTAGGGGTTTGGGGGAGGGAGATGGCTCTATTTATAATCCTCAGCTGCATATACATCGTCTAATATTATGCATGATTTGTTTTTTAATGCTAACACGGCTGGTAATTAGCTGTATGATTATACTTGTATATTTCATTAGGACTTTGGCTGATGTCATTGTGAATTATTCAGCCATATTAAAACAATTTTCAATTGAGATAATGACACGCCTCAAAATTATGCAAATGGAGACTGCATTGTGCAAAATAATTATGACAAATGTAAAGCAGGTAGAAAGTTTCCCAATGCAGATCAGTTTTCCACTCTGGTGATGTCATTTCCCCCCTGGCCTAAGTTAGTCATTCATTAGCAGAATAGCAGCAGCACTCTCCTCTGGAGGTGAGGCAACAGAAACCAGCATTTACCGCTGGCACCTAGAGGGGGTGACAGGGCCCTCTCATTAAGAAATTTGCTTTGTTTTCGTTCTCCCCATTAACTTGTTTATATACATTGAAATGATTTTTATTATTGATTTTTTTAAGAGTTATGAATGATGCATTTGTAATGTAGAACTGAAACAGAAAGGTTTCTTGGTGATATGCAGTGTTACTTGGAGAGAATATTCAGCACATTTAATCAGCCAATGCAGTTTATTTTAAGTAAGCAAATGGAGGTTAATAATTTCTTGATTGAGCTGACATCAGCATACATCTGAAAAGGACAGCCAGGACTCAGGATGCTTTTTTTGGTTTTTATAAGACTCATTCTGCCTTTTTTTTTTTTTAATGATTTCTTGAAATGTAAAAGACGTCAGTTCTAAAAGCAGGAAAATGATCATTGTGCAAGTTTAGAAATAGCGTCCCTGTGTGGTTCGCTATGATTTGCAGAAGGTTTTTTTTTTTTTCTTCTTGAAATTATTTTCTCATTGATCCTTGCAATCAATGTAGGAGAATGAGTAAGGCAGGATTTTGCATACCCATCTCACAGATGGGGATGTAGACTTAGGAAGGTTATGTGGCTTGTCCAAGGTTATCAGGAAGCACCAATCCCTCTTTACACTTTAAGATTGTTTCTACCCTCAACCCAATGAACTCTATCCTGGAAATCAGAGTTTGAATTAATCACATTTTGATTCTAGAATTATGTACTAAGGTAGAAAGCCCCTTGTACATTCAGCTTTGCCAAAGGTTACCAGATATTTAGGTAGTAAAATAACCATTCTTATTTTATAAACTTCTATGCAATTGCATATTATTAATATTTTAATATTATTTTAATAACCATTAACCATGTATTAATGTTGATTAATCTTAAATAGTTTTCATGTTCATGGTAGTGATTTGTATATAGTAGTGCCATCAGCTATTTCCTGACTGGTAGGTGGAACAAGTATACCATGAAGAGGCACATTTTTGAATGTATAGCTTAACTGCTCAAGTGGCCTTAAACAATCCTAAATTATTTGAGCCTCAGTGTCTTCAGCTGTATAATGGGAACAGTCCTAAGCATGAATGAATTTTGTGAAGATCAAAGATGTGTCTTATATTGTAAAGTGCCTAAATAAATATCAGGAGGTTATGATTATAGTAGTCTTTGTCCTACACCCTGTTATCATTATAAACAATACCAGAGCATAATAACTTTTATGTCTATGTGGACATAAAAGTTTATGTCTCAAACTACCATGAAAGCAAATAGCAGGACCCTGTACAAAGGAGTTAGATGTCTTTAGTAATTACCCACAGTTGCCACATTGAGCCAGTAGCTCTTCAGATAAAGAAAATGGCAAACTAGGCAGGTAATTGGTTCAGTTACAGAATCACATCCGATTACATTCATTTTCAAATTGGCAAGCACTTAATCTAGTAGCAATATACTCTCTTAAAATAAATGAATGTACAAACTTGGAGTTTATCCTGACCAGCAAGGGCCTGCGTTTTACCAAATGGTTTACTGGTCATCTGGAACTGTAATTGGATGGCTGGGACTAATAATGTCAAGGAGTCAAGAGCCAACATTACTGAATGTTTCAAATTCTAGCATGCATTCAAAATTTCTAGTAACATTTACTTATCACCACCTGAATCTGCCATGCCATAATTTATCACCAATGTGCCATCCAGTATAAACTGTTAGGTTTATTAAGGTAGGTAGCCGATAAGGTAGAAAGCCACACAGTATTCAGGCTGGAGAGAAAAGTTTGTTACCCAACCGCTGGCCTGTGGCAGAGATGATGCCTGGCAGGAGAGGAGGGGCGAACGCCATCCGGCCCTGCCCAATGTAGGGCGGGGGGGGGGGGGGGGGGGCAGGGGGTGTGGCCAGGTGGATTAGGATGTGACCTCAGGGAAGGGGGAAGTTACTGCCTCCAGGTATGCTGGTTACCCAGGTAACTGGGTGGAGACTTAACCAGTTTTTTTTGAGGGGGGGAGGGGGGCTCTGCATGGAACCCTCCCTGGGCGGACCTTACATAACCATCCAGTGAAAGGTTGATTTAAAAAGCCATATTCTTGGAGTTATTGAGAGTAACTCAGTTGGAATCGCTGGGTTTGGGTTCAGGATTCTGAGTTATAAACATTTTGAACTAGCTGTATGATTTGGGGCAAGTCTGGAATGGTCTTCTGGATTGCAGTTTTTTCATCTGTAAAATGGAAATACAATATTTCCTTGGATGGTTTTAAAGATCAAATGAGTTAATTCATGAACAGTGCACAAAACAGAAGTTGACTCATAGTATATACTTCATCAGTGATGGATTGGCATTATTATCATCATCGTCATTTTTGAATATTATTATTATTATTAGCTTTCACTGACATTGGACCTTATTGAAGAAAGCTTTCCCTGTGAGAGGACCATCCCTGGCTTAGGTTGCTACAACATGCACCTTTGCAGGCTCCTTCAACTTAGACTATCATTCCTCTGTATTTGGGGCTTATCTGTATCACCAAAATAGCTCCTGAAGAATTTAAATTTTGCTGCTGAGGTATGTTGGCAACTGGACCAGCAGGATTTTTTTTTTTTAAAGATTACCTGAGTTGATCATATCTGGGCTCAGACAGACTGGTTTTAGACTCTAGGCGGTACTGGATTGGCCTTGCTCATTTCTTGCATTAAGCTTGTTCTTCATTTGTATCCACAAGTTGAGTTTTTAGAGATTTCTGGGATGCTTTAACTGACTTGCTGATTTTGGACTCTGTTTTAAGTTTTCTGAACCTCAGTTTCTTTATCTGTACAATGGATTAAGTGATCTTTACTCTATGGGGATAATGATTCATGCTAAGAATGAAAAAGCTTTGTCATCTAACCTAGTATCTGTGAAGACTCAACAGTTGCAGTTGTAGGCATGATTATGTATTGTTAGTAATCAGTTAAAATTCATCTTTACCCTCTCCCTGACATGGTTTCTAGAACTAGGATGAGAATGAAAGAATGATATAGAATACATTAAACTGTAACAAGGGTTAGCCAACTAAGGCCTTCAGAGCCAAATCTGGGACAGTGTCTGTTTCTGTAAATAAAGTTTTATTGGAATGTAGCCACACTCATTTGTTTATGCATTGTTTATAGCTCTTATGCTACAGCAGCAGAGTTAGGCATTTTTGATCATTAACATATGACCAATAAAGTGGAAATGTTTACTATGTGGACTGAATACAGAAAATATTTGCTGACCTCTGGCCCATAGAGTTGATCTAACAAAAGGTACATGACTGTGTACCTGTTTCTTTCCTCCCCCCACCCCAACTCTTCTTGCTCTTTCTGCTCCTCCTCTTTCTCCTCTCCTCCTTCCCCTTTGGGGGAGGGATTGCACCCAAGGGACACACATGCTGAGCACATGCTCTACCATTGAACTGTAGCTTTCTGCCTTGGGTTTAGAGCAAGATTAATAATAAAGAAAACAGCCAAGCACCAGTAGCTATGCCCTGTGATCCTACCTACACAGGAGGCTGAGGAGGAGGATAGTGGTTTGAAGTCACCAAAAGCAGGAAAGTCCATGAGGAATCTTATCTCCAATTAACCAGCAAAAATCTAAAAGTGGAGCTGTGGCTCAAGTGGTAGAGTGCCAGCTTTGGGTTACAAAGCTCAGGCTCTGAGTTCAAGATCCAGAACCTAAAAAAAAAATTATATATATATATATATATATTAGAGGAAATAATTTAACAAAATATTATGGCATTAACATTTTTATATACAAAACATTATTTCAGTATGGCATCAACGATGTTAAAATTTGAGAATGAGAAAAATATATATTGAAATATATTTCAATGGCTAAATCTGAACACTAACAGATATTAATGCTGCCTATCTTGAGTTAATAAAAAAAGCTACTTGTTGAGTGCTAATGGTGTGTTCAGGGTGCTGCTAGGTAAAGAGACAGATGCAAAACAGTTGGTGATTTGGCCCTTTTTCTTAAGAAGTTTATCAATCTTAATAAAAGAGATGACATCAACACATGTTTAAAAGGTCAAAACAATATCAGTTGTAATTGTGTTAACAGTACAAGTGATATATATGAATACTCATATACATATATATTTTCAAGGCTCACAATTGGCATATTGGAATAAAATCCTTTAATTCCTCAGATGTTGATTCACAGCTTAGTATGTGGTAAGCACTTGAATACAGTGGTAAAGAGAATGGTTCCTGATTCATTAAGAATCACTGTTTACTTGCAACCTTTCATTATCTTGATGGAAACTAGAAAGTACTGTCTTCATCTTGAATTCACATTCACCGGATACACACTGATAAAGTGCTTACTGTGAGCCCAAATCTGTTTTAGTCCTAGGTATGCATCATGACCAAGAAAGGCGAGAAGCCCTGCTTTCAGGGTATCCATAGTCTAGGGCTGGCTTTTCACCTTTTACATACCTGGTTGTATCCTGTGGCTGACTTCTTTTCCTTTATATTGCTCTCTTCACCTATAGCCCTAGAGTATTCAGTGAGTATTGAATGCCTGCACAATGTAGTTAGATATCTTTTTGCCCACAGCCTGCCTTCTTTAAACTTGGTCCAATTTCTTCCTGCCAGAGGACCATTGATGAGTCACTCACCTGTGGACTTGCCCTAGCACCCCTCACACACTTTTCTTTCTCTTCAAGAATGTTCAGCCTTTTTGCACCATTGTATATGAAAGCATGTGAACTAGTGCTTTTAGTACAACTCACCAAACAAATGAGCGAATTACTGGGGAGAGTTGTTGGGCACCATCTATCTTTACGGTTACTTTTCCATTTGATACCAATCAGATTACCAAAATACAGGGCTTTGGGGGTAGCAGCCTATGAAACCTAGACTTCTGCAAAGAAGAATCATTACTCACCTGAATTTTGATTGGGTATTCATAGAAACCAGAGTATATTTCAGTCTCATGGTCTTAACTAGGCCCCATGTTTAATAGGCTCAAAATTGGAAGCAATTAAAACCTCTCTTGACATTTAGATTGTCAGGCCCGTGCTAAGGAAATGTTATTTTTTATGAAGTACAAGAGTCCACACATGTAAATACTTCGTTATTAATTATTAATAAAGCACACCATTGTTCATAGTGGCATCTAGTGATACATGACACAAGCTCATTTATCAAGGTCTAGTTTTAACCAATATCCAGAATATAATTGCTCGAATCAAATGCATTTGCTTGTCATTTTTTTATAGCCAGAGTGTTTGGATATTTGCCATCTTCTACTCAGAATAATATTGCAGCTAATGATTACTTCGTTGGCTTGGCTTTTAAAGAGATTTAAAACAAATTTATTGATTATTGGCTTAAGGATGCATTCGCCTTTCAGTGGTGTGGTCATGGATTCCTGTATTTCTTACAGAATCTGTTCCTGTGCCCTTGTGCAAGGATAGGTATTTCCAGGTCATTACGGTTATCCCTAGTTACCCTCACTGACCCACTGGAGATTAGAACTCAGGCTTTGGCCTTCAGAGTGCCTCACTTCCATTCCTGACTGAGAGTGTCAGTATCAACAACATATTTCAAACATGCTGAAGATGATAATGATTGAAAGGGTGCTTTAGAATCATGCTAATGGCACCCATCTCCCGCACACACTTGTGTAAATTAATTCTGCTTTTAAAATGAGATGCACAGTTTAGCAGCGTTAAAGATGGATATTTGACATTTATCATGCAGACTAGGATGGCTGGTTTAATCATGTGAGTTTTCTTTTGGCTCTTTGGAGCTGTGTACAGACACAGGGGCAGATATCCTTGGGCAGAGAATCATCAACCACAGAGTCCCATCTCCATACTTGTGCCCCAGTAAGAAAAATAGGTGGCAGAGGCCACATGTTGCTAGTTAATCTTGTGACCCTATAAACACCACCACCCCCTTTTTTCTCACGACTCCTAACACACAGGGCTGTGTAACACCCCCTTTTCCTTATGTTGAGCTCCAAAGCCTGATCAGTGGCACTAAACATTAAACTCTTGTCTTTGAGAATAATAGGCTTTGCTTTCTATACCCTCAAGCATGTTGAGCTACTGTGCAAGCTGGAAAATAAAAATGTTCTAATTGTGTCTTTTAAATAAGCATAGGAGTGAATTAATTAGACCATATTTTGTCTTTAGTTGCTTAGCTACACAATAGTATTCCTGAGCACGAGTAAGATAAATTGCCTCTTTTTTGTGCTGCTTGTCCCTTAATCATAATTACTGTATTGCTTAGGAGAGTAAAGCATACATAGATTTTTGAATTTTTTATTAATAGTCAAAAATATGCATATGATATATAAAGTATATGCGATTCAACCTGTTTTATATGCCTTTATGTGGGAAGAAGTTTTATTGTGGTGGTAACATTTGCATTGGTTGCTCAAAGATGTAGTTCTGGGAAATACATAATTGAAATGTTTTTGAATTGCTTTTTCTGGCCTTTTCAATCTTATTCAAAATAATAGTGCCTCCAGCCCTAGAACAGTCATTCTTATTTGATTTAACATCTTTCTTTGCACTGCAATACAAGGAGCCCAGTTTTAACCCTGCAACGCCTAGAGGAGGCTCAGAGATTCATAGGCCTCAAAAATTGTGTCTTCTGGGTTTTCTTTTTAGCTTGTGTTGTAGGGGTGTGGAGCCAAAGAAGCAAGACAAGGACCCACATCTTGGGCATCACTGTGATGCCCTTCACCCTTGGCATACTCCCTTATTCCTTAGAAAAAGTGCCAAGGTTTGTGGTGGCAAGAGTATGTGATAGCTTAGGCTGTGCAAACCTCTGTGCTTGCTTTCTGGGGGCTTGCAAAATGGGATGTTGTTACCAGAATTTGAGTTTCCAGTTTCCTCTGACCTCTTCCCTCCTCCCCTAAGCCTCCACCAAAGAGAGTAGTGAGAAGAAAGACAGCTTGATATAGTTATTGGACAATAGGAGAGTCTGGCTTAAGATCCAGGATGCATGCTTGGTGAATGTATGTGAAAACTGACCCCATTGTTCTGTTGTGTTTGAAAAGCAAGTAAATTATTTACAGATATTTGCTAATTAAAGCACATGTTGTTTCACCAGCACAAAAGAACACAGTATAACTGGGGACAAAGAACTGAGTGCACATAATTTAAACTCAATAATTCCATGTATTCCCTTTTTAAGGGGAAATACCTTTTAAAAATATGTTTATATAAGCTGTTGGGGGCTATAGGGAGGTGTGGGTCCCTCACTAACTTTCCGTTGTAGATAAGGTCTGGGATCTCGCAGATGGAACTGTGGCTAGTTAATTACACTGAATTATGTGTTTGAAATGTGAAAAAGAGTAGATCTTATAAGTTCTCATTGCCCTCTGAACCCCAATGATAAGTATGTGAGGTCAGAGGTGTTACTGAACATTTCACAGTATAACAGATCATCACACTGTACATTTTACATATGTGTGTGTTTGTGTATGTGTGTGTGTAATTTATTTTGCAATGCTACCTCAGTCTGGAGAAAATAAAAACAAAGATAATATGTGTATATCTACACATATATGCATATATATATATACACACACGTGTGTGTAAGTATGTATGTGTGCCTCTCCTCGGGAAGCTCAGATGCTACAGAGATAACAGGCCAAGTCCCTACTGAGCTGGTTGTCATCAAGCTTGCTCTAGGCTCTCTATGGAATGTTAGATGGAAGCAGTTTTGACAGAATATTGTTTTCCCTTTGCTTGCTATTATCTAGTTGGAGTTCCACTCAGAATACCATTAGGAATAAAGCAAGTTGTAAGGGACATTCCAATGTGAGATGAAAAAGGCATTTTTCTACTAAGTGTATTTTAAAATGTAATTTTAGTACCATTTATTGTACCTTGATAAATACCAGGCAAAATTTAGAATTTAAAGCTAAAAATTTTTTTTAAAAAAGAATGAAAACAAATTGGCCACATATTGTATCAGGGAATACAGATGACCTCATTCACTTAAAGTTTTTAAGCTTTTCTGAATGATACTCATCTTAGGTGTTTAGTTAGTTAATTTATCCTACCATGACTACCCAACTTTAGCTGGTCAGAAATTTTCATCATGAGGTAAAAAGGCTGATGATAGAAGGCAAATGTCAAAAAGTGAAGGACACCTGCTGCTGGATGGAGCAATGGCTTAACCCTTGGTGAAATTGGTCCCTCTGCCTGTGCCATCAGTAGACATTTTTGGTTTAGGTGTACCTTGTCTGGGGTCTTTTGGTATTGTTTATAAAAATAATCCAGAAGAATGCCCTAAATTCGTTTTTTTCCTTCTTTATTGCCAAAGTGAAGTACTGAGAGGTTACAGTTTCATATGTAAGGCAAGTACATTTCTTATCCAACTTATTACCTCATTTCTAAGCTTTTTTTTTTGTTTGGTTTGGTTGAGGTTCAAGGTTCATTTGCCATGGATATTTTGATGGCCTTATAGAATATACAATATTGAACACAGTGGTTTTATCTCCTTGTATTTATTTCACAAATACACATCCTAAGGGCTAGAATGTACACATCACAAATACATACTCACAGATAACAGTGATTGAGGTAGAACTAGATAGAATCCAATACCCTCATACAGCAGTTTGGTCAGCTGCTTTGGGGAAGGGACTGCTCTTAAAATAGATAATTGTATCACATTGTCATGGTCAGGGCATGTCATGTCCATTTTGTCTTACACCAATGGATGGTGCCCCTAAAGAACAATAATTTAAAAAAATAATTATGAAATCACTAATGAAGAGTGTAGACATAGATGGGAAGGGCAGTAGTTCTGCAGAAAATAGGCTTGATATTCAGGATTCCTAGCTGGACCTCCCCTTCATTCCCACACTCTTTCCTAAAGTTCAGAAAGCTCTCTGGTAGGGTTTTTTTTATTATTATTATTTATTGTCAAAGTGATGTACAAAGAAGTTACAGTTTCATATGTTAGGCCTTGGTTACATACCAGCCTAATATAAGGTTTGTGGAAAAGTTGAAATCTTGGTGATAAATGAAATTGGCATTTCTATCAACATCTGGTGCTTATTGTGGCTTTCCATTCATTCAAAAGTGTTTATGGATAACCTACTATGTGTTCAGTTGTTTGTGCTAGAGATAAAATAATAAACAGAGTGACTAGTAGGGAGACATTTTCCATTCTCATAGAGCTTAGCTCTTATTTTAGGGAACAAGAAGCCATTTGTACAGGGTGCCAGTGGCTCACACTTGTAACCCTACTACTCAGGAGGTTGAGATCTGAACATCTCAATTTGAAGCCAGCTCCAGCAGGAAAGTTTGGGAGACTCTTATCTCCAATTAACCACCATAAAGTAGGAAGTGGTGCTGTGGTTCAAAGTGGTAGAGCACTTGCCTTGAGTACAAAAGTGCTTGGGGACAGAACCCAGGCTCTGAGTTCAAGCCCCATGACCAACCAAAAATAATTTTTATGAAAGGAAAAGAAGCAATTTGTTTGATTTGTCCAAAATGAGTATTAAACCATCTCCATACATCTTAGTCTTGGAATCATATTCATACTTCCTTTGAGACTGCTTTCCTTTCCCTTCCCTATATATGCACAAGCCAGAGAGAAAGCTTCAGTTTTCTCTTTTCCAAAACTATCTGCACTAATTTCACCCACAGTGTTTTTAATGAAGTCAAACTCAAAATATTTTCCATTTTTAGAGTAACTGTTATGGGTCAGGCATTGTATGTGTTCTAATATGTAAATTAAATACATAAAATATCTCATTTAGTCCTTTCAGATATTCTGTAAGGTTAATAGAATCCATATCTTATAATGATGCAGCTGAACCATGAGCGGTTAAGTAGTAACTCACTTGAGTCACATTTAAATGAGACTCAGACCCAAGACTGAAACCTAAGATCTCCCCAATTTCATCAATAGGTGCTGTTCATGGGTGTCTCCCTATAACTTTCTATAACTGTAGTATTTACTTGAACTTTGGGACTTTGATTATACACTGACCTACTCTTCATTTGAGCCTCTAGTAACTTAGAGCCAAATTGCTGGTTGACTGATACATCAGTAATGGTAATGCTGTGTGCCTGTATAATAAAATTTAAAGGACTTCTTGGACCCCGACAAGGATGTCTCTCTTACATTTCAGAGGAGAGGAGTCTTTACCTCATCACCTCTAAGGTGTAAAATTGCTTTATATGTGAAGCCCAGTGATGGGCCCTGAAAGAACACAGTGGAAAACCAGCAGATTCTGCCCCATGGAGCTTGGAGAGAACACTCATTTAATAGAATTATTTCAAGAAAGGGATCCATTCAGTGGCGAGGTCAGAGTGATGAAAGGGAAATAAAGGTGTGTATGATAGGGTGGGTACCTTATCATCTGAGGGTTCACTTTTGAAGAAAGGACATTTGAATTGAGGTTTCAATGCATTATGAGATATAGATTGGGAAGAGACTTCTAGAGAAGGCAGGATAGCTTTTGGTCTGGGACTGACCTTGTGAATCCAGTGACCAGGTGACAGATGTTGTTGTGGATATCATTGAGACTCCTACATAACATCTTCAGAACTGATTTACATTGTTTGGCTGTGAAGACAGTAGAAGTCTAGGAAAAACAAGGCCCAATACCAAATATAGTTTGTGGCCTGTCTTTGCAAATAAATTTTATTAGCCACACCCAGTTGTTTACAAATAGAGTTGTTGCAAATAATACTTTGTTAGCCACACCCGATGGTTTACAAAGGTTTCTTGACATTTTCACACTGTTATTGGTGACAGAGACTGGCTAATACACAGACCCTAAAATATTTGATATCTGGCCTTTTATAGAAAATGTTGGCCAGTTCCTGGTTTAAAACAATATTGTTAAAGTTAATTGTAAAACTAGGTGCTGACAACTTTCTATGGGGCCTTTTTATTCCTCACAACTCTAATCCCATGAGGACAGTTCTGCAGTCAACTCCTTCTGGCAGAAGCATCATCTGAGTGGTTAGGTAAATTGTCCAGCTTTCCAGCTTTGCTCCTCAGGTGAATAGCAGAGAGAGGATGAGTGGGAACTCAAAGTGTCTTGATTCCAAAGAACAGAAAAATGCAGATGGCAGAAATGTTATGCTGGCCTGGGTCCAAGTACAAGAAGCAGGTGGCATCAGAAAAGGAGTATCAAACTAGCTGAAGTTCCACACTAGGAAGTGAGGTAGCCCCCATGGATACAGCAGTATCCATCTCTCAAGAACCTATTCAAAACCACCTCCTTACCACACATGGTGGTTCACTCCTCTCATCTTTATACTCAAGAGGTTGGAGCAGGAGGATTGCACCCTGAACTATACAGGGAGCACCCAGCTTCCCTAGAGTACCTAAAGAGACTATGTCTCTTAAAATTTTTTTTTTGAAAAATTTACCTCCTCCTGAGGCCTTTCATTAGCGATCTTGGCTGGAGGTGAGGAGGGGTGGAACTGTGGAAAATTGACTAATGTGGATATGCCCACCAGCCCATGCAGGTAAGACTAGTGAGTGAAAGACATCCAGAGACAATACTGAATCACTTTCTTCAAGTCCTATCATGGCCAGGCAGGAATGTCCACCAATACAATCTGCCAAATCTTTTCAGTTTTTTGTGAGAAACCAGGAATCCAGATTTTTGTGTAATTCTTTTGTTAGTTGGCTACTCAATCTAATTCTTCAAACACTCTAATTAGGCCAAAGAAAATGTCTTCAGTCCAGATGTGGCCCACAGGCTAGCACCTTGCAAAGCTTTGGATGATTACAATTTTTTAAAAATGTTCTCATATTTGGCCCAGTTCATATAATTAAAGCAAAAGTGCCAGGTGTGGACATGTGGTAATCCTAGCACTCAGGAAGCAAGAGCAGGAGGATTGAGAGGACTAGACCCACTTGAGCTACATAGCCAGAACCTGTCTCAAAATACAAGCATTAGAGTTGTAACTCAATGGTAGAGCCTTTGCACAAGATCCTGGGTTCATTCCATTCCTAGTACTGAGGAGGTGAAATGTAGGAGGGGAAATCAACAACAACAACAACAACAACAACAACAACAAAACCCAGAAGGAACCTGTAGGTCTTAAAGAAGCAATGGAGGGATCAACACAGTTTAAAGTATCACACTATTCTTAGCAGGCAAGTTCCAGCGTTTAGAAAGATGGCAGGAATGGATGATCAAAAGAGCTTGAGATCTTCATTTAGGTGTAAAGAAGGGTCCAGAAGCTGGGGTGTGAAGGAATGTGTGCATGTGCAGCTGGCCCTAGCTGAAACCTGGAAAAGTATCATGGAGAAAAGGAGCTTGTAGTAGAAGAGGCCACAAAATGCAAGAGCTTTCATGAGTAGAGATGCCTTGAGTGAGATAGGAAAATACTTGGCGGAAAGCCAGCCTTGGCCATGAGAAGCCAGACAGACTGAGGCCAATGTCGTGGGGTTTACCATGTGGCCTTGAATCTGCGAGGCAAGTGCTCTACCACTATGCCATATTCTGAGCCACCTGGCCTTGAATCTGCAGACTGTGCTGATAAATAATTTCACACCTATGTAATTCTCTTCCAGTTATAACATAAACTCTTAGTGTTGAAGCCTGGTGGAATAGAATGTGATTATTCTGCCAGTCAGTAACTGTTGGGTCATCTCAGCCAACTTGCTTCCTCTTCTTGGACTCTTAGTTTCTTATCTGTGAAATGGGTTAATATTGCAGAACAAATGAGATATACATGACATTGTGACCCAAACAAGGAACTGGCTTGTCCCAGGTCCCTAGTAGATGCTAGTTAACCACACTGCTCTTTCTGGTTAATGACCAAATCCTAGCCTTTGAAGTCTGCCATGGTGCTAGGCAACATATTAATAGCCCCTTAATAAGTAATTTATTAGTTGAGTCATTGGACTATTGTTTGAAAAAGAATAACTGAGACAACTATCATTCTAAATAAGAGTTAATCTTTCTGGTATTTGGACTAATTCGAGAGTTTTATTGAGTTAGGTTCAAAGTTTTTGATACATGTTTGAGGTTTTCAGTGACGGTGAAGGGGACACGTTCAAACCCATTCTGTTCTGGCCCATTGAACTCTTAAAGGATCTGCCCTGGGTATCTGTGCCATCAGCCACAACAAACTAAAATGAGATGGGAAGATGATGGAGTTAAGGGGTAAAACCTGCATTCCAGATGTTCTTCCTCAATATAGCAAATGCAATTCAGACCTGTTGCTCCTCCCTACCGGTGTTCGCTCATTCTACCCTCCACAGATGATGAAACTACCAGAAAACCTGGTGCTGATCTGCTGAATGTGCAAACATTGAATTTACTTTAAATACACCCACTTTTTCCTCCCTTAAAAAAAGAAGTCTCTCCCATTTTTTACTCTTAAAAACAGCCCTAATTTGAAATTTTGTTGCATTTCCTGAGTGCTTCCTCCTCCTCGACTTATGGTAGTGATGTTTTGGGAGAGGAAATATATTTCAGTTTTCAGTCTTTCCAAGATACCAAACACATCCAGCAAAAGGATATAAGAGGAAGGGTCCCAGCCAAATAGCTGGGAGATCTTAGAAGAAGGATCTTCAAAATAGAGACTGCCTGCTACACCATTAAATCCTTTTGCTTTGGGTTAATCCCATAGTGTATATCAGCTTACTAGAATTCAGATGGAAACATTGCTGCAGTACTGTCTCCTCACCAAATCATTCCAAAATACATGGCTTATGAATACAGAACCTAATTGAATTTTCTATGTCTTAAGTGAAGTAATCTGTTCCATCCTTGTTTCTTGTGAATATTCTCCATAATAGTCTAATTGTGTTTTATGCTCCTAAGGGCTGAATATGTGTTCAGCAACAATGGATTGGGTTGTAAAATAAGCATCTGACTCAAGACAGGCCAAAAAGAAGGTTCTAGTAAACCCACCAAGGATATTTCTAATGCAAATTTTATGACTCACAGAAAATGGTAGTGTCTTTTAAAATTATCAACAGACTCTGCTTTTTAAAATTATTGTTATTACTCCTTTTCAGTATAGGTCCTTTCTTCTTCCACATTTTTGATGTTATTAGATCAGTAATTCAATAGACAGCCAAGCAGGTGTTCAGATCAAGCCTGACCCTAGCATTCTTCACATGACCTCTTAAAGCAGCAGACTGAAAATGTTCTCACTGTGTCAAATATTGAGATATCTCAGTTGTCTTACAGTTTTTGTGGTGGGCAGTAGGGGGAGAATTTAAAGTTTTTTTTTCTTTTTCCCTCTCTCTCTCTCTCTCTCTCTCTCTCTCTCTCTCTCTCTCTCTCTCTCTCTCTCTCTCTCTCGTAAAAAGAAACCTTGACTGACTTTGGCCATGAGTATTGTACAGTTGTATGTTTATAGAACTTGTAGATTATGCTGATAGACAACACACATGTGTTCTGTGGGGTCAGCTATGCCCAGGGTTCTTAGAAAACAATTCTTGAGGGCGGAAAGAGGAAAAGGGAGATGAGGTTTAAGAGGTTTGGAATTATTCTGAGGTATCCTAGGGCAACCATAGTACAGGATTGCCCTTGAAAAAGGTAACAATTTTTGTGATGGTGGTTTGAACTCAGTGCCTCATGCTTGCAAAGTAGGTGCTCTGCCACTGGAGTTATACCCCAAACCCTTTGTGCATATAGGAAATTTTTTCACGAAGGCTGACTTTTGACCACAGTCCTGTCTGTTGTTCCGTAGCTAGGATTACCTTGCAAACCCTCACAAACAGTTTGTGTTTTGAAATAGAGTTTCATTAACTTTTATTGCCCAGAATGCCTACACCTCTATCCTCCTAATTCTGCCTCTGGCATTGCTGGGATTACAGACTTAATTCACCATTCCTGGCTCTAATTTTAAATAGAGGTGTTGTTGTTGTTGTTGTTTGTTTTGGTTTTTTGTTTTTGTTTTTGATTCTTTTGCCAGTCCTGGGGCTTGGACTCAGGGCCTGAGCACTGTCCCTAGCTTCTTTTTGCTCAAGGCTAGCACTATGCCACTTGAGTCACAGCACCACTTCTGGCCATTTTCTACATATGTGGTGCTGGGGAATTGAACCCAGGGCTTCATGTATACAAGGCAAGTGCTCTTGCCACTAGGCCATATTCCCAGCCCCTTGTTTTGTTTTTTAACTCCAACCTTTTACTCAATTAAGTCCTTTCACTATTTGTTAGTATATTCAAAGAAAACAATAAGATTATTCCCTTTCTACTTGCTTACAAAACTTACACAAGTTAGTCACACTTGGCAAATTTATATTTTACTTTGCCCTTTTCAACTTGAAAGGCATATTTACATTGGTAAATAGTTCCTGGAAGTGTCTATGGATGTCCCCCAAATGAAATATCTCTTGAACATGCAGCTGATTTGAGGCTTAGGAAGTTGCATGAAACATTTTTCTATTGGCTTGTCATCCTCTTGGCAGAAAGTAATCTGCTTTCCAGGCATAGCTGAAAGTGGTTGTTTGCACCTTATTTCATAGACTTTATTATTTCCTTTTTGTACAATTGTATGTAAATAAATGGATTCCATGTTGAACTTTGGTGTATTAGTGATCTATTAGTGTTGCATAACAAATGGTTTGTATTGTAGTGTCTTAGAGCAGCTCTTATTCTCTGTATCTATGGGTCATGGTTCTGAGTGTGACTTTGTTCTGGTATATTTGGGGTGTCTCTCAAAGCTGTACTTAAAGTTTCAACGCGGCCTACTATCACTCAAAGCTCTTCTTGGGAGAGACTGTACTCCCAATTTCCTGCTCCTTCCTGATGGCAGATCTCAGATCTGTGGAACTGTTGGTACTGGTGCACCTCAGTCCCTTGATGTAACATACTAGCTCCTCAATGAGGCAGTCTCAGAATGTGAGAGCCATACTCTAACCTAACCTGAGAAGTAATATCTGATTACTTCTGCCTTATTCTGCTTGTTAGAAGGGAGACATTGTATCTAGTTTATATCACCAATAAGAGAAACTTATGGCAGGCTGTGGACAGAAGAACTTGAGGAATCTTGGGGCCATCTTGCAGGGGCCCTATGACATTCAACAATAGAGCCCATCACCGTAGTGGACAGCTCATCTAATGAGCACTGAACTGTATTCTTATTCTGCCTTGCTCTTTATTTTTTTTTCCTCTCCCTCCTTTTATTATTATGCAGTCTCCTTAGGCACTTCTTCACAAGCATCTCCCCTCTCTTCTGGGCATATAATTACAGATGACATACACAGTAGACAGCAGATTGCTTTAATCTTTTAAGGATTTGTTAGTCTTACAGCATGTCAACAAGCCATATTGAGCCTTTTTAAACCTAATGTCTTGATCAATGAATTTGGAGAGTTTTGCCAGAAAGGGCATTGTGTCTGGGATGATGATAAATCTGCAGAAAGAAAGGGTGGGAGGGACCTGTAGCTAGTCCAAACAGGCTTCTTAATGCATACGAAACAAAAATGTTTCATGCATACATAGCTGAGGTGGGGCATTAAATCAAGTTGTCTCTTAAAGAAAATCTTAAAAAACCAGATTTGTCTTTTCACTGAGCCTCTCCTAGCTGCCCTTGGACCTTAGTCATATGTCAGTAGAGCAGCTGGCCTGTCAACTTTTAAATTCTGTGGAAATTAGCTGTTTCATGGACAAACTGATCTATTTCTCTTTCTATCTAGCTATTTCTCAGTGTGGCATTCAACAAAGCGCTCAAAAACACGTACATAGGTAAAGGCTTGAGGAAAACTGATTGTGGTCAGTTTTGTAATAATGAAAATAGATTGGTGACATAGTGTTCATGTTAAACCTAAAATGAATTTAGAGAAAAGGGGCTGTGATTCAAATTGAAGAGTTTACCTCAACTACAAAGATGCACTGTGGTTGGAGCATGTTGTCTGCTTTAACCACCTTCCTTTCTTCCTTTTCTTCCTTCTTTCTTTTTTTCTTTCCTTCTTTCTTCTTTCTTTTTGCTCTTTGAATTTGACAGTGCATCACATGCCTTTCTATGCTGAGTTGCCTCTGCCAAGACCTTCCCTGACCATTCATTCAACTTAATCGTTTCTCATTCTGTTCTTGCTTCTCTTTATTTCCTCTTCTAAGTCTTTTGCTTCAGATTTTGTTTACTATCTGGCCCTTCTGCTCCTCTTCCTCTCCACCAATTGATACATACAAACCTAACCATAGGCATCAGTAAGGTAGGCAGTCTTTTTGGTCTCCTTTATTCCTAGATGTGATATCAGTGCCTGGCACCTAGTTGATACTCAGTATTTATTAGATGAATAAAATTGTTCACAACTATTTCTCCTTCTATAAATCATATTTAGCTTAGGCCTGACTGTTTACTGTTCATCTCCCCATTACACAGATATTACATGAGTCAGGGACTTGCTCCTTAGGTCTTTCTTTTGCTTAGCACAGCTAAGGGTAGATGCTCAGAGCACTGCAGAAGAGTATATAAACTTGCAACAGGACTGAAAAGTAAGTAACGTTCATTTCCCAAGTAAGACACTGTTCAGTACCTGGCACATACCAAAGAGTCCATACAAGTTAATTGTATCAGACTGAATTGAGTTGGAGAAAAGGCTAGAACAAAATCTCTCCTGAAATGACTGGATGAAGCATGGCTTGTTGAATGTTCTCTTAAAAGTATAAGGATGGCATCACCTGGATTACATTCTATGACTGTTTTGTCAGTGGCCAGTAGTAGCATTCATTCACTCCTTCACTCAGTCATTCCTGAGCTCTACCATGAGGACATTGGGTATGGACAAATATGTTTTACACCCCACCTTTAGGAAGCTTATTTAGGGGAACCTGGGCTTTATTCTCTGATTTTTAAACCTGAGGTTGCAAACAGTTGGAATCAGGTGGTTACAGTTGCTCGAGTTCATCTTTCGTGTTGCTTCCCCCACTACACACACAGTCTTTGAACAGGAGTAGAAAGGTCACCAACTGTGGTTGCAAATTGGCTCTTGCATTAATCCGAGATTATTCAAAAACACTCAATATTTTTCCAAACTGAGTCTAGGGCTTTTGATCGAAGCCTAAATCATTTGCCATGGCAGAATATCTCACTAGTAGAGGAAAAACTAGAACTTAAAAATACAAAGCCCCTTTAAGTAATCCAATGTAGGATAATTACATTATTAAATAAAGCTGTGGGTCTCAAATTATTCCACTACCATTGTACATGTGATGATAATGATGTGAACTGTGCTAAGTGAACAGAAGAAAAGAAAAGTTTAACAGAGGAGGCATGGCTAAAATCAGATATTTATGTTTAAGCAGGGGCTACACAAAAGAGGAAGAATTCCTTGGTTTTTACATGAAGGTGTTGTAAATGGGCTTAAGTCTCTCAGTGATGTGAAGTCTGTTTCCCTCATTAATGACAATAGTATATCAAAACTCCATGACAGATGACCAATATAAGCTTTAATAATTTAGTTGCCCTCTACCATGGCCATATGCCAACAGGGACAAGGGGTTTCTTTTTCCTTTGTGAGTCTTTATGGAGCATTGGCCTAGCTGAACCACATACCTGACTAAGAAGATCACGTCCCTGCAAATTGTATTTTAAAAAAAGAAACACTAGGAGATGTAAAAGTAATAGTTTGAAGTCATCAGTGTAACAGAACAGCTGGATTGTGTGGTGGATGAGTTTGGGTTTATTGTTATTGCTTTTGTTTGGAGAAAGTGTCCTTATAGGTAGTTAAATTGAGTTTTAACACTGGAATTGGGCTCATTTCTCTCTCTCTCTCTCTCTCTCTCTCTCTCTCTCTCTCTGTATGTGTGTGTGTGTGTGTGTGTGTGCTAGTCCTGGGGTTTAAACTCAGGGCCTGGGTGCTGTGCCTGAGCTTTTTTTGCTCAAGGCTAGTGATCTACCCCATAAGCCACAGCTCCTCTTCTGGATTTTTAATGGTTAATTGGAGTTAAGAGTCTCATACATGGACTTTCCTGCCCAGGCTGGCTCTGAGGAATGATCCCCATATCTCAGCCTCTTGAGTAGCTAGGATAACAGGTGTGAGTCACCAGTGTTTAGTCTTCATTTATCATCTTTTTGTTCAGGTTTTAGCTGCCAGAGCTAAGTATTTGAGTGCCAAGCTAGTTCTTCCTATGACAACCTGAAAATAGCTTAAAAAAAAAAAACTCATTAATTTGGTCAAAGGAAATCTAGCTAAGTTCAACCATCTTCTTTATGTATCAAATGCTTGCATGTTTAGAGAGGAAGTCTCTAGGACACTAGGGTATGATTTCTTGCTCTGGGTGTACAATGACTTTAATTTTAGGAAAGTAAAAAGGACTGTGTGTGTTCAGTTCAGAGAAAACAAATGGATCTGGAAGCTAATGAGAGGATTTTTGGAGGGGGTGTGGAGATGGTTTCTTGGTCAAGGAAGCAGGATATAGCCTAACAGGTTTTAGATTAGCATGTATTAAAAATGTATTTAGGAACATAAAATATTTAGGGTTTTTGAATGAGTTGTTTGAGACGCAAATGCCGTTGGCCATCCCATGAAGGATGGTCACATTATATCTGACAACTCATGCCTCAGAGCAGTCTTCTGTTTGCTTACACCCTCTAATTGTGCCAGAATAGATTTCCAGAATTTATTGGGCCATGGGCTTCACCCAAATATCTAGCAACAGGAATGGAAAAGGTTGGAAGAGGAGGGGCTGGCTTGGGAAATTGGAACTCGATCTAGTCATGAGCCTCCGTGGCTAATGTGTTTTATCACGTTAAGGGAATCACATTAAATCTTAGCACATGCTCAAGGGACTATCTTCTCTGGCTCAACAGACATTTCTTTACCTGTTTAACTAGCACACAAATGATGATATCTTAGTCTGACTAGTAAAATTTGTTTTCATAATCATAAACTTAAATTATGAGAGCTAGCAATGAAAATCATTCTTGTTGTGAAATGATTGTAAATTCCAGCCATCTTACAGAATTGGCAGATGGGGGAAGTTCAGTTATCATAGCATAAGGAATAAGTTGAAGCACTTATAAAGCTATTTCCTCAAAAAAAGATGGAGTTATCAAGCTTGTATCCCAATCCACTTCAGTTTTCTCATCTTTGAAATGGGCCTAAGAGCACCTACCTACTTAGAGTCCTTTGTAGGGACTAGATGAAATAATGCCTGTTACTTCCATATATTACTCTGGATCAAGTCTAGCATTTCAGTGTTTTCCACAGATGTAGTTTTAAGAATGGAAAGAATGAGAAGCCTAGGGTTTCTTGTTTGGCTTTTGTTTTTGTTGCCAATCCTGGGGCTTGAACTCAGAGCCTGAGCACTGTTCCTGGCTTCTTTTTGCTCAAGGCTAGTACTCTGCCACTTGAGCCACAGCACCACTTCCAGCTTTTTCTATATATGGGGTGCTGGGGAATTGAACCCAGGGCTTCATATATATGAGGTGAGCACTTTTACCACTAGGCCATATTCCCAGCCCCCTAGGGTTTCTTAATGGTCTATGGCTCAACTTTTCTGTGGGATACCCAGAAGCGGCACATTTGTTTCCAGACAAACAATTAAGAAGAGATAAGAGCACCTCCATTTCACAGGAGACAATTGAATACCACCCTCTCCTGAGTCTTTAGTTCTTCTTTTTACCAGAGAAGAGATATTATATAATCATAAAAATAGCTATTACTATGTAATCATAAAAATAGCCATCATTTCTTGGATGCCAATTTGTGTTGTACCATGATACCATAGCCAATGGAATATCCTAACTTTGCCATTAGGTTGTTTTCTTTTGTTTCATTCAACTCATGTTTTAGGTGAAAACTTGGAAATTTCCAAGGTTCACATGAACTTCCAATACAGTAGAGCTACAATGGAACTTGGGTCTGTAAGAACCAGTATGTCTTAGTCTCTTAACATGGAACAGCAGAGTTGGTGCACCATTCATGTTGTATACTTTAGCCCCAGCATGGTCATGTCTTGAGAAGTACAGAGAAATAGAGAAGGGCACCAGCTATTATAACGTGTTTTCAGCTGGGCATTGGTGGCTCATGCCTCTAACCTTATCTACTCAGGAGGTTGAGATCCACATTGTGGTTTGAGACCAGCTCAAGCAGGAAAGTCTGTGGGACTCTTAATCTCCACTTAACAAGCAAAAAAGGCAGAAGTGGAACTCTGGCTCAAGTGGTAGAACACTAGAGTTGAGTGAAAAAGTTAAAGGACAGTGCTCAGGCCCCGAGTTCAAACCCCAGTACTTCACTTCCCCTTCTCCACCTCCCATAAAAAGTTTTTCAATCTAAGTGTTCACTATGGAAGGCAGAATTCTGCAATAAAGATTTAACAATATATCACAAGTAATAAGAACAGTAATTCCCAGTGTAGGAACCCACATAACATTGATAGCTTTTTCTTTTGCTTCATAAGGACATTAAAAAACAATGACTATTACTAGCATCCTCATTTCCGAGGAGGAAGAGGACAATGTAATGTCAGAGGAAAGGGAAAAGGAGAAAATCTTAAAAGGAGACTATGCAAGGTCTCTCCATATGAGCACTGCTCATTTTCTCTCTCTGCTCTCTGTTCTGGAAGGAGGGTGACTTGGTGGACTCCATTAACAGAGCTCTATGTCCTGTGATTTCCAGTAGGATTCAGCCATAGAGGGGAGGAGAGGGGAAGGGAAAAGGCAGGTGTTTCTTTCCTGAGAGGCCACTTAGGCTGTTGGTGGTGGGTGACCCTGATTCCAGTAACCACATACCCACTCCCCTTTACTTCTAGCCAGTCCTGGGACTTGAACTGAGGGTCTGGGCACTATCCCTGAGCTTTTTTGCTCATGGTTAGCACTCTACCACTTGAGCCTCAGTGCCACTTCCGGCCTTTTCTGTCTGTGTGGTACTGAGGAATCTCCCAAGGCACATCATAGACTTACCATGGCTGACCAGGATGGCTCATTCCAAGTGCCAGATCAAGTGACTGCAGTTAGTTATTCTAAAATTTGGCACAACAGGTT
Source organism: Perognathus longimembris pacificus (assembly GCF_023159225.1). Classification (NCBI taxonomy): domain Eukaryota; kingdom Metazoa; phylum Chordata; class Mammalia; order Rodentia; family Heteromyidae; genus Perognathus; species Perognathus longimembris. The sequence goes on from NC_063162.1 coordinate 39,693,511, forward strand.
TTCTTCCTTATTATTAGTTTCCATCTTGTGAAAATTTCCCACTCTTGGGGAACCACTTGGACTGTTATTTTGGTTTCAAAGTTTATTTATCTGACCTCATGTTTTATTGTGTTATGGGTTCCCAACATTTATCATCTTTCACATGCTACAAATCAAGACATTCTAAACATCTTCATGGAAGATTGAGGTGAATATGCTGTCCTTTCCTGTTTACATCCCCTCCCCTTCCTGCCTGTGTTCTGGATACTGTACATATGTGTTCAGCATTCCTGGGACCTGGCCAATTGTAGCTCTCCTTAGCCATGTTCTGTTGTTGGGCAGGACAAGGTGTGATGATGAAAATTTCATTCATGTTCTCTTTTCTGAGGCCTAGTGTACAATATACACATAGATTTGGCTGTGGGTAAAATGAATTATAATTCATATTTGTTTCAGCAGTTTAGGAATCAAAAGCTCTCTTCTACCACAGCTTGTAGGACAGTAGTCCCATGCTAAAATGGGCATTAGTGACCAGTCTTCTTGTATCTTTTTCTCTTTTTGTATGGCCCAAAACCTTACACAGTCCCTTTGAGAGTCTGGCTTGCAAGGTGTATCTTTCACTAATACACATATGTTGGGTTATAACTTGATTACTTGGCTATATCTGGATGTAAACGAAACTGAGACACTATATCTTTATTCAGCTAACAGAAAATTAGCAGTTTACCACTAAAAGAAAAGAAAAGAAGACTAGATATTGGGGAAGAAAAACTAGTCAACATGTTCAGGAATGTTAGGACAACTAAGATATTTATTTACAAATAGCTAAATGGACTGCATATTTTCAGTGAGCTGGTGCTGACTCATGACAATGTAATTGATAACAAGAGACTGGGATCTGAATGAAATTTTGGAACCAAGCTTCAAAAACATCCTTTTAAAGATGAGCATGGGACTCTTAACAAGGATTATTTCTTCAAGCAACGAGATGTAGAACAAGATCTGGATCCAGGCCACACATAAAATATATCTGTTTCCTGTATCTTCCCCATTGTGAAATAGAATGAAGAAGAGGAGGAAATGGCCAATGTAAAAGTGGTAGATATCAAGCAGGTGTTCTCCTGTCACCTCTTGCTTATATGAGGCACTCTGTGAGCAAGGGCACTGATTCCCTTTGCTCTGAATCATCAATTCAAACACATTTACATAATGAACAGCTTTGGAAGACAAAAACATTGTCTTCCTCCAGAACCAAAAGCAGGTATATATTGTCTAGTATTGAAGACTTGGTCCTGTAATGCACCTCAGCTATTATTTAACCCCTTCTGTGTCTTCTTTTAGCACCTGGATATGGAAAAACTAGCTTAAATGCTGGATTATTAAGTATTGCTATTGCTATGAGCAGTTAACCATCCTTTGTCTCGGCCGACATCGTTAGTTATTGGGGAAATTTAAACTACATGATCAGAAACTGCTAGGTATACATGAGAATGCTGACCACTAATTAACACTGACAATATTAAGTGTTGGCAAGAACAAGGAGCACCTGGAACACTTATTCATTGCTAATGGGAATGATATACTCACTTTAAAAAAATAGTTGGGCAGTTTCTAAAACACTGAGTATGTGTCTGCCACATTGGTTCCTCTCCTAGGTGTTAAGAGAACTGAAAATGTGTTTACATAAAAACTTGTGCATGGGCGTTCATAGGAATTGGGTTTGTAATCACCTAACTGGAAATGGCACAGATGTTCTTGAGTCTGTGAATGGATAAACAGAGTGTGATAGCCACCCATATCTTGGAATATTACTTAGCAGTAAAAACAAACAAAAAGAAAAAGGAAAGTCAAGATGCGAATACAGGTGGCAACATGAACGGATCTTAAAGGCATTGCACTGAGTGAAAGGAGCTGCCCCCAAAGATTTCATTTGGTTTGTTTTGACATATGACATTTTTAAGAAAGAGAAAACTAAAATAGGACTGGATCATCCATTATGGGAAGGTGGTGAGGGATGAGAAATTACAGTGACTAAGAAATGATAGAAGGGACTTTTGGAGATGATAGACTAGTTTGTTTCTAATGATAGTAATATAAATCTATCCTTATATTGAAACTCTTGGAAATGTGCTGGGTTTAGTAGTGCATACCTGTAACCTCAGCACTGGGGAGGCTTCACCATGAGGGTCATGGTTTGTAGACAGCTTGAAAGACATAATGAGACCCTGTCTTGAAAAAAGTATTTCTCTTAAATGAACTATTTATAACAAGCTTATTTTAAAAAAACTTATTGAATAATATACCAAAACGGAATTTTTGTAAGTGAATATTTCAAAACAATGCAAAAATAGCAAGAAAAAGACATTACTGACATGAAACATATTTCTATGAAAATTAACTATATTCTCAAGAACAAAAAAAAAGACTAATGAAAATAAAACATGCAATTTTTTTTTTGTAAATCTCTTTATAGTTCCGCTTCATAAAGAGCTGAAATCTTACATGTACTTCTGCATTTTCCCTGGTGTAGTATCACATGTTTCAGTCTCTGGAAAAGCCCTGTGCACACTGGCCAGAGAATCGCCATGAAAACCAACCAGTCATGCCTTGGGGCCCCTGTTGTCACTGCATTGACCTGGGACCACCTGAAAGCATCCTGGGAATTTCCAAGGGTTCTTAGACTCTTCACACTTTGAGAACCCCAGATACAAAAACATTACTCCAAATTATAGTCGTTTTCATAGTGTCTTGGTATCTTCCCCACCCTCCCCCCAATAGCTACATCTTCTTCCTCTGTGTTTACTTAATGGCTTGTTCAAAGTGATCCTTGTAATGCAAATGCATTTGAAGAGGAAACTTTTGTGTCTGCTACACATAGAAAAACCAGGATTTCTTTTCCACAAATATGTTTACCTGTGGCCCAGATGAATTCATTTCTCCCTGACACACTTTGGAAAACACCAGCATCACGGGTGATGACAAATAGAGAAGTGTTGACAGGCTGCTTCACTTCTATCTACCTCTCAGTACTAGATTGTACTAGATAGGTTTATTATCCTTTATTTTCTTTTGTAGTTATGCAAAAAAAATAAATAAATTGAAGCACAGAGAGGCTCAAGAAGTTGCCCAATATTATGTGGCAGGAAAACTTTAGAGCTGGGATAAAAAAAAAATTCTGGTACTCCAGACACAGAATTCAAGATGTCAAGTGGGCTGATAAAAACAAAAACTTTGATTCTCATAGAAGTCCTGACATTAAGTGGCACTAGGACCCACCACTGAACTTCACTGCTTTCATCCATAACACAGGGGAGGTGGAATAAATCAGTGTCTATAAACATAAATGTCTGGTTAAGTTTATGGGGCCAAGGCCGTTCAGGAAAAGGTGAACTGAAAATAAGGTAGGAGAAAGTGGTAAGGAGTTCACATATTACCTAAAAAAATTTGCTATTCAGTTTCAAGTGGTTTTTATTGTTTGGTTTTGGTTTTGGTTGTTCCCTTTTTGACTTGCTTTTATTTAATTTAATAAAAGATTGAAGTCTTGGTATTTTGAGACAATTTCTAGTTTTCACACTGGCTGGGACCTTATGTCCATGTGCTGGCTGCTTTCTGCTTTTCTCTGACTTACAGGATTCATGGTTAAGCAGGCAGCTCCTGTGCAGAGGTATAAACAAAATCCAAATTGCCGAAATAGTTTCAAATCTGGTGAAAGAATCAAGATTTAGTGTCTTAACACAGCCTACACAAATATTGGTTAAAAGCTGTGCTAATTGAAAAGTCAAGGTACATTAATAGAATAACAAAGTGTTATTTCTTTGTGTTCCTTTTGTGTTGTATTAGAGTGAATCAGCAATATTTATCCAGTGCTAATTCTCAGTTTGCAGAAGGCTAATGTAATCATGAGATGAGCTTATTGAAATTCTTTTCTTAGACATAGAGAAGAGAGACTTGCCCAAGATTGGTACATATTAGGAATTTTACTCAGCACTTGCCTACAATAGAAAATAAGAACATGTGATTGATGCCATTGTGTGTTCAAAATAATGTTTCCTGAGACATTTTCTGTGTGTGTGTGTGTGTGTGTGTGTGTGTGTGTGTGTATAGGGCTGTTTTCTTTAAGGGGTTTAGCTTGTTGTTTTCCCTTCTCTGCTTATCAGATTTCCTTTTAAATCCTGGCATCTGACAATGTTGCAGGGCCAGTTTCTCTCTAAATCCACACCAAATTCACTGGTGGTTTCACAATTAATCCAAACTTGGGTTTTTGGTTTACATGTTTATGTGAATTCCTGCGTGTGTGTGTGTGTGTGTGTGTGTGTGTGTGTGTGTGTGTGTGGTGTGAGAAAGGGGAAGTAAGAAAGAGAGAAGGGGGGTCTGGGTGCTATCTATAGATTAAATCTTGAAAGATGAGATTATTCATCGGTGACATCATAAGGATTGTATTTTCTCTTGGTTAATAAACTATTTGTTTGGCGGGTGTTGTAAGCCAGCCAGAGCTAGTCATGCTATTTCTTGGAAAAGATCTGAAGCAACTGGTAGTTGAAATGATAATCATTTGATCATAGAGCTATTTGAAAAGAACACTCATCTCCAAACTTGTCTATTCTAGGAAACCTTATTTGGTCAAAATGTTGCCAAATTCCATCTTCACTAATGTTCAGGCTGGTTTCTTTTGCTACTTAATTACTTTCCAGTACATTCTAAACTGGATTTTTGATCTGCCCTTTGCATAAGCTGTTACCATATACTTTGAAAAAATACCCAGCCAGAATTTTTATTCTCACATTTAATAATCACCATGTAATAGCTACAAAATGCATGACAACTACAAATCTTGAGAAATTTTGAGAAGATGGCGGTAGTGAATCTGGGTGAAGTCATCCATTGAAATGTTACTTTGTAATATGCCCCATTGTTTATTTTAGAAAAAGTATTGAATTTTTTTCCTGAGTAAAGGATAGAAACACAGTTCTACTTTGTGTCTGTTTTACAGGAAGTTCATATTTGATCACAATAAGGGAAAGGATTTTATTACCAAGATTTTACTTTTCATTTTTGATAGAGTTATTTATTACTTTGCTGCTGCCTAAGGAATTTTCTTCTCAGAAGCACTTGGAACTAGATGAAAACTGAAATTTTATATCCTACCTTAAAACATTAAACACACACACACACACACACACACACACACAATCCAGGGCTTCTGATTGTGTGAAGATGATTTTAATACTTTTTTATTTATAGTAGTGGTGAAGGGATTGCCCGAGTGAGGTGTGTGAGTAGAGGAAGGAGGAAAGAGTCATGTTTAACAGCAAAATTAGCCCAAATCCATTGTGCATGCCTTTTGTTTAATAGTTTAGAAACATTTTCCTGTTGTTGTTTTGTCAAAAAAAAAAAACCTCAAAGATTTTGTAAGTTTAGGGGTTTTCACAGGTAAGCTTTCTTCAGAAATGTGAAGTAAAAGAAATGAAATTAGTTCAAGTTAAAATGTCAAATGCTTCAAATAATTTATTGATGATATTTTTGTATCACCTTCCTGTGGTTATACCTACAGTATCTCTGTATCTTATCTGAGTATATTGGAAACCGGGTATACTGGTATTAGAACTAGGAAATTGGAAGGGAATACCAAAATCGAGAGACACAGGGTAAAATAAGACAAACAACTACAAAAGCAATACTTACAAACTGTTTGGTGAAAATGAACTGAACAACTGAACAACTCATGGGAGGGGGGAAAGGAAAGGGGGAGGGGGGAGGGGGGGAATGAGGGACAGAGGTAACAAACAGTACAAGAAATGTATCCAGTGCCTAATGTATGAAACTGTAACCTCTCTGTAATTCAATTTGATAATAAAATTTTTTTTAAAAATGTGACATCTACTAAACACAGGAAAAGAATCTTGAAGGCCCACTTTATCCCCATCCTATTTATGATCAGGATATCACAAAGCATTTATTTTCCTTGATTCTATGTTTTTTGTCATCTTTATTTCTCTTTTTAGAAAATTTTAGTCTTAATATATATTTTAAGATGCTCTGCTACTCTCAATCAGAAATTATTTTGACAAGTCTCAATGTAAATATTCATCCAATATACTGGTATTGGATGGATTTTCATACAAATTGGCAAAGTCAGTTATTTATATTGGAAGTTCTTTTTAGGTCAAGGGTTATTCCTTTAGAGTTTTGATCATTTATGACTTCTCAATCACATGCAAGATTTTGTACATCTGAGGCACATACCTGCTTTCTCATTTGGCATCCATTTTAATCATGCCTCTGCTGGATGTTTATGTATGTTAAACTGACACCCTGTGTTGTAAAATATCACTGAATTTAATGTTTTGTTATCTTGTAATAATGAATGATGGATATCCTATAAAATATCATTTGTCAGAGTATAAGTAAAATTTTGTACCATATCTATAAAAAAATTTAACTTAAAGCTCAGAGAGATGAGCTTCATTTGTTTTCCACAAACAATCTATGACTATGACCCTCTTTATCTAGTAAATACCTTGCTGGCTTCATTCTGAGACAGAAAAGTTGTTTCTTCCTGGAAGTCATTTGGTGATGCTTAAAATTCAAATTTATGACCCATAGGAGAAATTTCAGTTTCAGTCGCTTTTCTTAGATTCAAAGACTTTCTCCTCACTCACCCTCTCAGCCCTTTGCCCAGTATGGATTGAGACAAAAAAAAAATTCAGCTCATTTCTCAACTTACAAAGTTTTGGAGAAATATGAGAATGTGTAAGTTTCTTTCAGTGGGAAACACATAACATTTATGAAGTATTTCTTTTGGGATTACATCACAGTTTTATTTAATTTTTAGGACAAAAGTTAAATTCAATATTTGTGTATAAGCCAAGGGAAAATGTACCATAAACATAGGAATTTTGGGGGTGAGTCAGAGTTCCAAGAATCCTAGATTTACTTAGACCATTTATATGGAGACAGGCTAACCATTAGTCATCTAGCCTTACTTTTTACATTTGCAATTAATTGCACCTTAAAATTAGCTTTTCCCCAAATGGTTGGCTAGGCAGTATGAACTTTGTAACTAGCAGTCAAAATGGCTGTTGGAATTACTGCTCTATTTTTAGATACTTTCTAACTATATAACAAACATGTCCTATAAATTATTCTTTAAATAATTCCCAGTGAAATGCAGTGAAGTTACTGGAGATTTTCTGATACTCAAAGCTACATGCTGTCTGTTTGCCTAGCAAAACCACTCACTTGGCTTTTCAGGTGAGCTTTGCTAGGAATGTGTCATTTACCTCCAAGCCCTAAATAATGTTTTGTGTTCATCCCTTCTCTTGTAGGATGAAGTCATTGCTGTTTCTGAAAAGGTGATTGTGAAGCTTGAAGACCTTGTGAAGTGGGTACATTCTGATTTCTCCAAGTGGAGATGTGGCCTCCGGGCTGGGCCAGTGAAAGCTGAGGCTCTGGGAAAAAATGGACAGAAGGAAGCTCTGCTGAAGTACAGACAGTCAACCCTCAACAGTGGACTCAACTTCAAAGATGTTCTCAAGGAAAAGGCTGACCTTGGTAAATATGATTATACTTTGAAATCTAATGGGGTGGGCTTATGGAGAAGCTAACCCACTTTCTTTGGCTGCAAGTTTTTATGGAAACCCTGACATTCATATGAAGATTTCATTTGAAATTATGACTTGTGTATTATATTAATTATATTCACTACATTATAATATGAATTGTATATTATATTAATCTCTACTATATTATTATATAATATGTAATTATGCATAGAAATATTGTACATGTATATATGATTTCTTTTTTTTTCTTTTTGTGCTGGTACTGGGGCTTGAACTCAGGTCCTGGGCACTGTCTCATAGCTTTTGTCACTGAAGGCTGGTTTGTACTTGAGGTACAGCTCCATTTTTGGCTTTTTGTTGGTTAATTGAAGATAGAGTCTCAGGGATGTTCCTACCCAGACTGGCATTAAGCTTCAGTGTTCAAATCTCGGTCTCCGATTAGCTAGGATTACAGGTGCGAGTCATCAGCACTCAGTTTGTATATATGATCTCTTTTCCCTCAAAGAATATGGCTATTGAGACGCATGGGAGGGGGAGGGAAAGATGTTACCTGTTGGATTACAGGGCCTTCAATATGTAGAGTCTTGGGGCAGTTAATAAAACACAGGACCTTAAACAATTTCCAGTGTGATAGCAAGACATAAGTTTTAATTAATTGAATTAATGAAGAGTTCAAGTATTTGTAGGAAGCATTTCACATTTTTCACTGAGTAGAAAGCAAACTGAGGAAGATGGGGAGTCATTATCCTTGTCTCTTCATGTGAAGGAAGAGAACTAGCTCAAGGCCAGAGAACCACTGGTTAGAAATTCATGGCAGATTGCCTTAAGCTTTTAAGCATTCCATGATCACTGGCAACAAAGTATATATTTCTTTCCTTCCATCCCCTCTTAGGTTTAAAGAAGAGCTAGGATTTTGGACTCATTCACTCACAGCTTTGGAGGAGTTTGGTTAGTGTATAAATACTAACTCTGACACTTAGCTGTATAATCTCTTTGACTCAGTTTCACCTTATGAAAAATAGGATTAATATTTGGTGAAAGATTTTAAAGGCCCAAGCTAGTGAAAACAGGCACAAGGGCTTCCAAAAGTAATTCTGTTACCTTCCATTTTTGCTCCATTTATTTATTTTCTCCTTATTCTTGCCTTTTTGGTTCTGGGTCCTGTGGCTTTTCCTGACTAACATCCCCACATAGCTCAAAACTAAAGTTGTTGACCTCAAATTTAGAGGAGTTACTTCCTCTTTAGGTAAAGAGGAACTTCACTTTTAACACATTAAGACATCTTTTTTATTCTAGCACAGTGCTGACTTTCATAGCCTTATTTTATGTCTTAATGTGACAACTTCCTGTTTTTTTAAACCTAGAACTTGACAATTACAAGAAACCTAGACAAGTTATTTTAATTGGCATAAAGAGACTGCATAACACTAGGAACTGACTGTGTCTTTCATGTGATTCTGGTTTGTGATGAGTTATGCTGTGTTTGGGGAATAGTATTAATGTTTTCTTGCAGTTAAACAGTCAACAGTTTCCTGGCATCTTTTGGTAGATGCCTGACAGTAATATTTTGGACACACTAGCCTGATTGTCATGTACACAACTAGAGAAAATTATTAAACTAGTGCTTTTCCTTTTAAAGCCAAAGAATTTGTTCATAGCCTTCTTAGATATTCTGTTTCACATCCAGATTTTGTGGACATACAATGGCTACTTTTATGGTGTATGAAAAATGGGGAATGACTCATTGAGTGTGTTGCCTTTCTGACTTCTGATCTCCATTATATCACCATTATCTTATGATTGTCTTAATATGAAACTCTTCATTTGATTTTTTTTTGAGTTATAGAATATACTGTTATTAGTAAAAAATAAATAAACAGGAAACCCATGGAGGACAAAAGGATGTGTAGATGGCTAAGCTTAATGGCACACATGTAAACAAGAGTATTTATAGCAGGGTTGTTTTGTATTTAAAGGGATAGTTGATCATGAGCACAGAAAGAAACCCAATTTCCAAATTCCATTTGAAGATTTAGAGATTTTGATCTTGGATTTTTAAAAATGTCTATATCTACCTCTTTTAAAAAAATTGATTTCAGAAGAAATAAGTTTAAAGTGAATAATCAAAGAATTGATAGGTGGCTTGGCAAGTCTACATAAGTCGCTTCTAAATCTAGTGGCACTAGATTTCCTAGGGGAATTTACAAAACAATACTGATTACCCAGTCCAGATTCTTATCAGACTAACTGTGGCAAGGCCAAAGAATATATACTTATAAAAATCTTCCTGGGTGATTCATATTATTATTAGTATTAGTAGTAGTAGTTTTTTGTTTGTTTTGTTGTTTTTTTTTTGATGGAGAGGGCTCAGGTCTCATTTGGGTGACATCTCTACCATTAATGCTAAGAAAGGGGATGACTACTTAAGTCCTGAATACTAAGCTCTCTTGCACAAGAAACACCTAGTACCTTTTTTTGTTGTTGTTTCTTTTCTTTCTTGTCTTTCTGTTTCATGTAAAATACCCCTTTAAGGATAGAATTTAGAGCCTTGAAATTCTACTCAGCTGGTATGAACTGTGGGGAATTTGAGACAAATAGCTTTTGTAATTGGAATGCACAGTGTGTTGTAATAATGTGGAAAGAGAAACAAAAACTTTCCTTAATGTAATGAGTTTCCATTATCTGCCTGATCTAAGGTTTGCAAGTTGCCATTGTCAGGATTTCTACTGGGCAGACAGGGAGCTTCATTTGTGGAGTACAATCCTGTCCTAGCAACTTTCTCTTCAGGCTCTTCCTGTCTCTGTGTGGAACATCATCATTTGTGTTGTCTGTACTTTTTTTTTTTTCTATCCAATGTTTTTCTTATCTCTTTCCCTTGGTCATGCTGAAACCACCTCCAATGCCACATTGTTAATGGTCGTTCACACACTTATTAGGTTTATCCTTCTCTAGATCCTTTCCAACTCCTCATTGTTTTTCCCAAAGAAAGATGAACTGTGATTACCTAAGACCCTCCTCTTCCCACCCAACTGCCCCCTTCCCTGCCCCCAGTAGAGGAGTGGAAAGATCTTACCTTTCTATGGATTCAACAGTACTTTTACATACTATTACTTGTTAACTGAGCCCTTAAAAAAATCTGTAATAATGAAAGAATTAGGTTGTATCTTAGAGAAGAAACGAAAATATAAGAGCTAATTAAAGAACACTTCTTGCTTTGTGCTTAAGTAGAATAAATAGCCTTTAATCCCAGTTCTGTCACTTCCTGTCTCTGCAGAGTAAAAAAAAAAAAAAGAAAGAAAGAAAGAAAGAAAGATCTCACCGATGTGTGTCTGCCAACAAATTAATACTCCACAAAGAGAAACTCTGCCCTAAATGGCAGGTTCTAATAACCAAATTCAAATCACAACTGTTTCATTTTTTTAAAAAATTCTCATTCCCCCTTGAAAGAACACGTTGGATACTATTTGAGGCTATTGTGAAAGACTCTTAAATGACTGCTGACTGAAACTACAGATTTGGACAGTGGAAAAACTATTAATCTCAAGAAAAAGTCTGTGAAATGTGGTAATGTGCATGCATTGTATTCTCTATCCTTCATCTTTTTCAAAGAAAGTCTAATATGAAGTCAATGCAGATTGTGACTTTCACTGAGTGAGATGTTTTATTTGACTTTTTTATGCTGAAGTTTATTTATTAAAATAAAGAAAAGCAACCATGTTAAAATGGAAGGGTTAAGGAATGTATTATTCATAAGCATAACGAACTCAAGAACCTGTTTTTCCAGAAGAATTGGGTTGATTAAATCATTCACTAAGCCAGCCTCTAGTTATTTATTTTTGTCTTTAGAATTACAGTACTTAGCTTTTGTAATAAAGTGGACCTGATAACCATATTTGGTATGCTGTTGGAAGTAATCAAATGAAGAATTATTTCATTTTACAAGATTTTTAGCAACTAATGACTATAAATACTATCAGTTAAACATCTTGAAGTTATAGGTAGTTTTTTATTCTTTGGGCAATAGTTTGAAAAAATATCAAATTATTTTATGTAACACTGCTTCATACAGTGTTTAAGGAAAGTATGAAAGCTGCAGTATAAGCTTTATTGGCCTATAAATATGTCATTATAGTTGGACTACATTTATATGCTTTGGATTGTTGTTTAAGCCAAGCAAATATGTCTCTACAGGTTGACTTTTTATTGAAACCCTTTGAGGCATACAACAAAATATATTTTAGGCCAAAGTTATTAAAACAGCATTTTCATTTTTTTTGCAGTAGACTCTTTGTCAATTACTCGGCCACAAACTTGTCTGTGGATGGGTAACTATCAATGGTTTTCTCACCAAGCATGTCTTTAGAAACAGGAATAAAGAGAGGAGACTGAGCTGAAAAGAGAACCAGAGCAGGGTAGAAGGTCTGCAGGAATTTAATAAGAGCAGTTCCCCCAGCCCAGTTTCCATTCCTAAATATCACCAATCCAACGGAGTGGTCTCCTCTCTCCTTTCTTCTGCTGGGACTTGCCTGATGCTTTAGTGAAGAGACAACAGATTGAGTTCCAAAAACAGTGGATGGGAATATCAGCAGAACCTTGGTTCCTTAGAGGCAATTGCTAGAAGTCACTATAGACTTACACTTTCAAGTTCTTTGTATGTGAAATAGACAATCAGACAGACCTTGCTTTTACTTCATTGGATTTCGTCAGAACATCAGTGAAGAATAAATGGCCTGATATCTACAGGAGCATGTTTGGTTTTGAAATCTAAGGTAGTATTTTCATCATCATAATATTATCAGAAGGAAGTTCTATGATAGGGAACTGTGTGGTACAATGTTAGCTTGTTCATTTTAAATGTCTCTAATCACATACTCTTAGTGGTGATTTAGGTCAGGGTTTGCTTTCAATACTGTTTATTACCTCTATAGAAGACTATTATTAAGGTCTTGTGGTTCTTGTTTATCTTTCTAACAGCGTATCTATCTATTATTTGCGATTAATAACTGTATTATTTGCATGTTCTCAAGTAATGTGCCTATGTTACATATAATCTTATTTCTCAATCGGCATATTTGATTATATGTTCTATCTTATGTAGCTTTTCTCCTCTTGAAAAATCTGTCAGAATCAGATGGGCCCTATGTAGCCAATTGGCTATATAACTTCTCAGGCACTCCTTCCTACAAATTGACTGTAATCTCTTATTTGGAAAAGTTTGAGGTTTTGCATTTAAAATAATTGTTTCAGATCATTTCTGAGTTTGATATGTCAAGCAGCTTCTTAGGAAATCACCATGAAGAGTTTTCATTTTTTGTTCAATAAAATGTATAAGTGTTTTCAACAGAAGCATGTTATCATTTTGAGTTAATGAATTAATTTTTAGAATCGAAAACTAGTTGTTTTTCCCCTCTTTTCCTGTAATCCCCTCCCTGTACATGATAGAATCTTGAACTGAGTGTGGCGGTGCATGCCTGTAATCCTGCACTTGAGAGGCTGAGGCAGGAAGATCAGGAGTTTGAGGCTAACCTGAGCTACATAGTAAAACACTATCCAAAAAACCCAAAGTCATTCCTACACAAACAGATTATTCTGAAAATATTTGTTGTTTGTATTTTATCTTCAGTTGCTGGGCTAACTAAGCCATTTTTAAAACACTGAAACTTGAGAAGTTTCTTGGATGATAGATATAATTTTTCCAGTATTCATGAATATTTTGAGAAGTCCCTATAGAACAGGCTCCTTGCTCAAACAAATTTAGCATTTATAACATCATTCAGTTTAAAATAGAAATCAATTACATGTGAGACTTATCAAAAATTTGTAAAGATACTTTCCAAAGGATTTTCTCCCAAGGTCCTCTCACAATATTGTTATATTTATCCTGGTTCTTTAAAGAATCTGATCATAGCACAATTAACATTGGAGAAGCATGCTGTCCAAGTGCCAGCATTGCTCTCCAAGAGCAATGTAAACTGACAACCCAGAGGACCTTTAAGGGAAACAAGTTCACGAGTCTTCATCCAAGACATCAAAGTTGTAGAATTTCTTGGTAGCAGGATAATTAAGAATCTGGGAATCTCTGGAAGCTGGTGGTTTAGGCTTATATTCTTAGCTATTGAGGTGGCTGAGATTTTAGGATTGAGGTTTGAAGCCAGCCCACACAGCAAAAGTCTGGAAGCAGAGGTGTGATTCAAGTGGTAGAGTGCTATCCTTGAGTGAAGAAGCCAAACATGAGCTCAAGGCCCTGACAGTACTGACATTCACACATGTGCACACATGCATGTGCACACACACACAAACACACACCTTGGAAACCCATAAGCTTTTAACACATAAGGTAAAATTATTTATTTAAAGGTAAAATGAATAATTTTCCAAATTACTCAGTTGAAGGTAAAAACTCAGCTCTACTGTCTAATCAAGCACGTGAATATTGTCCTGATAAAATCATAGAACAAAGAGTAAAAAGCATTTAAAACAAGACATATTTCTGTTGTCTGCACTTGGCTTTTCTTCTGGAAAGGAAATCTGCAAAATCTAACCGTGATGGAACCAGTCAACAGTAGGTCATTAACACCATTTTCCAGATACTGTACTCATCTATTATGAAGGCTCATTCCAATTTTCTCTTCATTATTAAAGAAGATAGACAATCAACTGAAGAGAAATTAGTAGAATTTAGAAATGTATTTCTTTTAAAAGTAGAAAAATAGTAGTATTAGTACTTTCAGTGCTGGGTGAGGTATCCATGTAACCAGTATTCACCTCTAGAATAAATGCATGAACAAAGAAAGAAACTCATGTTTTTGCAAGCCCTATATAGAGCTGTCAAGCTGAAGGGGATGCCAGGGATTTGAGTCCGGTTAATGTTTCCTCCCTGCTTTCCTTGAAACAGTCTTTGGTTCTCTTTGTTTGACTAAATAATCCAGTGTTTTCAATTCTTCCCAGGATGTGGTTTCAAAATCCCTCAACCATCCTGGTTACTCATCTTAAGATATACTTTGGATGTTTTTATTATACCACTTTACTCATTTATATTATAGGATCTCCGTTTTTGCTAAGAACCCTAGAGCCAGGGTAGGAGTGGCCTTCAGGAGAACAGAGGCCATAGTGCTTCCATCCATTCTTCCATCTACCCATCCATTCATCCATCCATCCCTCCATCCCTCCATCTATCCATCCATCCATCACACATGGAGCTGTCTTGGCACATCCTCCCGATCTGATGTGACCTGAGCAACATCATTAGTTTCTTCTTTAGAGATGGCATGGCTTTTCTGTATCTCATGACAGAGGAAATATTACTTTACTACTTAATCTTTCTAGAGTTTGGTTATCTAGTTAACTGGTTTTACTTGGGGTTTCTTTATTTTTCCATGGCATTATCAAGTGCAAATGATTATCTCATGAATAGAATTATTAATTAATATGACAACTACTATGGCTTTAGTATCAATACTGTTTGTGCTTTTTAAACTCGACAGCCCCTGTAATTGTAAAATTCAGCATTTAAGAGACAACTTGTACAAAATTGGGTTTTTGAAGGTCCTTTTAAAGTCCTACTTGTTTAACCCACTGGTTTAGCAAGCATGATGAAGACTGAGAATTCCTCATTATCTTCTCTAATATGCTCATTTAATCCATCTCATTCTTCTGGACTTCAGCTACTCTTGTGTCTCCCCACTCCCACTTTGTCCTGGATGGGGCACTTTGTAGTAATTTCTATGGAAAGACTATGATGGAGATGCCAACGAAATTCCACTTTCGTAGTGAGAGTGTCTATTGCTCCGGGGGCTTGAAATCAGAACTTGTGAGCTCTTTTGTTCAAGGATTGCACTGTAACACTTGAGACACAGTGCTTCTTTGGCTGTGTGTGTGTGTGTGTGTGTGTGTGTGTGTGTGTGTGTGTGTGTGTGTGTGTGTGTGTGTGATAAGAGTATCACAGACTTTCCTGCCTGGCTTGGAACTGTGATCTTGAGATCTCAGATCTTTAGATTTGGGTACCTAGGATTATAGATGTGAATTACCAGCACCTTGCTAAATTCTACTCCTAAATTCTACTTTTTTTTACTTTCATTGATGAGAAGTGTTGATTTCACAGTGAATGGTCTGCTATAATCACCATCTAAATGGGAAAATAATCAAAGATGAATGAATGCATTCACTTGTGGAATTTCCTTGCTACAAATGCCTTTGGTCTCATGCTGCATAATTTAGGAGAAAGTATTGGCTTCATTAGTGCTCACAAATTTCCAGTCTCACAGACAAATTGCCAAACTTAGGGTCAGTAACTCAAACTTGCCTTTGGTGACACAACTGTGTCTACTATTGTAAAGAACAAATTTATTTGGTCCATCATGGTTTGTTAAATTTTATCTCTTGAAAAAAATGCAAGGTAGCTTGTTCTTCAGGTATGCATCTTCAATGAGATTTGATGAAGTTCCTTTTTCCATTGGAGTACATGGTGCTTTTCTTATTTTGACACTGCATCATTTTTTGTTTGCCTTCTGCCTCTCTTAGCTCTAGCCACTGCATGATTACGGAGGTTAGGCCATTATTCTAGCTGTGGTCATGATAGCATCACCTTAGAATTCAAGCAGATACATCTTACATGTGGACTGATGTGGCTTTTCCACGGGATTTTCACGAGTAGATTTGTTTCATACATTTAGTCTTAATCCTCTTCAGTATTGACATCCATTCTCCTAAACAGCCTATTTATCTTAGAGTAGTTTAAATGTGAGGTTTTACTGTAAAACATTCATTTCCCTAAATGTCAAAGATTCACTCCCTTTCTCTCCAGTAACATTATGGGTTTAAGTCCATAGTTTGCACAGGTCATTGTGAAGGAAAGCTGAGCTTTAGACTTTTAGCCCACTTTAATAAATATATTTATTTAGGACAGGCTGGAATAATAGTGGGTTTTCAAAGGCTTTGCAAAGTGCTTCACGCACAGTAGGGGCTACGCAAATAGTGCTGCTGTTTGGGGTTTTCCTGGTTACCTAGATCTGTGTGTTTTCCTTTGGTGTGCAGGCCTGGCTTGATAGTAGGCCTGTTTGCTTGCCTGGCTTCCATAGGTCTAGGCCATGCCTAGCACTCTCTTCCTTTGGACCTCCTCCCTTGCTCTTTGAAACTTTTAATCACTTCTACAGTTCTTTACACTTCTGACCCATTTTAAATACTGGCTTCCAGTTTTAAGCAAACTTACATTTCTTGGATAATTCCAAGCCTACTGAATAAAATACAAATGTGGTAAGCAAGCATCCAGCAGACCTCCATTTCTTTCCTTATTTAATTAAGAATTTTCACAAATACTAGGCTCACTTTGGAAACTGTAGGCAATATAGGAAAAGAAAACAATACAAAAAGATATAAGTTCTTACTTTCCTTCAACCTAGACATAAGGGCTATTGGCCTTGATGCATGTGCCAGTGTGTATATAGGCAGCAATTCATATTCATACACTTTTTCCTCCATAAAAGTAAAACCTTCTGTTTGGAAACCTACCTCATACCTAATTTTGTATGGATGTATTATGACTATGCTTTTATGTTGCAAAAGACTCTTTTCTGGCTGCAGAGAATTTCACGGTTGAGGTGTTTCATACTTTAGTAATTGTTGGACTTTTCAATCACTTCTGATTCCCACAAAAATCTATGAAATTCTTGTAGCTCTGCACACAGCCCCCACAATTGCTTTACACACTTGTGCGGGCTTGTGGGGGATTGCTAGGCCAAAGAATGTATAGAATATGAAGATAGCCTATCATTCTTTCTGATCCCTGGTCCCAATGTAGGCCCTTTGCCTTAGCCTAATTAGCTCGCCTACTTGGTCTCTCTCCACCAACTTCTCCACTGCTTTCCTGTCTCTCCAGCGTTGGCCGAGTGGCTCATGCCTTTCCACTCTTGGGATGTTTCTTCCAAGACTCTCACCTGAGGGAATTTTTCCTCTCCTTTAAGACTTGATTTATGCTCATGAAATCATTCTTAGCTATGAAGCTCGTAGGATTTTTCTGCTTCATTGAGTGCTTATCACACTTAGTGTTCCTACCATTTTGTTACTGCTACCCTACTTTCTCACTGCCAGTATTATACAGTATCTTTTTTTAATGTGTTTACCTTATCTTCCCAATAGCAACCTTAGCTCTATAGTATGGGCTGTCTACCTTCAAAGCTATCCCTAGTAGGCTAAGTAAACATGTGCTTTTATGATCAGCTTTCTCTGAAATCTTTCAAGTTCTCTGTTCTTAGTATAAGATAGCCAAGTGCCTTTGCAGGTTAGTTTGACTTAATTACAGCACTTCCTCAGACCCTGCCCTCCTTCTAGAGGAGGGACTGTCTCATAAGTAACTGATGGAATGATGGAACAGGGAAAATACTTGGGGTATTTGGTTGCCAATAATTCTTAACCTACTTAGTAATCAAGTATCTGTCATTTACTCTGGAAAACTTTTTCGATGCATTTCTTTCTTTTTTTTTTTTTTTTTTGGCTAGTCCTGGGCCTAGACTCAGGGCCTGAGCCCTGTCCCTGGCTTCTTTTTGCTCAAGGCTAGCACTCTGCCACATGAGTCACAGTGCCACTTCTGGCTGTTTTCTATATATGTGGTGCTGGGGAATCAAACTCAGGGCTTCATGTATACAAGGCTAGCACTCTTGCCACTAGGCCATATTCCCAGCCTTGTTGATGCATTTCTTGAAGGTGCTTAATACTAGTCTAATAGCCAGAGGATTGGTGGTGGTACTATAGTTGTTATTTGTGTTTTGTTGTTGTTGTTGTGTGTGACCATATTAACCTTGGCACTTGTTAATGTCTCTTTTCCTCAATGGAATCTTCTTTTCGTGCTTCAGGATTATCGCCAAGACAAAATTGTTCAGGCAAATAAATCTAGACTGGGCTTGTTCTTCCTTATCTTTTAAAAAAATTATTATCAGCCTGTTTGTAACCTGTCTCTTTGTAGGTGACAGGTTATTAAGGAGATGGTATTAGCTCAACATCTAATGATTCTTTCTTTTACTAGGTGTGTTGTTATAATACTTGCCTCCCTTCAAATGGTTACTTACTAATGGTGGGGGAAGGCGTTCTCCCCCTTCCCACTACTCCCTTGCTTCACAAAGAAAGGGTTCTGTTAGGCACTGCCAAAACAAAGCTTCATGCCTGGCCTATTCTCTCAATAAGAAACAAAACATTGTTTTCATAGTAATGCTGATAATAAGGCAGAGTTCAAAGCATGATGAAACATATACTTTTCCAGAAGAGAAAAACCTATAGTTACCTGGCAAATTATTCATCACATGATGGCTCTATGTATAAATACAGGCTTTTCACATGTGCAGCCTCTGTGTGGGTTTCTTCTCATTCTTTGTATTAAAATGTAGAATGTTCATTTACTTCCCTTTGTTCTGCATTATTGTTTTCAATCAAAGGTTTAGCAGACTAAGCAAATGGAAGCTACAATTTGAGTAACTTCTTGACAACTGTCCTAAGCCTTGTTAATCACTTTGTAGTAATAGAACGACTATGGAGTTTCAAATAAGACAGAACTGGATTCAAATCCTTATATTGTAAGCTATGTGATCTTACCATTTTAATTCTGCTCTGGTAGCCTAACTGGAAAACAGTATTAACAACATGTGACTCAAGAAACTGGGGAAGATTAGATTAGGTCTTGTGAAGTGGGAACCTAACACATAGCGGGAGCACTTAGTTAACTACTTGATTTTCTTTTTTTAATTTACCTTTTCTGGCTCTGGTACTAGGGCTTGAATTCAGGGCCTGGGCACTAACTCCTAACTTTTTCACTCAACACTGGTACTATACCACTTTATCTACAGCTCCACTTCAGCTTTCTGGTGGGTCATTGGAAATAAGAGTTATAAAGGTTTTCTTGCTCAGGCTGACTTCAAACCATGATCTTCAGATCGCAGCATCCTGGGATTGCTGATGTGAGCCATTGGTGCTGGCTGTATTTCCTTGTATCTTTCCTTTAGAAAATGAAACCTCCAATGCTGTTTTCTCCCCACCACCCTTTCTCAAAATAAAGCAGATAATTATAACTGAAAAGAGTACAAAGATATAGCTAATCATAGTGTGTGATCTCATTTTATTTAATTCACACATACTCAAATTATCTATTATAAGGCATTAGGCATTGAAATTGGTTCAGGACTAACTAAGCTATGATCTCACTTCTCTCTAGGAGTTCCAGTAAACACACACACATACACCCATGCACACACACACACACACACACACACATTTTTAAAGCATATGGAAGTAAGAATCCTACTTTACCTCCTTTCTGATTCCACGGCTCCCAAAAGAGCACAGTGCTAACAGTTGGTACTATTATTCCTCTAGTTGTGGTGTGCATGCATGTGTATGTGTGTCTGTGTGCGCACATGCACGCACATGCGTGCATACAAATGTGTGTGCATAATCTATTTTGCTAAGAAAGTGAGATCTTACTTTGTGCATTAATTTGAGCTTGTATTGCCTGTGTTTATCAGGAGCCCAGAACTCTGCTATGCAGCGTGGAAGCCATGAACCACAAATACCTGCAGTGCACTTGAAATGTAGCTATGGTGACTGAGACTCTGAATTTTAAACTTTGTCAAATTCTAATTCATTCAAAGTAAAATGAAACACTGCAGCAGTGTAAAAGTACTTTATCAAACATAACTTTATTAAACTTGCATGCCTAGATATCACTTTAATTACCGAATGTTTAGTATGCAATGTGGGTATACCGGCAGTATAAAATACACTCAGGTTTAAAATATGTAGCATAAGAAGAATATAGACCTAATAATTTTTAGATTGGTGTTATGTTATATATAGCGCAAAAGGGTTTATTCATCCTACTAGGAACTTGGACTTAGATCAAACTTGGCTTTTCGGATAGAAGTACTGTGCTTGATGTTCAATAATGACATTTTATTGTCGCTCATAAATACATGGTGTTTACATCAAGACTTCTTTCAATTAGTAGCAGAAACTGTGTATTACGTATTCTTGTTAAGATGCTTAGTATTCAAATTGCTAGAACCAAAACTGTAGCATTGTGCACCTAGAGGGTATTCTGAGATGTCAAAGGGACCATCCTTCAGTGTAAAATTCTTTCTTGATTTATTTGGATTTAATGAGTTTCATTTGTTTCAAAACTCTGACAACTCTTCAGGCCTACCAGTGTGAGCTCATACAATGAAAGACAATCAGTTGAATTGCAAGATAAATATTTCGTCTTTTTCTTATGTGTCAGTGATTCATCACAGCAATATTTTCATATCATATTCTTAGCGGTATAACCTACAAGATAAGAAACAAAAGTAAGAACTTTGAGATCACAAATTATAGAATTGTTCCATGAAAATGTCAACTTTCTGCCTAGTTGCATTATCCATAGCTGCAAATGGGGCTAGGGTGGTTAATCAAGTCAATGCATACGCAAGCATTTATCTCCTTGGCAACATTCGTGGTGGAGCTTATAAGATGCATGTTGGGCAAAACTTCGTGGCTGAACAAGATTTCTGTCACATCCTTATCTTGGCCGTGAAGGTAGTAGGGATGGCAGAGACACTAACCTACAGATAGCGGAGTCAGGGGTTAGCAGGTAGCATACTGGAAATTACTATCATTTTTCCTCATATCCAACAAAACCCTACAAACTTAGGCCTCAAGTCAAGTGCCTGAATGTTCCTCTGGGAAATAACCTGAGTCATTATGGTTCTTAATTAAGAGCGGACAGATAATTTTATGTGGATGCCACCTCCTCCCAAATCTGCATGTAGAATTTAGTATGTAATATGTAAATGAATGCCCATTCCCTAGGTTTGTTATCCATAGCCTTCATCTGATTATTAGATGGGTTTGTCATGATGCAATGGCCCTGAAATACTTATAAATGTCTAAAATCAATCGCTCCTCTCTCTAACAATCACTCAGGTATTTCAGCTAAAGTTTATTTTGTTCTATTTTTCTAGTTGTCTATGCACACATGGTGATGTGGACAGACAGCTAGGCTCCTCTGTCCTATTGATACTTTACATTGGGAGAGTGGCATAGATATCAAGTGTTAAAGAACCACAGAAAATACTGGTACTCTGAATCTGAATGGCCTTTGATTTGATTCATGATCCACCTCCTTGATTAAAGATGGCTGGGTTGACTTCTTTGAAGTGTACAGCCCAGATGCCCTACCACTATTGAATGGAGGAAAATAATGTGGTATACCACAGTGAAGTATTATTCAGCCATAAAGAAGAATGGACAGGGAAATGGGTGGATCTGGAGAGCAATGTAAGCCTGGTTTATAAGGACAAAAGTCACATGTCTTCTTTCAATATGCATTCTAGGCACGTTAACACACACACCCATGTGTGTATGTGTGTGTGTGTGTGTGTGTGTGTGTGTGTGTGTGTGTGTGTATACAGTGGGAAGGGGAGATAAGGGAGAGTGACAGAGGAAGTGTGTCTGACCCAAGGCACATTGGAAAAATGAACCTTCTTGTACTTGATGCTATTTTTTTTTTTTAAAAATAAAGGAAGTTCTAGATCATCAAATGCTAAAGTAGAAAAGGGTGGGGGTGTTACTTTGTGCTCATCCACCAGTGGAAGGATTTCATTTTCATGTAGTAGAGCTTCTAGCTTTCAGACATGGGTAGAAATGAAGGCAGACATCTCGCATTACACACTTTTTAAAGAAGGCTTTTAAATGATAAAATTGGACATCAGATTTGGACAGTAGGTAATACTTGTTACCTAGGTGATCTGGGTATGCCTCCTACGTGGCATAGCCTCATTAAGTCTTTCTGGTAGCAATGTAAAAGGAAACTTACAGTAGATGGGAGCCTAAGAAAATGGTCTTTTGCTAAAGGAGTACACCTTTTGTCATGGAAATACATTTTCTGTGGCTTAGTTTTTACATATCAAGTTTCATTAAAAAAGGAAACCCCTCTTAAAGATTCTTTTGAAATCCCCTTGTCGTTTATAATAGCAATATGTTTATTATATTGAGGTGGAAATGTTGAATCTAAGCAGCACCATCTTGGCCACATGGTAGATGATAGGGTATTGGGCTTAACTGGCACCATCTTGTCTTCATGGTGGAGTGCGTGCATGAATGCCCAGAGATAGGGGCAGAGACTTGGACAATAGGTTACTAGACCTGCCAGCTCAGGCACCATGACACCATGACACATGTCTCCATGTTTGTGTCCTATTTCCTATCTCCTGGCTCTTCTCCAGTCACCATGGCATTCAACATCAGCTCTCCATTGGAGGTGATGTTGTTTGTTGGTATTGTTTTTTCTGCTTTTCCTCTGCTCTGCGGCTCCCATGGCTCAGTTTTCTGATAGTGTTAAGTGTATTCGTGGGGCTGCAGATCTTTGAGACAGGAGTCCATCTGTAGTTACTAGTGCTATAATAAAGACACCAGATTCCACCTCTCAAAATGTGACTTCTCTGTTTTCTCAACATATAACAATATGAGTCAGTCTCAGGATCAACAGTCTAAATATTTATAAAAAACAATTACTTTTTGTCTTTTACCCAGGGACCTCAGCATACTGTTTTGGGTCTAAATTTGGCCCATTTCCTATGATCCTGATTTGAAGCATAGGAGGAAAAAACTTTTTCTCTCTACTCAAGACCAATTCTGTTATTTCCCATATTAAACTACTTAAAGGGAATACAATGAAGTCCCCCCTCCCCCTGTTTTTTTTTTTTTTTCTTTTTTTTTTTCTTTTTTTTTTTTTTGGCCAGTCCTGGGCCTTGGACTCAGGGCCTGAGCACTGTCCCTGGCTTCTTCCCGCTCAAGGCTAACACTCTGCCTCTTGAGCCACAGCGCCGCTTCTGGCCGTTTTCTGTATATGTGGTGCTGGGGAATCGAACCTAGGGCCTCGTGTATCCGAGGCAGGCACTCTTGCCACTAGGCTATATCCCCAGCCCAGCCCTCCTCCTGTTTTTAAACACAAAACATTATCTGGTATGTAGTAGCTGAGGATGTGTGGAGGGTAGCAAGCCTTTACATTTTATACTTAGCAGCAACAAAATGTAGGGCTAAGGATCTAGAAGTATGGTAGACCTGGAGAGCTGAACCCTAGATCCCCAAGTTCTAGTTTTATGACCTTTGCCAAGTCATAGGGCTTCAGCGTGGTCACCTATAGTATTAGTATAATAAGTCTAAGCTCTTAGTAGTATGATAGGATAGAAAAGCTTTGTATTCCATGTGATTAGTAGAGTATCTAGTGCAATAAAGATCTTGTAAACAATAGTATCATTGAAGTCTGAGGCCTTAAATTAGTATATGTTAGATTTTAGTTATTTATAAACAAGCTTCATAATTTTGTCATAGTGATAACTGTCAATTTTATTTACTTATTTTTTGTATATTAATGACATTTTTTCCTAGATAACTTTAAAGTACTATAAATGGAAAACCAGTATGATCTGCTATAAATAATGGTAGAAATAATTGCACAATTTTTAAAATAAAGTATCTACCTAAATATGACTTGAGCACCACATATTGTCATACCACACTTCAGTCATTTCCTTTGAGGCTTTTCCTTTAGGTAAGAGTCCAACTTAGGTTATTGCTGTCAATGAGGCCTTCTCAGGCCATGTAAGGCCTAATGTCAACAGTTAGATGTAGTTATACTAAATGACCTTGTAGACTCAGAAATAAAACTGCCAAACAGATGCCAAGTGTGAAAATGATATACAAAATACTCCTTTGTGGATCCTCACAGTGTACTTTGAATACCTGTAGTTTAGATGTTGTTGGAATATTTAAGCAAAGATATGGATAAGATGCCTGGAATCTTATTGACAGCTTCATACTCAGCTCCTGATTAGGTTTAAGGCTTAAAGATTTCAACTCTTGGCAGTTTATGAAGGTATAAACTCCCACGGAGTGAGGAAAAGGGCAATTAGTATTACTGTGTTATGGTTTAAATATGAACTAGTCTCCACGGGAGTATGTACTGAGTGCATGCTCCCCAGCTATTGATGCTAATTTGGAAGGTTCTGGAAACCTTACAAGGTGGGGCAGGCCTAGTTGAAGGAACTAGGTAACTTAGCATGTGTCTTTAAAAGTTAAACATGGCCCTTGCTACCTTCCTGTTTCTCTTCTTCCTGTCCACCATGAAGTAAAGAAGCTTATCCACCTTAAGCTCCTGCTGCCTTGACGTTCTGCCCTGCAGGACAGGGTGTGGGGGCGGGGGGCACACAAACCCTTCCTTCTTTTGTTTCTATCAGGTATTTTGGTCTCTGCTACACAAAAGTAACTAATGCACTATCCTTGAGTACAACTAACTTCTGTAGACATCTGCCTAGCCAAAAGTGATTTTCTGAGCTTAGTTTGTTTGGATTGGTTAGATTAGAAGCAGTCCTTGCTTAAGTATGGAACTCTATGAGGAACACAAGGAAATAAAGACTACTTTTTTAAAAAAGAGTATACTTTAACAATACACAATAAACAAAGAGGAAGGCTCACTTCCGTGTTGTGCTAATAATTGATAAAAACTGAAGCCCTCTGCAAAGAGTCTCTTGGTCCACACTGTTCTCCTAATCATTAAACACATACAGCTTGTTTTAGGAGACTTGTCTGTGACTCCATGGATATATTGGTAGTCTGAGCATTGGGCCTGGATGGAATTGCCAGACCATATTCCAAAGGCTGCCTTCTAGTTGACTGGACTTTGCTCTGTTACACTGTGAAGGAAAAAGATGATTCAGCCAAGCATTCTGCCATGGGCTAGAAACAACTCAGTTCTGAATACAAATATTATAAAGATAAATGAATCATTAAAAGAACAGTAGCATAAAATACCTGATAGCTCAAGTTTGTACTAGAATAATTTTTCCTGATCCGTGAACAGTACCTTAATCTATTGACTAATAATATGAATTGTCCATTTAAGTCACTGAAAAACATTTATCATCTTAGAATAAGTGATTGGTGATTATGACTTTCAAAGCTATAAATACCTGAAGAGGGGATTTGGTGATATCATCATAAAGCATGAGAGATATTCAAATGGTTTCTAATGTTAGTAGAATCTTGAAAAATATTTAGAACCTTATTTGTAGAACTGCAGTTGGGTTGTTTTTTAATTTAAGGGAGTATGGGATTGGCATTTTACGTGTGTGTGTGTGTGTGTGTGTGTGTGTGTGTGTGTGTGTGTGCATGCAAGTCCAAGTCTTTTCCGTTAGAATCATTGGGAGTATCCTGACTGAGATTAGGTCTTGATTTATGTAGTACATGACCATTTTAGCAAATAGAATATATACTTAAAGAAAAATTCCCTCCTGGGTCCCTTTTAGTTTCTTAATTTGTAGTTTCTTTCATTTGAATAACTTTCTGTAAGTGAAAAAAAAGATAACATCAAAGGGTTCTGGGCCTCTCTCTTCCTTGTCCCCAGATTGACTGGTTTATCTCCTATTTCATAGTCCAAAAAGTAAAGCATTAAATATTCCAGCTGGCATTTTGTCCCCCTCCCTGTTACATCCTGGCCTGCTTATTGAAAGGGGAACTCACTCACAGGGGCCTAGAGGCTAGACTGAGCCACAGCAAGAGCCGCCTGTGAACCAGACAGTAGACTGCTGATCTCCAGAACGTCACTGCCTTGAAGGATCGGCATTATAGAGCATCTTATTTTTGAGTAAGGAAAAAAATAATTCCTTATAAAGACCATTAGTGCCCAAGAGTTCCACAGAAAATGATGCATGTCAAGGGTTGAGGTATGTTAAGAACAGTTTTATTGGTACTCCATTTTCAGGAACTTTGGCTCATCTTTGACCTCTGGCATTTTTTCAGCACTTTGTGTGTGTGTTTACTATTACATGGTATTTAGTATGCACCAGCTTCTGGGAAAGAAATGCCCTGTGCAGTCAGCACATCTACAACCTTTGTGGCGATAGAATCAGTTAGTTAAAGGAGCCTCTACTCATTTACCCTTGTGCCCAGTGTGAAAAACATGGCCAGGATCTGCCCCAGAGGAATTTGATTTTTGCACATTTCTATAGCCTTCAAATCCCTTTTAGATTTGCACCTTTCCTGAAGTGGTGGTTAAATAAAAAGTCTAGTTTATGGGATAAGCAGATGGGGGGCAGGGAGGCTGTGGAATCAGCGCATTAACAACTGGAGATCAGAGGCAGGCACTAGTCAGGAGGGACCCAGACCTCAGAGCTGCCACAGCACCTAGGGATCCCTAGTATGTGCTAGGAATTAACCCCTCAGTGCCTGGGGAATGAGGTGTCTTCTGTCTCTCCAGGGATAAGAAAAGAGGCAGGGAGGCCGGAGGAAATAATGTGGGGACAGTGGCTATTTCCTAACCTGCATTTTGACCTGATGAGACCATCAGTAGTGTGGGATAGATTCAAGACATCTCTCTCTGTAGTCCTGGGGTCAGCAAGTGAGCATGAATTAGTTTTGCCTGGCCTCTGTTCATAGCTTACTGAAATCCACCCTACAATGCTTAAATGAATAGTGCGCTTCAAAATGCACTGACTAAAAATAGTTTCATCTGCAGTGTGAACATAGTTTCATATTTATACTAGCATCTGGCCTAAGGAATTGAATACTCCATTCTTTAAATAGCTTCACTCCAGCTCAGGATTACTCGGAGATGAAAATCTCTCCCAGTCAAACACCTTGTTTACATAGCCATGTTTAAATACAAACAAGCTCCCTTTCTTAAAATGCAGAAGACTATTAATTTGAGAGTTAATGGTGTTTTGGAACCATCTTTTGGAGGAATGGTAGAAGAAGGGGAGTTGAACAGAGGATGGAAGATTCCTGGGACATCTGTGTCTCAGAAATTTTTTGTTTGAATTTTTATTTTTTCCTAAATATGATTCACAAACATGGCATTAGGTGTGTGAAGATGGAGTAAGGTACATAGTATCATATGTGAAGCCAGTTAGAATAAAAATTCTTGGGCTGAAAAATTTATGCTGGTGCTAATGCCCAACAATAATAGAAATATAAGCCTAGATATTCTTTAACTTTCTCTCCCAGAAAATGCTTTGGGGCCGGAAATCATTTGCTAGCAGGCAATGAATGTACTTTTGTTAGTCTTACGGGGGTACTAATGGTTAGTCCCCATGAAGAAAAATGTGAAAATAACACACTAAAAGGTAAACATTACGAATGGATGGCTAATGATTAGCTGTTACAGTCCAAAGGGGCAGGGTATTTTTTTTAATAGTTTTATGACCCTTGCCCTGCCTTTATTGAAAGAACATGGTATTTTCAACCATATATTTTGAACCTATACCTTATTTGAACATCCTTCTTTAAAGATAATGGAAAATATTCTCCATATTATGCATTTCACACACACACATAATACAGGGACAGACTGAGTGAATATTATAACAATAAGCTGGTTTTAATTATATTAAAGAAGAGAAACAGACAACTGCTTTAAAAAAATCCAATTCAAGAACCTATTCAGTAGGATATAACAGTATACCTTTAACCTCCAGCCACTTCAACCATCCTTAAAATTAGTAATTTTTCAGCACATTTTGATTACTCTGTCAAGTAGAGGAGTTTGTATTTAGTACCTTAGTGCTATAACATAGTTATGTCTTTCTTAGAAGTGAATGGCCTTTGTGCATTGTAGACCAATTCACACTAAAATTTTTTTTCCTATTGAAAACAAAATTGGCTTTCTTGGAATCCCTAGGGGCTCTAGGTTTACAACTTAGATTAACTACTTTAGTAAATAAAGGAATGTCAGTAGATCATTGGCCACTAAAATGTTAACATATGGGTATATTTGAGGAGTACAAGCATTTATGCAACTTTTTAGTCATTGATGTTAAAATTAGATTTTGAGGCCAAATTCTCAAAGAGGTAGGCCATGGGTTATTTTTTACGGTCCATAGAACTAGTGCCTTGGCTGAACTAAAATTATGTATATTGTCTTGGCAACACTGAAAGTCTTAATTTAAACATTACTTTCATTTTTCACCAGTGGGACTTTTCTAGATAAAAATCTAATCTCATTCTAAATCATCCTTTCAAAATGTTTTTCCCCATTACAAATGTAACGTGTTTTTATTGCAGAAAATAGAGATATGCACAAAGAAGAAATAAAAATCATTTAGAGTCCCACTACCCAGAAGCTACCACACATTATTTTTCTTGAGACTGTGAAGCCCCTGGTTGTATGAGTACATCATTGAGTTCCACAACAGCTTTTGGGAAGCAGGCAATAGTTTTATTCCAAGGATGTAGAGGGTTTCATACTGATTTCAGAAAATTAAAAAGTAGTGAAGAGATATAGGGGGTACATTTGGGAATTTTATTTTTAAAGGCGGATCCTGGCCTGCCTTCCTTGTAAGCCATATTTCCTCCCCAGTTCTCAGTTCCCATAGTGTAAGATGCCCCCAAATCATAAAGAAACACAATAATCCACTCTAATCACATTGTACATCCATTCTAGCAATCCTACCATTGTTCCCCCAGAAATACTAAGTTTCCTTGCCTTATGGAACTATAGATTTTTCTTTCATACCCTGAATCTTAGAAAATTGTTGCTTTTTGTTACACTGGGCACTATGGCCTAACCACATATGCTCACTGGGACCAGTTCCTATAAGGTACCCCACAAGGAAAAGATATATCCCACACAAAAGTCTTCCAGTTACTGGAGGGGCAGTCTTTCTTCCTGACATATCTTGTTACTGACATTTTCCTGACTCTTCTGAATTCTTTAGATTTCCTGATTACTATCACTTCACCTAAAGATTTCTTTATCCTCCCTCTCCATCCCAATGCTTCAGTTGACCAATACCCATTAAACAGTTTTTGTCTTTAGACTGTATATGTGGTCTAACCAATGTGGAATATAATAAGGTTATTACATTCTTTATCCTGGACCTGTATTTCCATGAATTCTGACCATATTTTGTAATTTGCTACTTACTAGCAATACTCTGACACAAAAATTATAGTGAGCTGAGAAA
Organism: Perognathus longimembris pacificus; assembly: GCF_023159225.1. Taxonomy (NCBI): domain Eukaryota; kingdom Metazoa; phylum Chordata; class Mammalia; order Rodentia; family Heteromyidae; genus Perognathus; species Perognathus longimembris. The sequence continues at coordinate 39,723,029 of NC_063162.1, forward strand.
ACCAGGCCTTTTATGTTCATTTGTTTCAAAAGTTAAGTGTGTAAGACTACAGTTTCCCTTATTAGATTCGGTATTATTAATTTGAGGTCATTTTTCATCCTTCTAAGAGCTTTTTGCTCTTGTTTGGCATGCATTTGAGTGGATCATATCTACCAATTGTGCTGTTTGCATGTTTGAGAAGTCTTTTTTTTTTTTTTTTTTTTTGCTAGTCCTGGGACTTGAGCTCAAAGCCTGGGCATTCTCCCTGAGCTTCTTTTGTTCAAGACAAGTGCTCTACCATTTGAGCCACAGCACCACTCTGTTCTTTTTCTGACTAGTTTGTTGGATATAAGAGTCTCATAGACTTTCCTGCCCAAATTGGCTTCTAACTGTGATCCTCTGATCTCTGCCTCCTGAGTAGCTAGGATTACAGGCATGAGCCACTGGGTGCTGCCTGAAGTGCTATATCTTTATTTAAGTAAAGTGAGTTAAAATAAACAAGCACCAAACAATGACCACTGTTATCCATATAGATGCTACTTCATTTCTACTTAAACTTATTTTTAAGGTATATATTCTTAATTTGACTTCATGTTCGGAATTCCATTTAGGATTTCCAAGTTAGGAATTCTAATAAAATCCTGTAGGAGATAGCTTCTCTTATTGGTCAATATTTATCCAAAATTTTGAGTTCAGAGTAAATCTTTCATTGGTAAACAGATGGTTAGTGGATCATTTGTCTACCTTTCTCAACCACACAAAATGTCATGTGTTAACAAAATGAAAGTCAGTCATGTAAAAGAGTCCAGTGAAGCCTGCTGGAATTGGCTCAACATACCAGATACCATAAAGCAAAGAAGTCTTTTCCTTACACGTGAGTTTTGTTATTCAATGACAAGCAGAACTAGTTGATGGATAAATGCTCATCTTTCATCTAGATGATTTATACTGTGTTCACAAACTGCCCAAACATTTAACTCAATTTTTCCCTTTCCAAGCAGATGTTTTGCTATAATATAGACACAGCCTCCTCAGATAGATTTCTGGCTTGAGATGTTAAAGTCTCTGTTAATGTGTGTGCCGTTTACAATAGGAAGAATAATGCTGGCATTTTATTTCAACAGAATGCACAAAGTATAGCTGAATATTATGAAGTCCGGTTGACCATGCCTGGGAGTACTTCATGTAACCTTTTGGTTTAGACATGCTTGAGGCATTCGTGCAGACTGAGTGTTTACACACTGTTATATTTATTTATTCATTCATGAGATTATTCTGTAAACATGAGCCTATGATGTCCAAGCTTAATTAGACTTTAGGCTTTCTTTTACAAAAATGTGAAAATTCTAATTTTCTTATTACATAGAAGTCTTGGGATTGTCTCAGTTCACAAAAAGAAGTAAGAATTAGAAGCTCTATAAGTATGCTTAATCTGGTGTTCCAAGTAATAATGATTTTAACATGGCAAGGTAATACAGGAATATACTTATATTATAATTGTATGTATGTATGTACATGTAGATGCATATAAATATGTATGCACATGTATATATGTATGTGTGTATGTTTGTATTTGTAATACAAACAGTGATTTCACCAAGCAATATTTACTCAATAACTGATAATGTTTCCTTTTATCCCATTTTTAAAACATGGCTTGTTACTGCTCACCTAATTGGTTTTATAACCCTTGTAATAGGCTGCAAACCTCATTTTGGTAAACACTGAGTTGGAAGTAATCATTTTGTATGATGTCTTCTTTCTGGTTAGACACACAATTTCCAAACTTGTTTATGGATCTGAATTTAGATAATTGTTACTTAGATTCTCCCCAACCCTATGGCCATTCCAGCTGACTGTGCGTTTCTTTTCCAAAGTCTAAAAGTGAACCTTTCAGAGTATCTTATTTCTAAAACACCACAACTAGTACACTTCTGTGTTCTTCTCAGTAATCTCAAATAAAATATTGTTCTTAAGCAAATGTACAAAATAGAAAGAACATCCTACATTGAAAGTCCATTTATGATATGATGCTCTGGATTTTCAAAATATATGCACAGGTTGGCTACTGTTTCCATATACAGTGTTCTTAAGGAATCCATCTTTTAAGGCATTGTTTGAGTCTGTATATTACTCCATGATGGAGAAAGAGCAATAATTTCCTGCCTCTTTGCCTGGACCTAAGAGAAACTGCTTTTCAACATCCCAAAAACAAAGAAAAGCTTCTTTTTATAGGCTTATTGTGGTTTCTAAAGTTTTAACCAAAGTGAATAGAACAATAATAAATTGCTTTCACATTTCTGCCCATAGAATTGTTTATTTAGCATTTTCTGTAAAACAAGAGACCTTCCATCCGCATGAAAAGACTGTATTTTGATTGCCTAGGAGATTCAAAATGATTTCTAATCTTGCCACAACTGTCTTCTGCTGTATAAATGAAATGTTTCATTTTCAAAGAGTCTGTCAGGATTTTCTGAAGACAGTTCCCTTCACTGCTCTGCATCCCCCACCCCTTTAAAATAAAGTGCTTTGCTTTGTATTTTCTGAGAGAACAATGGCATTATTTCTTACGTTGGGAGATATGATTTTCAGCAACTCTGAAAATGCTTATTTGCTAGCTTTTCCTTTGTTTCATGAAGTTGTACATAGGAATATCTTCTTTGATTCATTTACTACCCAAGAGTTGCCAATTTTGTGGGATAATCAAACAGGACTGTAGCTTTCTGCATATGGGAAAAAGTAGAGCCTAAAATATGCTCACAATTTATTTTGTTCAAGGTCAGGTTAACACAAGTCTACCAAAACCAACTCCTTTCCTTTGTTGATATAGAGGACTTATTTTCTTGACAGTTGGACAAGTCATACCAGGGCACCTGCCATGTCATCAATGTGTTCAAGAGTAGGGACAAAGCTGAGGTTACTAATTAGCCTTTCTTGATCCTTGAGCATTTTCAAATTATTTACCTTCTTATGTACCTGTATGGCTTATGTCTAGACCTGCCATGAGTGTGAAATTGGCATAGCTTTTATTGTTGTAGTGGTGGAGTGTAGGAGAGTAGAGCATTGCACATGCTAGACAAGAGCTCCATTACTGAGCTACATATCTAATGTTGAAAGTTACAAAATGACAGTTGACCTAACGAATTTTCACATAGGAATAACACAGCCTGTTCTTTCACAATCAAAACAAATTTATATTTGTCCACCAAGTTTCTTAGGTGTTTTACTTTTGTTTAAAATAGCCTGATTTTTTATTACTTAATTCACTCCATCATCATCATTGCTTTGTTTAATTTTTGAGACACAGTCTCACTATGCATCCCAGGTTGGCCTCAAACTCATGATCCTCCTCTTACCTCAGGTTCTCAAATGCTGTAATCACCTATGTATACTGCCATTCCTGGCTTAGAAATACCCTTAGGGGTTTTTTCTGTTGTTGTTGTTTTGTTTTGTTTTTCTTTTTGGTCCATTGTGGGGCTTGAACTCAGGGCCTGAGGGCTGTCCCTGAGCTTTTCCACTCCAGGCTAGCACTCTACCACTGTGAGCCAAGGTGCCACTTCTGGTTTTCTGAGGATTAATTGGAGACAGGGTCCCACAGATGTTTCTGCCCCGGCTGTCTTTAAACTTCAATCCTCAGATCTCAGCCCTTGAGTAGCTAGGATTATAGGAATGACCCACCAGCGCCTGGTTAAGCATATTATTTTTGTAATTGTTTTTAAAGCATTGGAGAGTTAAATTTTAAGCATATGCTAGCTTTCCATTATCAGAGAAGTGACTAACATCCAAACGATGAAACTAGCCAGTTCATTAATTATGTTGATATGATCAAGTTTCTAAGATATTTAATCAATATATTCTGACTTGATCAGCCCTACTGAAATACTTGAAACCCTGAATTATAATAGGAAATTCCAACATACTTATAAATGCCAATAGCTTTCATTTAGAGTCAACAGTTGATGAAAAAGCTCTTACTTAAATAAATTGACTTTGAGCACAAGGATACAAAACGAAACATAATTCATTCATTTTATAATTGTTCCTCCTGCTGTGGACATTAGCCTCTGGCATCTGGTCTTTAACCATAATCTATGGCTAGATATAGCCAGGGCCGTGGAGGAATGCAAAGATGAATTCCAATCGAATAACATCTGAGAATTCCTGTTAGACTAACGTTGACTGCCATCTAAAACCCTGAAATATAGACAAAGGAATTGTTATTATAGATTAAATGTATATAGAAGATAGAGAAGGATTATTGTGTCTGTTTCAGAAGTAATTTCATGACTGAGAATTTACATTGAAGGAAAAATGGTCTGGATCCCATTAGCCAAGGCTCTGTTTTGCTGTCAGTTTAATTAAATGGAAACTGTTGGCAAGAGAGCAAGGGAGGTTGATAGAAGCAATACTATTTTGTATGTTGGAACAGGAAATGGTTAGGTCTTCCAGTTTGAAAAGGATACAGAAATGAAACCTGTGATTCATTTTTGTTTACAAACTCCCTCCTAGTTTACAATGACCTTAGTGATAAATTAGCCACAGTAAGTTATGTGGAGTATGTAGGACAATGGCTTGATCCCAAGATATGAAAGTCTAATCTCTAATAAGGAGGGGAGAACTTATTTTTATGTGACTTTTCCCCTAAACAATGGATTCTCCAACAAAAGTAATTGTTTCCTTTAGTTTATTTTTCTGAAAGTAGATTGAGAGGAGGGGGATGTTAGTTGGCTTTAAAAGTAAGTGTGTGTGTGTGTGTGTGTGTGTGTGTGTGTGTGTGTGTAGAAGAAGAAGAAAGAGAAAGAGAAGAAAAAGAAGAAAAAGTAAAATAAAGACCATGGAATAGTGATTTATCTGTTAAGTGTGTTTGGCATCCTGCCTTTTGGCTGGAGATTTTGAGAGAAACATATTTGGTTTACTTTAATGGGTAAAAGCTCTGAACTTCATTTGTAGGAAGAAAAAAAAGAGCATGCTTTCTTTTCCCTTTTTCAGTTCAAGTTTGTTATATCTTGACATTCTGTCTTGTAATTGAATAGTAATTCTAGATTTAGAGTGGAGAAGAAAGAAATTTAAGTCACTCTTCCTCCTCCTTTTCCTCCTCCTCCTCTTCCTTTTCTTTCTCCTACTAAAGTTTCAGAGAAAACTAGCTGATATCAAATTTTATCTCTTTTCACAGACACCCTTTGAACTGGTACCAAAAAAATACTGCATGTTTAATTTTACTGAAGCTCTGTAAATGTCTTTGTATCTTGGACCGAGAGCTCTTGATACATTTGTGCTTATTCTAATAGTGAAAATTCAGATGTGTTGTTGGAAGAAAATTTGCAGCCTAAGTTGAAAAACAGGTAATCATCAATGTATCCTGTATGATACTGTACAGTTTTATCTGTGAAGTGATGCATTTTAAAAGACCTATAAAACTATACAGTATAGAAATTGAACCTATCATAAACTATAGACACCATTATTAATTTGCCAATATTATTTTACCAATCATAAGCAGCGTAGCACACTACAGATTATTTTAAGAATGCTTTGTAAGAAAAATTGAACAGAGGGATATTAGTTTACTTTTAGTGTGTGAGTGTAAGGGAAGAAAATGAAGAGAGAGAAAAAATAAAGAAGAAAAATAAAATGAAGATGTCAGTGGCAGGTAAACATACTCTATTTTTTTCTTAATTTTGTGAAGCTATTTTATCTTTAGTTAAATATATTTATTGGATTGGCATCCCATTAGGAAATCTCTTTTTCTCTGGACTGGGGATTGAACACAGGACATTGGAGCTTGCTAGGCAGGTGCTCTACCACTTGAGCTATGACTTCAGTGCCATTATTTTCAAAGTTGAATCTTATTTTATGCTTGAGTTGGCCTAGATTGTGATCCTCTTCCTTCTGCTTCCCTGTCTCACTGGGGATGAAGGGTATATGGTGCTCCATTTAGTCCTGTAGCTGAACTCTCAGGTACCTACCACCTTGTTCAGACATTGGTTGAAATGAAGCAACCCTTTTTCCCACTGGCTAGTCTCAGGGATCCCCCAATTTCTGCCTCTCTAGCTAGGATTACAGGTTATGAGACCCTGGCTTGTGTGGTGTTCTGAAAGAGATATAAATGTAATCCAAGTTACAAAAAAAGACAACACACACAAATGCTGGATGTATTAACAAGTGTTCAAATCATCTAACATTGGCGATTTTACATAGGGCTATTTTCTCTGGTCACATTTTTTTTTTTTTTTTTTTTTGGACAGTCCTGGGGTTTGGACTCAGGGCCTGAGCCCTGTCCCTGGCTTCTTTTTGCCCAAGGCTAGCACTCTGCCACTTGAGCCACAGCGCCACTTCTGGCCGTTTCTGTATATGTGATGCTGGGGAATTGAACCCAGGGCTTCATGTATAGGAGGCAAGAACTCTAGCCACTAGGCCATATCCCCAGCCCTGGCCACATTTTTATAATAATTTCTTGTAATTGTGTTTGTTTTGTTATAAGTGTAATCCATACTTATTTATTAAGACAAACACAATTTAAAAGAAAAAAATTAAGAATTCTGGCCTCCGGAAATATGAAGCATTACATATTTCTTTCTTTTTTTTTTTTGGCCAGTCCTGGGGCTTGGACTCAGGTCCTGAGCACTGTCCCTGGCTTCTTTTTGCTCAAGGCTAGCACTCTGCCACTTGAGCCACAGCGCCACTTCTGGCCATTTTTCTGTATATGTGGTGCTGGGGAATCGAACCCAGGGCCTCATGTATATGAGGCAGGCACTCTTGCCACTAGGCCATATCCCCAGCCCTATTTATTTCTTATCATTGTCTTTTTTTCCTACCTATATGTGAGTTTTAATGTTTTTAATTATATATCACCAGTTTTTATCAGGCTTTTAATAACTTAATTTGCTATTTTAAACAACAATCATTCATTTGCAGCAACATTTTTGTTGATGTATTTTATTATGTATAAAGTGTCATGATATAACTGATTATTTCCCTGTGTTTTTCCCCAGCTTTGAATTACATAAATGTCCTTGAAATTATATCATTATTTTTAACCTTGACTCTTTCCTTAGGATAAATTCTGATAAGTAAAGTCAAAGCAGAATTCCTTGGAAAATCAAAGCAGAATTCTACTAGTTTCTGGTCATAATATCATTTTCAGTTCATGTTGGAAAATCCTTCATTGCTTGAACAAACATAAGATACAGCCAGTCTTGAATTGACTTGTCCTTTGTGTGGAAAACACAGAGACGCAGATACTCGGAATTTTATCCCAGCCCTCAGATTATGATGCAGAAAGACACACGAGCTCCAACAGTGTTCCCAACCATTTCTTTACCTACCTGACAGAACCTACTGTGAAGCCCCTTGGTGCCTGTATTTGCACTTAGATTTTGGTGGAAGACACACGCCCTATCCTTTAGAACGTTCTAGCTGGTGCTATGTGTATGGGGACTGACTCATGCATTCTTCCTGAGCACACAGGAAATATAGGGAATATGGAATATAGGGAATATATAATATAGGAAACTGCACTTAGAAAACTGGCCAACCAATGAGCTGAGCACCTGTGAAAGAGTTAGCATAAAAGGCCTTTTCAACCAATGAGAATTCATCCTGATGACATCATAACGATGACATCAGAGGCTGAGGGGCTTCAGGAAATCTGGTAGAACTGAAAACATTCATCTTACTCTTAGTAGCATTGGTGTGACAAAACAAGAATTAACGGAAGTTTCAATAAAATAGGGCTACATTTGTTACTTCGGGTTCCTGAAGATCATTTTTAGTTACAGTTACACACACACACACACACACACACACACACACACACACACACACACACTGCAGATGCCAGCCTGAAAAGTGAGCATGGGGAGGGATAGGAGGGTTAATATTTGCTATTGATTTTCTGCATGTACAATTTTATCTAAAAAGTATGATTTACCGGCTCTTGTGGGGCTAGGTTTTAAGGCCAATAAAAAGCTTTGCTTTGGTCCTTAGAAGATAAAATGAGATATTCAGGCAGCTAGTTTATTTTAATTTCTTTTCTTTTTCTCCTTCATGACAGTGTTTTAAATAATTAGGTTGATTTATGATTGCAGATAGCTTTAAGATGTAGGATGCTTTAACAGTGCAGGGCTGGTTTATTGTATCTGGCCTTATCCAATTAGAAAATTGAGTTTAGTCATGTAATGATTCTCTAACTAAAATATCCATCACGGTGAATGGACTTTGGCGATGTAGATAGAGGCAGGCTATTTCGAGCACTTCCCTGCCAGGCTCCTACATCTGAATATGCTTACTTGGCTTTACTCCTTAGCATGTAAGAACACATGAAACTTGGGGCTAAATTTAGCCTCTCAAGTCGAATGCACATGCTTGGTGACAGCAAAGAGGGGGTTTTGATGACGAGCAGGATATGATAGACTAGAGTAATTATTTCTGCTAGAAAATGAGCATCCTACATTATTTGTACAAATAACACAAGTGATTCTTCAGCTGTGCCATTGTGAAACAATAAAGATCATATTTAATTTAAAACAGTATCCCCAGGGTCTTCCTTTTTAATCTGAGCATTTTTTTCTGGCTACTAAAACAAACTTGCATCGTTATTACAGTTAACAACAGAATTTTGAAGAAGGGAAAGAGGGAGGGAGGGAAGAACAGTGGGAGGGTAGAAAGGAGGGAGGGAGGGAAGGAGGGAGAGGGTATGTCTGATCCTTTTCTTTCTTTCCATTAAATTTAGCATTTCAGAAATCATGATAAGGGCATGTGGGACAGGGATGTTGAAATAAGTCAAGTATTTTTCTATTCTTTCCATATCGTTCACATAACCATTTATTTACAATAATTTGAGTAATCTCAGAGTTCCTCTTAAAGGCTTTTTTTGGCCTGGATAAAAAGTGCAGCTTTAAGATATTTCTCCCAAAATAAATTTGAGACGGTCTCATTTATAGTCAGCAGTGCCTTGATTACTTGCAGACACACTGGAAATTTACATGCGCTTTTCTCCTTTATAAAACACGGATCTGTTCATATCATTAGTTCCCTCATGACTAGTGCTTGGCTGCTTGCCAAGAGGTCTAAATCTGTAGTTGTAAATCGTGAGTTGAAATAGCAGAAAGTGGATTTGTAACTTAAAAAGTGTAAACAGTTTGGAAAATGAAGTAATTTTGGAGTATGATTGATTGCCTTGTGATTGTACTTTAAATTAGCCTGGGGTCTCAGGGGCAGATATGTGCTGTAACTGCTTATTATACATTTTCAGTTTTCGAAGGAATAATAGCATTGTTGGTAGGCTTTTAAACAATGTATGCATCTCCTGGAGTGACCTTTTAGGAAATGAATAGTTTTATTGTGAGTCCATTACTTTGCCTGAAACAACATTTTTGAGTTATTAATTTGACTTGTTCTATAAATAAAGAATTCAAAATGCAAAGCAGCTGTGCGACCCAGAGCACCGTATATCATTCTCGTGCTCTACAACCACTGTTTGAGATGGATAACCCACAGAACAAATGGTTTCTTGGGTGATAAATTAATAATGTTTCTGGAACCTATGGTTAACAAAGATTTAACCCTTCAATATTGCAGAGACTAAAATTTATTATGAGGGAAGATAATCGATTAGTTGGTCTCCTGAGGCATTGAAAATGATCCCAATGCTTTGGGCAGCCCAGATACACAGGAAGAACAGCCCAGTGGGAAGTTTCTGGATATAATGTAGCAGACAGAAAACAAGGAAGACTTACAAAGCCTGAGGCTAGATGGCCTGTCCTCCCATTTGGCCAGCTGAATCATCCAGGCAAGTCATTTGATCTCTTATCCTTTATTTTCCCAGTCAGTAAAATGGGTATAAGAACTCCAACCTCACAAACCGTTTTGAGATTCAAATAAGAAAAGATGTGAAAGGATTTCAGAAATGTAAAAGGCTCTGTGCTGCCTGAGTGTCCTTCCCATCTCCCAAGACGTTAATTCATTATTAAAACTACTATGGTTATTTTGTGTTGTTATAACAAGGACTTTGGGAACTTTGTCTGCCTATTAATATTATAAATGTCTTATGGTGGTATATTTTGAGCAACAGTCTCATTTATTCACCCTTGGCTTTCAGAGGGAGAGAGAGAATTCTAGAAAGATTTCTTGTTCTAAAACTAGAATTGCAGTCTTTATATTCATGGAAGTCATTTGTCCAATGTAGTCCTTTGTTACTTTCTTTCTTGCCTAGTTCAACATTTTCAGGAGATAATATTTTGTCTCTGTATTTAAAGACAATAATTTTAATTCACTTATTGGGAGAGTTTTGTACATGTCAGGCAGTTCCTGTGTAGGGCATCAGGAATAGAGAGGAAAAAAGAGATCTAAGATTTAGCCTTGCATTCACCCAAGCCTTCAGGGAGCACTTACCATTGTACTGTTCCTCTACAGAAAGGTGGTTTTTGTTGTTGTTGTTGTTTTCTTGCTTATTTTTTGCTGGTACTTGAGCTTGAACTCAGGGATTGGGCTCTTTTACTCAAGGATGGCATTCTACCACTTGAGCCACCCTCCACTTCTGGATTTTTTGGTGGTTAATTGCAGATAAGAGTCTCAAGGACTTTTCTGCCTGAGCTGGCTTTGAACCATGAGCTTCCTGAATAGCTAAGATTATAGGCCTGAGTCACTGATATCCAGCTATGGAAATGTTCTTATTTGTGCTTTCTAATAAGACACACATATGTGTGGTTATTGACAGTGTTGGTAAGGTGACAAACTGAAATTTTTACTTTTAGATTTTTAATTTTCGTTAATTTAACTTTAAATAGCCGCATGTAACTCACAGTTATTGTATTGGGCAGCCCAATTGCAGAGTAAACATTTGCTGCCTTAATTACTAGGTTGTTAGGTAAAGGTGGTTATTTTGTAAGCACATGAAAATGAAATTACTCATGTCTCAATTCTTCTTAATGAAACATGGTGCCAAAGCTCAAAAAAAGAAAGGAAAGAAGGAAGGAAGACAAGAAGGATGGAAGGGAGGGAGGGAGGAAGGGAAGAAAAGTCCTAATATTGAGGAATGCCAATGGAAAGAAAAATCCTGGATAGATTATGTTGTAGTGTCTGTAATCCAAACAAGGAATTAGTGCATACTGATGGGAAAATTATTAAAATATTCAAACTGCTTAAACCCTGGCAAAGATGGCCATCCTGTTAAAATCCCATTGCGTTCTGGAAGAAAGCCCCAGCCAAGCCACCTTAATTATGTTCATTTGGTGAGTAGGCAAGAAGCTGGGGGCATCAGGACCCAGTGGACATATTTGTAAGATTCACAAAAGTTGAGTCAGAGTGAAATAACTCCCTTGTCACTCAAGGTCTTAAGTTGTATGGCTCTGAACATTTTCATGTTGAATTATCTAGGTTTTTTTCATGTCTATGAGACAGGCACTTCCAGAGGTACTAGGCCTGATGTGTGGCTATCTAAGACTTAACCTACAACATGCCAGGCTTGCTCCTAGTAGGTGTAGTACCCAAACCCATACAGCACTGGGGAGTTATGTGTGTTTGCAAACCACCAAGTTCCTCAAAGGCCTTTCTTAGTTCCTTATATTACTGTGTTTTTCCTCTGAGAGAGGAAGCAGCTTTTGGCATTGTTAGTTAAATACTTGTGGTGAAAAGTCTAATATTAGAGTGGGAAGAGAAGGACTTTGGACATCATGGAATCCAATCTCTTTACTTTGTTTTTATTTTATTTTTTTTAAATTCCACATTCCTGGTAAGCAGTGTAGCTCCTAGGATTTCACAAGAGGAGACAGAAAAGATGGAGGAAGGGGAGGTTTACATCCCACGCTCAGTACACACTCCTACCCAACACTTTTTTCTGCCCCTGCTGTCCAGTGGATGCCCAATTGGAGGCCTTATCTCCAATCTTTTTCCTCATAGAACCCTTCTTCTGCAGAATAACATCTATAGCTTTGGCAAATAAGGGATCCATTTGTTACCTGACAGGCACAGCGGGATTCATTGCTTAGGGTCACAATATTTCTAAGGGCTCGTCCCAAATATTTTCTTTCCGGGTAGAACTGAAGGTCTTGTGCTGACATGTAGGTGCTCTACCACTTGAGCCACACCTCCAGCTCTTTATCTCTTCAGTTATTTTTTTGCAAGGGTCTGCATTTTTGCCCAGGTCTGGCCTTAGATGGTGATCTTCCTATCTATGGCCTCCCCATGCAGCTGGAATTACTGACTTGAGCCACCAGGCCCTGACCCCTGAAATAATTTTTTTTAATTAAGCCAAATTTTAAACTAAGAATCCATAACTCTTTCTGACATTGGAAGTGTTTTAATAGACAAGTATACATACATATATAATCTTGCAATGTCTAATATAATATATATTGTATATAGCAACAATGTACAATATATAACATTGACACAATCATTTTGTTGTGTTTAGTCTGTCATTGCTTATTTATCCATGTATTTATTTATCACTAGTACCAGGATGTGAACTTGTCACCTTACACTTGCTCAAGCTCCACCAGTTGAGCTATGCTTCCAGCTTTTTGCTGGTTAATTTACAGATGGAGTCCTGTAGACTTTACTGCCCTGGCTGGTTTTGAACTATGATCTTTAGACTTTTAGCCTCCTAGTATAAGCCACTGGTGCCCAGATAGTCCACACATGTTGTGAATTTGTGCACTATTGTTTTCTGCTGGCTTGTTGAAGAGAAAGTCTAGCAATACTTGCCACATTCCTGTCTGTTCAAGTGGCTGACCATAGAAACTCTAGTTTCTGCTCACCTGAAGGGCACCCCCCAAGAGACAACCACTTTACATAAGTGTTTCAGGACAGCCAATACAGTCTTCTCTCTCTGATGCTTGTCATCTTTCTTTTCTTGGTCCCCCCATAGATCTCAACACAACAAAAATACTAGTCCCCCATTGAAGGCTATAGTCAGGGCTGTCCAGTGCTTGCTGATCAGCTTTTGCTAATTAAGAAGACTCTTCATATCTTGGTTTATGGCCTTAGCAGCTTGTATTGTATCAGAGGGTTCAACCTCTAGAGTTAATTTCCTTCCTAGAAGGGTTTCTATGAGAAATTTTTATCTTGGTGGTGGTTGTGGAACATATGATGGGAAAGAAAGAGCCCTACGCTTCATGTTGGGTTTACTGGCATTGCTTATATCTACGTGCTTTATGTGACCACACCAAATGCCTGGCTATGAATTTCCTTCTACCCAGCAAATCCTAAAAATATAAATTTTACTACTTTTCTTAAACATTATTCTATGGAGTAAAGGGGCCTGGGATGGGACAAAGGAGCCTCGTGTCCACTTAAAGTCACAAGGTAGGCAGTCCTTATCTGGTCCAAACTTTCTAGAAGGTTGAACAAAGGGGAACACCTGAAGCCAGATATCCACCCCTGAGAGCTTGCGCCCTGCAAAGGCATTGCCTGCTTTTCAGTCTCCTCTCCTGGGCTGCTGCTTCTAAACCATCATGGTAATTTCTTCTTAAAACGATTTATTCTGGGGCTTATTCTTTTCCCCAGTGGTAATACAACTGTACTCTAATCAATAAAAGAAAAATTTCCTGTGAAACAATGGGGCGAGGTAGGGAGGAAAGAAGCTTAGCAAATGTAAATTGTTGTTTATTTGTCTCTCTTAAACAATGTTTCACTTTAAACTAGCTGCAAATGAAATGAATTGTATTATAACCATCTTGGAAAACACAGCTCCTGAAAAAAATAGCTCCTGATCAAGTAAGTCCATTGAGATTCTGGCTTCCAATGGCTTCTCTTAGAGTCATAAGTATTGCTCCACTCAGTAAATACCTGCTTTCACTTAGTGGACAGAGAAGGAGTTTACAAGTGCAAAACCAGGATGAACCATTTCCTGCCTTCTCTGAAGGTAAAGATTTTGTGATGACTGTGAATAAGAACAGAAGGGTGATGGCATCCCAGGATGGTATCTCCAGACCGTCATACTAACTATACAGTGCCTGGGTCCCAAAGGTCATTGCTCAACGAATAGCTTGCTCCACTGGGAGCCAAGCACAAAGCCCCATCCTCAACTTGCTTCAGTGCTCTCTGCCCTGATCTTGCAGGTTGACCTAGGCAATGTTCTCTAGACTTTATAAGCAGTTGCTATATTCTACATCCTTGGAATCAGATTTTCAAGTGACACTAGACAAGTGGCCCAATATCCCTAGGCCTCTGTTTCCTCATCGATAGAATGGAAGCAGTAAACATATCCCTCACAGGTTGCCGCAGTAATTAAGGGATTAATACTTCCTGTGCTGTAGTATATGTTCAGAAAAAAGGGGCAGGAACGTTAACTTAATACCAGGACAGGTACTGTGAAGGCCTCTGGTTGTTGCTGTTATTATTTTCTCTAGTTTGGTATCAAGAATGGTGATGACGGCAGTGCTAATAAACATCAGAAAGTGTGTTTGGCGTATTGCAAACTGGACCATATCTTACCTGTCCAGTGGTGTGAGATCTTAGAAAATATTTCTCAGTCAGTTGCACATGAGTGTTGTCAGAAGAGAAGCAAGTTCGTCAAGTTTAAGATCCCAAAGCCTGCAGCGTGTTTCCCTCAATACCGGTCTCTTAACACCTGTCTGTTACATGATGTTGGACATGGGAGGATGCATTAAGCAGAAAAGAAACACCTGACCCCAAGTGTTACTAAATTCCATTATCCTTCTGTCAGAGGCCCACAACAGAAGGGACTTTGGTCCCCACTAACCTGAATTTCTGAAGGGTTTCACTACCTGTCTTTTTATAGTCTTGTTGGAAACAAATGTCATTTTTTTTCTCTTTGCAAGTTTAGAAATCTTATTTAAATCAGTGTAATGAGACACTTTCAACAAAATGTAATCATTCTCACTTCTCCATGTGCTGGAAGAAGCAGTGTCGCAGTTGGAGAGGGGGGTGGTTATATTGAGCCAGTTATTTTCACATACACTCTCATCCTGGCTGTGTGTTCTGACTTGTCACAATGTACCTATTAGGTGGGATGCATTTGTGTCTGTCTGTAGTAAGTAAATTATATTGTTAGAAGAATCAAGAGGGCTGCTATTTCATGGAAATGTTTGGAAGAGGCAGAAATCTCTGATGGAGCAGAATTCCTAGACCAACTCTTTCCCCTTACCTGAGAAAGACAGTTTCAGTCTTACAACTTTAGAAAGGTGGTTCTCTATGGCTTCAGAGTCTGGATTCCTTTTGCTGGGAACACAGTGTAAGCTGGGCCCTGGTGGCTCACACCTGAAATCCTAGCTACTCAGGAGGCGAGATCCGAGGAATGTGGTTCAAAGCCAGCTCAGGCAGGAAAGTCCTTGAGACTCTTATCACTAATCAACCATCAGAACACTGGAAGTAAAACTGTCACTCAAAGTAGTAGAGTGCTAATCTCAAGTGAAAAAGCTCAGGGACAGCACCTGGACCCAGAGTTCAAGCCCTTGTATCAACAACAACACAACAAAACTGTCATCATTTTATCCTTTTACCATAAAGATACATATACACATTAGTTCTGATTTTTTTGTATGTGAGCTGATACTGGGGCTCGAACTCGGGGCCTTACCTTAATCTCTGCTTCCAGCTCTTTGGTGGTTAATTGGAGAGAAAAGTCTCACAGACTTTCCTGCACTAGTTTTGAACTACAATGCTGAGCTTCTCGAATACCTAGAATTACAGATATGAGCCAAAAGCACCTGGCATTAGTTCTTATTTTTTTTTGAAGTTAGTTTTCAAGAACATCTAAGCAAAGACAAAAGAATTATCTCAGTTCTTCTAGCAAAAGAAACATAGACACTTCTTAGCCACCCATAAGAGAGTAACACATTGATACTTACAAAAAGAGCTTCTAACCCAAGATACCATGCAGAGGGGAAATGTTTCTGGAGGAGTATTTTCTACTGATAATGTGAATGAGAACATTGTCCCATCTCTAAGGACCCCTGTTTGAAAGAAAGGTAAGAGGAGATTTGGTGAGCCTTTGGAAATGTTAGCATTGGAAACTCCATGCTTTTGTATCCCTTTTTTGTACCAAATAGAAGATGAATTCTTTCCAGATTTCAAAGCATGAGCATAACTTAAAATAAGAAAAAACTATCTAGGTGGTAAATGATGTTATTTATTACTGTAGACATTGACCTGCTTAATGGAAAGAGCAAAAAAATGAATTGAAATAATCAGATCAATTGAGAGATGGTGGTATTCCACCATCTTTCCTGGGTTTCTAACACCCAGGCTTCTTCAGGTACTTTTGGTGGGGACCTCTGACGGAAACTCTAGAAAGTCCATTAAGTTGTTCTTGAAAGTCTTCTAAGTTATTAGATTTGGTTACTAGAGCAAGTGGTGTCCCACTTGGTTTGAAATTAAAACAGGAAATCTTAACAGTCACTACACAGGAAAAGTAGGGAAGGCGATGTTCATTTTTTTTTTTTTTTAAAGCTCAGAGCTCAGTGTCTCTGGCCAAATCTTTCCCTTCCTTCTCCCATTTAGAACTGAAGAATCATAAGGCTTTGCCTTAGAAGGAGAGGTGGCATTCCTGTCAGAGAAGAAGCAAAAGATGGAAGTTTTATGACATGTCGTATTTGCTGGTATTTAAGAATACTTTGGTGGTATCTTGGCTGACATTCAAAGACTGTTGAAATCATCTTGATTGTGAAGCCTGGCTAAATGGAGCTGTTAAATTGTGCCTCAGGATTTGCATTTAGCGACAGCATCTCAGTTCGCCTTGGCCTTGTGAATGATAACAACTATCCTCTAGATGTTCTCTGTCCACAGCCCACCTGAGGGAAGAAGTCAAATTGGATTTGAATTTAAGTTGAGGCAGATTATATTAGCAATATCCTTTATCATTAAGAAACCTCAGCTGACCACATGCTCTGAAAATAGGGTTTGCCCCTCCAAAGATGTGGTGAGGCAAGTGTGAGAAATACATATGTATAGATATATATGTATATATACATATATATTTAAAGGAAACACTTACATTTGGATGAGGCATAGTTAATGTACCCTATCTTCGTTTGCATGAAACTAGTCTGAATCCAAGTTTCAGTTTTTCAATCACCCCTGGCCCTTTGTGTTTCAAATATTGCACTGACCAATGTTTTTGAAATTTCACATTTAAAGATGTAATACAAAACATCTTTTTCACAGCTGGAAGGTTAACACCTTCAAATCTTTGAGCAGTGGGGCGGGGCAGGGGAGACATTTTAATTCATTTTAATTCTTTATTCCTGGCTCCCTTTTGGAACCATTCCTTTCATCTTCCTCTGAAGTCCCATTGCTACACTTTCCATCATTGCCACATACACTGAGAGTGCCTTGAGCATGGGCCTTGTCATGTTCAGGGTCTGGCCCTGAGTAGACGCCAAGGACAATTTCTTGAATGAACAACAGAAACATGCCCATCATTCTTGTATATCTAGTTAATCAGTTACCTTCCTGAGAGCTGACCCTCGAACCCTGGACTGGCTTCCTTCTTACTTGAAGAGTCTTGCTTGAGGCAGTGACACTGGTTCCCCTTGAACTCAGGCCAGCGCAGCTTATTCATGCTCAGGGACAGGGGAGAGATGCACATCCATCAGCTGAGATGAAAGGGAAATGAAGGCCAGGGTTGCAATCTGCCTGGCCTTCAATATATCTTCCTCTCTTATTCCTTCTGGATTGAGTGGAACACTGACCGTACAGCCCCTGGTGTCCATTTTGGGCTCTCACGGGCCCACCCTACACTGCCACCCCATCACTTTAATCCCATGGTCCTCTTGGGATCACTCTTGCTATAGTCCTGGAGGCTGGGGATTTTCCTCAATCTGCTCATAAGGCAGCGGACATGGCACCAAAGAGGAGGCCATTCTCGAGGCTTCTATAGAACTGGGACAAGTCAGTTAATCTCTTCTTGGCATCTGTTTTCCCATCTGAAAAAATAGGCTAATGGGACTAATTTCTCACAGCATCATCTAGAGCAGGAGATTGGGAGGGGGGTGTGTGTTCAGTGATGGATGCTGGAAAGACTGGTGATTGCATTTTATCTTCTCTTTTCCCCTGGGGAGACTTTCTTGATGCTTATTGGTTCCAAGACTATCTCCTTTTGCTGTGACTCCATGTCAGGATCCTAATTTATTCTCAGTCCTGCTCCCTCCACCCCCCTGCTAAGGGAAGGATGGTGGTGTTTTGGTCTTCATCCTGCCTTCACCTGCTGCCTTCCTCTCCCACAGAAAGTTCTCCTTGAGGGTCTGAACAGTCAATGCATGGAGGGACATTTTGACATTGACTGCTGTCTTTTTGCTGATGTGGAGGGGCAGTGTGCGCTGTGTGTGATAAGAGTTGAATGGTTTGTGTCTTTGTCCTGCACTGTGTCCAAAGAAGCTAAGAGCAGAGAGGCTGCTGGTGGAGGTATGTTATTCTATGATCACATCTGTTTGAGATTATCCTTCCATTCAAGGCAAAGCAAGTTTTATTCGATGGATTGTTTTGAACATGAGGCTTGAAAGGATCCTTTAATAATATAACCTGAAATCAGAAGTTTGCCTTTCATTCATTCATAAAATCACAAAGATTCTCAAAGCCACCAGTGCTCTGGGGAGGACAAAAGAGTTGACTGGACTAGGCGGAAATCTACCAGAGCCCCTCTCCCAAGATTTGGGCTCAGACAGCAGCTGGACTGAGATGGGAACAAATGAGACTTGGAGCCAGATGACATATCCTTGCCCCTAGTTGGGTGACATTGGGCAACTCATTAGCCTCATTGAATGTTTTTGGTGTTCTTCTGGATAAAATGGGAAGTGTTCTTGAAAGAACTCAAGGGAGGATTCTGGGAGGATCAAGTGAACATAAGCATGCAAAGTTGTTGTTTTTTTAAATAAATTCTGAAGTGTTAATGTAGGTGAGTGATTATACTGGACACAACAGTTAGGTACACATTACATCCCTAAGATGTAATCAGAGAAACTTACTAGCTTGTTAAGGTGAGCAATGAAATGACCAAAAAAATGTGGGGGGGGTGGGATTGAAAAGGATTTCGTGGTAAACTAAATTTAGGAAAGGCAGCAATCCATCTCATGTAGATTAAAATGCCTATTAGTATGTCAGAGGTTCCAAAAAGGCCATCTCTATAATCTGTTAAATTCAGTACGAATCCTACCTTTGCCTAAGTGATGGCCCTCCATTTCTCCCCAAAGAATCAGTGTTTTCTAATATCTTTGTGATGCAACCTGTAAAGTGTGATTATAGAACAGTGCTCCTGAAGAGTAGACCCTACATTAGCCTAAATATTTCTTGCCTCTTCACTCAAGAATCCTATAGCAACTCACCATGTTTAAGCCCATGCAACAGACAAGGAGCCCAAAGCACTGAGAAGTTATCTTTTTTCAGATCACGTAGCTGGTGGTAGGTCAGCATCGGACTCTGCTGCTCTGTCATTCACATGTGATATCTTGCTACACGTACTTGGACTATGGGACTCATCATATTCCAGCATTCAAAACAATTGCCTTTCAGACTCAGCATTATGGTGGGACTGATAAAGAGATGATTAAAACCAATTTTATGGGATAAGTGCTATTTAAATGTGTAGCCTGCTTTAAAGTGAGCAAGAGAAATGATTAATTTCTGGTAAGGCTTCAGCACCTCCTTTATACCTGTTTTAGGAGTTGTGACCTCCTTCAGTTCATCTGTATTTATCTTCAGGACTTGTAAGATTCTCTGCAGTTGTCAAACTGTTTTTCTCTCTTCTCAGTTTCACTCTGTCCCCCACACCTGAATTTCACTATCTGCTCTAATAGGTGCATTGGAAACACCTGAGGGCCTTGTTGCAAAGTACAAATCCAGAGACCCAGATGTCTTTGTGAGCATGGCAGGAAAGAGACCCAATAGTCTTCTCAAATGAGCTCCTCAATTGTTCTGATGTGGCTGGTTCTCAGAACACATCCTCTTTTGGGTTTTGCTTGACAAACTCTGAGAGTGGGAACTGGACACTCTATTAAAATATATGAGTATAGTTCAAGATGGAGACAGGAAACACATTTCTATTCCGTTCAACTGAACAGAGTATAATACTGGAAAGACAGAGCTGGGGTGAGAGTGAAAAGCATTATAAAGGTTAGTTGAGGCAAGCAAGGGCTGGTGACCACAGGAAGCCTGTGGAAGAAACAGACTGCCTGGTCAAAACAAGGGTTATGGAGTTGCGACATTGGAGAGGTACAGCCTGAATGGTGGAAGCTGAGGAGATCAGGAAAGACAACCATACCTTAACTTCTCTCTTCTTACATCTAATTCGCTGCTGGCTACACCTAATTGAAGGTAGCCCATGAGGGATCCCACTAATATAAATTCCAGTGGTCACAGCAAGAGAGAATGAGGTATAGATCTTGGGAAAGACACCTAACAAGGAAAATCCGGACAAAAAGACTAACATTAATTGAAAATCTGTCATGTGCTTCCCTATTATCCTGGAAAACCTGGTTTCTGCCCTTTCAAGAGCTAATAGTCTGGAAAGGAGAGCTCACCAGGAATAAATACATACAGTCAAATGTTAGCAGGATAACTATGTCTTAGAATTTAAGATGATAAAATATCAAGCTTTTGGGAGCAATAGTATCTAGAATAAGAGTAAGCAGAGCCAGATACTAAATATTTTAGACTTGCGGCTCGTAAGGTGTACAACATAGCAGCTACACAGCTATGCCATTAGAGTGCAAAAGCAGCCTTAGATGTGTAAAAAGAATGCACATGGCTGTGTTGCAATAAAACTTTATCTACAAAAACACACCTCAGCTTGGCTTTGCTAGTCTTGCAAATGCAAACCATCTCGTGGAAATATGTACAATATACAAGAACTCATTTCACTGTGAACTGATGGTATGAAGCTACAGAATTGTAACTGGAATTCAGATATTAGTCATCAGCATATTGTGTCTTTATGAGAAAAATTAAGTCGGTTTGGATATTAGAGATTGGGGCAAAGAGAACATTGGCGGTGAAAATGATTTTCAGAGGTTTTCTGGGAAACATGAATCACATTTCTGATGTAAGACAGAAGGTTCATCACCTTATTCAGTGCCATAATATATGGACAGAAGGAAACTAGAGCACCTTTCTAATCATCAGGCACCTTAAAAGAGCACATTAGAAAGTTCTGGAGTTTTTATATGACTGCATTGTCGTGAGATTAAGTTGTAGTTTCAGTTTTCAGTAGGTTTTATGCATGTGTTCTTCCTATGTTAAACTGATTTTCGTCTTGCATACAATACATGAAAAAAATACCCATTCTGACTGACTGCTACTCTCCTGGCATTTTGAGGGGAAAAAAACAGAGCAGATGGTTTGTGGGAATATCACTGGGTAACCTGGTAGCTAGTTACAGCAGGATAGGTGCAGCCAGAGGAGAGAGCTCTGGTCACATTTGATAGTGAGGCTATATTTTTTTAAAATATGTTTTATTATTGTAGAGGTGATATACAGAGGGGTTAGTTACAGTTACGCAAGTCAGTACGAGGGCTATTTATTTTAAAGTTTTATTTTACTTTAACTTGATTTTTGCCCTGTCAAGAATCTCTCCTTAGGGCTGGGGATATAGCCTAGTGGCAAGAGTGCCTGCCTCGGATACACGAGGCCCTAGGTTCGATTCCCCAGCACCACATATACAGAAAAACTGCCAGAAGCGGCGCTGTGGCTCAAGTGGCAGAGTGCTAGCCTTGAGCGGGAAGAAGCCAGGGACAGTGCTCAGGCCCTGAGTCCAAGGCCCAGGACTGGCCAAAAAAAAAAAAAAAAAAAAGAATCTCTCCTTAACAGCAACACATTGCTGTTTTGACCTTTGTTAAACTCTTGAGTATCAAACAACACTTTAATTGGGGGGCGGGGGGTGTCCTTCTGTTCTAGACCCTCTTCCCAGTTAGAATTCGGAATCTCTTTCCTAGACTCCCAAACTTAATGGAAAGTTGAGGGCCCGGCCACATACCAAGGATAGCCCACTTTTTCCAAGCTGCTCTTCCAGCCCAGGTTGTCTAACATAGGGGTCCTTAAATTCCTTCTCTGATGGACTTCCTTAAACTTTGTTGTTAAATATTCAAGCCACATGTTACGTTCACCATTTAAGTCCTTAAAATATAGATGAATTGGAGATGTGAAATGTACATCAAATCTCAAAGACCTAGAATAAAGTTAAAATGTTAACTAGACCATTACTTTCTTTTTGTTGATCACCCATTGAGATAATGTTTTGAGTATTTTGGTCTAGATAAAATAGATTATTAAAATTAATTTCAGCTATTTTATCCATTACATGGGTCAAATTACATATTTGACTACATTATATAATGTAATCAATATACATTACATAATGTAATCAATAACATGCATAATAATAATTACATATTTGATTCACATTATGTTTTTATTCAATAGTGCTACTCTAAAAGACCTTTGCAAAATTATACATTCATTTGCCCAATTTTAAGCAAATTTCTAACGTATTAATCATGAGTTTGAATGTTTTTGGTTAACTGGTTAAAATATTAAACAGGATAGAGAATAAAATAAGGAGGTGATGGAGTGTAATTAGAATAAAGATTAGATATGATTTGATAAGTTTTAAAGTTTTATAAAACATGTACTTGATAAAACATAAATGTTCCAAAACAAATCATGTAAAAATTTTTTTCATCAGCTTATCCAATCTATGTCACAAAAATATCTGGTAGCTCTGCAGAGCACTCTAGCTACATTTTAGGGGATCAGCATCATTAACCTTTATTGCTTTGGCTCTTCTGAGTTCAGAACATGCGAACATAGGCCAAAATAGTACTCTATTTCTACTGCCAAATGCCGAGAGAAACATGTAGAAGAAAGGAAAGCTCAAAAGCCTCTGCCTTAACCTGTAATCCTAGACGCTCTGGAGGCTGAGATCTGAGGATCATGATTGGAAGCCAGCCCAGGCAAGACAGTCTGAGAGATCCTTATCTCCAATTAGCCACCACAAAGCTGGAAGTAGAGCTGTGGTTCTGAGTGGCAGAGCATCAGCCTTGAGTGGTAAAGTTCAGGGTCAGTACCTAGGCTCTGAGTTCAAGCCCCAGTCTGGCACACGAAAGAGAAAACTATGCCTTGAGGTGCCTGATATATTCATAAAGGAAACTTCTCTAAGACCAATATTTTGATTTTATTTTTTAATTAGACCTAGTAAGACCAAGAATGGATGGTGGGTAAGGATAAATGACTACACTACATATGAACTGATTCTTGAGGACTGAGTGGGATTGGAGTGGATAAGCTCCATCCCTGTCTAGATCCTCCTCAGAGAGTAGGGTATCCTCTGAGTAGGATTCACCAGTTTGAACACTAATTGAAGATGAGTCACTGGAAAAGAAGGAGGCCTTTGCCCTCTCTTCCTTGTTGAGACACTCCAAGAGTCCTATGATAAGATGAAAGGAAGCAATGTGACCATGCAGCTCCCCTGTCACCTTAGGGTATGAGATCCCAGAATGCAGTGCAGTTGTTTGGACACATCTCTGATGTTTGATGGTGAGATTTAAAAATCTCAAGGACCTAAAATGATGAAACAGAATTAAATGACTGGCTATTATCCCATGACCCTTCATCTGAGGTCTGCTAGCCAATGACTGCTGGGTAGATATCTCTTTTGAGATTCCTCTACTGATTCCTTTACTAGGAAGGGCTGTTGGTCCAGAGGCTAGAGTCAATTCTGAAATGACTGCTTTTACTCTTTGATAGAATGGTCAGATATGTATTGCAACACTGTCTGTAGGTGACTATACCAGGAATGAGGGCCCCAGATTCTGTGGCCTCCAGGAGTTTAAATTCTAGTTGCTGATTGTAGACAACTCTTTTGGTCTCCAGAAGCAACAAAGAATACAAACACATAGAAAACATAGCTCTTGTTGGATGTCCTTTCTTTCTGTATGAAACATAAAATAGGTTATTGTAGCCATTTTTTGAGTGTACAATTCAGTGGCATTTACTGCATTCACAATATTGTGTAACTCTCACCGCTATCTATTTACAGAACGTTTTCATCTTTCCAAACAGAACTTTGTACCTGTTAGGCAATAACTCCCCATTTCATCTAACAACTCCTGCCTCTCTCATCACCGCCACCATTCTGCCCAGTGCTTAGCAACCTCTATTCAACTATTTTGTCTCTATGAATTAACTCACAATATTTACCCTGCTCTGTGTGACTTATCACAGTCTACATAGCATTTTCAAGATTCAGCTATATGTTAGTGTATATCAGAATTCCATTCTTTTCAGAGCTAAATAATACTCTATTGTGTGCATAGACTACAGTTTGTTTACATGTTCATCTGTTTATGAACAATTGAGCTGTTCCTGGTTTGGGGCTAATGTGATAATGTTGATAATGCCACTAGTGACCCTTGCTGTGTAGGTATCTGTCTTTGTTTGCAAATCCTTTAGCTATATGCCTAGGAGAAGAGTGGAATTCCTGACTTGTGTAGTAATTTAATAATAAATCTAGACTCTTTTCATGATGATTACACCAATCACATTCTTACCAATAGTGCAAGAGTCCCAATTTTCCTACATCCTTTGCTGACAGTGCTTGTGTTTGTGGTTTTGGGTTTTGTTTTTAATAATTGCCAACTTATTATAGGTGGACTAGTTTTTTATTGTAGTTTTGTTTTTGTTTTTGTTTTTTTGGCCAGTCCTGGGCCTTGGACTCAGGGCCTGAGCACTGTCCCTGGCTTCTTCCCACTCAAGGCTAGCACTCTGCCACCTGAGCCACAGCGCCCCTTCTGGCCGTTTTCCATATATGTGGTGCTGGGGAATCGAACTGAGAGCTTCATGTGTAGGAGGCAAGCACTCTTGCCACTAGGCCATATTCCCAGCCCCTTATTGTAGTTTTGATGTTCATTTCCCTAATAAACTAATCATATTGACCTTTCATGTACCGTTGGTATATATTTGTTAGGAAAATACCTAGTTTGGTTCTTAGACACTTTGAAATTGGCTGTTTTTCTTTTTTTTTTGCTGAGTTACCAGATTACTTTGTATATTCTTGATATGAATTCCTCATCAAGTATATAATATTGGGAAATTTTCCAATATTATGTGTCTCTATTTTTATTTTATTTGGTGGTTCTAGCATATGAGTTAGGGTGCAATTACTTTGGAAAAGAGTTTGGCAGTGCCTCAGAAGTGTGCATATAGGTGGGTGTGGTGTTTCACAACTGTAATCCTAGCTACTCTAAAAGCAGAGAATCATTATATCTATGCAAGAAGCATAAATAGGAGGACTGTTGTGCTGGCTCATCTGGGCATAAATGCAAGACATTATTTGAAAAGTAACAAAATTATAAAGGGCCAAGGTACGTGGTAAAAGTGGTAGAACACTCAAAGACCATGAGTGCAAACCATATTATTGCTAAATGCATGCATGAATGAAAGAATTAATGAATGAATGAAAAGGATAAACATGATTTCAGGAGCTGGGGATATGGCCTAGTGGTAGAGTGTTTGCCTAATACTGTATGATTTCGTTTATAATAAGTGTCCAGAAAGGCAATTCTATAGAGACAGAATGGAAATGTTGACCTGGGAGGCCATTAGGGACCAGATCTTTGGAGGTGATAAAAATATTCTAAGTTCTTTTATGGTAAGGGATACACAGAACCATGAAGGTACTGAATTCTGGCATACTTAATGGATGAATTGTTACCATGGTAACACTCTGAAACAAAACACAATGAGGCTGAACATTTCATTTCATACCTTACTTACCTTTTAAAACTTAATATGACAAAAGCATTTTTGCAAGACCTGAAGTGTTATTGAACATGATTTAATTATTTTAGTGCTGTGCACTTTTAATGCAAAT
Organism: Perognathus longimembris pacificus; assembly: GCF_023159225.1. NCBI lineage: Eukaryota > Metazoa > Chordata > Mammalia > Rodentia > Heteromyidae > Perognathus > Perognathus longimembris. The sequence continues at coordinate 39,748,830 of NC_063162.1, forward strand.
AGAAGGTCATGATAAATGATACATACACACAACACACACATATATGAAATATATGGACATATGTATGCATACATATATGTACAGAAGGCCCTTTAAGGGCTAGGTATTTTTTAAAAATATTAGTCAGCCTATCTTACATGGTGTTTAGTCCTTTATGCACACTCTTGATATGTTGCCAATGATTACCTTTAGCCTAATTAGTGATGAGTATTTGTGAAATAACCAAGTCTATGAAAATCATGACAAACAGAGCTGTGCTATTTTGTTAATGCCTGAGTTTGATTCTCATGTGCAGGGAACCAATATGTGGAAGTTAATCATTCAGCTATTGATCTGTCCAGTTTGAAACTTTAATTAAGTTTATTCATGAGTTGGGGTTCAGGAGAGTATCTGAAATGTCAAGAGTTTACACAGCTGCTACAATAACGGAATTGCTATCCTTGCAATGATAGCAAGACCCAAAGTACAACTTGAACAATAAAAAGCTATGCAGATATTCCTCTGGGAAAAGGTAGCAGAAGTTGTGTTAATTTTTAGATCTGGTTCTGCTCATCATAATTCAATCCCTTCCTCTTACAACATGTTTATCCTGGTAACCACAGGGCCTGGTTGAGTCTTAATGATAGTCGCCCTTCCCACAAACTGAGAAAGTACTGAGAACAATAACTAAGTTCTAGCCCAGCAGAATAGCTTTACCTGGGTCATCAGTACATTAAAAGGAGTTGAACTCTGAGAAAACTTTGGTCATGATTTTGGAGTAGGAAAAACTTGGTAGGTCCTGACTCTCTGTCTTGTTTTGCTTGTTTATTTGTTTGTTTGTTTTTTTGCCAGTCCTGGAACTTGAACTTAAGGCCTGGGCCTAAGCTTTTGTGACCAAAGCAAGCACTCTACCACTTGAGCAACAGCTCTACTTCCAGCTTTTTGGTAGTTAATTGGAGGGAAGTTTATGAGTCTCCCAGTCTTAACTTCCCAGGTTGGCTTTGAACCTCCATTCTCAGCTCTCAGCTTCCTGAGTAGCTAGGATTACAAATGTGACCACTGGTCTCCATCCAGCACTGTGTTTTCCCTCTTAGCATGCTAAGACTGATTTATACTAAAAAAAAAAAAAAAAAAAAAAAGTAGGACTGACTGTTGGCTTTAAAGTTAGCCTGTGTAAAGGGGAGGCAGGCTGAGGTAGATCAGGCCATGGGAATCACACCTCAGCTGTGATCACCACTTTATGAATCAGTCTGATCATGAGGTCTCACCTGTGTTCTTGGTGCGCAGTTCTTGTCTCTGTGACATTTAGGCTTGGCCGAGATTGAGCTAAATGGCAATAAGATGCAGAATTGTGAAGATGGAATCCAAAGTGGCTTCTGGAAATGGCCTTCAGGGAGAACCTTGGAGGTGGAGCTGGCCACCTTCCCACTGGCTTCATTTGTTACTCAGAGTGATAGCAGTGTTTGGTTTTAATTTAGCTTTGTGGTTTTTTTCTTTCTTTCTTTCTATTGAGTAGTGAAGCAACAGCAAGGGCATAAGGTTGATATGAACATGTTAATATAGAATTTGACATTTGTGTATGTAGCTCTTTAAGTGGCTAGCTTTGGGAAACAGGTGCCTAAACCCTTGGTTTTAGATTTGAAATATTATTCCATTTGCAGCCATATATTTTCCCACATTCATCCTCTCTCTCTCCCTCCCTACCCCCCCCTCTCGTTCTCCCATTGAGGTTTTGGTTGAATATCCTGGTAAGATCTGTGTTTCCATTTATCAAAACAAATGGCAAGCTCGGGACCATTTTAAGTAATTTTGTTTGTTTGTTTGTTTTTAGTGAATAAAGCCAATCTCCTCATTCTGCTATGTTAAAAGTACATTATCTTTTTATTGCTAGTGCTGTATGGCTAGGTCTGTTTTCTGTCTTAGCAATCTCAAGGCTGCCCTACTTGCTTACTGTGTAGAGAATTACAAAATCATTAAGGGTGGGGCCAAACCAGCTGACTTACAGTACAGACCATTTCTCAAAATAACCACAACAGTGCAAGACTGATGTGTAATTTACGTCACCATGTGTTTTTATGAAATAGTTTGTGGCATTTTCATTTCTATTCCGGATGGAATCTTGTTCTCTCTCCTTTTTAATCAGACATTTAATTTATTTTTATTATTAATATTTTCCCACTCCATGTCTTGGAGTGCATCCAATTTAACAGCTTTGATGATGGAGGAAACACACACACACACACACACACACACACACACACACACACACACACACACACAAATAACTGCTCTTCCTTCACCCGATTCTCTAGCATCAATTTAACTGAAAATGCCTTTTCTCCTTTGATGTGTACTAACTTTGAGTGCGAAGTTTACTGCCTTTAGAGAGATTTAGAAATAGAGTGGAACACATTACCCATTTGCAACAGAGCTATAACAACGAATTGATAAAGTTGATGTACAACTTTGGAATTTTAAACACTTTTCAACCAATTCAAGCTATTTAGTCATATACTCTGCTGCATTTTTCCTTTCACAAATGTCTTTCTGTATAATGTCCTGTAATTAGAACAGGAAATCATTGAGTAACTGCAAGATGATTAAGAGCACTTAGACTGAAAGGAAAATTACCTTCCGAGAAATTATATTCTTTTTTTTTTTACATGTTACAATGTTGATAATGACAGTAACAGCTGTAGCTACTCTTATCTGTAGAATTTTCATGCTTAGGTTTTGTGAAATTAAAAAAAATCATTTTCAGTAATAATCAGAGATGAATGGACAGAAAATAGGAAATGCCTAATTATGACAAATATTCAGTGTCGCAGCAGAGCAACAATTAAATGGAAACTTCAATGTAATTGTCAATAGCACTACTAGCTGGAAAAGGGCCAGGTAGATAAAGTTGATGCTTTGCCTTTGGTTGGTTGCTAGGAGCTCAACCAAAAGTCTAAAGCTTTGAGGAAGGAATGTCTACTGTAATAAAGTAACAGAAAGAAGCATAAATCATAGTGAGAGCCTCTCCTATTGACATTATTTTACTTAAATTGTTTCAAAACTAGACATCAAGTTTTATAGCAGGAGCAGAATTATATTTGCTTTGGGGGGGAGGGAAATATAAGAGACATTATGTTTCAAACTTAGCCTTCATACATATTTGGAAACTTTTAAGTGAAAATCTTTAAATGTTTGTTTCTATTGGCATTCACATGCATTTGCCCTAATACGATTAAGGGAACTAAAAGGGCGAAATACTTGGCAGATTTTTCAGTTGAGGTAATTAGGTGCAGGAAGAAACACGCATATTTTTTTTCCACCAGGCTTTGTAAAAATCCTGGTGTGTCGGGTTTTTTTTTTTTTATGAGTTTTTTTTCTTTTAAGCTTACTGATGTTAGAAGTAGATTACAGTGGTTTTCAGTAAGCATAATAGTATGAAGTTTCGGAAACAAGCTTCCTTTCCTCCCCTCCAACCCCCAGAATCAAAAAGAAAGTTTCATTTCTAAATTGTGTAAGAGATAAAAGGAAAATTCTCCTCCAGAATTTATGTTTTCAGTCTTCAATGCATTTGGCCATCATTAACTATTTAAAAAAATAGCATTATGGATATTTGAAAGTCAATGCTCCATTAATTCATTGTGTTTGCTATTTCATGCATCTCTTTTTGTACAAAGACAACTTGAGCAATGTGCTATTCAGAGTGAATGCCTGCTCTTACCCTCTCCCCACTCCTTCCCCCAGCCCCAACCCAACTCTGAGGATTAAAGCAATGGTATACAGTTACTGTTTGACAAGCCTGGGTGGAGCCTCACATTATAATTACAGTTTCTCTGTGGAATTCTGTTTTGGACTTGGAAAATATATAAATAAGTGAAAAAATTGACATTGAGGGAGGTTAACAAAACGTGTAATTATGATATAAGCACAGGATTAGAGTCATTTTGGTTGAGCATTACAAGTAGTGTACTTTAGGTATTAACTTTTAATAGGCAAAGTTCTTTTTATTGGAGTTGAAATGAAGCTTAATAATTTGGGGTCTCTTATTCCTATTGAATATTTCATTTTCAAACAATCATGTTCATAGCTTTTTAGGGGGGGTAGAGGGTGGGAGGGGGGAATTGAGGAATGGAATAACATTTTTAATATAGTATCATAATTGTGGTTTAAAATTCCAGTCTTGAGTACTAGCAATTTATTGCTAACCATGTTCTGTTGATAGAAATTGAGTAAAGTATATATAACTTGACCAACTCCAGCTGAGTAGAGTGTGTTAGAATACTCCTAGGGCAGGACTTCAATTTCTTTTCCTGTGTGGGTGTGGTTGAAAGAAAATCTTTGTTCCAGGAACTCTTTGTTTGTCTTTTGCTAAACAAATGTGCAATTTATCCATTCTTTATTCATTCTTAGATTTATCTGCTAGGCCTCTTATGAATTAGAGAGGGGGAAATGTCTGACAGAGCATTTATCTGCAACCCTGGTTTTAGGGTAACTTTGAGAAGGCATATTTGTTTATGAATATGTAATGTATAAGAAAGAGAAGAGTAGCTGGTGAATCTAAATAAGTTGTTTTGGTTTTTTTGAAAAGGTTGTTTGGTTTTAATTTGTGTCTCAGGGTACCATGGCAAAATAAAATAGCCAGTCATTGAACAAGGTAGTATTTTTGTAGCTGTATCAGGAGGAAATCAAGTTAATGGAGAAGCTTGAGAAGTTTATTTATAGGATCATAGATTTTTAGGTTGGGTGGCAGGGTGGGAACTCCCCAAAGTCATAGTTTGATGCTCTGTTATATAAACCTATGGTATTAAAGTGACCACACTTGGTCTTGAAGGGGGGAAAATGTCTCTGTAATAAAATAAATATATCTGGCTCAACTACAATGAAGAGACTCAGCATGTCTTTAATCAGTGGATCTGTGACCCATGACTTGGTTTTTCTAGGCCTTACCTTTCTTCTGGGTTCATCTCATATTCTTTAACTTCTATAACAGTCTCAAAAGTCTCGTGGGCTTTCTCTAGTTTTGCAAATATAAGAGACAGTTCCCTTGGGTCTGCCTAATTATAAGGTTGGAAATTTGCCTCTGTTCAAACAATGATAAATTCTGGTCTAACTGCATGATTCTGGTTCTAAGCAACAACGCTACCATAATTTTTGGTTTTACATCACCAAGCATCGCCACATTAGACAAGAGCCCAATTGACCTTGGAGCCTTTTTGTGTGGTAACTTTGAGGGTTAAGAGTATAAAATTTGCAAAACATATTATTAGTATTGTTTCCTATCATATGAGCAGAAAGTCAATATTTATGGCAAATGCTACAATAATGTTAAGTCTTTACAATAAGAATCAGAATACTCTCAAGTGATAAGGTAACTTAAGTACAGTAGAACAATGCTTGCTTATAACTGGTTGAGTGCCACCAGTCTCATATTTTGTTTGATCAAAAGGCGTTATTGTCAATTTTAATTCTGAAGATTAGTTAAAATTACTACTACTACTATTACTATCAGTACTATATTTTGTTATAGTGAAAAGTTCATCAGATTTAAAGTTAAAAGATTGGGTTATCATCTCACCTTTATCACTTTCTTGCTCTCAAAAATCCTGGACTGTTACTTGGGTATCTCAAACTTCAGTTTTTACCATCTAATAATATAACCTGGAGAATATTAATAAACATTAATGCTAGGAATAGAGTTGATGTGAGGAGCAAAAGATCACCATGTGAAAGATCTTGGTACATTTTAGTGTTTTGGTATAAGTTTCAGAAAGCATATTACAACTCAATCTACTTCCTAATCACAGGAATAGCCCCTCAGTCTTTCATGTGTTTCATTGTGTGGACATTTTTTTCTTTCATTGGCTTTTGTTTTGTTTTTGCATTTGATATGTTGTGTGATGCCTGTAATAATCCTGAAAATATTTATTACATAGGATTAAGTTCCCATATTTTAGTCCTATATTTATTACATAGGATTAAGTTCCCATATTTTAGTCCTATATTTGTTATATAGGACTAAGTTCCCATACTTTAGTCCTATATTATCATATAGAACTATATTCCTATATTTATTTTAGTCCTACATTTTGTTCTGGGTAGAAGACGGGTAGAAGAGAACTAAGAATAAAAAGCACATCTCTGACAACTCTGTGTATCTAACAACTGTATCTAAGAACTGTGTATACAGATCTAAAAACAATATACACATTTATATTTTATAGATATTGTGTATATTATAGTACATAATATATATTAAATATTATGTGTTATATGTGATATAAATATGTATCATATAAATAGATGTTTATGAGTTATACAAAATAAATGCATTTTTAATATTATGTATATCAAAACCCAAACTAAGTTTTTGTAAGCTTAGGGACAAAACTAAACAAAGGCCTAGGATTAGATGAGTATTCAGGAACTAGCTGGGATGCTTATTAAAGGGTAAATTGCTGGGCCCAACCTTAGTGATTCTGAGTCAGGCACCTTGAAGGCACCCAGAATCCGCAGGCATCATATGTGATTCTAATGTAGACAGTCACAGGATGACAAACACATCTGTTCCTTAAGAAGGAACAGATAGAGTTAGAATTCATTTCTATGAGTTGAGAGTAGGGGAATCTTGCTTTTTTTTCTTCCAACAGAAAGAGAGGTTCATGACATGGCTGGTGTTTCAGAAACTGAATAAGAGAAAGGGGAGTAAATGTCGTGAGCTAAAGTGAGGTGAAGAAAGAAAAAAGAAACCAGTCTGAACCCAGAAGATTGCCATAGGACTGACTCCAGATAGGTAGGAAGAGGTTAGAGTCCACAAATTCATTTTAAAAAAATGGTCAGAGACAAACAGAATGAAAGGATAGGAAGGAAGTGAGGCAGGTCCAGGAATCTAGTGGTAGTTTCTGCTATAGCACCAAGCCTGTCTTTTATCTTCATTCAACCTGAAAAGCATCACTTGCTTTACTGTGTTTCAAGAACCCTTGGAGCAACTGGCATCACTTCCCTGCATTAGAGAAAGCCAATGGGACTACCATTAGTAGAATTTTGGAATCATCAGGTCTTTGCTACAGTGTTTAGATGCTGACATGCTAGAAATAGTATGTTCTGGCAGTTCATATTTATACCCTTCTCCTTCATTCATATTGTCTTGCACAAAATAATGCAGGGTATAATACCAATGGCACACTGAAGACTGCCTTAAAGTATCACTGAGATACTGTAGCACTTTGGCAATATTTGGTGAACATTTCCATGAAAACGTTTTGGAGTTTTAATTATAACACGCACAGATTTGAACCCACCATTTAAACTTAGTGTGTTGATCTGCTCTAAGATTCTCATATGGATAAGTCTTGGAACATATGTCAGCATCTCAAAGCAAGTTTTTATTTGAGGACTTGCCTTCCATGTAAACATACTTTCTTATCATTAAATGTGCCAGCTGAAGTGGCTGCCCACAAACCAGGCAGGAGGCTAAGCAATGGAAGCCATTAAGCGATGTCATCTTACAAGCAGCTAAACATCTCCATTCATGGAGAAGCCTCCAGCCTGAAGAACTAAGTGAACATAATTAGGAATGCATCTGAGTATTGGCCTCCTGTCTGCAAAGGTCACTTAGCCACCTTCCACTGGTGCTGCTTGTGTTCCATCTCTGTTTTGTGCTTACTCATTTGTCTCCCACTGGTTACCAGATGGCCGCGATAATGTCGCTCTCCTTAACAACTGTCTTGTGTGATTCCCTGCAGCATGGGAAAGGCTCAAAATATTGAGTGTTTTTACCCTTGGATAAGCAAGTGACAAGTCTAGGAGTTGCTGATGGTGTGGTTATGGACAGTGATGGCAGAGTGGGGCACAGAACCTAAATTTGGTGGGATGTTGCACAGGTGACAGGTGGCCTAAGGGGACATTTGCCATTTCTCAAACTTAAGATGAAGGAAAGATTTGCTCCTGCCACATCTGGCTTGAATAAATGAGTAGAAACTATAGTGGGGGTATAAATAAGCATTATGGTCATGATAAGAGAAAGACTCGCTGATTGTACCGACACGTCCTCTTGAGTTAAGTTGGTTCTGATGGCAATCTCTCACAAGAATGCTTGAGGATCTCTCTCAGCATGGGCCTCTGAGGTGTGCCAAGTTACCAGATGGATCTGAGGAACATTAATAGATAAGAGGCAGGGGTGTGATGAGGGTACAGTGGTAGATGGATCAATCAAGTTGGGTTAGAGCATGCTGCAATAACCAATAACTCCCATATCCTAGTCATGAAAAAGAACAAAGGTTTATTTTTTATGTATGTGATGCCTCTACTTTTGGTCCACCAAGGGCTCCTCTGTTCCATGTTATTTTTACTCTAGTCCCAACCTGGCAAAGTAGCTGCTATCAGAACATTACAGATGGCCTGAACAAATCATGAGGGAGAATGTGGTTGGGGGCACACTGGCTCTTTAATGCAGCCACTACTGTTAGATTTCATTGGCCCAAACAAATCACAGGGCCTCTGTACTCCCAAGAGAGTAGAAGCATCACTTTTCCCCAGACCCATAAAGATAACAGGAAATATTTGCTGAATAGCACTAATGAACCCCCAAGCAGTTGACATGGTATTGGGAACCACTGATGTCTCTACAAAGACAGATGACCTTTCGGGGGATCCACACACTTAAAATACTCCAAAATCTTAGTCCAATACAAAAGCACTACCAAACTGTGTAAGTGTGTGTGAAGAAACTCCACTATTTCTTCGTTTCCCTGTCATGATGACTTTAATGCTTAAAAAATGTCAGATTCTCTCAAAATAGTTTTTTTTGGGGGGGTGGTGAAGGGTTGTTGTGCTCACTGGAGACACAAGCATTGCTTAATATGTCAGCAGGGTCATCCTACTCTTCTTTTGTCCACAAATGGGTCACACTGGGCTGATAGCTGCGAGGGAGGCTTAGAACCTGAGGCTATACTGGGGAGCAGATCTGTGAAATGGGACAGGGAGCAGGCTGGGTAGATTGGGTTAAAGACAAACTGTGATAAGGGCTTTACTGAAGAAATGATTATTGAGATATGCCATTTCCAAGCCAAGCACTCTAACTACCTCAGGAAGTTGAGATCTGGGTTCAAAGCCAGACTGGGCAGACAAATCTGAGAGACCTTTATTCCAATTAACTAACATCTCCCCCCTCCCTCCCAAAAAGAGCCTTAACAGGATCCATGGCTCATGTAGTAGAGCAGCAATCTTGAGTAAAAGGACTCAGGATGAGGTCCTAAGTTCAAGCTCCAGGACTGGCACAAGAAAGAAAGACAGGCAGACAGACAGGAAGGAAGGAGGGAAGGGAAGGAGGAAGACAGGGAGGGAAAGGAGGAAAGAAGGAAGGAAGGGTAGAAATGTGCTATTTCCATTGACATTGACTTTGTTGGAGGGAAGAAGGTAATGAAAGTTTTCTCATTTTTCTAGGGGAGGACGAGGAAGAAACAAATGTAATAGTTCTCAGCTACCCTCAGTACTGCCGGTATCGCTCTATGCTGAAGCGCATCCAGGACAAGCCATCCTCCATTTTAACGGATCAGTTCGCATTGGCCCTGGGGGGCATCGCAGTGGTCAGCAGGAACCCCCAAATCCTGTACTGTCGGGACACCTTTGATCACCCTACTCTAATAGAAAATGAGAGTATATGCGATGAGTTTGGTAAGTCTTTTTTTCTATGTGAAACTTGTCCATCTGAACAGTTGTTTTTCAGTTCTTGTGAAGAGCAGTGATGGAGAACAGGGCTCATTTTCACAACCTCATGTGGTACCCCCACCCCCCACCCCCATGTGATTTCAGCATAAGGAGCCATTGCCTTCCTGGCAGCCTTCATTTACCATGGGTAAAAGATTATTATTTAGAATTCATTGTCCAATATAGTCTGAAGTCACTTGGCCAACCTTGAAATTAGACAGGAAACATTCATGTTTTTCTTAAATATCTTAGGCTACACAAATGAGGATTTAAAAAAAAATAGCTGCTCATTCTATCTTACAAGGTATTCTAAAAACGCTCAAATTATAATCACTTTGGTACCATAATGCAGGTAGATGGATGGTAGATGAGTGGAGGATGGATGAATACATGATAGAACTTTTTTCATATACATACACACTTACAGCCAAATTTACACAATGCTCACAAAACATGGATGTGAGCACATGTATCTTTATCTGCATCTCTAGCTAGCTGACTTGTCACGTGTCACTCTACACCAAAGGCATGGAGCAGAAAAGACACCACATCTCAGTTTGGGAAACCTTGAGTACAGACAGCTTTTCTCTTACATCTACATTTCTCATCCTTTGTTAGAGAGATTAGATTATACCAGAGGTTCTCCACCATCACAATTCCTACACGTACAGAGGCATACACAGCCCCTAGCCTCATGCTGCCCCTTCTCTGGGATTAGCTGCCATATACATACAATATTGGATCTTTTCAGAATCCGTCATAGACCTGGGTAGAGATAGAGACCCCTAGATACCTAGGTAGAACATCCAGCACAGGTTCTTTCTGACTAGAACGTCTCTGTTTCCCTAGCCAACCCTAGTTTGCAGATTGTTCAAATTTGAGTTTATCTGCTCAGTTGTTATAGATCTCAATGTGGTTCATAGTCTACTGTGGCCTCTCTAATTTCATTCATCATGACCCCAGGAACCCCGTTGGAGGGACTTAAGTAGATATGTAGATATGTTTATAGAGGAGGAGCCAGGATACAAGGGTGAGGTGGGATGATCTAGAAGAGGGAAATCAGGGGGAAAAAAAGATTTCTACTCATCATAGTCCATGGGCCATGGCATTTTTATGTGAATTGTTTTTTCAGATTTTGTTTAACAACTCTGAGTTATCAAATGACTCGGTCTGTGAGAGGGGAATAGTGTATGTACAAGTGTTTACCTTCTTCAAAGTAATGTTTCCTGCTATTTTTTAAATAGTCACATAATCTTTTTATTTAAGACGACAGATCTAACCACTACATTTTAAAATACCTTCTCCTTTTAAGTCACAGCTTAAAAATGTCCCCCTTTTCAATGTTTGAGACTTTTTCTTCTTTATTCCTCACCCCCAAATCCTGTGTCCTGTTTGTTTCTCAAGAGATCTCTCAATTCCTGACAGGAATAAAGCTGAAAGAAGGCTCTCTCTCTCTCTCTTTTAAGTGTATTCAGAGTTAGGATTTCACAATGTAATACAATGAAAAAAAGTTTTAACCTTTTGGCTAATTTAAGAGTTATTAGTCATTGAGTTGCAAAGCTGTTACATCTAGAATTGGTAATAGAAAGAGGTTCCAATTCAACAGTAATCATAATGGCTGTTAAGAGTTACTAAATTAGTTTTAAATGTTTTCAGAAACACAAGCATCTGACTTTTGAATGTTTTCCTGAACTTTCTTCTGGTGTAGTTAATTTTAATACTGTCTTTCTTCTTCAACCTCTTCACATGGAAGCTTTCTTTGGGAATGAAGTTACCTTGAAAACACTTCTAGAGACTAGCTTAATAATTTTAAAGGTTTTATTTTTTTAAATTCAGTTTGTACTTCAAATATTTTGTGCTTCTTGAAGTAGTTCACATAGCAATAAGGACTTATTTCCACTCTGTCTGAGCCCTTCTAACATGTTTTCCCCACCTCCCACTTTTGGTCCAGCATCTAAAGTTCCAGAAAACACCCTTTTCAACCTCCAACTGGTTGTATTTGGAAATGACATGGTTTTAAAGTATTTGTTAAAAAAAAAAAAATGTGGCATTGGGTTTCTCCAACCAACTAACAGTTGGTGGAAGAACATAAATTTAATTAGTGACTAGCATTAAACAAATGTTCCTAATATTAAACACTGCCAGATGACTGAAACACTTCTGTCAGATTACCGAGAGTGCCAGCGGGCCCACAGATGAATTTTCTGCACAGTATATATTCTGTGCTGCGCGTTTCGTGACTTCAGTAATTGGTCAAATGTAATTTAGGTAACAGTATGGCTAGGTTGTAAAAATCAAATTTTATTGGCCATATCACCAGGTGGATGAATGGTAGAACTGATGGCAAACACTTTATAGCATTTAGCAGCTACACCTTTGACACATGAAATTCATAAATTGCCATAAAATACCTCCAAGGTCCTTCTCAAAAGGACAGTGTCTGCTTGCCTAGACATGAATAACGTTTATTTTATTAACTAATATAGTTTTTGCTTTCTTCTGTTAAATGGCATTATAGAGTAGGGCCGAGAGGGGAGTATATAAAAGATAAATAAAAAAATAGTCAGTGATTGGTTTTGATGATTTAAGGTCACATTTGGGAAGAAAGGATTAATGTATCTGACAGGTTAAACCATGTTACTAGAATGTCACTTAAATTGAGTATTTGGTGAGTGCTACAGAAAGCAGGTGGAATAGAAGTAATTTAGCAATTGGTTGGAGTGGCTAGAGATGGAAGTCAGGGTGAGGGGTCATGGAAATTTGCACAGGAAGGCAGAACGCAGACTGATTTCAGTTTGTTTATGTTAAGAGGTAGTGGAGTTTAAACTCGGGATCTTGCACTTGCTAAGCAGATACTCTATGGCTGAGCTGTGCCTCAGCTTTTTTCACACTGGTTATTTTGAGATAGGGTCTCTCTCTCTCCCCTCTCTCTCTCTCTCTCATGCATGCATGCATACCTTCTACCCCATATCTGAACCATGATACCATAGTTTGAATAACAGATACATGCAACCATGCTCAGTTTTTTGGTTGTTTCTTGTTGTTTTTTTTAACTTTTTTTCTAGACTGGTCTTGCCACCATGATCCTTCTGATCTCAACTCACCCATGCCTAGAAATGACAAGGATACCTCATCCCCCCTAGCTATTGCTTGAAAACGAGTCCCGCAAACATTTTGCCCAAACTGGTCTTGATTCTATTCTTTTGGTGTGAGACCTGGACTCAAACTCAGTACTTAATGCCCTTCGCTGATTGGCTAGCGTTCCACCAACCAAGCCGCACACTTCCAACTCCTGGTCTTGACTCTTGATCATCCTGATTTCAGCTTTCCGATTAGCTAGATTGCAGGCATGAACCACTGTGCCCATAGTGTGTGTATGTGTGTGTGTGTGTGTGTGTGTGTGTGTGTACCAGTACTAGGGCTTACACACAGAGCCTCATGCTTATTCAGCCAATTCTACTCCTTAAGCCAGACTGCCAAACCAGCTTTTTGTGTGGTTAAAAATGAAGTCTTTCCTACATTTCTGCCCATGCTACCTTCAGATAGTAATCCCTAGAATCTCAGCCTCCTGAGTAGCTAAGATTGTAAGTGTGAACTACCCCTGCCTGAAGATAGGATGAGAATTTGAGAAATCTGTTGAAAAAGTACAGATTGCTTAAAATTCATGCTTAACGCTCAGCGTTAAAACTGGCTGCCTTCAGCCTATTTCAACTATTGGTCTCTCTTGGGTGTGTTATGCCTTTAGTCAACTTCCCTTAAAGGTTTGTAAGCGGTCTGATATCCTCTCTGCCAGGGAGACATGGATTTGAGTCAGTCAGCCAGGCCCAGGAAGGACCCAGGATTTTGAAAGTGGAACTAACTTTCCCTCTTAGATAGGAATGATTCCACCTTTTCTTCCAGTGACATCTCTATGGCTCACTTGCATTCACAAAATCCATCCCTGGGAGAGATTTTGCTCTGTGGTACAAACTTACTCAGCTACGCAGACAGCTACCTCTATCCCTGCTGTTTTAATGTTGTCCACTGAATAACAAGTTTAATTGAACAATAAAAGTAAGGCTTTTAAACCTACAATGAGTCCCTGTAAATAAATTCCCTGTGGAATTTTATGAAGCTGTTTAATGAAAAGTTTGATTAGAAACTATTAAAGAAAAATAGAATAGATGAAATTTCATCATTTAATCCAACATTACAGTGGTGTCACTTTCATTTTTTATTTACATTGAGATTTTCAGAATAGGGTAAACATATCTTGGTTTTAATTAACTGTCCTCCTTACTTGGGAAAGGTTATTTTAGGCTTGAAGGGTTTTGATAGCACACCATTTGCTTTCTTCACTGTATTTTATTCAAGTACCTTCCTTGCTTACAGCAATGTGCAATGTCTAAAACTATGACATAAGCATAAATCGAATCATATTAATCATAGGTGATTGAAAAGCTTTAGCCACACCATCCTGTCCTCTTTCCTCCACCGTGTTGGTTACACCGCTTCATGAGCGACATGCTGTTTCTTAGCACCCAGAAAATTGACTATTATTGGTCTTCCCATGAAAACCTTATGCAAACTCATTGTATTGAACATGTAATTAGGAAATGAGATTATAATAACAATGAGGGGAAAGTGACATGAATAGAAAATCTTCACAAAAATCTTTCATAACCACATAATTCCTGCCTTCACTGTCCCAACAGAAGCTCCTGATACCGGTCCCATACCTTTGCTTTCACCTCTTTTTTTCTAAGAACTTGTCTTTTATAAAATGCATACTGTCATTCATATGTGTTATTGTTCCTGCTCTAAAGAAAACATATGCAGACAAATATTTTGTCTATTTGTGTTGCTGGAACAATTCAGTGTCCACCCCTTTGTAATGCATGGTGTTTACTTTAATATCTAACAGATAGATTTCACATTTTGGAAGTGTTGACAGCTAAATTCAAACAGAGACCCATGAGGTATGGTAGATAAATGGATAACGTTAAGATATTAGCTCTTATCAGAGAGATGTAAAGCAGCCCAGTCTACATGAATGAAATGAAAGCAGCTCTTACGTGCAGGTGAAATGAAATGGTTTTTAATATGGTTGACTTTGAAAAAACAATCAGTTTGTTTTGGCTTAGCTTTGGCTTTGCAAAGAGGAAACTTAAGAAGTTGAATTCATACAGTATTGGGGGGGTAGTAAAGGCATTTATACTTTTTTGATCGGGGATGGGATGGGTAAGAGATAAACTGTGGTCATTCACATGCAATACAGAGATGACTTAGACTGTCAGCTGGTTTAGCACACAGGGGACCATCATGACTTGTAGTCTTCAGGGAGAAGGATATGGCTGGGTCAGTATCAAGACACATTCTGTTGTGAGGCTGGGTGTTGTAAAGGGTTCACAGTCACATAGGCCTTGTTTAACTCAGGGTTCATAGCTGATTCTCCAGGCCTATCTATGGGCAAGTGGCCAGAGGGACTGTATTATTTACCCTGACTGTGAAACCAACAGGTCAGGCTCAGATTAATTCTCTATTCCTTTGATATAGTATCTATGTGAATATATATACACAGTATTGTCCATTATATTTATATATGGCATATATATCAAGATGATCTATGGATCATCTTAATTACATATTATATATGTGTATATACATATAATCTTGATAAATGAATGTTCTCTACTTCTACTGGAGTCTTAGAAAACTTGTACTCATAGGAAATGATGTTCTTTGGATAATAAAGAAACTTTTTCCCCAAAGGCTTCTGGGACCTTACTGGAAGAGAAAAGTCTATTTTTTCATGGTAGATTTTAAAGAAGCTTTTTTTGACTCTGTAATGAACTTTCTCTTTCCATTTTCCCTGTTGGCTAAAATAATGGCATTATAGACAAAAGGAAGGGGCGGAGAAACAAAAGGAAAGACTAGACAAGAAATTCAAAGAACAAGACCTTGAATTTTTATAAAAGAAAACAGAAGATATATAAATTTATGTTGAATTATGATGGGTGAGTGAGACTCTGCCTTGGCCCTAGTAAACTTCACATTGTGCTGGAAATGAAGGGGGAGGCAGTTATTTTGTTGAGGATCATAGGAATTTGTTAGTGAGTAAACACTTTGTCTTTCTTCTTTGCCAAAGTAGGCTTCCTGGTCACAGCAGACTTCGATGATCAAATGGCTTTGGGCCCTGGCCACATCCAAGCTTTTTACTGGCTGCGTGTGGTGCCTGTCAATCTCCCAAATGATAGCAAAGCACACATTTTTTTTCCTTTAATTGAAAGTGAGTGGGAACAGAGCTGGGCTTTTTGTACACTGCCACATGTGTATAGGAGATCACCTCCAGAGCTTTCCCTGGTTCATCTTAAATGTATTCTACAATATCTAGAGAGCTATCTCAGCCAGTCACTTTTGGTAGCACTTCCTTGTTACAAGTGACACTAAAATCAGGGACAAAGAGAATGTTAAGGTTATGATACAAAATAGTGAGCCCAAACAAAATAAATCTGCAGGTCGAGGTGTATCAGATGTGCTCCATGGTACACGTAATGACTAACATCTGGGCTTGGTTTCCAGGACAGCATGATAAAAAAAGAACTTTGACAGCAAGGGATGGGTGGACAGAGGCCACGGAAGCTTGGAGACCATCTCTCTTGGGGAGGAATGAAAAGAATTTTTATGCTACTACTGTAAATTAATGTATGCAGTCATGATACATGGAATGGATAAGGTTAGGGGACTTTTCTATTTGGGGAACTTGAAAGGAAACTTAAAAATAAGTCTGGACTCCTTTTTCTTTGTAGTGGAGTGGACTCAATGGGTTATGAAACAGTATTTGGACTCACAGGTACAGTAAACTCTTGTTCACCTCAAATAAAGGATTTGTGTGTATATTGGCTAATATTTACCTAGCATCTTATCTGGAAAAGCAAGAAAGTTATATCTTATTACAATAACAAGATCCTCTCTAGGGTGAAACAGATTTATTTTTTTTCTTACCAATTAAACAACACATGTATACACTACAAGAAAGAACTTGGTCATGAAAAAAACACAAGCAAACATACTAGTTGGGGGTAAAAGGTGTTGGACTGAAGTTCAGAATAAGTTTCTGTTGGCTCTAACAATCTTCTTTATGCATGGGAATGTTCTGGTTCCCTTCATTCTATCTGATCAGTGAAACTAGATTGATTTAAACTTCCTTTGACTAGAGATGAGACTGTCTAAGGCTACTTAGAGCTTAGCACAGTGCCTGACACACAGTATATACTCATCCATTTATTTGTTTACTCTTTCATTCATTTAACTGGTATCTTATTACACTTATTTTAGATCAAGTACTCTTCTGGTCTTTATGTACAACTGTAATGAAGACAGAAAATTTTCTGGCTTCTAAAGTACTTTCTGTAGTTTGTGGACAGGGGTGTGTGTGGGGAGGTGACAAAATGTGAGATAAACACAGACCACACCTCAAAGGATTATTGTAATGATTAAGTGAATAACTTATTTAAGAACTCATTGTTAATTGGATCTTCTTCTACCTCTTACATCACCCAACACAACTCTACCCTATGAATCTATAGTTCCTCCTCAAAAACATACAAGAGGCTGGGTATTAGGGCACACACCTATTATCACAGTGCCTCGAGAGGCAAACTTAAAAGAATCACAGTTTGAGGCCTCTCCAAATAAAAGTTAGCAAGATCTTACTCCAAAAACAAGCTGAGTGTGGTGATACATGCCTGTAACCCCAGCTACTCAGGAGGTGGAGGTAGAAAGATCCCAATCCAAAGCTGGCCAGAGTGAAAACATCAGACTCTATATGAAAAACAAACTAAAAATAGGTAGAGGCTTGCTAGAGTAGAGTGCTTGCTTAGCAAACACAAAGCTCTGAGTTTAATCCCCACTATCCTCACTCCCCTCCCCCACAAAACACCCCACACAATCCTTTCAGGCCTATTCTGACCAATGGAGGAAATGGGGAATGCTGTGGTACTAACAGTCCTTCAACATCTGTTCAGTCCAGAAATACTTGTCTGTTTCTCTGCATGGAATGTCTTTCCCCAGGCATCATGGGTCTGGCTCTTTCTGATCAATTGGACCTCACCTGAAATGTCAACTCCTCAGAGAAATCTCTGACATCCCTCTGCCGCAAGTCCAGCTCTACCGCATTACCAGTGTGTTATTATCTTCTCATACCTCAACATTATCTGCAAGAATCTGCTATAATTGTTTATTTACATACTTCTAGTCTGTCTCCATTTTCCCCCGCCCCCTTTACTCTGTCAGCTCTTGATAATGTAGGTAGTGGATCTTGTTTGCACAGTTGGATGTCCAGGGATCAAGGAAGTACTTGGCATATAGTAGATATGTAATAAATGTCAGTTGAATATATAGATGGGTACCTGCACCTTCAGTTTATGATTCTCACCCATGTTCCGGGTAAGGCCATTGAAACACAGGAACCACACAAAGACAGCCAGTGGTCAAACCTAGATCTGAACCTAGCTTGTTTGGCTCAACCTCTGTGGACTTCCACCATCTTCTCATCTTCCTCTAGCTGAGACCCGCCCTGCTCAGAAAGAAAGGTCAGACTTCCTGACATCAGGTCAGCTGGAAACAGATCACTAGCTTTCTAGATAAGGAAATATACAGTAGATTATCTGGGGTTTAAGTGGACAGATAGGCATATGTGGGAATAGTTAGGAAAGGAATGAGGAAGATTACAAATCTGAAAACAATCCAGCTAGAATCAAGAAATCCAGCTGCCCTTCTGCTTCAACTCTATTCTTTGGTCTCTCTTTTCAGCACACCAACCAGAAGGTTCTCTTCCTTGCCCAACGTTATGGCTCCCTTCTTATCCAAGAAGCAAATATGAGGAGAGGGCTCTTTAAGAGCTGGAACTATTTAGGGATTAAGGGGAGGAGGTAGTAAACAGTGTTCCTTCTCATGGACTCTGCAAGACATAGTGTTTGGATGCCGACAGGACTTTCATTATGTACCTCTCTATAATTTTCTGCTTAGAATGCACTGGCTTTCCCAACTTTGGCATCCTTCTTTAATGAAAAAATTATAGGCCTAATTTCAAAAAATGAAATGTATGCAAGCCTTCCTGCTTCTGTCACTTTTTTATTCCTGTAGCACATAAATCATTTTCCTTTTGAAAATTAAATTTTGCTCTCCACAGTTTGGTAATGGGTTTTCAAAGAGGTAGAGTAGTCAAGTTCTTGGCACAAGAGCCAGCTGTACTGCCTGCTCAGGAAATCTTCTCATTGCTGGCTTGGTGTGAGCTGTGACTCCATCATCTTGGCTTTATCCTCCCTTTGGAAATTGCCTAGGAGTTCTCTCCCTAACAGTCTCTTCTCTGAATGGTGGTTTGGGGTTGTCCAGTCGCCATCTTGAAAGAACTACAGGACAGATGAAAGTTGGGAAGGAAAAGGTGAATCATTATACTGCTCTTTGGGTGCTGGGTTACCCTTTCATCAATCTCTTGTACTTAAAGGCAGAACTCCAGGCTTTGTTAGGCTACTCAAGACTCCTGAAAATCCAGTTCGTAAAAATGGAGCAGTGGTCCATCACAAGTGGTGGCTCCTCCTAACCATTCCACCATGTACCTGAGTGATCTCAGTAAAGCAGAGCACTGCCACCATGGTGCAGACCCATCATGAAGGAGCTTTGAGTACTTGCCCTCCCCCCATATACACACTCAAATGTACTGACCCAAATGGACACACTTGACTGCTCCAAACAGAAAAACAAATAGAGCTAATTCCTGGAATTAATCTGAGGTCCAATGCTTGGAAAAAAGGAAAGGCTTTACCATTTATGTGTTCCTTCATCCTGTAAAAGGGTAAGGGAGGTGGTCAGAGTGCAGTTTAGAGATTCTTGGAAGAGGGCCCAGATTTAGGGGAAGATTCTGAATAGGAAGTGAATCTCCAACTAGATCTGGAAGAATTTAATGAGAAGGCAGTTATTACAGGTGAGGAGATGGAAACTGCTCTAGACTATGAGACTCAAAGAAAAAGTATTTCCTCTGCTACTTGTTGTAGCTTTCACCATAAACAAAAAAAGCATCCACTACAACCAAAGTTGTCCCACCCAGCTTCCTAGAAGATAGTTTCATTTCTTTGAAGGAGGAAGTGTTCCTGAGTCCTTCTCAGGGATTCCATCATGTTGGAACTCAAGGAACTCACCTCTTGCAAAGAAAATCAACTGGGGTGGGGGAGGGGGTCTGCATCAATTTAGCAGTAGAGGGTTAAAGGTAGGATGCTCACTTGGCTTCCTGGTTTCCTTGAAAGACAGATTATAGGCTGAAAAAAAAATAGCTTCCTTTCAGCACTTCTCCTTGTTTTTCTTCTGTTACTCAGTATTTTACTAAAGTTGTGTACGTGGTGTTCTCCCTTCTGCTTTTATTAAAAAATAACAGCTTGCTAGGCAGTGGTGGCTCATGCCTGTAAACTTAGCTACTCAAGAGGATCACATCTGGGGATCAAGATTCAAATCCAGCCTGAGCAGAAAAGTGTGTGTGAGACCCTTATCTCCAATTAACCAGCATAAAGATAGAAGAGGTAGGGAGCAGTGCTCGAGTAAAAAAAAAAAAAAAAAAACCAAATAAACAAGAAAGGGTTCTCTAACCCCAGTACACACACACACACACACACACACACACACACACACACACACACACACACACTCACACGGAAAAAAGGAAATGAACAGCTTTGCTTGAATTTTTCTTCACTGAATTCTGAGTTCCTTGAGAGGTAAGAATCATGCCTTACTCATGTTTGCAACAGTAGATGTTTGTTGCAATGCTATAAAAAACAAAACAAAACACTTTGCTGGATTCCGGAGCTCTTCAAACCAACATCTTCTTATCTCTTTTCATAGATAAGTCAAGTATTTACTGACCTCAATCTTTCCACTTTAGCTCACTACAGATTTACTTCTCAAGGCAAATGACTTGCTCAAAAGGACCTAATATCATCCCCAACATTTTAAACCCCAGGAGTATTCATAAGTTGGTGAACTGCCTTGGTAAAGAATATTCATCTGTTAGAAAACTTAAAAGACTGTTCCTAACCTAAAATGTTTGTTCTGGACAAGTTGAAGGACATTTTTTTTTTGGTTTG
Organism: Perognathus longimembris pacificus; assembly: GCF_023159225.1. Classification (NCBI taxonomy): domain Eukaryota; kingdom Metazoa; phylum Chordata; class Mammalia; order Rodentia; family Heteromyidae; genus Perognathus; species Perognathus longimembris. Next base: position 39,769,625 of record NC_063162.1, read on the forward strand.
TTTTTGTGGCAATGGTTTTTGAGACAGGGTCTCACTTTTGCAGCCCAGGCTAGCCTCAAACCTGAGATCTTCCTACCTTAGCCTCCTTAGAATTTCAATTACAGATGGGTACCACCATCAAATTAGGATTCATGATGATCCAATGACCTTACCCACCCTTGGACTCACAAACACTAGATGCATCATGCAAGTGAAACCTGCAGTGTCCAGTCCACAGGCATTAGAGAACTATGAGGTTTCACATAAAGTGTGGAGAAAGTTTAGAGGAAGAAAAGGCTTTGCAGGTCTTTGATGTTCCTAATGGAGAGAAGGACTTCATGGTTGTACCAACACAGGGATGCAGTGTGGCCATTGGCTCACTTCACATGATTGAGCGGTGAAGATGAGCGCTTCGATCTCTATAGAGAGTTCCACAGAAGATCCTGCTGGGCAGGTCCACTACACACAGTGATCAGCAGGCCACACTGGCTTCCTCTCCATCTCATGATACCCTTGAAAGAAGAAATTCCATACTTTAACACATCTAGTACCATTGACAATATACTTAATCAGCCTGCTCCATTCCTAGAACATAATCTTCCCCAAAAGAGGAGACTTTGATACTAATTGGTGCTTCCAGCTTGGGAGTACGTATGGGGACACATGGTAATTTAAACCATCTCTGGCCCCCACTGGCAGCCACAGTTGGCTCTCCCTGCATGGGAAGAGGGCTCTTCTGACTTTTCAAAGTGCCTTCACCCAGTCTTGCCATCCTCTGTACAAATCCATTTCCAGAGGAGCAAGTGCCATCAACCACATTAGACAACCAGTTTGGCAGTTGCATATCACTTCAGTAATGGACAAGCCAGTGGAGTTTCATAGTGTTCAGATGAGCTCTTCAACCAACCCAACTTCCCCACCTGTACTCTTTTTTTTTTTTTTTTTTGGCCAGTCCTGGGCCTTGGACTCAGGGCCTGAGCACTGTTCCTGGCTTCTTCCCGCTCAAGGCTAGCACTCTGCCACTTGAGCCACAGCGCCGCTTCTGGCCATTTTCTGTATATGTGATGCTGGGGAATCGAACCTAGGGCCTCGTGTATCCGAGGCAGGCACTCTTGCCACTAGGCTATATCCCCAGCCCCCACCTGTACTCTTAATGTCACCTCCCATCCACCCAAATGCAGCTCAGTGCTGAAGGGTTTGCTACCATGGCTACAAGATATAGCAAGCCCTAACTAGCTATTTGTTCTCCTCATCCAATCTCCTTCATACAATATCTCAAGGCAAAAAAAAAAAAAAAAAAGTAAATAGTCTAAAACAACTCAGATGTTTTTCAAAAATATTTTTCTCATTAAGAAATTATTTCCAATATGGAAAGGACTGGTATAATAATAATTATTGCCTCGCTTTTCTGAGCATGCACCATATGCCAGTCCTTATGCTAAGCCCTTTACATACATTAGCTTACTTAATCGTTACCGTCTTAAAATAAGGAAGCTCATATTAACCACTTCACACAGAAAGAAACACCAGCTGAGAAAGGGAAACAGGCCCAAAGTCACATTACTAGAAAGTGACCAAGCTGGATTCCAGTTTGAGTGTCTCTGGTCTCAAAGCTAGTATGAGATGGTCTTCCTAACAATAGAGGTCATCTCCTCCCTTCCCCATCATCTCCTCCCTGTGTTCTCTTCCCATCCAGTCTTTTGCCAAAGCATTTTTGTTTGCTAGAGGGAGGGCATTTATATGTTTTAAATTTTAAGTCATTATAAAATAAGTATTTCTCCATATATTATTATGATTATGTGTATTAATGGTTGCATATGAATGGATAAAATGAATACATCACAATTTATGTTATCTCTTTCCATTCATTTAGATCACTCTAGTTGTTTTTCTGTAATTGTATACTGAGTAGTTAACACTCTCATGAAACTCTTTATAATATGAATAACAGTGAATAACTTCACTGTTTTGAGGTTTTCTGTAGGAGGAGTTATAGGAATATCTTAGAATGACTGCTCTTCTTAGAAATAGAACAGATACCAAATAGTTGGAGAGCCTTGGTCATAGTTCTGAATGAAGATACAGTTTCTGCTCAGTTCATAGACATAACAGGAAAAGGCTTTTGTAATGAGTGTTGGGCTTAGACAACTAAGAGAGGTCATGCATCACTTTATCTCCTGCAGAACTCACTAAAGATTGGTTCTTGAAGTTTGCCTCAGTTCTCTTGAATTTGAATGGGTAATGGCTTGTTACCAATATTTTAATGGACAAAAATGTGTCTTTCTGTGGCTGGCTTAACATATTATCCTCCAAGGTCATCCATGTGATTGATAAGATTTCCTTATTTTAATAAATAAACAATTATTCAGAAAAAAAGGTTTCCTTATTTTTTTTAAGGCTGAACAGGATTTATGCCATTTGTTCATTGTCCATTTATCTATTGTTAGAAACATGGGTAACTTCCATCATTTGGTTATCATGAATAATGTAGCAATGATGTACAGGTGAGCTCTTCAATATAGTGATGCCATTTTCTTTGGATATGTACCTACTAGTGAGCTTGCTGGATCATTTAATAGTTCCATTTTTAACTCTTTGCTGAAGTAGAGTGGTTTGAACTCAGGACTTTGTACTTGTGAGGAAGGCCCTCAATGGTAGAGATGAGGTCTTCTGAACTTGTTCCCCCAAACTGCCTGGAACCGCATTGCTCCTAATCTCATTTGGCCTCCTCCATAGTTGAGGTGACAGATATATACCACCCAGCCTAGCTATTGGCTGGGATGTGGCTTTTCACAAACTTTTTTTAACCTGGACTTACCTTGAACCATGGTCTTCCCAGTGTCTTTTCCTCCCAGGTAGCTAGGATTCTATGTGTGAGCTACTGGTGCCCACTGATGAAGTAATTTTGCCACCAGCTTCTCCTTTCTTAGTTGCCTCTGCACAGGTGCATGGAGAAATTGTGGACCTGCAGTGAGTACAGGCATGAGTTAGATTGTAGTGGGAAGCAGTTGAAGAAGGTAAGAGCATGTTCCTTGGGCAATCAAAGCTCAGGTTGAAGGCTTTGTCTAGGTCAAACACATATTTGTAATTTTTCAGGGAACTAAAAAATAACATGATGTACCACAAAGGGCACTTTTGCAAAGTCAGGAAGACTAGATTCCCATTCAGAATAGGTTGTTTCAGCAGCTCCTGTAACCTCTCATTCTCTGCATGTAATATATGAAGTGAAATATTGGACCATGATTTTGAGCATTTTTTTGGATCTCAGGTCTCTGAAAATTGGATGAAAGCTGTGAATCGTCTCATAAAAATGTGCATGCAAACACAATGATTATAATAATGCCTTTGAACCATGTTATTGGCAAGAATTAACATATCAAGCAAATGTAGAATGTTCTATATGTAATTTTCAGGATCCACAGAGTGTTTGAAACCTTTGAATAAGAACCCCTGGACAGGGTGATCTTTAAAATCCGTTTTTGTTCTCAGATACTTGCAAGTTATTGGTGAAACAACAACAACAAAATCATTTCTAGTAATTCTGCATTAACTTTCCACTTCATTAACTACTGTGGCTCATTTCCTGAGAATTTTGATGAATTAAAATACAATAATAATGATGGTAGTGCATACCTTTTATTGACAGTTTACCAAGTATCATTGTGTTAGGTTCCTAAATATAGCTTGTGTCTCTAATTGATACATTTTATGAATTGTGAGTATTTAATATGACTAATCGCTTCACTGAAAAGCTTAGTGGGGACAACATTAACATCTATTGAACATCTATTTTATACATCATTTCTATTAATTCTCCCAGCAGTACACTGAGGGAGGTGTGGTAATCCTACTTTGAACAAGACCAGAGCACAGAGCAGCTGAAGGGAATCATCTGACTCAGTTAAAAAGGAAATCTAGGGTTCGAATCCTGCCCTTGGACTTCAACTTTCAGAGGTTGTACTCTGTGCTCTTTTTAGTAGCCAGTTAACTATTCTAATTCATTTAAATAATGATTGCAAAAATTTGACTTGTGTTCAAAATATCTGGGATTTTTATCAAATATGTAAAGCAGAATACATCTGCATGAAGTGCTAAGATACATTCTTCAAGTTCACCTGCAGAATCTGTGCTTTTCCTTCCCTGGGGGATGACTGAATGGCCTGCCTTTCACAGATGCCCCACCAGGACTAATGTTCTATTGCTGTGCATTCCTGTAGGCCGATGCTCTATGAGCGATCTAGTTTACAATCACAGGCACTGTACAGCACACAGGACACATCTAGCTACCGTCTTATTGGGACGCTGCCATCCATACTCATTCCTACCAGCTGCTTTTGTGCTGTGGTGACAGGCTCAGGTGGGACCCACAGAGCTGAAACTCATTCTTCTCTGACCCTTTATAGAAAATGGTTCTGACCTCTGATATAGACTAGGTACTGCAGTTCATCAACGCTCAAACATCATTTCTGTGACACAGCAGCATTGTTATACAGAGCAGCTTGCTGATGGTAAAAGCATTTCTGAGTAAAGTGCCATCTCAATCCCATTTCAATTATAAAATGGCTCCCAGTCCAATTCTAGGGACATTGAATTTGGGGCTGGAGGTATGGTCTAACTGGCAGAACACTTCTCTAGCAAGCCTGAAGGCCCTGAGTTCAAACACAAAGAGACAGAAAAAGAAGGGAAAGGGAGGAGGGGAGGGGAAAGGAGGGGGGGAGGGGAGAAGAGAAAGGGAGGAAAAGGAAAAGGAAAAAGAAAAGAAGGAAGAAGGGAGAGGGGGAGGGCGGGAGGGAAGAAGGGAGGGAGAAATTCACTCTTTTTCAGGGCCACTAAAGATGAAGAAAACTATAGATTGTTTTGCAGTCAATTTACCCAGCTCATAAAAGCCACCAGCCTGTTGACTCATCACAAAACCTAGAACAACAGGTCTTGTGATGGGACACGATGAATTAGAAAAGCACTCACTTTTTGGCATCTGTCTTCCCCAAGACTGATGCTAATAATGTGTTGAAGAAATATTTTGGCATTGTCCTCCGATACTATTTTCAATTCCTGTTAGCATAAATATTTTGGGTGCTTCAGAACAGTGAGTTGTAGGGCAGTACAATTATTAGTTCTTTTATCTTAAGGCTGGAATAGTTGAATAGTATGCCTTCTCTTAAAATGTGTTACAAGGCTGTGTACAAAAGGCTTTGTCGTCATTTGGAATGGGAAGCTTCTCAGATGTTGCTTATGGTCAGATTCTCACCAGTCTGAAAAATATGTTAATGATATACAAGACTCTGAGCAGGGAGAATGAACTTGATATTGCAACTGTAAACTTCCTCAAAACAAAAACAGGACACCAAAGGAAGAGAAGTGGGAATTCATGTATAAATAGCACGTGTCTCATTGGAATACACAAAGTGACTTTTAGTGCACACACATTTGTAGACACAAACATTTCAGGGAGTGTCCAGATGTGCAAAAATAAGTCATGGTCTTAGATTCTGTGTTCTCTCTTCTCCTTCCCTCCCACCCCCAACCTTTCAAAAATAGAAATTCAGGAATTCTGAGTCAGGCCACATTTTATTTAGCTAATTCAGCTGCAAAGTAAGTTATTAATGACCCCCAGATGTTGTTTATAATGATTGAGTACTCTCTGTTGTGAAATAGTATTTTCTTTTATGTGTATGCAAGTGGTATTTCCTAGTATGTCCTCCATAATGTGAATAAAAGTTTGATGGTAGAACAGTTTGTATGGCTAATGTAATTGCTTCTAAGTGGGGACCTCATTCTTCACATTTTAGCTCTAATTGCTTGCCCCCCCATATATCTAAATATAAACATCTGCAAGTTTTGCATTCTGTTACTCATTGTAAAACATAAAATATTTGTACACTGAGCAAAATTCACTGATAACGTTCATGGTGGGCTATTTAAAGAAAGTAAAGTTTGTGTGGTAAGAGGAGATAAAATACATTTTTATTAGTGTAAATGCCAAAGAAAGCCATTTATCTTATTTTGAAATACTTTTAAGGAGTGGACAGATATTTGACTCTAGGATTATTTCAAGAGATTCAGTGGAAGAAATGATCCAGTGTCAAAAAATAATTTGCCTGTGTTATTGGTGCTATTTGTAAGATCGCAATTAATTTATTTATTATTTGGGACCAAGGCCCCACTATGCAGATTATCTAGGTTCCTGACTTCCTGGGCAGGTCCTTTTTTCCTTCATTTGAGTTTATTCCAGCTCATTAGCACCTCTACCCCAAGGTTGGCAAAGACAAGGAGAGGGAAAAAATTGAAATCATTTCTGTGACTCTTAATGGTCCTTGGAAAGAAAATATCATGAATGAAATAGAAACCAGTGGGGGGAAAAATAAGCGATTAGATTTTCTGTTTTCTTTTATCCTTCTCTTCCTTCGTCAGCACGGATAATCCATAATTGGCTTAAAGACTTTTAAATGAACTCTCCATTGAAGGCTTTGTAGTTATAACAGCAGTATCATTTATTCTCCTTATACACTCCTAATGATTGGGTAACTGCCAAAGATGTAAAAATTGCCCAGTTTACATGTTGGCATGAGATGTATTTCTGAGCCCAACTCCAACCTGCCCCCACTGGGCAGTTATGCACAGAAAATAACAATTTTTATTTGCATTTGGATATGAACACCTGCTTTACTACCATATCCTGTAATCATGTCTTCGAATTCTGACCTGGTGGTGTTTTGTATTAGGGAAACATGGAAGGTTCATCTTCCTGATATTGCTCTCTATATAGTTTACCCAGAACAATCTGTGAATGAAGTTTGCTTTTTATTAGGACTGCTGCTGGATCACAACCCTACCTCCAGGTTCTATTAGACATGACAATGAAAGTTACTCATCAGTGTTGCTGGTAATCAGCCATGTTTTTGATAGGTATACTTTCAGGCTTCTCAGCTACAGGAGTTCTCAAATTTGAGTCTTCCTTTTGGACCACCACACAGACCAGTTGCTTTAGAACTTTCTTAGAAGCTCCTTCCATCAGTAAGAATACCAAATTTATATTGTTAGAGTCCCTGGAGGTATTAAAGCCCTGAATTCGGCAATTATTGTGAATAAGAACCTTGTAGGCAGGGTGAGGGCCAACATTTCAAGCCATAACACAATGGAAAAGAGAAGTAGTTTATGTTAGAATATGGTCACATTCTTCTGATTAAACCCACTCAAAAAAGACAACATTGTAATATTTTCCAATGACTGTTTATCATGAATTACGTCAGCCTTCATTTAAATTGCTATTATTTCTCCTTTAATGCTTCTCGGTGCCTGCATAATTTACAGTACTGGCAGCCTCAGGACTATGAAATAACCTTTCACAAGCACTATACAATAGTAAAGAACATGGCGTTTTTGTTGTTAATTATTATAGGACTCCTTTAACTTTTATAAAGTGACATAAAATATCGTTGAGGTATTTATGGTTCAAGCTACTTTTACATGGCTCTATTTTGCTTCTGGCTAGTTCTTAACTAAAGCAATCATTTGTGGTTATTAGGCCGCCGGAGATATTATGTCAGAACTGGTTTAAGAGTATTATTATGTATCACATGTCATACACTACATGTCAGCACTTGAGGCTGCCTTTCAATAAAAACAAATGTAATTTCAGTTTGTGTTCTTTTAGGGATCGGCTATTTGTAAGCTAACCTGAGTTCATGTGAAGGTGTCCCAAATGGTTTGGGAGACTGTCTTATATACTTTTAGTCTCTTTCCTGTGGATTTAAGACCTTTCCAAAGCAAACTTTGGCAAAGGTTTCATTCAGAGTGAAGATTTTGTTTCTAGGGAGCTGCAGAATTAGCATTGACTGGTTAATTGCCCTTGGTTGAGCTGGTTCTGATTCTCTCATTTTGTGGTTTTTTTCCGGGTAGGCTTCTTGGGCAGCCTATCCTCTAGTTAGGATCCTCTAAATTGAAGGAAGTCCAGCCCATAAGAGACCCTGCCTCACATAGTCAAAGTGCTTGCCTCAACTCTGTAGCAAGTCTTGGATGAAGGGTGGTAGAAGAAAACAAAACAAACAAACAAAACAATGTACACACACACACACACACACACACACACACACACGAGGACCTTTGAGTTTCTACAACGCTATACTTCCAAGCAAACTTTAAATTAGTATGTCACTCCTCTGGCTTCCAAATACTGTGCATATTTTCCAGCCCTTGCTTATTTAAAGCAAGAAAGGAAGGGCGTGCCAGAAAGTTTTACTAAGAATGAAAACACATTAATGACTCATGTGAACAATTACTGATTTTCTTAACATATAATTTCTTAATTACTGTCAACCAAAATAATTTACATGATAATATTCCTCCCTCCAGTATCCCCTTCCCATTTGTGCTTACAAGGTATAACAGAGGGATCCAAATGCTTGTTTGATCAATACTGGATACAGTTAACTCCTTAAGTCCTAGGGAATTGATGGCACGCTAACCATGGGGCAATCACCTCCAACACAATAGGCAAAATGAGATCTCCAGTGAAACAAACAGCTTTGAAAAGAGCTTAGGGGCATTTGTTTGAGCTTGATTTCAAGGAGGAAATTGTGACTTTTATGAAACTTGCATAAATTTACATGTATCCTGTCAGAGTTTTAAAATTAGACAACATGCCTGAATGCCCTGGAAATGAGTCTGCCATCCAGATTTAGAGTGCTTTTTAGCTTCTTCTTTTATTTTTTTAATTAAAGACATTTCACAAGCCAACACCAGAGAAGAGAATTAAGCATTACATAAGAGCGCAGCAAAGTTCGCAATTTAATGAGTGAATATTATGAATTTATAAAGGAGATAAAAAAGGTGTGAAACAGAAGCAGTTATTGAGCATTTTCTATTTTTTTAAGTGTTAAAAAAAAAAAAAAGAAAAAAAAAGTGAAAAGGCCGAGCTGCCATTTGCTGTAGTCCTCATTCTGGAACTGGTTCAAAGCTCACAGAACTCACTGTGGGACTGTGATGCTTGCTAATGAGCACTTGTGGCATTGAACTGGGATCATCGGTTTGTCACATGAGTAATATGTGTGTGTGTGTGTGTGTGTATAGTATATAATAACTCATAAGATAGAGGCAAGGATTGTTGCTACAACATGATTATGAGAAAGAAAGCAACCATCCTCACCATGTATCTGTATAATACCATACCAAATTCCCAAGAACATTCATTTTGAATTTGTTAATAACTGCCGCTAGTTATTAAAGAACAGTTATAGTTAATTATAGTATTGCACATACATGTCTTGAACGTTGTTTCTAGCTGCACATGTTATACCATTTTAAAAACTTAGACTAAATACTGTCAGCTCGTGTTTGCTTTCCTAGCCTGTTATTCATTTATTGAGAAATTTGGAATGTAAAACATCTGGGAATAACTTGGTGTGCATAAAGGCATTTTTAATGTGTATATTTCAGAGCTGCATTGGTGTATTTATTTAGAAATATGGAGGAAATTCTGTAAACATGTTCTAGAATATATGTAGCATTTGAATATGAAAGAGAAAGTTGGCATCGTTGAAAACCCCAACTTCAATTTTCTATAAATATTACTCCATCAGAGGAATGGATTTCTGAAACTCAGAAGATCCAGATGATAGTGAGCAATATTTACTGTTAAGCATTCCTCTTTGCTGTGGACCAAATGGGTGAACCAGAAAAGTCCATTTTGGCCCCTTCTGGAGTGTGATGGGATGTTTGTGTCTAAATAAAGGAGTTAACTGAGTTCAGTATTTTAAGGCCTGAGTTGGAACTGTACAAACTGAGTGGTGTAGACACACACCACCATTGTGTCAAAGGCATTTTGGTTCTCTTCCACAATTAGTGTGTATAGTTTCCTGTCCAGTCCTTAAAAAAACTGGCACCCTTAGCAAAATTGTAGTCATTGGGAGCTGTGACAATGTTGAGAGGAAGCAGAGCAGGGAAGTTATTTGTGATTCGCAAATGTCTTCCTTTGAGGAAAAGTTAGAAATAAGACTTCAAATGACATAGCTCTTTTCAGGTCTTCTATATTTTGTGATCACTTAGCAGCTTTTAGAGCCCGAAGGTTCCCTGTCTGCCCTATATGTTAATACAATGTATTCTTTGTGATATGAGCAGACTTACACAATTTAATTTGCCAGTCATTTAGGGGTCTGGGCTCCAGGGGCTCTGAGATCCTCCCAACACTGCTTTCTTTAAGTGTGAAAGCCAGGCTGCAGGGGAAGGAGGCTGTCTTGGGGCAATAGGGGGTGGTCCTGCCCTGTCAGCTTCCCAAGGCCACAGTAACCGCTGAAACCCTTACCCCTTACCCCCTTTCCTGTGCCTCCAGATCCCCTGATTCCTCAGCTGTCCCTGGACTTCATGGGATGAGATGGTCATCACTAAGGGATTGTTACAATTCCTATGCTTTGCTTGGGCAGACATTCCCTGAGTCTCCTAAAGAACTGAAATGAAAGAAAAGAACTGGGCGTGTCCTTCCTGGCAAGGAAATGGACTCCAATATAAATTACAAACCATAAAAATCCCCTCAATGTGAACAATCCACAGAGACCTGTAACTAGGACTTTGAGTTGCTCATTGACCATGGCAGAAAAACCCATGGAGCCAATGTTATTTCTCAACTCTATCTATCTATCTATCTATCTATCTATCTATCTATCTATCTATCTATCTATCTACCTATGATTCTATTTGAGTTTTGATGAGGCCTGTAGATTAAGGAAGTATTCAGAACCTGGAAGTAAGACAAAGAGACATGCCTCTGTCTCATTCCCCTGCAACGGACTTTCTCCACTCTGAGACAAGACTGCTCCTCCTCCAACACCCTTCAGAGTACATAATTCTGTTCTTTTCTTTGCCACCTCTCTTGGGATAGATTTGTTAGCAAATAGCAAATGTTTGGAAATAACAAAATGCTTACTAGAATGTTCAGTGATGCAGACTCACCATAGATTTTCTCCTTAAATTTAAGTTAGGGAACTCTTCTTTATCTTGACTTATGCAGCCATCATTCATAGTGTAGAATTATTTGATTGTCCCCAAAGAAGTATCACTGTCTTCAGAGTTCCTTATATGCATGTATGTATGTGCATGTATGTATGTAAATATGTATGTATGTATGGCATTGAGTCCTTTCCAATCTCCTCACAACAATTCAACCAAATAATTTGTTGTTATATAGATGGGTAGGTAATCGCCACATTTTGAGTCATATTCTTATCCTGGAAGAATAAAGTACTACAGAGCTGCCAGGACTGTTTTTTGTTTGTTTTTTGTTTTTTGTTTTTGGCCAGTCCTGGGCCTTGGACTCAGGGCCTGAGCACTGTCCCTGGCTTCTTTTTGCTCAAGGCTAGCACTCTGCCACTTGAGCCACAGCGCCACTTCTGGCCGTTTTCTGTATATGTGGTGCTGGGGAATTGAACCCAGGGCCTCATGTATACAAGGCAAGCACTCTTGCCACTAGGCCATATCCCCAGCCCCCTGCCAGGACTGTTTAAGGTCACTTTGAAAAGGCACATACATGAGGGATTCAAGTAGATAGATCATCAGGTCAGAAACATCAAACTCAGAATAACATGGAAAAGGAAAGATACCATAGATTTCTTCAAATGTCAATAGAAAAGCAAGCCATGACATGGAAGAGTAATCAAGGGAAGGGAAGCTTCATGTATAAAAGGAGGCTATTTGGAATCTTTATCAACCTACATATACTTAATCAGTTGTGGCTCTACTGCCTACGTTTTGCCCTCAATACATTGAAAACATCAGCCTATTTGGGAGACAAAGGAAATCAAATTGAAGTGATTCCTAAAACTGATGTTCAGAGTGAATAAGGCAGTTCCCTGGAGAGTCATTAACTTTGAGGACTATGTAGACAGCTAAAGTCTATCAGCACTTTGGCACACTTGTGCTGACAGTAGCTTCGAACCTGCTGAGATGTGGGCCACTGAACTTCTGAGAGTGAAGTCAGCACTGCTATGAGCTTAGTAAATTATGGATAAAATGGGTCTGCAGAACACAGCACCACTAATCCACTGAGGTGAAACCTTTCATTGGAGATTATGAGGGGCTGATGGGGAATTTTCGCACCAGTATCCCACATCACATTCCAAGCAAAACATTGTTTAACTGGCCAATGTGATCTTCTTTGTTCTTCCAAGAGTCCTTTGAGTGCGTGGCCAGAGCAATGTAAAAATGAGTCCATCATCACAGATGCAATAGTGTGGTTGTAACTCACAGGGTTCAATGTGAAGGAAGAATCTGGAATAAAGAAGCCAAGGCTAGTGTACTCAACCTCTACTACTCTTTCTGTATCCTAGTAGAGGGTGTATCCTAGAGCCTTTGGTTGGCCATCTGTTTGTCATTGTTGTGATAGGAGGAAAGTAGAGCTATTTGTATCCTCCACCTCAAATTTCCCTAATGTGTGCTCTCTGTTCTTGTTGTTGTAATTTAAGTCACTTCACTTTTATGAATCTTCTCATCTTTGGTGTAACACTAACACCTGCTTTCCACAGTTATCATAGGATTGGCTAGGACTATGAGTGGGAAATGTCTTGCACTGAACCCCCAAATCCAGTAGTGTTGCAATAATAGCAGCAGTAGCTATGATCACAGGAATTTGGTCATGTCTTCCTTCCTGTTTCTCGTCTTTTGAGTGTTCAAAATAAGTGCCCACCCCGCTGCATAAGCAGCATCCAGTTCAAGCTTTGGAGGCCTTAGCTTTAAAACATGGATAATGCTCTCCTCAGCACAGAGTGCTCTACTGATTTATCCACCTAGTTTTCCTTCTGCCCAGGCCACCATTCATCAGTTGAACCTGTACTTAGGGAGAAATTATATATCAGCACTCCATGAAGTCTTGATTAGACCTTACTGAGTGAAGCAGACCTAACTCCCACCTTCATGACTTCTACAATCGATTAATAACCATTCAGAAAGAAAAATATAAAACTGAGTCTTAATTTAACTAAATCCCCCTCTGTTGTATTGGTGGTAGTACTTGTACATTCAGTCAGTGCCTGCCGTTTATGGGACACCTCCATTTCTTTGGCTTTGAGGCTTACTTTAGGAAAAGAGTGGAAGGGAACCTTTCTGTTGAGTTTATAATAGCAATTACAAGCTGATAAGGGCAAACCATTCATCAAACACGCATACCTCCGGACTTTATCTCTTTGGGTCAAATGTTTCCTGATTGATATTGACTACCATATCTTAAGCAGTTCTGACCAGATAAGAAGCTAGAAAAGAAATTCCTTTGAAGGAGATTTGACAAAATTATGTTTTCTGATTTCTTCTTCTTTTAAAGGAAGATTAACTTCCCATTGTTCTCCTTAAAGTGTACAAAATCTACCAAGCAAAGTCCAGAAAACTTTCCATAGGTTGATGCACATTGCATTCCTATTTAGGTAAATTAGCATCTGTATTGCTTATTTGTTTCTGTTCAAAAATCGTCTAGAAAGAACTCTCCAAATATTAAGAATGACCTTGTCCTAAGATACTTAGGAATAAACAATTATCTTAAGAAAAGACAACTTGCTGTTTGGTTGCTGCAAATAAATTCACTACCGGAAACCATGTTGTAAGGGAAAGTCTTGTAGGTTAAGTATAATTCATGTTCACAGGACATTTGTAGTAGCAATGTTTTAAAAGTAAGGAGAGTTGATTTCTGATCAAGGACCCAATATCCAGCTTTCTATTGAAATAGCCATAAACATAGTAATTAATCAACTATGTACTCGATTATAAAGTGTATAATTAGATTCTGAACAGTAAAAAGCTTCCCAAAGTGTATATAAATCAATTAAACGGGCAATACAGTAACTGATCACATAAAATTATATTTAACAAGATAGGTCATCTATCATAGTATTTTCCACACATAACAGAGTGCTTATCTTCCATCTTTGTGATTCATTCCTGCCTTTAAAAAAACAAACTGCCACAAATTCCATATTTAAGGAACCACTTTGTTGTAAGCCATCGAATTAAGTGACATTATTTTGGGCAGATTCACCTATTTTTAAAGTGAGTTTGGAGAAGAGAGATTTGGGATGCTTTCTAATGGCTTTTTGGAAAAGAAAACTGGGTTTGTCTGCCTTATTTTTAGTTGTAAATTTCCCTATAACAAGGTTGGGCATTTTTACTTAGGTTCTGATCTCACTGCTATATCCACGGTTACCAACTCTTGCCTCAGAAAGTAGCTAGATGACCTTTCGGCTTGCTTGTGTGCTTCCTGTAATCGCTGCTAGCTGTTACGACAGAGATGTAATTAGAAAAACATGCTAAATACAAATCATGCTTGATCAAGTCACTGCATGTTGAGAAGCATAGGTATAACTTGTGGCCATATTATAGCTCCTGTGTTTATACAAATCCTTCAAGTTTTATATGCATAATCAAGGCAGCCATTCCAGGCAGGCTGACCCAAGGTAGGTGGAGTTAGAAGCAAGGAGCAAGCTCTTTTGCATTTTTGACTCTAGAAACTTGGAAGGAATTCTGAAGTACTTGATAGATATATTTCATAATGGTTTAATTTTTACTGAATGGAAGCCCAAGAGGTATTTTTAGCTGGTGAAGCTATATCAGAGACTCTGGCCTTACAAATTCCCCATGTATCCAGGCTTAGTTATGCTGAGAACTGGCTTTATAATCAGGTAGCAGTGCCATCTTGTATCTTCTTGTCACTTTAGTTGGATCTAGATTCCAAGTGGCTTTTCTGTAAATGATATGAGATATATGCTGAGCACTTATTCCCAACCCCTAATAGTACCCCACAGAACAGAACAACTGGCTGGGGGTAGAGCCTTGAAGGGGTGTGACACAAAGACGTTCTCCATTATCGCTGGGCTTCCTGTGGTTCTTTTGATCTTTTAGTTTCTCTGTTACCTATTAGTAGATATATTTGATAGGAACAGTTTGTTCATTTACTTCTGTGTCCAATGACATTTACTGATGACCAACTATGTAATTGTGTAACCCAACATAAGGAAGTAGAATTAGTACGGTAAAGATTACAGCACAGAGCTAGCCTCAGGCCCTCATATTGTAGCCTGGAGACCCTAGGATCACATAATCACCACACCGAATAAGTAACATAGGGGCCTTCCTGCCAGGTTCAGTAGACAGGGAAGATATATTGTTAAAATAGTTTTGATTGTTTTGTCGCCCTTGAACATGGTACTGTAACTAATGTCATTGAGGGACTGGCACATTTTACAAGTGACTAATATATTAATCCCACTCTTCCCTTCTGCCTCATGGGATTGTCAGTTGAGTCAGGGCTTTAAAATGGAGCTTGATGAGATTTGCTCTATATATGTTGACTAATACCAATTAAACCCCTAAACATCACACACAGATGGATTATATCTCTTTCATTCCTTTTAAAGACCCAAAGATGCACCCAGTTAATAACCTGTTCTGTGTCCTTAATAAAGAACAGGCTAATTTTTAAAAAAGTTTCCTCACTGAAATGTATCAGTGAAGACTCAAATATTATTCAACTTTTGCTTTCAGAACAAAAGAAAAATGAACTTGGGCTAGAGAGAATGAAAAGAATAATTGCGAGCCTTTTATCACCAGGGATGACACATACAAATGCAGTCAAGTCATAGGGACAAGGTACTGGGGTAAGGAGGATCTTGGTAGATTGAGCAACTGGAGTTAATGACTAAAACACCAAAAGAAAGAGCAGGGAGGCTTGGGCACTGGTGACTCATACCTGCAATCCTAGCTACTCTGGAGGCTCAGATATGTGGATCATGGTTCAATACAGTAAAGAAAACAACACAGTACTAGCCTCTGACATTGTGGTTCAAAACTAGCCCAGGCAAGAAAGTCCATGAGATTGTTATCCCCAGTTAACCACTAAAAAGCCAGAAGTGGACCTGTGGTTCAAGTGGTAGAGTGTCAGCCTTGAGTGAAAAAACTAGTTCTCAAGCTCTGAATTAAAGTCTCAGTACAGCATGTGTGCGTGCACACACACACACTCCACTCAGATATCTTTTGATGTGGGGCACACCTGGAAGTCAACTAGCTGGCCCCGCCTGTTTCTCAGTCTTGGGACCACGTGTGGCTAAGATGGCGGCGCCTAACAACAACACGCAGCTGCTACAAGTGTCTTTGGTTATAACCCGGAGGCGGCTCTTCCGCCCTTGATGGACAGCTCATGCCTCCCCTTCCTGCCGATCTTAGACCTGATTGGTTCCTGTGCCTTTTATTAGTGGCACGTACTTCCCCAATAAACGAGATCTTGCACTGACAAGACTCCCAGGCCGTCTGATTGTCCTCCGGTGAGGGAGCGCTAGGTGCGGGCGGCCTGCTGACCCTTTCCTTTCTTGGCTCGTTGGTCGGGGCATGCCTTCCCCATCTCTCCCGCGGGTGGGGGGAGCATGGGATGCCAGAGACCCTGACACACTCGGATGTCTTTCCTTATGTCTCAGTGAGGTCAGCATCCTGGTGGTGTTACCAGAGCTTTTATGCTTTTGATAGCTACCTACCCATCACCCCTACTCTTTTCCATTCTCTATGCTGTAAGAATAAAAACAAGGACATCCCTGACATCAATGAGAGCCCAATGTGTAGCCTGTTTATCTCAGATAACAGAGACTATTGAGGGTTGTGTGAGCTGAGACTCCCAGAAAACCAACTTGGTTCTGCACCCTGAAAAAACAAGTATTTTGTTTCTTTGGAGACCTAAGAAATATTTGGTCATAAAGCAAATTGGTATCCAAGAAATACTTGTTGAAGATAATTCATAACGTTGATAATATATTTACTCTTAGTTAAGAATAAAATGAATTTTCTTTAGTGATATGGAGAGAACAGACAAGCTGGGGCGTGTGTCTTTTTTGGTTTAAGGGAGTGAGAAAAGCACTAAATGCTGGCTTTAGTTTGACTGGGCCCTCTAGGATGAAGTGCATTTTGCGTGTCCCTGTTGTCCACTTGCAGCCTGGGTCTTTCTTGGCCACCTTGGCTCTAGAAGTCTACTTCAAGGCAGGATATTGAGGTAGGCAGTACTCTGGAGTCAAGAAGATGAGCTATAGATGACGCATGGGTCTGTGTCTCAATATTGCTCATTGTAACCATGCACATGGCAGTACAGGGTAGTTACTTTTGTGTCTCGGTTTCTTCATTTTAAATTGGAGGTCATGATACGATCCATCTTGAGAGGATTTTTCTATGAGGACTGAATGAAAGCTTTAGCACAGTGTCTGGCATAAAATACTCACAAGATATTTATAATACATACACAACTATCTTTACCCAAAAGGGATCTGCTAGCGCTCATGTACTCTCGCAGATTTTTTGTGAGGCAATTTAGGATGGAAGTAAGAACACAGCGGGGTCTAAGGTTTACTGCTCAGAATATTCTAGAGCCTCTGTTTTCCCTCTCTTTCTTTCTTCCTTCCTTCTTCTTGCACACATCATACCAACTGCTCTCAGCTCCATATAAGCCAGGGCCTTTCTGATCTCTGTAAGTCTCCAAAATTCAGCTTCAACATTGAGAACCATATTTATTTATTTAATGTATTTTTATTTTTCATCACAAATTTATTCTCTTTATTTTTTTGTGGCATATCGAAATGTCCTCACTATTTTCCCTGATTGTTTTCCTAGGGAAGATATAATGGTTGCTTAGAATTAAGTAAATTCAAGCTAAGAAATAGTGGGAATACAAATATGGAATGTAAGGCCCAGGAGTAAAAATAATAACAACAGTAATAATAATGTCTGGTGCTTATGCTCTACTTTTTATGTGTCAGGCACTATTCTGAGCCCTGAATCAATTTCCCCCAGTATACAAATGAGGAAACAGATTGTCCACGTGAATTAGGTAGTAGAAAGTGTATAAAATTAGCCTCATTAACCCTTGGGTTTTATCCTGATGAAAATTTATGTCTCTCTGCTTCATAGTAACAAAAAAAGGGAGAATACCTTGAGACTATTTCTACCTGTTTAGTTTAGATGATTGAGGGAATGTATTGAAGCTTTTGTTTTTTGTAGTTCATCAAGACATTGGACTGTCACACACACACACACACACACACACACACATCACACATACAAAAAAACAGGGAAAACACACTATACATAAGATGTACATTTACTGGTAAGAAGTTCAGAACATTTGACATTAGTGGAAAGCTTAGTCTTTGATGTGGAAAACAGAAAAGTTTTTGTTGTTTCCATTTGGGTCAGAGAAAGAGATGGTGGCTAGGTGATAAGTTTAGTGGGTTCTGAAGTTCAACGTGATCATTGACGAGGCACAACTTGTCCTAAGCCAAGAATATGAAAGTATGAAATAAACAAGTCTAGGGCTGGGAATGTGGCTTGGTCGTAGAGTGCTTGCCTGCCTTGCAGGAGGCTCTAGGTTTGATCCCTCAGAACCACATAAATCAAACATAAAAATTTTAAATAAAATAAGTCAAGAAAAATGTGAAGAGGAAAAAGAAAAAAAATGTAATAAGATGTGTCCTAGTTATCTTGGCCGTGAGGCTTTGTTATACAATGTGACTGCTTCATGTTTGAATGGGGGCTCAAAGGGGGAAGACAGAAGACAAAGAATTACAGATGATTCATTTGTGGTGAATCATCTCACTGTGACATACAGAAGCTTGCAGCCTCTAGCTACGCTATTCTGGACAGTGACCTAAGAAGGAAATATTTTATTTTAGGCATGGCAAGCATTCTTAGTCTTAAACATTTTCCCCTTGTTTTTAAAAATGTTCACACAATCCATGCCACTTGCATGTATTCAACAATAGTTGCCTAGCAACCATCAAGAAGCATTTTTGGAGTGCAAAGGGTCTAAAAATGAATGAACAGCAAATACAGTTAAAATTGCAGCTAAGATAACTGAGTTTCTGATACCCATTTCAAAGCGTATAAACCAGGAGCCAGGCAGGGACTGTTGCAGCTGTTAGAGTGAAAAGATCTGGTGTGGAGACACTGAAATGTCCTGTTCATCTTGGACATTTTCAAAAAAAGAAAATGTTAGCCACAAGAGGGACCTCTATAGTTTAGTCCACTTTTCTGCCTTCCAGCAAGATTGCTTCCAGCACAGTCCCAAATGAATGTGTAGCTAGCTAATGGGGTTTTGGAAAACTCAAGAAAAAAGGATCTATCTTGAGTCTGCTAGGATTGTAGTTTAGGGTCTTGCAGCCTTTGGATGGAGCCCACTAGGTAAGGAGCATGGGTTAATCAGAGAATTAACCTCCTCCCTGCAGGTCAGTGATTTACAATATTCGGTGGCTCTTGTGACCATTCTTTATTAGAAATGAAAAGAACCCAAAAGCTCTTCCGGAGTAGAGATCACAAGATCAGCTTCTACAGGGAAGCTGAGGAGATAAAGGCAGGTGGAGTCTGGAAGAAATTAGGAAGCAAGAGTCACCTACATGCTGGCTCAAGTAGCAGCTGCTTTTCAGCTCATCTTTTATATATTATAGGAATATGTTATAGGAGTATGCATCCAGAATAATCAAGACCTTTAAGTCCAGTCATTATTGTTTTATGTGAAAATAATTTTCAGTTGATATATATATATACATATATACATATGTGTACAAATAGATACATATATACAAATACATGCTAAATACATCATGCCACTTAGATATGGTTTACCAACTAGTTTGTGTCTTCCTTTCTTGTCTAAAGAAACCATAATTTTACAGTTAGGGAAACTGAAGTCTAGGGAGTAAGGACATTTAGACAAATTAGATTCATATATCAAGTCCTTAAACTGTGTTATTTTAATTACCAGTTGGAGCAGCTCAGAATCAGACCTACAATGTCAAATCAGAGAATATTTACTGAATCAACAACTATTAGAAGTTAGAGGGCTGGGGATATAGCCTAGTGGCAAGAGTGCCTGCCTCGGATACACGAGGCCCTAGGTTCGATTCCCCAGCACCACATATACAGAAAACGGCCAGAAGCGGCGCTGTGGCTCAAGTGGCAGAGTGCTAGCCTTGAGCGGGAAGAAGCCAGGGACAGTGCTCAGGCCCTGAGTCCAAGGCCCAGGACTGGCCAAAAAAAAAAAAAAAAAAAAGAAGTTAGAAACAAAGTCAAGACTTAAGTTTGTTCAAATTTTTCATTACTTCTTTTGTTTCCTCTTTTTATCCTATGTCACCTGTCCTAACTGTTCTTCTCCTTTGCTATGTATAAGGGGTTGTTACAGTGTGATGTGTTTAATAGAATATTCTAGTGAGAATGTCTGAAGAAGAGCCTGGAACCTGAATGGAGGCTCAAACTTCATGAAGTGTACATTTGTCTGTTCTGGGAGTTCTAACAATCAGAAAGTTGCCTTTCTTCTTGGCCTATTTTTCTCAGTTCTACTCTGTTGCCTGTTTATTGGGCTTCTACAATGTAGTCTTCTCCATCATGATTCTTAGATATAGGGGATCCAGATAACTTTGACATGGGCACTAAGGGGTCGTCTCCAGTGACATTTAAGGAATATCCAATAATTAATTCTGCACATTAGAGACATTTCGTCTGTCCCCTTTTGGCAACCTAGTTATTGTACTGGATGAGCTGCTGGCACAGACAGCATTTCAGCCTCCAGAAAGACATGCCAGCTCCTTGGGTTGAGATTGAGTTTTCATGCACTTTATCCTTTCTTTCTGGGTCTTTTACCTACCTCTGTACTGAAGAACTAGATGTTTCCAGAGTGTCCATATCTCTTCTGCCATACAACTACTGGCTCCTTGAAATACTGGAAGTGTTGTATTATTTTCTTATTTCCATGGATATTATGATGATAATAATAATAATAATGGCCATCACCATTCACTTGTGTCTTTTGTGTGCTGAACAGTGCACTCGGCTTGCTGTTTGATGTTGCTTTATTCATATTCTTTCTACATCATAATCTTTCAAGCTAGAGATCTGATCCCCTTTTGGTAAGTGCATAAATTTAACCCCAGAGGGAGATGCTGACTTGCCCAGGATCATATAGTTGCCTGATTTGTAAAGTGAATTCAGAGCTACTTGCTCTCAAATCCTCTGCCCTCTGCTTCCTTATGAAACTTAGGTAGCCAACAGCAATTTTACCAATTTCACCAGTGTTGTGGACATGAAAGAAAAGATGATATATGTCTTTTTTTTTCTTCAGATGCTAATCCAGGCGCCATTTTAAGAGAAGTGGATGGTTTTGCATGAGGCTCCATTTACTTTGAGGATGGTGTCCTTTGCTGGCAAACATGATCAGATCTAATGTCATCTGCAAATCTCTGCATGTGTGATTTCGTAAAAACTGGTGTAGCAGTTTATTATTATAAAATTAGTATAGCATAGAACAAACCTGGGATGCAAGCCAGATGAAGGAGACAATGAATAGTTATATAAGGTTTTGGAAGCACATGTAGTAGAACACAAGCTCAGTGTCTTTTCTTCTCAATTGTCTGCTGTTTGTTAATGCTTCCTTTTCAACATGACTGCATCTCAGTTTAATAGCACTTGCCATCTCAGGCTTTATGGTGCCAAGCCTGACATAGTTACATCCCTTCGGTGCTAAAAATATTGCATGTATATATTCAACCACAGCCCGACATGTTTAGCTAATGGGTTACTCAGAGCTATGTGCTTATATAATTAAGTGATGTATGTAATTTTGTGTTAACACATTTGCAATGTGTGTTTCCCGGGTGATTGCAATGCTTTATTCTGTGTAACGTGTGACATTTTAATTCCCGCGGAACAATTTCCTACCTTGATTCGCCTTGTTTTTGTGGCAGGGGATTATTTTGCAATCAAGATAAAAGCATTATTTATAAAATTTCGAGACTATCCCATTACTGGGAACTTTTAACTGCAGATCAATCTCCTATTTTATTGATCTTTGTTAAAAAATCTTTATTGGAATTTAAATTTTATCTCTGCATTATAGATTTGCCTAGTATTTTATCTGCAAGCACTTTTTTTTTAAGGCAGATTGGTAGAGATAGGGTTCCTTTAGGGGGAAAAATAATTTTCACTGGGCAGAATGGCATCCTCCCTCTCTAAGATCCTTCTCTAAGATTTTAGAGTGCTTCTGGGCAAAGGGGTTCAGTGGACTAGCCAGTGTGCCTGTAGTTATGAAGGTTTCAGCACGACAGGTCAGAATGCCTACCCACAGACAAATCAGACTTCTGTTAAGTATTTCACTGATTATTAATAGGCCAATAGCCAAGTCTCAGAGTTCTACAGTAGAAATTAAAATGTGGGTGTAAATGTCTCCCCATAATTAATAGCATTGGAGACCTAGGGAAGGGATTTGTAGGTAGAGAGATGAGCCATCACGATTATGCAGCCACCTTATCTTCTTCAGTGCTGTTTTGCAAGCCAAATCAACATCAGTGCAAGTTACCCAACATTTGCTGTGTCTTTACTAAGTGCCAGGCATTTATTTCAAAGGACAGTCCAGAGTCGGTGACAATTGCTCATGAACCATTTACTAAGCACCTACTGTAAAGACGCTACCGCTGCGCATGATCTCTTCAGTGATGAAGGCAGAGTGATAGCAACTGATGCTAGGACAGTGGCGTACTTTCTTTTTTTATTTAAATATTTTAAAATTGATTTATTTATTGTCAAAGTGATGTACAGAGGGGTTATAGTTTCATAATAAGGCAGTGAGTACATTTCTTATCAAACTTGTTACCAACTCCCTATTTTCCTCCCATTTTCCTCCCTCCTCAGATCCCCTCCCCCAGTTGTACAGTTGGATTACAGCATATAGTTTTGTAAGTATTCCTGTTGCATTGGTTCGCCTTTTACCCTCTGTCTCTCCATTTTGGTGTTCCCGTTCCCTTCCCTACATCTGGCAAGAGACAGACATAGGTCCTCATATTCAGATGGAGATGAAGGAAACTAAAGAAGCAAATCTGGAACAAGTAGATATTGGCACTGAAGAGAGAGAAATGATGGAAAGGGCAGGGTATTTTCAGAGGAAGCCCAGGACACCTGGAGAAACTAGAGCTACAAAGCTCTGCTGCCCTCTGGGTGACTGTGGGACGTCACCAACTCCCTGGTGTATGCCGTCTTTCATGTGTATAGAGTGAGAATCCAGACTCTACATAGTGCCCAGGGGTCCATTGATGCTATGAGATGCCATTGCTCCATAAATGAGTCAAGTGAAGAATCTTGCTGCCTTCACATCTTGGATTCCCAAGCTCCTAGCAATGGTCTTGCTTCTGATCCATCCGAAAAGGCAAGGGTCATTTTCCACAACTCATGTCTTGCCAGAGCTTCCTGGCTCTGTTTTAGAAAGCCATATACAACAGACTTCAAGTCTAGATTCTGTTAAGGATTCTGTAAGGAATCCTTAAGCCTCTGAATATTCCTAGAGTATATGGCAACAGGGATCAAGTAATCCATATTATTAGCCATGTCACCAGAGGCTGTCACCTAGCAGCCACTGCATTGTTTCCAAGACCCGCCCCCACCCCCACTTCTCTGAGCCCTCAGGCCTTGGTTAATAATGTCAAAAGAATGTTTTTAAATTGCTCCTTGGTTGGTTCCGAAGTCACGGCCCCTCACGTGGTTAGAGTACTGGGCTAGGAGTCAAATTCTAAATTTAATTCCAGCCTCTGTGAACATTTTAGCTTCGTTCTTCCTCATCCTTTAGCCAGGTTTCAGTTTTCCCATCTGCAAAATAGGCAGAAAGTAGTTTGGTACCTGGAAATATTTACAGCTTTATTCTACATAGGCTTGGCATCATATTATAGAGGCAGAATATCATTTTTCATTCCATAATAGGAATTAAACAAAAGCCCTTTCAGTACTGTACCTTGTGTAAATGCCCATGCTTAAAAGCAGATGAATTTCAGAGGTCAGCAAATACTGCCCCTTTTACTTTATTTTATTTTTTTAAAGCTAAACAAGGCTAACTGGGGAATTCTTTTCAGAATAAAAATACATGAAAGGAAGGGTATTTTATCTTGCACAATACTACAAAGGAGAACGAGACTCATCATGTTTTGCTAAAGAGCTCACAGCTGTTTAATTTTATAGTAAAATTACTTTAAGAACTTTGCTAATTCAAAGACAAAAATCAAACAACTGTTCTTGCAAAACCAAACTTCCACGTGTGAGTGGAAAAGCCAAGAGAAGATGAATCTGCCTGTAAGATCATACTGAACAGGCAACGCTTTTGTTCATGCTGAATGGAGGAGTGGCCTAACATGAAAGAGAGAAACAGTAACTTCACTGGTAATAAGATGAAAAATAGTTTATATTCTTGTGTACTTTCCTTGACTTCTTCCCTAGCTTCTTCTTAAACTGCAGTTTGTTTTACTACAAAGTTTGTTTGCTTTTCGGGGATGGGCCTGTTAGACAGGAAATTGTCCCAAAGCATACAGCAGAAATTTTTAAATGGTGTTTAAGAAAATCAAATACCAAATTGCGTAACTGATGATTAAGTCTGAGGCTAAAAAAATTGTGGTAACTGGTTATTAAATTCAGAGTTCAGAATTTACATAGTTTTATTTTTTGAAGATATAGAAATTTTGTACCTACACTTGATCATATAAATCCCAAGTTTCCATATGTTGCCTACAGTGTGAAACAAATAAGCTGCTCTTTTCTTCTTCTTTTTAATGCTTTATTTTCTTCCATATTAGGAAGTTATTCAGACTTCTTTCCTTGGTTCCTATAATTCCAAACCAGTTGGAACATCAGTCTATTTTTGGTTTTGAAGGGACTTTAAAAAAATGTGGGCATGATTTTTTTAAGTTTTAAATCTCATAAAAACAATTTGCAACATATATAAGAGCTATGCTTGTAAATATAGTGAAGTCATTGTATTCCAGAAAGACAAAGTTCTGATTTCCATATTATAGCCACACCCACTCCCACCCCCACACCGCCCATCACCATGTTGGAGGGCTGTTAAATGTAAATTATAAAACACATAAAACAGCATATGGTTGTGATATATGGCTATTTCTCTCCAAGACGAATGTTCTTACCTGTACTTGATTAAATACTCTTGTACATTTCTGAGTTTTTATGGTTGTCCCGGAGCATTGCACAGAATTGCCACAAGAGGGCGATGGAGAGTTTGCTTACAGCTAACAAAGCTAGAAATGGTTTTAATATCAGTTAAGTGTTTTAACTTGCAAAGGATTTATTTCTCTGCCTTTCAGTTGCTACACATGCAGCCTCTGAGTTTCCACTAACAAGGAATAATAATCTAAATAAAGTTCTTTCGGGGTAAAATATAGACAGACTGGTGCAGACAAGGCTTTTGCCCAAATAAGGATCCTTTCTGTTTGAGACCCCACGTGGTAGATAACCATCAACTGACAGTTGGTCATGAGTTAATAATGTTGGATGCCGAAATATGCATACCATGTGCTATAAAAGAGTTTGGAGGACAAAAACAAATACTTCTATAGTTAGCTATCAGAAACATACCAGAGGTGTACAAACTGCTTCACATTTGGACTGCTTCACTAAATGTAGATTGAACCTGCTAAATAATTTGTTTAAAATGTGACCTTATTAAGTATTATACAAAAGAATGTGTGCTATTCGTTGTATGTTTTGTTGATATTACAAGAGATTTTGGTCTTAATCTCTGAGAATATTAACTGCCTTAGATACTGTAGCAACTCCTCTAAGAAAAGAAAATACTTCCTCAGCTTATTTTACTGCTTACATTACTATTCCTATATCAGAACTAACTGAAGGAGTCAAACTTGTAGAGGAAGATCCGGGTGCGAATCGAGGAAGGGGTGTGGCCCTTTGGCAGGCAGCACTCAGAAGGTTTTTAGATCTATTTATAGAAACCAAGGTGAGCTAGTAGAGCAGAAGGAGTCTGGTTTCAACTCCTGTAACCCGTTATGTGCTAGAAAGAGATATTGGGTCAGCTAGACATTGGGCAGCCATCATTTTATGTCTTTTTGAAAGTGCTAAAAATGATTGGGGCATAACATAGTTCTCCTTCCTCATTCCAGAGTTCATGCTGTTTTGTCCTCTTGTTTTTCTGGACTCACCAAATGACTGTCTCCAATGTGTAATCGCCCTGTCAGATATAACTGTGGGATAGAAGGCAGTTTGGCCAAGGCAAATAAACTACGCTCTGGCCTTTAGGCTTGACTGTATCTGACCTCTCTACTTTCAAATGAAATTTCCAAAAGGCAAACACAATCTACTGTGAACTTGTTCAACTATTTGTGGTCAGGAAGTTTCTACTTAAAACTTGCCCAAAACACTCAAGTTCCATTTCCCATATTCCATTACACTAAAGGAGGAAAATGGCTTGTACTATACCCAACTTTTATTTACAACAGAAAAGAGTAAGTCAGGAAATAAATAATCCCATGCTTGCTCTCTCTCTCTTCCCCAGTCTGTTGTCAAGGCTTAACATTAGCTTTGACATCTTAGTTAAGGAACTTAATGAAATAACATCCTCATCAGGACTATTTAGTAGCCTTGAGTCCCTAATTACCAGAGTTGAATTTTATAGAAAGATATCAGCTTCAGCAGAGTTGTCATGTATTAACATCTCTACATGAATATTCTCCACAACAGTGAATGGAATTCTAGATGGTATTAAAACTTTGAATCATGATGTCTCAGAATCTCAGACAACCCAATACAGTCCTCTTTATTGTTAAGTAAGAGGTAATCCTACTTTCTGAAAGGTAGCAAAATATTAAGAAAGTGAGAAAAAAAATCTCCTTTTTGGGTACAAATTCCTTTTGGATGCTTTAAAACCAAATCAGGGTCTATATTCAATTGATGACCTTTTACTTTTTCATAGCTGTGGTTTAAAAATTCAAATGTCTTTCCTAATATATTCATATAACCTTGTGATAAGTTAAATATTTCAATGTTAATCCACGTACATACATAACAAAAAAACATCACACATACACACACACACACAAAAAAAAAAAAAAAAAACCCTTCTCTTACTTAGTTCCAAGAGAGGAATGTTTTCTGTAGAGATGTAGCAAATCAATCATCCTCCATGTTGAAAATGGAATATCTCATTTTCAAACATGGAGAAATAGCTGAACAAGAATGCTGTGTTTATATATGCTGCTCTGATATTTACTCTTTCTTGAGAAGCTATTCGATACAAAATGTACCTTTCGGCTCTGTGCTGTCTTGTGTAATGCTAATGCCACAGAAGACATTCATCATACACTGGAATGAGCAGGTTTGTTGATTATAACAAACAGGAAACAGAGACAAAAGTTAATTTCTTTACATTCAAGAGATCCTCTCTTTATTTTATTTTATTTTATTTTTTTATTTTGGCCAGTTCTGGGCCTTGGACTCAGGTCCTGAGCACTGTCCCTGGATTCTTATTCTGCTCCCCCTTTTTTTTTTTTTTTTTTTGGTTAAGGCTATAGCACTCTGCCACTTGAGCCACAGCACCACTTCCATTTTCTATATATGTGGTGCTGGGGAATCGAACCCAGGGCTTCATATATACGAGGCAAGCACTCTTGCCATTAGGGCATATTCCCAGCCCAGATCCTCTCTTTATAGCCTTCAGAAGTTGTGGAAATTAATAGGTCTTTCAAAAGCATTTCCAGAGTCAGTTCTTAAACAGCCTTCGACAACAACAAGGAGTTACTATTAAGATATTCTATTCTTCTCTGTAATAGATTAAGAAATGTTAAACCTATGTTTAGTGGTTGGTTTTCAAAAAGATAGAAGCAGGAGATATTTCAAACCTTTAAGAAAAATCCCAGTCTGGGAATGTGGCTTAGTGGTAGAGTGCTTGTCTAGCATGCATGAAGCTCTGGGTTCAATTCCTCAGTACCATTTAAACAGAAAAAGCTAGAAGTGGTGCAGTGGCACAAGTGATAGAGTGCTAGCCTTGAGCAAAAGAAACTCAGGGATAGTGCCTAGGCCCTGAGTTCAAGCTCAAGGACTGGAAAAAAAGCAAGCAAACAAGATCCCATAATGTAGCCTGGAAGAAACACACCTATTGCAATTGTAGAAATTTATGCACCTGGTTTTCTCCATTGAGAGAGCTCAGGCTGCCGGGAGGTAGGGGAGAATAGCTTGTGGATTTGTGACATTTAGAGAGAAAAAAAGTGAGAGAAGAGTTGCCAAGAATACGTGAGAAGGAAGTTTGAGCCACTGTGATATTGTGAGCGACCACTTTTGGCTTTGATGGGTTGTGAAAGGTAGGGTGAAGGTGTGGCTCTTTATGAGTAGCTGGGTAGTGCTGCCTCTCACCTGGGACCCCTCAGCCCCCAGCTAATGCTGTAGATGCCCTATGTCCTTGATGTCTCTTGACAGAGTATGTGGTGTTCAAAGGCAGGGAAATCTTTCTGATGCAGGGGACAGGAGCATAGTTGGTTGCTGATATCCTTTGTTCCCATGAGCTCCTGAGCGTCAGGAATGCCAAGGCTGTACTTCCATCTAGGCCATGCTATATGGCCCCCAGGATCCCAAAGTTAAATGTTTTTCCAAAACAGCTCTCAGCCCTCTTCACTGTGGGGGAGATCCTGGAGGGAGGAACCCCATTATATACTGTGGTGGCCAAAACAGACTACTGAGGAGAAACAAGGTCTGGCAAGGTCTGGCATGAATTTTAATCTCCTTTCCTACTTGCAGAATTCTCCCCCTCAGAGCCTATGCTCATTCCACATCTAGACACAGGCTCAGAGGTTCTGAGTAGTCTTCAAATGATAGTAAGAGGTTTTTATGATGGTTTTGTTGTTGTTGTTTGTTTTGTTTTGTTTTTGTCTTGCTTTGCCAGTGTCCTGGTGAACAGCTCTTCTAGCTTTCTAGAACATTTCTCTAGTACCTTGGAATCCACTATGTACCTTTGGATTCTTATCTAGATGAGATTTTTTGATCATTTATGTTTGCTTCCCACCTCAAAATACAAGAGGAAACTAGGAAAGAAATCTGCCTCTCTCTGCTGATCAAACCTGACTACAAAAGAGGTTTGCTGGTCTCCAGAGCAATAATACTTGCAGTCACATGCTTTCAAACCAATTAGCAATACAGATGAGCTAGCCAGTCTTGTTCCATTTATGGGATGGGGGAAGGGCAGAAGTGAAATAATCTGTGTTTTTAAGTGTTTCTGAGAAATGAAGACCTCCAGGGCAGAGAGAGAGAGGGTGGATCAGGAAATAGCTATGCAAATCGCATGCCTATGAAATTACTAAAACTTTGATCAGGAACATTAACAATGCTTCTTCGGCATTCACAAGTATGAGACAGGCTGAGTAAGACTGGGCTTGTTGTGGAAGAGATTACAAAAGTGTTTACTTACATGGTTTGTTGAGCAGTCAATGAAGTCCATGGCTGTTTTGAAGTGAAACTGCTCAAAGAATCCAGGTATGACACAGCTGGTAATGCGTTTCACTCTCGGCAGTGACCCTTGGGGGGTCTCAGGGTTATTGACAAAGAGCCAAAATCAGACCACAAATTAAAGCCAGCTTCATTTTTCCTCTACCCTCCTTCTAACAACACAACTGGTTACTTTTTTTGTTTCAGGAGTTAGATTGGGAATGTGGATTCTGGGAGCAAATAACTCACTGGAAAATGCTAAGTTATAGTGAGTGATCCAGTCAATATTGGAGTACAGCTTGGGCTAATGAAAGCTTGGAGGCTGAGAACCAGTGGTTCGTGTCTGTAATCCTAGCTACTCAGGAGGCTGAAATATGAGGATCAGCGTTCAAAAACAGCCCTAGCAGGAAAGTCCACAAGACTCTTATTTACAACTAACCACTACAATGCCAGAAATGAAGATGTAACCCAAATAAATGGTGGAGTACTAGCCTCGAGCAGAAAAGCTCAAAGACAGCGCTCAGATCCTGAGTTCAAGCCCTAGTGTGCGTGCGCGCGCGCGCGCGCGCGCGCACACACACACACACACACACACACACACAGCCCAGACCATTACATATGGCCCGTGATAACCAATGGGAGAAGTGTGGTAGGTGGGCAGGGGACACAGGCATCCACGACTCACAGCCCTGGGCTTGTCTTTTTAATGCCTTTGAAAAATAAATGAATGAGAAGAGAACTGGAAGAATAATTAGCATGGAATGCTCTTTCTCTCCCTCTCCTAGCATTGTTTCCCATACTCATTGCTTAAAATTAGCCATTTCAACCTACCAAGAATGCCCCACAAGATCAAGCTGTACCTGTTAATGTCTTACATCTCAGAAAAGGCAGTTGCTTCTCAAATATTTCTGGTAGCTGTGGAAGATTGTTTATAAGCAAACAATAAAAATAAACTTGAATATTCTTAACAGTATGCGACATTAATATTTTATGACTTCACAGAAAGGTTCAACCATGTAAACAGACACTTGAGTACCAACAGACACTGAATGGAATAAAACTGGGTTTGAAATAAAAATTTCAGGGAATTACTTTATGAATTTAAAGTTTAAAAATGTAGGCTTTAAATTAAAGCCAAAAATGGAGAGCTGAGAGCTTTGAGTTGTCTTCCCTACCCTCCCCCAAGTATTTGAAAACTGAAATTCTGTAAGAGATTATCTGTGAAATGCCTTTCTTTTATTACACTCATAAATTTTAGCAGTGCCTTTGATCAAGTATTCTGCCATTCTTGGTTTCTAAATCTTTTACTCATACGTTAATAACTTTAAAAACATTCATCCTATTTTTGTTGTAGTGAAAGAGGAAGTTTCTAAATAGTCGAAAGGGAAACAGTGAAAAAATAGAGCACATAAATGATAACTAAATTAGAGTAGGTCTTTTTCTCCCCACCAAGAGCAATCATCCATGCTGAAACTTGCCAGAGTATTTTAAGATTATTGTCTGTAAAGAAAATGTACCAGAGAATTGCGACTCTCATAGGAAAGGCATTACAGAAATGCAAAGTATTATCAAGAACACAAACTATACATAGAACAATGTTTGTCAGTCAGTACTTAATACTTCAATCAATAGAGTTTCAATTCCTGGCTGATATTTAAAACACACACACACACACACATGCACTTATTTGTGTACAGAGCACACACACCCCCCTCCAAACACACACATACAAATTGCAAATTAAATGAGTTAACGCTCTGCCAATTTCCTCTAGACATTGACCCTGGGGGTCAAACTCTTAGGAAAATGATGCCTGCTTTTCCATTCCTGATTCCTACCTACTAGCAAGCCCTATCTCTTCATAGCAACTCACAAAGAATTTCTCTAGAGAATAGATAGCAGCATTAGCAACACAATCCTCTCTGTGCCATGGGAAGAAAGAGTTGTTAAATGATGAGTCAACCCAGCTTTTATGGCAGTTTATCTTCCCAGTATTTCCAAGAGTATAAATGCTATTTTAAAAGTGATGGGGTGGGGGGGGAGGAAGGAGGGGAGTTGAGAAAGTTATGACAGGAAGAACACAGAAAAAAAAAAGAAAGAAAGAAACAGGAGCATTTCAGCCAAAAGCAATTTACTTTGCCAGTAACTGGTTACATTTCCATTGTTTTACTATTATTCCAATTATTGCAATAGTTAAGGCTGAGATGTGAATTTCCCACACCTGCACTGCTGGGACACAATTTGTGGGAGCCCATAGATGTCTGTGTGTTTGAGCTAATAGACCCTTAAAGACTAAACAGTGACAACAAGCTGTTTTGCTGTGTTGTCAAGAAAACAGACTGTGATTCATTAATATTTGAAAGAGTTAAAAAAAAAAAAGGAGGAGGGTAGAATAATAGCACAAACATGGATTAGATGTCAGAGTAGCCGGGAACATGGGGTCTCTTGCTCCTCTAGGGATTAGCACCTGTAGAAATAGCAATCACTTCACAAAGGTAGATACTTGGTAATTTCTTGTCACAGAGTAAGAGGAACAGATGGTCAGTCAGAGGAAAAAAATGTCTCATAAGCCACAGAGATGGTTTCCTGCTTAGATGGAAGAGAGAGAGCCAGGCCCGCTGGAGAGGAATAATCTGCATGTGCATAGGTGAAGTTTTATTAGCCCTAGTGGCCTTAGTGAAGATCTTGTCACCTTCTGCTCAGTTAAGACAGGGAGATTCTCCTCTTTGTCAGGTCTGTGGGGTGCTGGATGCTTTGTAGGCTAAACACTACATAATGTTTGAGTATTTTTAGTTGGATAAAGTTCCCTGGTGCCTGGCAATCCGAGTCAACATGAATACTTCATTGTGAGGCAAAGAGGGAGTATTAGAATACTGATTAAAGCAAAGGCTCTGGATAAAATCTCAGTTGCCTGCATTCCAATCCTGATTACAAGAACCGATTTTATGATCTGAGATCCGAAATGTCATCTTCTCTTTCTAGTGACTGGATAGAAAATGGTGCTATCTCATTAGTGTGTGGTGACTTTCACATGAGTTATCTCTTGAGGCAAAGCCCTCAGAACAATGCATAGGCACAGAGAAAGTACCAAATACACATTAGCTACTATTGCTATGCAAGGGTAATTCAGAAAATGTTCATGCAAAGAGAACTTAGGCAACTCTGAGGACCATGCCAGAGCTTGGCAGTGAGAGATCGTATTTGTGCAGTGTATGTGTATATATGTATATTGTCTGTATATTATGCATACCTATGTATGTAGAAACAACTGTGCCGTATTGCTTGAAGTAGAAGTGACTGCAGCTGGAATGCCTCAATGAGTATCCTGCTGGCCTCTGAGCTGAGCTTTGTCAGGAGAGATGAGTTTTATGAATGGACCCCAGCTGCTCCAATCTGGAGTGAGGATTTGGGTTTTCTACATACACAGCCTTTAGTTTTTGAGAAGAAAGCAGGAATAGGTCCATCAAGATGTGAAGCTGTTATGTGAATACATTTAAACCCAGGGCCTTTCGCTACTCCTACTAAATGATTCTTCTGCCATACAGGAAACCAGTATGGCCTAGGAACCTGTAATTTTACTATCCTCTAAAGCCAGTCAATGGCCCCTGGAACACTAAACAGTGGGTGCTTTTCAGGGAATTTGTGCTTTGCATGTGGGACAAGGTGAATGTCCTATCATAATGCTGAAGCAATGGCTGAACAGTAATCAAGAGTCAAAGGCCTTAGGCTGCCTATCCTAATTCCCAACACCACCTTAGGTCACTAGCTTGTGTTCCCAGAGAATACAAGTAAGTTGTGAAAGAGAAGGCAGTTTTACAGGTGCCCAGGATGATAATTATACCACATGGTTAAGTTGGCAGGCCCAGCTCATGAGGATGCGAAGAATATGTGGGCATCTTTGTTTCCATTAGTCATGGTTCATTCAATAAATTCATGTTACCCAATATTGCTGTGTTGGGGCAGAAGAAAGATGAATCATTATGGTATTGCCCTTAAGAACCGTCCAATCTAATATAATAATAGGCAAAAATAAATAAATAAACAACCCCCCCCAAGAAAACCCCCACAGTTCAAGTTCCTTGGGAGAAGGACAGAAGAAGCCGGGTACAGTGGCACATTACTAGAATCCCAGCTACTTAAATGGCAGAGATGGATCACAAGTTCCAGATCAGCCTGGGCAATAGTTAGAAAAAAAAAAAAACCCTACCTCAGAAACAAAACACATAAACACATAAACAAAAGAGCTGGGGGCAAGGCTCAAACGGTAGAGCACTTGTCCAGCCTGCTCAAGCCTGGGTTCCATCCTTAAACCTGGGGAGTGGGAGGGAGAAGAGACAGAAAGAACAATTCTGAGGGGAGACAAAAAAAGAAACTCAAATTGAGCCTTGAACAAGCAACTGGTAGGATTTGCATAATATCCAGGTATGTGTCCTTTTGGGAGGCAAAGACTTTTTCTCATCAAATCTCATTCAGAGTTCTATGATCAGAATAATAGGTGCAAATCTGTTCTGCATTTGTAATTCTCAGAATCTGCTGGTAAGGGCCTGTGCTTCTCTTGGTTTTGAAAAGCGCTCAAAGAATAGAGAAAATCGACCCAGTTTGGGGATGACTAGGACCTCAGCCTTCACATTTCAAACAGTATGTGCAGTGCCTTTGGGGATTTGAAGGTTTTTCTGGAGGTAAATGCCTTGTGGATTTAAGTGCTTTTACACCCACATGCTGGGAGGGAAAGATCAGCGTTGATGGGTCTTGGAACCTAAGCCATGGTGTTGTGTCTCTTCTGAGGAAATGTCTTGGAGCTTTCTCTCTAGTTCTGAGTGTTTTTGTCAGCTTTCTGCTTTGGCTTTTATTTTGATAAGGGACATGCAAGTCCATCCTTCCCACGCGGGTCATTAAAGTCTTAGCGCTTGGGTCACTTGTGGAAACACTTCTGTGCTACACAAAGTCTTCTAAACAACCCAAGGCTCCGCCCTGGCTCCTGGCCGGGGACCTTCAGATTCGTGGAACGCTGGCCTCACGTTCAGATGGAGGAGCAAGAGGTCAGGATCCACACCAAACCAGCCGGATGAAATCACCAGCCCCGTGCAAGGGAGGTGGAGAGAGCTGAGCCCTCCCTTGCCAGTCTGGCAGCTCCTGCGAAGTGCTCAGAGCTAGCTCATCCCACTCGGGTGCTAGTCACTGCCGAGTGTTTACATGAGTAATGGAGCTGCGGGGGAGGGGAGTTGTAAGCCGAGCGCTGCGCCTTGCAGCTCGCATTCGCTGGATTGGGAGGGGAGCTGACATCCACACCGAATCTGGACTTCCAGGGATGTGGCCGGAGAGCAGTCACATGCTGTAGCTTTCATAAGCATAGACATCAATCAGGCAGATGTTTGTCGACTGGAATGGGTAATGGCTACTTTCTCTTTGCTTGAGTTTTGTTTGTGAGCTTGTTTACCTTTGCTTAATTCCAGACTGGCTTTTTTAGGATCGACTTTTAAGACCTATGATTTGAGGGGTGAAATGTTGGCAGTGGCCTTGGGGAAGGAGAGCTTGAATCTCACCTCTCCCCAGGCTCTGCTTGCTTTTTCAACTTTTTCTTTTTGCCTCTCAAACTATAAAGGCTCTCTCTCTCTCTCTCTCTCTCTCTCTCTCTCTCTCTCTCTCTCTCTTTCTCTGTCTCTGTCTCTCTTCCTCCCCCTCCCCACCTCCACAGCAAAACTCTTATCCATGGCAGAAAATCAAATCCGTAGGATTAATTGTGTCTTTAAAAGGAGTCCGATGTAAGATGTAAGATCAGTTAAAACAGTGTGTCATGAGTTAAGATTAGCAACCATTAAGAGGTTGCTCAGATTTGATTTTTTCATAATAGTCTCTTAAAGGTAATGAAAAGAGGAGGCACCTTGAAAGGTCTGAAAGGACTTGTTGGGAAGAGTAGTCATTCGTGTGGAATTGTTCAAGGGCTGCTAGGTTGGATGGCTGCTTTTAATTTTACTGGACTTGGGTGACTGATGAAGTTGTATGTGAAAGCTGAGCCGGACAATCACAGCACTCAATAAACAGCAGCCTTTGCCTCCGACTTTCTGTCCAGATCTTAAAAGGAACGAAGTGGAACATCATGTATGAAATAGAGCTCTGATTTATATCATTTGTAACTGTGGCTTTAAAAATAAAGTTATCTTCCCTCCCCCCCCCCCATGGAATCACAATAAACTCAGAGTAATCTTTTGGATTTATTTAAAAATAATAACCCTCCAGATCTTTGTAAAAATATATTGAGACGGAAAAGAGAACATGCTAACTTAAATACATCTGCCAGATTTGTTGAGATTTGAAACATGCCGGTCACAATATTATTAGGAAATAGATGTAATAATACTTCTCAGCTTGTAACAGCAAATGCCTCTGTCGATATCTTTCCCTCTTTCTAATATCTTGATAATTTGAGAAGACATTCATGTCTCCAAACCTTTTTGAAGGAGATGTTTTCAAATGTTACATTGTTATGATACCATAAAGTGCTGGCTTCAACTTAGGTTTCTGAAAGCATGATACAAAATAAAGTAACAGGGAATGTTATGGAAGCCCAGTTTAGAGTTGTCTTTCAGCTCAACATGTGTCTTTTCTAACAGGGAGGAGGAACGTTTTGATTATCATTATTCTCTAGGCATATCTTATTCATAATAACTAGATTTGGTGCAGTGTGATAGCTTAGCTCTGAGAAAGATGTATAGAAAAATATGAGTCTACCAAGTTGCTACTTGAGAAAGGAAAGTATCTAAGGACAGTGGGTGGCTAATCTGCACATTTCTCTGAACAATTAGAGGAAACTTTGGTGGTAAGATTCTGAGGTTTTACTTAAGGAGACTCCTGCAATTGAAAATGTCTATTAATTCTTCTCCGTTTGTTTTCAGCGCCAAACCTTAAAGGCAGACCACGCAAAAAGAAACCTTGCCCGCAAAGAAGAGACTCATTCAGTGGAACTAAGGATTCCAACAATAATTCCGATGGTAAAGCCGTTGCCAAGGTACAATCATTCACCTCATGATATTATTTCCTCTTTGTC
Organism: Perognathus longimembris pacificus; assembly: GCF_023159225.1. Lineage (NCBI taxonomy): Eukaryota > Metazoa > Chordata > Mammalia > Rodentia > Heteromyidae > Perognathus > Perognathus longimembris. The sequence continues at coordinate 39,805,899 of NC_063162.1, forward strand.
CCTCTGCTCTTGTACCCTGGTGGCAGTTTTCAGTTCAGTATCTAACTCTGGAATTCCAAGCTTTGAAGTGGTGTGCCATGTCTGTCTGTTCCTGCCACCTCCCCTCCCCCATGACTGGCTGGAGGAGGGAGGAGAGGGGAGTGGTAGGAGGCAGACATTCTGCTTAGTCAACAGAAAGAACTTCCCACCTCCCAGTTTGGCTTGTTGGGTAAAGGACAGATGATTAAGTGTCCACGTCATTGAGGCTGAGATTTCATAGTTGGTGACACAATGACATAGTTTACTCTGCTCCTATCAAAAATAGACCAGCTGAGCCATACTCTTTCTGGATGTGTTCATCTAAATATATTTTAGAGATTAACAGAGGATGAAATTAGAAGTGGCTAGAATGAATCTGCCTTTAGTTATATACGCTTTCAAAGTCACTTCTAGGGCTGGGGATATAGCCTAGTGGCAAGAGTGCCTGCCTCATATACACGAGGCCCTAGGTTCGATTCCCCAGCACCACATATACAGAAAACGGCCAGAAGCGGCGCTGTGGCTCAAGTGGCAGAGTGCTAGCCTTGAGCGGGAAGAAGCCAGGGACAGTTCTCAGGCCCTGAGTCCAAGGCCCAGGACTGGCCAAAAAAAAAAAAAAAAGTCACTTCTAATACACAGTAGAGTAAAATTAAAGATATATTTAAAATATTTATAAGAATACAAACACTTATATTACGTTTATGTGTTTTCAAGGGTCATTATTAATATCAAATGAAAGCTTTAATTTTAGACTACTTTTGGCCCAGGCCCATGTGACCTAAGCACTTTTAAAAAAATGTTTGAAGTATAACTCTAATGTATTTAGCACTATAAAAGGTGAAGTGTTACTTCATATTTCTAGTGTTATCTTTTTGACTTTTGTAGACCTGGGTCAAATTTCCACATTCTGGTAACTATGTGTTTGTGTGCCGGTGTTGTTTTGGAGCCAATGACAACAATAGCCCATTCAGGACCAGAGTCAAGACCAGATTTGAATTAATACCCACAATAATTAGATCCAAGAACTAAACTTCTGGCAATAGGAGCCTTGTTATTATAGCTGCAAGTAGAAGACTCCGCTAGAGAAAGGAAACTCAGTCCTGCCATCCACAGCCTACAATTCATCTATCATGAATTCCAATCCCTCTTTGTGGCATAATCCTAGGCATTTACATTTTATAAATCTTATCATTACTGTTTCGTCAGGAAGATCAAAGGATATTTTTGGTTAGGATTTCTTTGTGTCTCTAAGATCCTAAAGGGTTTGAAAGTGCCCAGTGAGTAGAAATGTGTGCTTTCCATTTTATAGCTAAAAACACATCCATCTTTCTCTAAAGTTGTTTGTTCTGTTTATTCCATCTTCTATGAAGTAATGTACGTGGGTACCATTAAGGGCATGTTCTTGTAAGCTGGACCACTCTAGCTCATGTAAAACCACCTACCTAATGCTTTACTTTCCATGCTATGCCGTCCTTCTCTGTGCCGTCATTTGTAAGTTTCTGGAAAATACTACAAATGGATCAGGAAGGTTTATAGGACTGTCACACTCAACAGAGATTGCACTCCACCTATCATGTCTGCAGCAATGCCAGTACATACATCTAGGGTGACATCTGTATATTCCAGCACATGCTAGCCCAGCAAGAGGCTGCTCCTTCTCTTGTTACTGGAAGTCACTGCTTATTTAGGCTTCTGAGAATTTTGTAAAACTCATATAACTCATGTCAAAGAAGACGACTGGTGTTTCTCTTCATGGAACTCAGCTCCAGACTCACACTTGACTCACACAACTGAGGAAATGGAAGTCTGTCCTGCAGCTTGGCCATATGACTGAGCCCTTTGAGAGATGGAAGTCCACCCTGGGTTTCCTAAGGAACCCTTTGACTCCACCCCGTGCCTGCTGCTGCCACTCAGACTTTCCACAAGGAGACAGGACCATCCTGTTCACATCCAATGTTGAATGCACAAATGACATTCTGCCATCTGAGCCTGGGCAAGTCTGCTGGTTAGACTCCGTTTTCACTCTTGGATTACAGTTGTCCTACTTGGGACACTTCCTCTTCAACAAGCTGATAAAGACAACCGGGTTTAGCTTGCCTGTTGGTACCTGTCTGGAAAACCCTAAGGAACAAAGAAGCTACATCTCTGAAAAGGCCCGCCATTAAGATGGCCTTTGTGTCTTAAAGTGATCTTTTCCCCTAAAATGCTACAGTAGTGGTTAAGTCTGTGGTCTTCTATCATTTGTTGAATTAGAAGCAACATTTTAGGTGACAACAGGGAGCTGTTTAACATTAGGACCTGTGTGACTGGCTTTCTTCTAAAAGAAACCTGTGGATAAATACCAGCCTCCTGGGCTCCACACAGCAAAGCTCCTAGAGTGTTGTACTGTGACTGGTAATTTGTTGGGTACCAGCAAAGGTCACTCTCTCTCAATGACAACAGCTTTGTAACAAACACTCCCATTATCCCAGAGAAAGAGAATTCCATGGATCCCCAAAGACAGCAGAAATCACATGGGGAACTAACTACTAGCTCTCTGAAGACATAGTGAATGTGTTTGGCAAAACCCCACCATTTTCCTGGGTCCATCTTAAAGCAGCCAATGTGCAGGCCAGGCATAATTATAGGGTGAACTGTACTGGAGGCATCTCCTTAGCTTAATTCTCTCATCAAAGGCTTTCATTGGTAGACAGCAAATGATTTCTTCTTTATCCTGTAAGCATTTTTTCAAAGGCCAGAATTATATAACAGGTGGTTTATATGCTAAAAGGAAACTACAGTGTGCAACATGTTCTTACATTTAAATCACAAACTGATATTTCACACATGTGATAATGTCATGATGTTTCGGTTATCGTTCATCTCATTTTGGTTCTCAGAATTATCTCCAGAGTATTCTCCTTCTTGCTTGACCAAGTGGCCTAACTACAATTAGAACCCTAACTTCTTTATTGCCAGTTCAGTGCTTCTGTCTACTCCAGTTGAAGGTTAGATTAGTTACAGCTCAATCCTATGAAGGATGTGGTTAATAGTAAATAAGGTGCTGGTTTACTGGAAACATCAAGTGTTGATTCTACAATTAGCACTTCCTCATTCACTTTGGAAACCCCAGTGCTCTTAGTAAACTCAATGGGTATATGGTGTTCAGGTCAGGAGACTCAGATCTAGTAATTAGCTGTCACTATCAGAAGATTAGACTTTCCCAAAGGAAATAAGAAAACTAGGGCTTAATTTTTTAACACCTGTACCATATAGTTCACTAGATTTAAACACTGAGATGTTTTGGGTAAATGTGGGGGAAAAAGTAGAAACAAAGTTTACTCAGTTCCTCCAAATCTGGAGCACTTATGTTAATTCCCCCTCCTCCCCCCCCATCCCCCCCGCCAAGGAATCAAACTTGTCTGAAACAGAAAGCCACTGCTTACCTTTTACTTTCATTAGAAGCCCTTGGCCTCCCTGGGAGCACTCTGTGGGAAAAATGTTGAGTTCCAGGATGGAGTTCAGTAGGGGTGTGGGGACCCCAGTTTCCCTTGGGGCCTTTGCCTTGAAGGTGGAAGTCAGAATCATGTTACCCTGGTTTGTGCATCCCCTTCTGTTTCTGGGTGCATCTATATAGATGAGGCAGAGGATTAAGCAGCTGTTTAGACATTGAAAAGGAAACTTCACACTCCTTCACAGTGGTGCATATGACCTGTAATACAGATAATTGGTTCTATTACTACTGCAAAGTGTAAGCTTCAGCCTGTTTAATACACAGCCCTTACTTGGCTCTACCCCCTGATATAAGAGATTGGGGTTTGGAGTAAGTGAGGAAGAGCTAAGTCCTATTCCTCCCTCTCATCTGCCATACGACCAGATATAATGGAGTCACAGAAGTTCCGTTTCCTCCACTGACATACAGGATGAAATATCTTCCTTTTACAACAGGTACAGACCTCACGTTAGGACATAAGAGGCCCACAATTCAGCATTGAGCTCCTCATGGGTTCTTGGTTGCTCTCAGTTCCTCTCCTTTACTTGGCTCAATGTACAATAGAAACGCTGAGGCTCTTCTCTAATTGGGAAACCACCTAGATCTGTATCTGCCATTTGATAAATCACACCTTAGAGGGGTAGGTTTTGTAATGCCTAAAACCTGCTTTTCAATGGAAAGTTTGCTTTGACTGCCAAGTTAGCATTTTTATTAAGAGTGTTAGAAAGCATGGTGTTCACGACCACAAGCCCTAGGGTGAAGAGTCGAGGTTCAATCCTAGACCTGAACTTGTACATGAGCATACAAATTTGTATACATTACGAATTGTATCTGCTAGAATGCATGCTGTGTACACATTTCCACTGTGACTCTAACAATCTCCCTCATTAGGGCTCTGAACATGAAGCGAAATAATATGTTTACAGTAGAGCCTGACTACCGAATAAACACTTTAAAAAGACTGAGAGGCAGGATAGATTAAAACTGAGTGACTTTAGGATTTCTTAAAGTCATTACATTTTGAATTTCATCAGAGCTCTAGCCTCAACTATCTAGAATTTGGCAATGAAAGATGGCAACAAAGTTTCACAAGGCTGTTTGCCTTCATATAAAGTCACCAAGTATTAACATTTGAGAACATTTAAGTAAAAAAAAAATTCTACATGGAAAAAAATGTTTTAATTCCATTTCCGCAGCCCCTTAAAAATTGAAATCTTATCTAGAGGCTCTGCTGAATGTGTTTCACAGTAAGTTTTATTTTTGCAGGGCCAGTCTGAAGATATTAAACTAGTGTGTTCACTTGAGAGAATAAGCAATAAAGAAGCCCTTGCAGGGGACATGCTTGCCTTTAATAAATAAGCAGGCTTTTATGTTCTCAGTGCTTGAAAGGAAGATCTGCAGTGAAAGAAAAGGGTTCAGAAATGTGAAATGGAGAACATGGTAGAATCTGTGGGACATTTTTATTCATAACATTTCTCCAGCCCTTGCCCTCTTCCTGCCCCATTGGTAGACATAGAGATGTAAAGAATATTGGAATGTACACATTCCCCCTGGGTGCACTTGAACTCCAAGTCTGACCCTTTGTACTTCCCCTTTTACAATTAAAATAGCTCAGCAACTTAGCGTTATATTTAACAGCCATCAAAAGCCTCTTGTAGAACATGGCAGTGAGGAGGGAACATTAGGTTAGCTACTTGTGATGCGTGATGCTCAGTTCTTTATCTGCCTGAAGTGAGAAAGGAAGAACATCTGGAGAATTTGCTTCCAAGTATTTCTTTTTTTTTTTTGGCCAGTCCTGGGGGTTGGACTCAGGGCCTGAGCACTGTCCCTGGCTTCTTTTTTCTCAAGGCTAGCACTCTACCACTTGAGCCACAGCACCACTTCTGGCCATTTTCTGTATATGTGGTGCTGGGGAATTGAACCCAGGGCCTCATGTATATGAGGTAAGCACTCTTGCCACTAGGCCATATCCCCAGCCCCCAAGTATTTTTTAATTATGGGGATTTTCACTTACTTTTCTTGGTTTTTTAACTGGCCTCTACACTTTCTTTTGAAGCAAGTGAACATCAATTATATTATCAGTGCTGGCAGAAAAGCAAGAAGTTCTCATTTGAAAAAAAAAAAAGGTTCATAGCCAGGCTCATAGTAGGGTACTAGTAGATTATGCCTGTAATCCCAGCTACTCAGGAGACTGAGATCTGAGTATCATGGTTTGGAGCCAGGCTGGCCATACAGACCAACCTAAGAGAGTCTTATTTCCAGTTAGCAAACAAAATGCCAGAAGTAGAGCTGTGGCTCAAGTGGTAGAGTGCCAGCCTTGAGGAAAAGGAAAGAAAGAGAAAGAAAGGAAGAAAGAAAGAAAGAAAGAAAGAGAGAGAGAGAGAGAAAGAAAGAAAGAAAGAAAGAGAGAAAGAAAGAAAGAAAGAAAGAAAGAGAAAGAAAGAAAGAAAGAGGAAAGAGAGAGAGAGAGAAAGAAAAGGGGGAAGGGAGAGAGGTCGGGAGGGAGGGAGGGAGGGAGGGGGGAAGAAAGGGAAAGAAAGAGAGAGAAAGAAAGATAAGGAAAGAAAAAGCTAAGGGAGAGCTGGAGGCCCTGTTTAAGGCCCAATAAGTGACCAGTAGCAAAGACCTAGCTGGTATTCCTGGTGCCAGTATCTTCTGGCAGTGACATTTCCAGGTTGCTGGCAAGAGTAGCAACAAGCTAAGTTTACTATGAGGAAATAAACTTGCCTTTCATTTTGATACACAGTGTACAGTAGGGAACTGGTTGTTATTGAGAAGGTGTGGTTTGTTCAAGGACAGCAACTGATATTGCTTGTAGGGAAATAAAATGTATAAAGCACAGAACAATGTGCATACCAGATGGATACACTATTTCTGGTTTCACAGGAGCATACTTGTGAGGAGTATAAAAGAAGCTGGCATAGTGGGACAAACTATGGCCCAACTGTTTCTGTCAATAAAGTTTTATTGGAATATAGCCACATCTACGTATTTACATAGTGCTCTCATGCTACAGTTGATGGAGTAGGGACTAGAAAGATCTGAAAGCCTACATGTGGCATTTACCATGGGGTCCTTTGTAGACATTTGCCTTTCACTAGCCTAGGACCATTCAGCATCAGTGATGGCTCTAAAAGGTTGTCTCTGGCTAAGGAGAACTGACTGATTCATTCTTCCCACTCAATAAGAAGTAGCACCAGTAATGTCTTTGTAAGACTTCCAGGGTTGGACCTGATTTGATATGGCATGTTTTCCATTTGCAGATAAAATGTGAGGCCAAGTCAGCCTTGACCAAGCCGAAGAATAACCATAATAACTGTAAAAAAGTCTCCAATGAAGAAAAACCAAAGCTGGCCATTGGTGAAGAGTGCAGGGCGGATGAACAGGCCTTCCTGGTGGCACTTTATAAATACATGAAAGAAAGGAAAACACCCATAGAAAGAATACCCTATTTAGGTTTTAAACAGAGTAAGTATGATTATTTTTATTTTTGAAATAGCAAAATTGCTCAAATTCTTTGAATTAGGGTTTCTTTTTTTTTTCTGACTAGAGATGATGTTGAAATCCTAATCCGGGGAGGGTGTTTTCTGTTTGTATGAAATCGACAAACTGTCCAAGCCAAGAATTTTTCTCTGCCTCTTTCCGCTACATTGTTCCCTTCTGGGACAGTTGCAGTGAGATATTTATAGGCTTGAATCCACCAGCGATTATGACTGGAAATAGACATGTTGAAAGTTTCTCATTTTCTGTTTTGTCAATCCTGAGTGTCTGTAACGCCTTTCTTGGGAGATAATAATATGACATAGCCTTATCAAGCACAGATGTTCCCTGGGAAAAGACAGCTTTTAAAAGGAAGCCATTAAAGGTGGACAAAACAACACACAGAAAAGAAACACACTTCCTCAGTCCCAAATTTGTTAAAAGATAAAAAAAAAAAATCTGAATTCAGAAGAAAACAAGACATAATTGATCTGAACAGAAGCCCTAGTTTTGAAAATTTTTGAGCTTCTACATTGAAGTGTCATTCTTCTTTTATATGAAATAAAAGAAGAATCTCAGATCCTGCCCTGAGTTCACAACAGAATATATATTTTGTCTCTGTCTGAATTTAGTGATGCACAAAACGATGAGCCTCTGGCTTGAAATAGTATTTTCTCCAAATGCATCTTCCTAGATTAAAACCATGTGTCATTTTGATGAAGAATGTCAAACCTGTATGTTTTACATAACAATTTACATACCTAATAGCAATTGGCACTGATTGCAAGAGAACACTTGCAGCCATTATAAACTTATATAACTACGAATGATTACAATGTTTGTCTGAAAACTGGTTGCTTGAAATAGAAGTAAAATTAATGTACTATGAACAGCTTTGTTGCATTATGCATTGGTTCAGATTAAATCAAGGCCAAGGCAGGGCTCTTGATAGCTTTGAAATAGTGCAAGGTTCAATGAGGCTTTGCGAACATGTTGTGTCAAAGAGCCTTTTTTTTCTTTTTAATTTTCATTTTATTCATTTCCTTTACCAAGGAATTGCTTGAATTTCAATTATCCTCTCTTCTAAAAGAATCAAATTTATTGCAGTTACATTCCATGGTATTTCGTACAAATGAACAAAGGTTGCTGTCAATTGGGCATCGTGTTTAAAAGCCTAAACATAGCTGAACCCTATAAGGATATATATATATATGTACACACATATTTTATATTTATTTATTTATTTGCATTATTGCACGGGCCAGTTAGGGGACTAAGCAGGCTGTGACTCCACTTCTCTGTGGATGAAGTCTTCTTTTCTATGAATTGGCTACCTGGCACGTGTAGTATATATTTTCTTACTTATTGCAAGGCACTATGAAATATGGTATGAGCCTTTCATACTGTGTTGCCATCAGATAGCCTATTAAGAAGGTAATCATATTTTAAAGTGCCTCTTAGCTATTGATCATCAAGAGGTTTTATTTGAGGGAAGCATTAATCAGTGGCTAATTTCTAAGGGCTGAACAAGACCCACTCTTGATTTTAAATTCCCATACCTTTTCCCATATCAGTCTAAGTTAGCTTTTCTTGTTCTGATGACAACAGGAATAAAACTATGCCATCCTTTATCCTAAAAGTAGAACCCTTTCCATAGGTTTGTGACTGTGTCTTAAGAACTATTGTAAGTGGTAATGATAATAGATCCTGTTGTTGAATGCCCATGTCAAATGGTTTCCTAAGAATTCGACTCTCTGGGGTATGTTTATTATTTTTTTTTCTTTTCTCTTTCGCATTGAAATACAAAACAAAATGTTTGAATTGACATTTCTTGGAAATATGTTAATGCAATGCTTATCTAAATACTTATTGTCCCTCTAACAGTTAACCTTTGGACTATGTTTCAAGCTGCTCAAAAACTGGGAGGATATGAAACAGTAAGTGTTTAAGTAACTTAAATGAAATAATTTTGCAATCTAATTCCCCCGCCCTGCCTCACCCCCACCTCTCTTTGGCTAAAATGGAGGGGAAACAAGAGCAAGTCATCGTTGACTGCCTTTGCAAATGGCTCTACACATTTGGGGGTGTCTTGGGCTGCTTTTGGAAATCATCCCAATTAGTTCCAGGTTTGGCAAAATTGTAAACTTGTCGTAAAAACTACAAGTGGAAAACATATGTAACTCTCCCCTGTCAGGGAAATTAGTTGGGTCTGTAATTTTTTCCCATGTTGAGAAAGGGCTATTATTGTACAACAAGCCAAGATTGCATAAAAGAAATTTCCCTTGGCAACATACCTGACATCTGTTCATGTCTAATATGGGAAATGTATTAAGGGCTTTCAAAAGTAATCAGGATTGGCCATTAAGAAACAGAATGCAGCAAAATCTCCTCTCATTCTAGGGCAAACAAGCTTTATTAGACAAGGGTCAGTGCTGCATAAACAGGAAGTTATCAAACTTATTCAGAACAGCCTCTGAGATACTTTATCAGCTAATTCTAACTGACAGGAATGGGTTATTTTTAGCCCACGGGAAAATTTGATGGCCACGGATTTTTACAGCATGTATTCTGAACCAATAAAATGTTAGAGCAACAAACTAAGATTAAGATCTTGAAAGGAGGGAGAAAAAAAAGCTGCATGAATATAGCACAGAGACACGACATCTGTAATAAAATCAATTGACATAGGAAGATGGCGTCACTGGAAATAGTTTCTCATCCACACAATGATCAGATTAACTTGTGCCGTTTCTTTTGCAATTGAGTAGGAAATTATTATTTTTTTTCTTTCCTTAAGAAGAAATCTGGTATATCTCGGTACCACAGCAAAATGAGAGTAAAAGACACAAAGTCAAGAAAATGAAATTTATTTGAGCCCAAATGCAATAACCACAGTTTTTACCAGATAAAGTATATTGATCCATAAATTAATAGAATGGAGCTTGATGCCAATGGCTCATGCCTGTAATCCTAGTTACTAAGAGTTAGTCAGAGATGAGGATCAGGGTTCCAAAACAGCCTGGACAGGGAAACCTCTGAGATTTTTATCTCCAGTTAACCATCAAAAAGCCAGAATTTGGGCTGGGAATATGGCTTAGGGGTAGAATAATTACCTACCATGCTTGAAACCCTGGGTTCAATTCCTCAGCACCACATAAACAGGAAGTAGTGCTGTGGCTCAAGAGGTAGAGGTGCTAGCCTTGAGCAAAAAGAAGCCGGGACAGTGCTCAGGCCCTGAGTCCAAGCCCTGTGACTGGCAAAAAAAAAAAAAAATCCGGAATTAGAGCTGTGGCTCAAATGGTAGAGTGCTAACTTTGGTTGAAGAAACAGCACCCAGACCTTAAGTTCCAATCCTAACCCCCCCCCCCCCCCGCCCACACACACAAAGTAATGTAATGGTATAAATGTCTGGGGAAGCTTGGGATGCAAAAAGCATGGCAAGTGTTACATGAGTCAGATATCAGATAATCTAGTATTAATTGTAGAGATGGATTCTGATGAAATATCCTTTGATATGAATACTTGTGTACAATGTTACTTTAATATATGGGATATGTGTGTGTGTGCATATGCTTATAAGGGAATATAATACAGGAATGGGAAATATGTATAAAATATACATTTCATAGACAATAATTTATTTTAAATATTTGCTTTTACCAAGTGCCTGTGTAAAATTACATACTATATTCTGCCACCTGATTGAGTCCTGAGTATAGTCTCTTTTCCACTGTATCTCATGGTTTTGCAAAATCTTGAGCTAATTATAGCGTTTATCCATATGAAAAAGATAACTATGTTTCATAAACATAGAAGTAAACCTCACAGCTTAGACTTTTAAGTCTTAACTTTGAATGCTAAGAATAGGAATACACATTTTTATGAGCTGTGACTTCAGATAGTTACATGATACTGCACAATATTTTGAAATGTCTTTTTAAGCTCAGGAACTTTTTGTTATTCACTGATAGGAAGAATGCCAGCAAATTTCACAGAATTGGTTTTTCCTGCTTTTGTATCTTCTGTATCTTGACAGAAGTTTCGTTTTGTTTTTTGTTTTTTTTTCCATGCTCCAGTAAGTTGGTGTCAAATGTACAGAAGAAACTTCTGATGAAGTTTTGGAACATTTGTAGTATTTTGAACATATAGTATTTATGATTTTGTTATATTCATGAGTGAATGACCATATAAGTAACAGATCACTTGTCAATGTACTTATTGAGTACTTTGTGTGAATGAGGCATGTGTTAGCTACAATGGGAAAAGCAAAACATCTGAGATGGTAGTTCTAATTTTTCAGTTGGTTACCAGTCAGGAGAGATAGTCACTAAAATGACAAGGAAGGCTTGACGGCAACAATGCCATGTAAGCAGATTTGAGGCAATAGATGGGATTTAGATGAATGGATCGTATCCTTCCAGTAAGAGAGGATGAATCAAGTTGGTGAGGGAGGGTGGGAGAAGAGGTAGAATACAGAGACAAAACAAAGTTTAGAAGGAGTAATGGTAAGTGATGGTAACTTGTAGTGTGACTAAGAGGCTGGGGCAAACTTCCAGGAAGGGGATTCTTAAGAGAGAAGGAATAGATATGAAGATAATGACAAAGGTCTAGGATGTAAATCCCTAGAGTTATTTTAGTAGGCTGTGTGTAAAACAAAGGTGGGGGGGGGGCTTAAAAGGTTGTCATCAGTGATCTCTGGTGATGTCGTGTGTGTGTGTGTGTGTGTGTGTGTGTGTGTCTGTCTGTCTCTGTCTCTGTCTTTGTGTGTGTCTTCAAAAATGGAAATTTATGCTACATTTAGGGAGATAAGGATAGGGCAGAGTGCTTTCTTGCATTTGTTGGTTCTCAGTTGTTTTCAGTTCAAATAATCCTTGTGTCATCGCATATTTAGTGGATGACATAGTCTTGTCCTCTCTGCCCTCCATATATATGGCTATGAACAGAATCAACAGAATCTGATTATTTTTGTTTGTTTGTTTTGAGACAAGGCCTTGCTCTATCTCTCTCTCTCTCTCCCTCTCTCTCTCCACACACACACACACACACACACACACACAAACACACACACACACACACACACATCCTAGGCTAGCCTTAAGCTCCAGATCTTCTTGCCTCAGCCTTCCAAGTGCTGGGATTATACTTGTGTCACCACACATGGCAAGAATGGATTTTAAAAGAGATTTCTACCTCCATCCCTCCTCCCTCCTGTTTTCCCTTTTGTCTCCTTCCCTACCCTTCCCTTGGGCTTCCTTCCTTCCTATTTCCTATTGCCTTCCTGCTTTCTATTAGCCTGTAGCCAGTTAAGTTTACCGCTACATTCCATCTAAGCTATGGACCTGGTAAGTACCGAAAATATCTTCCTGCTGGCATATTTTGATGAATAAAATGGGGAGGGGTTAATGATTAAAATTTGAAGTCAGCCCACTAAAGGTACAATAATATCTAGAGTCTGAGAACTTGAGTTGCCATCACACACTTAGTGGAAGATATTTATCTTTTAGAATGTCTCATACCAGAAACTAATGCAGACTTGTTTGATTGAGAGCTAAAGAAAAGTTTAGAATCTTCTAGATCAGTGGCTCCTCAAGGCTACTTGAGAACAGGACTCTTGTGTTTACCAGGTAATTCTGTGTAACCTGCGTTTTATGTGACCTCTTTTATCCTAGCCAGATAATGTTAGCTCCAAGTCAGTGATAAGAACGATTATTGGGGCTGGGGATATGGCCTAGTGGCAAGAGAGCTTGCTTCGTATACATGAGGCCCTGGGTTCGATTCCCCAGCACCACATATACAGAAAACGGCCAGAAGTGGCGCTGTGGCTCAAGTGGCAGAGTGCTAGCCTTGAGCAAAAGGAAGCCAGGGACAGTGCTCAGGCCCTGAGTCCAAGGCCCAGGACTGGCCAAAAAAAAAAAAAAAAAAAAGAACGATTATTAACACAGCCTGCTGAGCCCATGGCACTTACTTTAAACTGGGACCTCCAGCAGTGTGCCAAGAGTGGTAGTACAAACTTAGAGCTATTTTTATTTGAAATAATGACAAGTATAGGTCTTAAATTAGCCTTTATACCAAACAGAATCCCTGCTCTGTTTCAGTTCATACCTTTATTTCACAAGTGAGGAAACTGAGGCACGGGGTGTGGAAATGAGTTACATAGGTGTTCCTCAAGTTCTGACTTACTTAGAATTTTGTGCACCATTTTTTCAGTCTACATAGCATCCCTGAGAGGAACGAATTCATAAATGATCATTTCTTATGCCTTCCATTCCTAGCAATTTCTTTATTTATGTGGAGCGTTGTCTGTTATATTTGCAGTGATCTTTTGGGGCATGAATCTGATGTCCTGCCTTTGTTAACCTCATTTTTCAGTCATACTTTGTACCTAACATGGGCTTTATGCCAAATATACTGGTTACTAGCTGGGATTTTTAATCTGTTGCTAAAAGAAAATATGTGAGTTTAGGAGACAGATCAAGAAATCTGTGTAATGAAAATATTCAGAATAGTGAAAAAGAAAAACGAAAAAAGCACAGTAAAAAATTTAGATATATTACTTCTGCTTTTAACTCGTGATTGGATAAAGACATCTCCTTGGAATTTTTTTCTGGTTATAAAGAGCAGCCATCTTAATTGGCTTGTTTTTGTTTGTGGTTATAAACTATTCCAAACCTTCTGGTTTGAATTGTGGATTATGGATTATTTCATTTCAGTCCTTCACTACCCTCAAATTGAATTTAAGGAAAAGAAAAAAAAGACAAGCAGAAGTTTTATTTTAGGCCTTTCCAGAAGTTGACTAATAACTATATGCAATAACTATATCTCTTAGCCTCCTCTGCCTTTGCTGGAAATGCATACAGTGTCTCTTTATTTTGTAAATCTATTGAGCACATTCAGCTTCCATAAAAACCCATATTCTGGTGTGTTGATGAATTGACAATGAGGTCCCTTCCTTCGCAGTTGTTTACCTCATTTTTCCTTCGAAATAGGTTAGAGTACAAGTCACCTGTAATGGAAGAGGCAGAACACGATAAAAGCTTTGCTCCTAAGCTAAACTGCCACTCAATCCGAATGAGCAGATGCATCTGGAGAGTAGCCAGGGTATTACCCGATGTAGCATAGGGAGGCTGGTTTGATCAAGTGATTTACATTTGGCTATTGGATGGCCCTCCAGGCACAGTGTTTCCAGAAAGGATAGATTGGAGAAGTGTGTACTGAAGAAATCCTTATAGAGACAGTGGCTGACACACAGTAGCACCCTCTGAAGTGTTGATTACCAGCTCCTTCTCCTCCCACTAATGAAACAGGATCATGATTTTGGTATCTGAAAAAGGAGGTCACTGGTCTCCTTGCTGGAAGGATTCTGTTTTTGACATCAAATATTGGCTTTGACATTGTCTTCAAGACATTCTCCTGAATCTAACCCTAGTTTACTGGACAGGCAAAGCCTCTGGCTTAATTCATAATTGTTGAGGCCAAAGATGATGTCATGTAGTTTTGAAAAGCTCCAGTTCCTGGAGTACTACCAGGAAAAAAAAGTCATCTTCCTTGAATTCAGTCCACCCTCAAGGTGTCTTGAGAAAGAGGCTATTGCTCTGGACAGGTCAGGCAACACCACGTGCAGGAAATAAATGCTTCTCTTGCTTTCATTTCCTATACATTTGTGAGCCATTGGAAGAATTTAAGTCCACAAAGTTTTCTGATTGCTACTTCTTTACCTGCCCACCACAAATATCAGCATATTTCATCCCTACCTCCTCAAAGGTAGCGAAATCAAAGCTGCAAAGGCATTGGATACAAATAATAATTTTTCCATAAATGTTGTTAAATAATGGGTTCTTTTCACCCATTAAAATTGTGGAAGGGACAAATTCCTTTTCTGGTCACCACACTTGTTTTCTCATCTAGGTTAGGGACAGTGGAGACTTAGTTTTAGGCCACCTTTAAAATACAGCCTAGGTTCTAACAGTTGGTTTGTTTACCCAACTGTTGCCTTGATAAACAATGAAAACTTTTTGATCATCATAGGGGTGGAGTACTTTTTACACATCTCCTTAGCTGGTAACCTAAACTAGAGAATAAGATCACTTCAAAGTAGGATAAAGTGTTACTGGTATCCAGATGGGTTTATTTCACTTGCTGTGTTTTTCAGTCCGTTTTGTGTTGATTATATAGGGGTGTGCTTCCCTTCAAGGGCATAAATAGCTCTTTCTTTTCATGATATCTCCAGAGCTCTACCTCCTCCTCCTCCTCCTACTTCAATACCTCAGTACACAGCAAGTTATCCTACAAAGGGAAGCAATAATAGATAATGCTATCACAGTCCTGGTCATCCAAGTGAGAGCCTTGTAGGAGTGCTGGGGAAACAACCCAGGAGAAATACTTTTTGAATGAATTCAGCCATTTTCTTTCTTTCCTCCATCCTTTCTTCCCTTCCTCTCTTTCTTTCTTTTTCTTTCTTCTTTCCTTCCTTTCTTTGTCTCTCACCTATTTTCATTGTCTCTTTATCCCCCCTTTCTTTTTTTAAATTTAAATTTATTGTTAAGGTGATGTACAGAAGGTTACAGTTACATATGTAAAGTAGTGAGTATATTTCTTGTCAAACTTGTTACCCTCTCCTTCATTTTTCTCCCTCCTTCCCTCTTCCCCAACATGTTGATTTCCAACATATTGTCTTGTGAGTATCACTGTGCTAGGCAAGCAATGCTTGTGCTTGCTTTCGATTATTTCTTGATTGAGTTCTTGCATTTTTTAAAGATATGGTCATTTTTTTCTTTTGGAAATACAAAACTAGCCTTTTCTTGGTACCTTAAGAACTTACTATCATAAAGAAAAGAAACTAGTTGAGTGTTGGATGCAGTGGCTTACATTTGTCATCTCTGCTACTTGGAGAGTGAAATCAAGAGGATCAAAGACAAAAAGTTAACACAATCTCATCTCAACCAATAAGCTATGAGGAATGACTACATAGGAGAGTCTTAGTTGAGGCTGGTCCTGGGGAAAATGAAACACAAGACCCCATTCACCAAATAGCCAAACAGAAAGGGCTGGGGATATGGCACAGATGGTAAAATGATTGTCTAGCAAGTGCAGAGCCATGAATCCAATCCCAGTACTACAACAAACAAACAAATAAATATGGAGATGAAGAATAAGAACTCCATGCTAAGAAGAGAAAACTGTACACTTGAGAACACTCAGCAGTTAGAAAGAACATTTGATGACTCTCCTATTGAGGAAAATATCAAAGTGGCCAGGTTCAGACAGGTGGTCCAGTGAAAGTTGCTAAACAGAGACACTTTGTGCAAGTAGTCAGATCTTCAGTCAAAGTAAACTCTCACTGGCAAAAGCTGTCAAAATGCCCAAACCTCCTAGCTGAGGAACTAACACAGATACCCAGACAGCAGCATGTGGCTTGTTAATGCCCAGTGTTGCCAGCTACTGGCTTCTGGTTGCTATGTTTCAGACCTAGAGCAAGGCCCATTTGTTTCCTCAGATGGTAATGCATTATTTATTCCTATTATTCTTTCTTTTTGCCAGACCTGGGGCTCGAACTCAGGGCCTAGGCTTTGTCTCTGCCTTTCTATTCTCTTAAAGCCAACACTCTACCACTTGAGCCACTGTTCCACTTCCAGCTTTTTTGGTAGTTTAGTGGAGACTTTCTTGCTGGGCTGACTTTCAACCACAGTCCTTGGGTCTCAGCCTCCTGAGTAGCTACGATTACAGGCATGAGCCACCTGCTGCATTTTTTATTACTAATGCATGTCTGTCACTTCTGCAATAACATCCCTCTGCAATAGAACATCTCTTGTCTGCATGGTGGGTTGTTTTCACACAGGTCAGCAGTGGTCACTCTTTTCTATGACCTTTTCTTATGCTGTGTAATTTTGCTCTACATCTGACTGTTAGTTTGCTTTTGGTGTCCTGTGGCCAGATGCTGGAGGACATTCTTGTGTGCTGGGCCTGTTTTCATTGTTACATCCCAGCTGTTGGCCCAGAACCTGAGAAATGAAAGCTGGCCTATTGATGTTTGGTGAATGGATGCGCAAGTGGATGGATTCTGGTAGAATCAGGACTTCTCTAGGACTCAGTAGTGGACACAATATAGACCTTGTCTGCCAAGCAGAGAGACAAGTACTTGGCTTCAAGGGAGGAAGAAACCTTGGTTGTAATTCAGACTTTTAACAGAGTAAAGCTTCAGCACATTGTTAACCCTGTCCACCTGTTTCAATTCTTTCTGAACTCTTACATTCATTTCTTTATAAGGGAAAGGATCCAACACTAGAGGTGGAACACTCATAGTAAAAGCCTTGATTCCCAAAGTCATCTGTCTCCCTTGAAGGAAGAGGCTCCCTGTGTCACCATCTTGCTGTAGCATGGGTTATTTTTCATGTTGTTCTGATGTAGAGGTTGCTTTGATTCAGTAGAAGTCTGCTCTTGGTGCCATAACACCATTGTAGAGGTCTGGGTTTTGCTGCTCTGCTGCTGTGCCTCAATTCAATCAGAATTTGAATGTGAGTCCAATAATATGAACCTGCCTTACAAGCTATGGAAAGGTTAAATGGAATATAATATATCCTTTAGAAGCTATAGATTCTAGGCTCTATCGAGACACAAAGATGACAAGAGTGATGGTTTCTTCTGAATGATTTCAGGGACAGACCCTGCTGGGTCCCCCTGGGCTGTGGCCTGTCATCTGATTGAGGGAAAGTAGAGTGTGTAAAATAATGTAAACACTTAGGAGAGGATCATGTTTCTCCTTCTTTGATAGATGGCTCTCAAATAGACCAGTCCAAGATGGTATCATTTAAAGTTTGGATGAAGATTTAGTTAATAATATCATAATTATCCAAATAGGTATGTGAGTGTTTTGAAAGGGGTTTGAAACCAGTTATTAGAATCTAAACCAAAACTATAAATAGGGATGAATTTATTTCTGGTAATCCCTGCTAGTAGATGTGAGAGGGAACTGTGTGTAAGGAAAACCCTTAGAACCAATTGGTTCAAGACTATTTCATGGGAATGGGAGCAATTTTAACATTGTCTCCAGGTCCTACATGGGCCGCCTGAGCTGGGTTTATGAAAAGGAAGGGGTTCTTTTTATTTCTTTTTAATGATAATGGTCAAGGTGCATTCATCCTGTAAGTTTTCAGGCCCACAGCTCCTCTCCTTAGATTATAATTGCAGAACTCCAGTACAAGTTAAACTTCCACCACTTGCTGACCTTTAGTCGCTTGGTGAACTCTGCTGGCCAGCACTGTGGGTATTTTTCAAAAGAAACTTTCTGCCCTCATTGTATTAAATGCCACTGGCACCTTTACCACGCCCTGTCCCCCACACATGCCAGTAACAGAGTTTTCCTTTCACCCTTTCATTTAGCAATGTTCACAAGGATCTCAGAACTTGTCCTATCTTCCTAGTTTCAAGGAAACACTAGGCTTGCTTGGATGTAATTAGTAAATGGCATGGTTTCTCCCCCAAATAATCAATTACCAGATCTTGCATCTGATATTTTGCAGAATCTTAAATTATGTATAAAAATAAACTCTAAGTATTAAACCAAGACTATAGCATTCAGTGTAATCTATTATCAGCTGTTTGGTTTTAGTCTCCCATCTCAGTACTATACATTGTTGAGCAAGTTAGCTCTGGAATATGTTAGCTTTCATGGGATTTGATCAATATCTCATTTTCCTGACCTAAGTGAATGAAAATAAACAGCTTGTGTCATACATAGTTTCTGATTTTGGTTTTGTTTTGGTGGTTAGAGAAACTTGCATTAAAAAAATGTAGCTAGAGATGACTGAATTCCTCAGCCAATTTAACATTTTCATTAATCCATGCGATAATTTTAATTAATGTTGTTAAAGTAGGTATTTGTTGTTTTTGTGAATCTAAAATCAGAAGATACAAAAGAATGGTTTGGTGAAATCTTTTCTTTAACCTATATACACAACCCAGGGCAGCCATTGTGAATTTTTATTTTATTTAAGCTGTAAACTAAGATGTAACTTAGCTGAAATGTGGCTTCATTTTGATAATCAGGTAACACAGAGGAGAAGGTTCTGGATGATGGGAATAAAATAAGCTACACAAATAGCCAGAGAGATGCCTAAGTTGAAATGCACCGTGGGTGACAAAATCTAGAGCCAAAAGTTGGATTCCATTTATATTGTAAAGTGAGATCTCACTATATAAAACCATAATCTCCCCTTAAACTCATTTGGACCTGTGTGTTTCTGGGTTTCCAGAACAGACTGTTCCCTTCTGACTACTGCATATGTACCAAAGCCTGGCACTGCAAATGTCTCATGATGTTAGATTGAATTTCTCATTGCCATTCCTTTTCAGATAACAGCCCGCCGTCAGTGGAAACATATTTATGATGAATTGGGGGGTAATCCTGGGAGCACCAGTGCTGCCACCTGCACCCGCAGACATTATGAAAGGTAAGAAGAAATCCCTTCTTGGAAAGTCTTACATTAGAACGATGTTCATTGGAAGATAAGGCAGAGGAAGTCTAAAGGACCTTTTAGGAAACAGAAAATACCCCTGTGATATTTTACTTTCCATGTTGCTTTGTGATTTTTAGACAATATGGCCTTTTCTAGTTACAGGGAGTAAAATTACATATTCTTAGGCTTTATCCTTTGAGGCCTGTGTGACAGTCTTCTCCCTCCACCTGCTCTGGTAAGCAGGGATCACTCAGGATATTTGCTGGAGGCTCATTTAATATGAGCTCTTCCAGATTCTCAAAAACAATGCATTGCAGTGTTGCTAGGGGGTTAACATTGAAGAGTCAGCTTTTCTTAAGATGGCACTTGGGCCCAGATAAGATCTATTACTGTGTCATCTCTCAGGACCATGCTTATGACCCAGGAAATCTTCTAGAGCCAAACTCTATGTGGCTTAGTTTTCTAGCAATTTCTGCCTATTTCAGAAAGGCAATGAAACTTTCTCCAGGAAGGAATATGATATCATTTCCTATGAAGATTATATCCATAGGAGTCTTCCTGTTTTGGTTTAACACTGTTATTTCAGGGCTGGGAATATGGCCTAGTGGTAGAGTGCTCGCCTCGTATACATGAAGCCCTGGGTTCGATTCGTCAGCACCACATATACAGATAAAAGCTAGAAGTGCCGCTGTGGCTCAAGTGGTAGAGTACTAGCCTTGAGCAAAAAGAAGCCAGGAACAGTGCTCAGGCCCTGAGTCTATGCCCCAGGACTGGCAACAAAAAACAAAACAAACAAACACTGTTATTTCATTGAAAATGAGTCGGCAGATCCATTTCATATCCTTGTTCTATGCTTCAAGGCCACACTGTAACTTTTTTAGATTGTACTCAGGTTCCTCACCAACCAGCACTTCCCTACAGAATCATGGATGGACTCAGCTTGGGAGATCAAGTACAAGGAAGGGTACTAGAAGCATTGCTTTTGATAGTGGCCACACATAGAATGAACACAAGACGCATCTAGGGAGCTGACACGCAGACTGTTTCACTTGCTAGTTTGAGAGTATGGAATTTATTAGTGATTTTTTACAGTCATTCACATTCATTCCAGATTCAGTCTGGAGTTATGACATACATCTTCATGTCAAACAAGTACATCTCAGGTTACGCAGCTTAAAGCCCAATTGGAGTTTTGTCTGTGCTGAATTTAACCCAGAGCCTCAAGAATATGGTTATTCGACAAAAGTTAGGGTGCTTTTGTAGAAATAGTGAGAGTAAGTTGTATTGGTATTAGTTTGTCATAAAAAAATTCCCACAAAATATTTCCCAGAGATTATCTTGGCAATACTATGGTACAGAAGAATTTTTGAAAATTGATAATATTCAACTTACTGGTCTTTATAAATATTGTTTTTCAATATAGAGCATCAATGTTTTAAATATGACTTAGTTTGCTCAGTATTTAATACAAAGGCCTATGCATTCGCACATTGCTGCTGATCTCCTTGTACAGTGTCTCTTCAGGGGAGTATTCTGTAAATAAAGTTAGAGTATACCATAGGCTGCTTGGTTTTTTAGTCAAGGCTTTAAGGAGAACATTTTCACTAACAACATTGTCTGTAAAGTTGATTTAATTTTGACTGTGAACATTTCTTTCCTCCTTTCCCTGAGCCACCAAACTAATAGGACCTAATAAAAAACAAAAATTGAGAAGAGAATGTGTCTTACCTGTTAGCTAGTGCACCTAGTTGAATGGATAAATGCATTAACCAAATGAATTTTACAAAGCATCTCATTGTGAAAAAATAATCAGATAACATTAGGAATGGTGATGGTGTGTGTGTGTGTGTGTGTGTGTGTGTGTGTCTTTGTGTAAAATCATTCATGAATTTTGTGAATAAAATAGCCTGTATTAAAGGAAAATCCAAGATACATTCTTTTGAAGGTGATACATTTTATTTCATAGTCTCCCTCTTCCTGGAAAAGAAGATTCCCAAACGCCTTGAATCAGTAATTGGAAAATTTTAATAGAGATACCACACACAAACTTTAGTAACTATTAATCATTATTAAAAGATTTTATTAAAAATCCTTCCTGGTTTTTGAGGATCAGCCTAGACATTTCACAAGATTTGGGCTTCCACCAGATGAAAAATTTCCAAAACTAGGTTATTTTTCAAAATCTAGCATTTGTTTGCTCGGTATACTTAGTCGGCGGCCAGTGAGTAAATAGAAATGACAGCATATATTTAACAAAGAAAGCTTACTACAGGGAATCACATAAGCAGGAATTGGTGCAATGCACTTCATCCACATGTACATAAGAATTCCAAGTTCCCCCTGGCTGAAAATGGAGAGAAGAGGTTGGGGTATGACCACCTAGAAGTTAGAAGATTGTGTTTTGCCAAACCAGAACTAAGGGGGAACCACCCAACCAGCATTTATCCTTCAGCAGCTGAGAGGAGGAGCTGTAGAGAGTTGGACTCTGACTGAGGTGGGGGTTCTCATTGGACACTGCTAGATCTCAGAGAACATGCACTGAAACTGTTCTGGTTTTTCTGAAACTAAAAGAGGAGCCAACTGCTGTGCTCAGTGATTGTTGGGTTGGCACTGATATGAACTGTAAGGACCCCTCTCCCTTCCCTCTGGTGGCAGAATGTCATAAAAAAGACAACAGAGAAAGATGACATGAGTGATTTGTAAGTCAGCATTTCCTCATTGCATCCAGATCATGATTACCTTCTGATTAGAAGTAAGGGGTGCTGTACAATTCATAAGAATTAATTACCAAAAATATGAGGATCACTGATTTACTTTTAACACTATTGTTATAATAATGTCATTCTTGATCTTTGAGGAATCACCCATAACCACATGTGTGGTAAGGAGAAGAAGCAGGGAGTCACTGTTCTGGAAAACTTCCTTTTAATTGATTCTCCCAGAGAACGTTGAGTCCTGTCCAGGGCTTTTGACCAAAGAAGAGATTGAACTTGGGTCTCCAATTGCTTGATGATGGCATATTCCATTCATTCTTGTTAGCCACTGTCTTCACAAACACAGAGGTGACTAGATTAGTGAAAGACCACCATTTTCAAGAAGGCTGGACAGTGATAGTACGGGGCAGTGATACGAACTTTGTAAGCAAGTAACTCTGAAAATGCCATTGGAAATTTGTAAAGCCATCTAAAACCAGTTCAGATGGCGTCTTGCTCTTTTTCAGTTGAATAGAAAGTCTCGCACCTTTTACTAGTTCCCTCCTCCACCTTTGTTTTCCTAGAAGCTGAAAAAAAGAGTGATCTTCTGTGCATTATCCACTGATGTACTTTTTTATGCAGTGTGCTTCACGATTCCAGTAAATGTTTTCATATTACTACATGAAGAAAAAAAAATCCAGTTCCTCAGTAAAATGTTACTTGTATATTAGTGGAGCGCTTTCAGTTTATTAATGAGTGTAATAATGAAAGTGCGGGCTGTTGAAAAGAATCAATGGGTGTTTTTATTTAAGGCATCACAGAAATGGTACAATTCCTGTGAATGCATCTTTGTCAGTGAAGGCCCGACTCGTCCAAACTTGCCTCTGATTGGTTTAAATCAAATAGGTCCAAGCACTTCATAAAAATGTCTTTGTCAGCCTGGTTTTGCTTCCAAACCTATTCATCTCTGTCAGTTTTTAATATTAGTACCAGGCTCCTGGCCATAGTCCATTAGTACTGTATTTAATTGCTCATGTTACAGATGATTACCAATATAAAAAGCATTAATGTTTTCCCATCGCAAAGCGGTTGCTACATAGATGTCTGAAACTCAGCAAAGCTTATAAAATGTCCTTATTCTGGACATTTGTTTGGGATTTAAAGATAAAGTTACTATAGATTATAATGCAAAGAAAAATGCTTATATCCTCCTGGACAGTCCTAGTTGAACATTTTCTCTTCTTGTCTAACTTTCTACTTAAGATGCCCAAATCAATTTCTTTTATCAGTAAAGGGACAAAAAAAGCAAAATGGCTGCTTTTATGAAATTCTCTTAGCTTGATTTTTCTGGAATAGTAATTCATTTTTAATGCTTTGTTTCACATGCAGATTTCTTTTTTCTTAAAAAAAATGTTTTTGAAGCACAAGTAAAGGAGGGGGAAAACCTTTACACAGAATACCAGATTACTGGTTTTAATTTTCCCGAATAAATTAAATGGTCTGTTTCTGAGAAGCCCATGAAGTTGTTATTAAGGATTTTAAAAGGAGCATTAAGGCAAAAGAGTACTTTGTGGTGTGCTTTTCTGAGTATGTAGAAAATCAAAATCATAAACAAATGTATTTCTT
Organism: Perognathus longimembris pacificus; assembly: GCF_023159225.1. Taxonomy (NCBI): domain Eukaryota; kingdom Metazoa; phylum Chordata; class Mammalia; order Rodentia; family Heteromyidae; genus Perognathus; species Perognathus longimembris. Next base: position 39,829,640 of record NC_063162.1, read on the forward strand.
TGTGAGGAAAATGAGCAATTACACTTCATCTTTTTGCATATGTAATGCCCACTTTCAAATTCTAACCTTCTGCTTTCCTCGTAAGAAAGCAGCACCCCTTGAACAAGACTGTATGGAACAGGCAGTTTCCTTCACAGCGATTTGGGGTGAGCCATACCAGGCCAGATGCACTTGGGAAGAAATACAGCAACAGAAAGCTAGAAGGTTTTCCTTCTAGCCTTCTTTCCTTTGTTTGCTAAAGGTGATAGGAAAGATGGGTGGGCGGCTGGTGGGAGGGGGGAGGCTTCATGTTCTGAGTAAGATTAAGTATGTGCTGAAAAGGTAGGCCAAAGATCAATAAGGTTCTAAAGACTACTCATCTAATCATACTAAGGCAAAAGGCCAAGGTCTATTCTAAGTGAGTTACAAGGTAACTTACAGTTCTGTTCATGTCCAGGACACAATTCCACGTATTCTTGCTTATTTGCTCATTTTGACATGCGTGAATGAGTGTGTATGTGTGTGCGTGCGTGCATGTGCATGCGTCGTGTGCACTGTTTTAAAGTCTTGAACTCAGGGCCTGGGTGTACTTCCATAGCTTTTTTCGCTCAAGGTTGGTGCTCTACCAGTTGAACCACTGCTCTACTTCTGACTTTGTGGTAGTAATTGGAGATAAGTCTTACAAACTTTCTTCTCTGTGCTGCCTTCACACCACAATTTTCAGATCTCAGCCTCCTGAGTGGCTATGATTGTAGGCATGCATCACTGGCACCCAACTCATTCTGATACTCTGCAAGCTAATAAATACATGACTGAGAAATTCACAGGCAAGATCATGGAATGTTACATTTGAGAGGTCCCTTGATACCCCTTTTCAGACCAGTACAACTCAAATTAATTTTCCTGACCTGTCCATGAACTATTTTCTACTAGCCTTTAAAGTACTTAATGAGTACAGCAATCACAAGTAAGCTTTGATACATATGTGAGGAATTTACCAGAATTGTTTTATGTCCACTGAATCTAGTAGGAAATCGGGGCTCATGTTTTGTATGCCTCTTTTTTAAGTTCAATTTTTCTATCAACTCATTTTGATGATATATATATATTATATATATATAATAAATATATCAGTGAGCAACAGATAGGAAATGTATGTCAATTAGGCCTTCATTCAGACCCTTACTGTTGATGTCATCAGATATGGGACTCTGTGGTTCTTGACCTTCCAGGTCCTTGAGATTTCTTTTATGTGACATAACCTAGCTTTACATGTATTGCTTCCCATATTTCTGACAATATTTTTCATATTCAAAACTAACCAGGCCCATAATGAGACTGTAGCTTAACAGCCTGCCAGGTTCTCTGACGACTACGCTTGACACAAAGCTGCTTGCTTTCTGCTTAAGCCCCCATGGTGGTAGGAGATTTTGGAGGGAAAATCCCTGTCCAAGGCTGTCTTCCTTCAAACCCTTTCACCTGTGCTTCCATGAGCCTTCTTTGGCTGCCCATTGGCCCCACCTTGCCTTTGGAGGATGAATTGTTTGACTTCCAGATGTTTCTAGATGCTTGGCAATGCTCCTTTCTCTCTCCACGTCTATTCAGCCAAGCCTCAGAGCACAATTTATGGGCCTTTCCCAACTTGGCTGCCTCTAGTTTGTGTCACTCAGAATACCCAGAGCTACTTCGAATGTGACATAGTACTTCTCTAAATGGGGGCAGCACCATTCTCTCAACAGAGACTAAGATTGCCTTTGAAATTGGTGAGGAAGCCCTTTCCCAGTGGCCTGTTCCTTTAACTTGGGAATAGTAGATTCGATTACCCACTCAGTTTTTCTTCAATACTGCCCTTAAGAGCCAGTGGGCGTTTTTTGAGCATCTACTTCATGCAAAGTACTGTTAGGGGTGACAGCAAAATATTTGGAATAGGACTAGAGGACATTGAAGAGATGTCTGTTCTACCAATGCTGTGGCAAAGATTGCTAGGAAAACGAGTGCTGCTTCCTGTCAGCTAGGTTCAGATTCTTTCTCTACATGGCAGCCCCAGGGAACCACCCCCAGCTCACTAGAGCTAGAAAGCAAAGACAGCTATGATTCCTGGTTTATCTAACTTATTAAATATGGCACATAATCTCTACTCACATGGAAGAGAAATAAAGAGTTAAGGCTATCAAAAGCAGCTTGTTACTGATAGAAGTAACAGATTCAACAAAGATCAAAGAAGGAAGAGAGGCTTCCCATCTGAAATAGGAATAGTCTTCCTGGAGGATCTAGAATTGGAACTTAAGGTTGACATCATGCATTCCCTCATAAAGAAATCTCTGATCACATTAAAGAATAATAAAGACCATGCATCCCAGAGCAAGGACCATGTGATGAGACTTTTCTTGAAATTTCTCTAGGAACTTCAGTGTACCATAGTGAGCATGTCAGGAAATAAGACCTGAATGAGCTAAATTCAATGAGCTACACAGAAAGAGCAGTCCCCTGTAAGACAGTAGGGACTGTGTAGATTTCTAAGGTGAAATTTCCAAATTATGAAACACCAAAGGCAGAGATGTAGCTTCCCCTCTCAAGGCCTATTTCCACACCTGAACTCCCATGGGTACACTGTGTCCATCCTTGCATCTCCTCTCCAAACACTGTCTTGTTGGTGGGGCCGCTCTCTTGTTCTGCCTGCCCTCTTGTACTCTGTCACCAGACACTCTCCCCCAACCCACAGAAGTCCTGCTGTCTTTTTATCAAAAGTCAGCAGTCCAGGAAGCCAAATATAATTTTCTCAGGCTGGAAAGAGTTCACTGCATCTCACCAAGCTTGTTCTCCTGAACTTGGTCATGTAAGTCCCCTGGGCCAGCATGGTTCTCCTTAGCCTCTGTGAAGCACCCCACCTCCCACTCCCACGGCCACCCCCAGGATACTCAGCAATTTCATACACCAGGGCTTCACACACTATTGCTCAGCATGCCGAAAATTCTCTGATAACTTTCCAATACCCCAATATTTCCAGAAACTTTGAAAAAGAAAAACAAAGCTCTAGCCAGGCCGAGTAGAAAAACTGGTTTCTGTTTTTTGGTGTGTTTTTTTTTTAAACAAAAACCTTTATTTAAAAATGCTTAAATTTGCCTCTAAATGTAACATATAATTAATAGAAGTTAGAGTTTACACTGTTCAGTGTAAAAACACCCTGAAGGCACACACTAATACAGTTTGTCTATCATGCTGTAAACTACAGCAAGTTCTTTGTTTGACCCTCCCCCCCAAAAAAAACTTACCAGACAGCAGTTCTTTTCCTTGTCAAGCTTCTTTATTGTCCTGTATTTGTCCCCACCCCACCTCCCCCTACCCCTTTGGGCCTAACCATAGTTATTTAAGAAATTTTACAGGTCCCTGTGTTTTATTGATAGTTTACATCAAGCATGGATTTAAATTTGAGAGTACATGAGATATCATAGCCCCTTTTCTTTGTGATAAATAACAAGAGGTTTCTACGTATGATTTTTTTTGTCCTCGGGGCTTTATCATTAAGATTAAATAACTGTACTCTCAAGCATGCCACTGCACAAACATCTTTTCAATTATGTGAGTAACAGATGCCTTCACAAAGGAGCTATTGAAAATTCAGAAAGCATGTTTCCAAAAAAGAAAGGCTGGGGGAAAAAAAAAGGATCAGATGACAGAAGAATGTAATTGTTTACCATTAAAACATATCTTTAACTCATCCACTGAAAACCCTCTTGGAACATTTTGTTTTTGTACATGTTATTACAAAGTTTGGCTAAAGTCATAAATGTTGTGGGAAGCTGGTGAACACTTCAGAAGCTCTAGAACCAGTGGTTTCTAACACACATCAATTCTAACTTAAGTGAAAAAGCTGTTGGCCTGTTGTTGGTTTTTTGTTGTTGTTGTTGTTTCATATAGACATGCCTGCTTTCATTTGTGTGGCTTACAGCCCATTGAAAACACTATAGTTCTGTGTGTTTATTATTTTTGAAATAATGTTCATCTGCTCTTGAAATGGATCCATGTAACTCCATTATGAGTTTGGATTTTCTCATTGGGAAGAATAATTGCTGTCATGTTTTGCTGGCTGGCCCTGTGAAGGGCTAGGTGCTGTTTATGGTTTGTTTTCTCTGTTGTGAGCACGTATGTTAATCCCTAGAGTATAAACTCAGCTTCCTTAAGCCCATTCCAGCTGTCTCCAATATGGTCTTCCTTTGAAAGGCAGCAGAATAACATCATGCTACACACCCTTGGAAATGGAAGGGAGACACCACCGAAGCAAAGCCATTGAATAGCTCTTGTTAGGGGGACCATGGGAAACTCACAAGTGGTATGATGAACCCCCCTATGGGTGGATTTCATGCAGAATATAATTCTTGAGCTTCTCTTATCATTGCAATATTAAGCTGGGCTTGATCTAATTAGATCTCACCTCTTGAAGAGTTGTGGCATGGCGATTGAGGAAGATTGTAATGGAAGTCATGTGCACAGTCCTCAACCCATGATGCTGCTCCTGACGTGGTGAGCTCTATAGAGAATGACCACCAATATATTCCATAGGCCTACTGCCTCTGAGAGATGGAAAACATTCACTCTGATCTCTTAGACAATTCCTTTAGGAGCTGCAAATTTTCTTCACCTGAACAGAGGTGTTCAGTATCTTCCCTATGTTCATATTTCTCAGATAATAGATGAAGATACACAGTTACAAGCTGAGCTGAAGGCAGCTTGGACTAGTAGAGGCTGCTAGAGTTGTGCTTAAACTCAAACTTGGGGATTTAATAACCATGGGCAATTGTCTAGTCACTTAATCATTTAGCTCTGAATGTCAATTTTGTCATCCATGAAATAATATAGTAATATATTAAAAATAAATGTAAAATAATAAAGTGAAATATTTGTAGATATCTCATTCTGCAAGGGTTGAAATGTCTGGTATCAAAGCGGTATTAATAAGGACACACACACACACACATATATGTTGACTACTATTGATATAATGCCTGATCAATATGCAAAAACACTTGAACACTTGGACTAAAAGTGTACTTGAATGTCCTGGCGGGTGCAAAGACCTGGATTTAATCCCTAGCGCTACAAATAATCTCTCTCCTCCCTCACCTCCCCCCCAAAAAAATAAAACAGAAGAGGAACTTCTACCTGCTCACTCACCCTTGCCTCTTTTCTACAACCTTAAAGTCCATGTAACACCAGTTCAGGGAAGTCATCCTTGACCTGCCTCTCCCACACTCACATACCTTTGTGGGAACCAAGTCACTAATCTTACTGAATCCTGATATGCTATATCTTTCTCTTCACTTAGGGTCACAGTAATTCCAAGATCATGAAGGGAGATGTCAAAATTCTTATCTCTGGGCCTAAAATAAAATTCCTTTTTCTCTCCAGTTCCAGGAGGAAGCTGGTGAGGGTAATTAAGCCTGTCAAAAGTTTTCTTCATTTGTGGGGGATTTTTTTGATGCTGGTGATACAAGGGTGTGAATTCAAGGCCTCATACTTAACTACCATTTGAGCCATGCCCCTACCCTATTCTGCATTAGTTACTTTTCAGGCAAGGGTCTCATGCTTTTTTTTCCCCAAGGCTGGCCTCAGACCATCCTCTTGCTAGTTAAATCTACGCATAGCTGGGATTATAGACATGACTCATTCACCAACCCTTCGGGTTCAACTTCTCCTCTCATTAGAGCGAGTAACAGAGCCCCCTGGCAAACAGGTCATTTTCCCAGGGAAGAGAGTTTTTCTGACAAGTGGCCATTTTCTGGTTCTTGATAATAATGGACCCTGTACCTTTATAGTATGTTGGCACAGAGTACAAATGATGCCATTTACACTTACCTTCTTTTTAAAAAACATAAGTGTGGAGGGAGGGTAAAGTCAAAGAGGGATGATGAATGGAGAGAGGGAGGATGGACTAAGGCAATCATAATATTCAGTCTCCATATGTGAAAATGGAATCAGAAAAATTAAGGCGATGGGTAGGATTGGGAGAGATGGTAGGAAATGATAAAAGGGATAACATTGATTATGATGCATAGTACTCTTAAATTGACATCTGACATATTGAATTGAAACCCCTTTGTACAACTACCTCATTTTAAAAATTAAACAAAAATATAGATTCACACAGACCCATGCTGTGCAATCCTACCATTTTCTTGACTCAAATGGCTCCTGCCAGGCATATCAGCATGTCTTTAACCTCCATGATTTGAAGCTCAGTCCAAGCTCAAAACTTTCACTTCCCACTCTGCTCCTTTAAACAGTGACACTAGAGGCCTTGTTCGCAGCTCTCTTGGTTTCTGATATTTCACTCCTCACATTCCACACATTATATTTTTCTTCCCCACTCAAGTTCACACCATAAAATGGAGAGTGTTAGGAGGAGACCATCTCTCTCTCCAATGGAGCTTGGCATGTAAAAAGAACAGGAACAAAGCAATCTGGTTGCTATTGTGTCCCAGTGCTGTTCCCACTGAGGAAACATGCTCTTCTCTCCACACATTGACATCATTCATAGGTATGGTGTATTTGGCTTTTGACTGGGTACACTACTGTCCAAATGCTCTTCTACCATTTTTATAGTCGTGGTCTAGCACTTTGAGAGGTGAGCACTATGTGAGATTGGAAACTTTTTGTATTTCATCTTCAGGAAGGAAAAATATACCTTCTATTGGCTCCATATTTGGTGAAAGATTGCTTCCCACACTTTACAGTGAAGTTATATTTTCAATTTCTGGCTGTGAAGGAAAATGTCTGGCCAAACCTTAGAATTTATCAACCCTGGAATCAACTCAGAGATGTAATGAGTCCATTTGGGATCAGATCAGGTCCAAAGCCCCAGTGGAAACAATATGTCATTTCTTTTCTATACACACACACACACACACACACACACACACACACACACACACACCCCTCTAATAGTGTAAGAGTAGTAGCAGCATTTTTGACCGACCATGTACACCTATTTCCCTCTGCCCTTGAAATACTCTGCTCCAAGGAAACCATCAAAATATCCAAACTTGGAATTTTTCACTGGCTTAAAATGCCATAAAAGTACCTATAAAGTAATTGAGGTGAACTCGTGATTCAAATACAACTGTAAAGGTTTCCCACTTCTTTCTTTTCTTTTCATGAATTGAATTGGTTCCAGACATTATTATAATATCCTTTTTCAGAGTTCTATAAATAGATGAGTTCTTATTTCTCCTCTTAAGCACCGTTTGCTAAATGTTTTGGCCCAAAAGTTCAGTCATTCCATGCAAGCATTAATCAATACAGGAGACATTAGTGGTTACTCATTCAGAGGAGATTTGACATTGTTTTTCCTCAGCTTACAAGGAAGGGCAGGGAGTGGTACCTCATAAAGATGAAGGGTCTTTTCTTCTTTTGTATAAGATGCAAATGTTGAAAACATGTGTGATATACATTTCTCTAATGTCAGCCCGCTGCTTTGTGTTGTGAAAGAGAGGCAAAGCCCTGGAGGATTTTAGACTTTGTAAATATAAAATTATCTGCCTTGGTGTTTAAAAAAATAATAAAAGGGACAAAGAGTTGGCAGGTTGCCAGATTACTTACATTACTGTAATAGATTTGCTGACCTCTGACTTGTGCTGTAGAGAAATGTATTGAATTTTTTATAATATCAGATGAGGCAGATCTAAAAAGCTAGTAGACTGAGCACCATTATTTAACTTGAGATTTAGCAAAGCTGAAATCTTTTCAAACCAGCAATTTCATATATGATGATAATTTACCAGCTCACACACTAATAAATCAAGGGTTATAATGCCATTGATTGGTTAATTTTAACTTGGGTTGATTTTTAAGTCTCCTTTATTTTAAAAGGAGGAGAAGAATGAGAAGGAGAAAAAAAGAATCTTGCTTTTCACAGTGACTGAATTTAATAAGAATCTCTGTGATAGCAAAAGGCTCCCCTACTGTTTCTGCTTTGGGGTGGAAAATGTTATTCTTGTATTATTCCTAGGGAAAAATAAAATCTCATGCTGCTACAAATCTTGTGCCTATGAAAAGATGTTATTTTTAATACATGATGGCTCACCTATTTCAGATCCATTTAATGGCATCATAAATAAGCATTTTGCTAATCTGAAATGTGAAATCTGGATAATAATAAAGACCCATTTATCTACCCAGCTTTCAATTGCTCAGACTAGATGTAAATCAGGAGAGGAGGGGAAAAAAATCTCTCTAGATTTACTAATGAATATATTGCTTAGCATGCTCAATACTTTCAGCCTAATACCTAATACCCAGCCTGCATTCCTAAGAGATGCAGGCTATTGAAAGTCTGTCTCCAGTGTAATGAATTCTTTTGGGGCTGGGTGTATTTTTATTTTCTATCTATCCAGTTTGGAAACTGATTAAATCTTTGTAGCATTAAAAATATCTGAAGAATAATCATTCATGAGGCATATGCATATTGCATTATACTGGATTCTTGATTTAATACAAACCTACACAGCCTCCTGCATTAGGCAATGCTGATCTTATATTGGCTAATAGTACGACATGTATGTGGAATGTTGAAATGTTCAGAAATCTTTAATAGCTTTCATCCTTTTGTACTGTAAAAACTTCTAATAATCAAATGATAAGATCATATCCTGTGGGGTAATTGTGTTGTACCATGACAGGATAACTGAAAAAACATTCAGTGAAAATGACACCAAACGGAAATCGCTCTATGAAGCAGCAATTGTTTGTGTGCTGTGTGAAACCCAGCCCTGTTCTTCAGAGCTTAGCTGGTCATATTTCTACTTGTTTCCTTTTGACTGCTGCCTTTCTTGTTTTATTTTGGGAGCCTTTTTTTCCCTGATCCACTATAATTATCTTTCAATGATTTAGCAGGGGGAAAAAAAAACATTAAGTTGACCTTTAGACTAGAATATTCTATCTCTCTTTCTCTTCTCTCTCTTTTTCTCTCTCTTTCTCTCTCTCTCTCCTCCCACTCCCTTCCTCCCTCCCTTCCTCCCCCAACCCCCCTTTCTCTCTCTCTCCTTCTGTGAGCCTTGAACAAGCAGAACTTGTGTTGGGATTCAGTTTTACCTTAGTCATGCCTCTTTCCAGATACAAGAAACATTTAATTCCAGATTTCCTGCTTCTGGCTTTAGGCCTTTGACCGGCAAACTGAAATTTTTTTTTTTTTTTTTACTTTTGTCAGCCTGCCAGCTGCTGAGTTGAGTGAAAAGGAGGGGAAAAAAATACTAAAGGAAAACTAAAAAGATCCAAAATGAAAATGTTGCTCTGCCGCATGAACTTGAAAAATTGTAATATAAAGTTAAAGATTCCTTGGTCGTCCTCTGGAGAGCAGAGTTGGCCCAATCAATACTATCAGAGCCAACTGGGGTTCCTCTAGGGTCCCCCAGTCAGTTCTCTCCTTTTTCCCTCATCCCCCTCCCTACACTCCATTGCCTCCCTCCCCACAATGCAGCAGCGTCTGTCCCTCAAGTGTTACCATCTCTATTAAGTGAATGGAGCTGGGGGAAGGGTAGGGAGGGTGGTGTCCACAAATGGTAACTGTTGGAATACCCAGGCTTCTGAGCTCCTTGGGTTTCCATGACAACAAAACAAAAGTAAAACAAACCTATCTGCCCAACAATAAAATATGTTTTCATTAAATTCAATTTAAAATATTTTTCCAGTTTTAAACATATTCAATGCATTTTGCTCCCGGGCCCCCCCCCCCAAAAAAAGAAGAGGAACCTGTGCCTGCCAATATTAGAAGGAATAAAGTCCTTGGTAGAACAAGGCAGAGAGAAAAAGTATGAGAGGAAAAAGAATCAGGGGGAAGGTCGAGGACTTCACAGATGAGACAGAGTCAATTCAAGTATGAACAAGATTGCTTTTTCCTCTCTTCTGCTTAGTTATGCTTTTTATTATATAAACATTAGCTGCAATATTACAGTGGGAAGCAGGTATCTGGCAGCCATATATTATTTTAGTGTGTCTGCATAGAGAAAGCAGTTTCCAGTTTGAGCAGCTGTAACATGTTTAAACTCAGTTTGTAATGGGATCTGAAGATAACTATTCCCCAAGGGCTGTGTTGATCTTCATGGCTGGCCCACTGCCAGTTATGGGGCTCCAAAGTATTATTCATGCCTCCTTGTCCGAGCATGCTCAGTAAATGGATTTGGTTTCTAATATACTATAAATTTGGATTTGATTTTCCCACAGTTTACTTGATATGTTATCAAACAATGAAATACTTAGGATCACGTCTTTACTTCCAAACCTGAACAGCTGTATGTGTTTAGGTAGCTGAGATCCAGAATGCGGACTTGGAAACCCATTTTAAAATAGCTAACAGTTCTTCTAAATCAGGGAAGTTTTTGCTTGGGTTTAAAATATAAATAAATAAAAACTAGGATTCCCAATACTTGAACAGATTTCTTGTTGTCTATAAATCAAGTACATCTTCTTCATTGAGTCAACTTATCTTATTTAAAACAAATTATGTTGCCGTATTAAAGTTCATATTTTAAAGGCTGAGTCTTGTATTAATCCCACAGTGAGTCATTAATCATACCAAATGCATTATAAAAACTTTAATCACTGAAGTTGAAACTGAGATTGTAATGCAATCCGTGCCTTTTAATTACATCAGCTCTTTTTCCCGTTCAGATCAAGAGCTGGTCGCAAAGGGAACACAGATTAAAACCAGAGCTGTTTGATGTTTCTCTTTTTAAAGCAATTTTATGCACTTTGTTTAAAAAGTTATGTAATTAAAATGCTTGAATTTTTCAGCCCTCTGATTTTTGTGGCTTCAGTGGTTGGTCTGCTTCCTTTTTGCTGGGGCCCTCTTTTATATGGTACTCCCTTTAAATATGGCCATCTTGGCCACACCCAGCTTGTCTCTACTTGCCCTTCTAATCTCAAGTGTTGGGTCTACATTTAAAGATAAATAAAATTTTTAAAATTGAAAATAGGTATAATAAGATTGCAAATTCTAGCTCTAATGAGTGATGTGACCCATGAGCACATTATTTGATCTTTTGGGTTTCAGTTATCTCCTCTGTCATAAAGATAATAATAATAGTCATCATCACCCATGGAATTGTACAAAGTTCTACATAATATACTTGGGCCTGTACTATTCTCTCCTAGAATATAATCTTTGAGTGTGTGGTTCACTGCTATGTCCTGGTGCTTAGAGAACTTCTTGTCACATAGTGGGTGCTTGATAAAGAATCAATTTGATTGTTGAGATGCTGTTGGCACTCAGCCATGGGCTGTTATAATGTCTTCCACTGTAGATGTTTCTATTGCTGTCCGTGGTATACAGATCTACAAAACCAAAAGGAAGTTTGTCTTGCTGAGAGATGTTTAAATGATCAGATACTAATTATTACTAACCAAGCACACTGCCAAACTGTACAAGAACTTTCCAGCATGCATCCATATGATGGAGTCATTCAACAAGTCAATCATACTGTATAGCCTCTTCTACCTGTACTTTTCTTTTCTGGTGCTTCAGTTACCCAAGCCACAATTGAAAAATATTATGTTGAGTCATTCAAGAAAGGGGGGGGCACATCTATGTAACTTTTACCTTGGTATAATGTTATAACTGCTGTATTTTATTATTAGTTATGGTTGTTAATCTCTTACTATGTCTGATTCATAAATTAAACTTTATCAGGTATGTGTGAGTAGGAAAAACACAGTATATAAGTAGAATTCAATCCCCTCCTTGGTTTCAGATGAGAGGAACTACAGATAAGAGGAACTGTTTTACTGAAAAAAGAAAGCAAAGTTTTATAGTGTTGCTGCTCCTGAGTTGGTCAACTGATTTGTCATCTCCTCTGTTCTTCATTTAGATTAATCTTACCTTATGAAAGGTTTATTAAGGGAGAGGAAGATAAGCCCTTGCCTCCAATCAAACCTCGGAAACAGGAGAACACTTCACAGGAAAATGAGAATAAAACAAAAGTATCAGGAGCCAAACGTATCAAACATGAAATTTCAAAGAGCAAGAAAGAAAAAGAGAATGCCCCAAAGCCCCAGGATACAATGGAGGTGAGTAGCCATGCTCCTTAAAAGACCTCGGGATGCCAGGTTTTCTAGAATCCAAATCTGTAGCTGGGCTCCTACCTGACTGGTGGCTGGGTTACAAATTCACAAAGTCTAACCCTTATGGTTCCTAAAAGAGCACCCTCATCCCTACAGATTCTTTCTTTGGGTTGAAAACTGAAATGCAACACATGGTATGGAATGGGATCGGCCAAGTATAGAGTCTAGGAAGAGGAGAACATTCTGGACAGAACTGATAGCAATTGCTCAGACTTTGAGCTAGGAGCAAACACAACAGCCTCTCTAAAACCAAGGCATTCCATTCTGAAGAGGTGGCTCCTTGACTACTCCACAGCTGTTTGTCTGAAGAGATAGTGTGACTTTGGAGGGTTGAGGGAGGAGGGCAGTAGAACTTGCTGTGCTATGTCTCTGTAGGACTCTCATGAAAACTTGAGAAGTGTGTTTCACTCCCATAATTGACCTCCATGCCCTAGCCCCTGGTTGAGACCAATTTAGCAAGATCTTAAGTACATATTGTTTATAGGGGAATTTTGAAGTGGTTCCTCTGAAGCCATTATTATCTCTCATATTAACAGGTAGTTTCTGAACCTTTTAAAACAAGCCCCAGCTCCCACAGCCCCCAACAGCTCTTTAGTAGAAAACCCATTACTGTCAGTGCAGAGCTAGTCATTGAGGCTGGTCTGGGCTCTGTTTCAACATGAATTTTAAAAACTTAGCAGCCACATTTGGAGACAGCATGTTCTAGGATTCAACCCCCGAGGGAATTTTGGTGCTGATATTAAACACCCTCTAAAAATCAGGTTTATAATGAACACATAAGAGACTCCCTAATTAAACATTAGTTTCACACACACACACACACACACACACACACACACACACACACACACACCCTGAACTAGATTTTAATTTACTCTACAGACTTCTTACTTGTAAGAAAATAATACTAATACCAAGAGGGGAAATTTAGTTTTTGTGTATATCTTTTATAATTTATCATTCTTTTAAGTATTAGTAACATAAAAAGGAAGGGGGTGGAGAAAAAGCAATGCAGACTTCTAAACATCTGCAAGTTTGTAACATAAATGGCCAAAAGCAAGGAAATTCCATGTTAAGGCTTACATTCCATTCTTCCTTTATCCTGTTAGCCTGGTGATTTATTATAGGGCTCTGGATCAGTGAGTTCTACTAGATACCATATGCAAAATGCTGCCAAAGCACAAGTGGACAAACTGAGAGCTTAGGGGCCAGCTGAACTCTGAATGCTCCATTTGCCGAATGAAGTTTAAAACAATTGATTTGTGAGCTTTAGGAGGATCCTTAGTTCATGTGTGGAGTCATCAGCTAGAGAAAAAGATTATTCCTAAGGGACGAGACTTGCTCCCCAGAGTCAAGAAAAACCCTGTCAGCTCTCGGGTCCCTATTTCCCAGAGACTAACTGTTGTCTTTCAGGGAATGAGTTATAAGTATATGGAGTTTCAGTTTGTCTTGTAGAGTTATCCATAGTATCCAGGATGTCCCACCACTTTCAAGATTCTAGTAAGAATCACTTACCATGTCTAGGAGAGACCCATGCTATTGACTAGATATATTTCTGACGTGACTGTCTTTGGAGATTGGGGTTTAGATTGAATTGTCATTTTTGTTTTTGTGGTGTTTTTTTTTAACTTTTATTGTTGTGCTTTTGTTTGTTGCTTTTGTGCCCGGCCTGGGGCTTGAACTCAGGACTTGGGCCCTAAACCTGAGCCTTTTTGCCCAAAGAAGTGCACAACCACTTAAGCCACAGCTTCACTTCCAGCTCTTTGGTAGTTCATTGGAGGCAAGAGTCTCACTTACTTCCCTGTCTGGCTTCCAACTGTGATACTTAGATCTCAGCCTCTGGAGTAGTTAGGATTACAGGCACAAACCAGTAATGCCCGCCTTATTGGTGGTCATTTATTTTATATGAAATGCTGAACTCAATGGAGACAGGAGGGATGATAAATTTCTTTTAGTCAATTAGCCCATCTTTAGATATTTGGATTGCCCACTGCATAGTATGAAGCTACCATTTCATACTTAACATCCTGAAGTAGCTCATAAAAGACTACTTTGTAAAAAGAGCCTTTTGCCCTTTTCTGCCTATCTTTCAAAGCCCCCAATCCCATTTTATAACCAGAAGTGTAGGGCTGCAGTATAACTGAAGGCCAAGGTCACAGAAATGTCAATGGAACTGAGTATCTCCCAACCATACTTCAAACTATAGCACCACTAGGGTAACAATTAAATGTAATTTGCTTTTGCACTTACTCATTTTTCTTGTATTTTCATGTAACAAGAAGCTCAAGAGACCAATGATGATTATTAATGTAGAACAAGCCGTGGTATTTGTACTAGAAAAGGCAGCTATTAGTGAACAAAGCTGGGAAGGACAGGCACTTTGCTACAAAGCTGGGGCATACTTCAGTGGGTTTGAGGAACGATACTTAGGATTTTGTTCCTAAATATCCCTAAACCAGCATCTTCAGCCTCACTCAGAGATACAAATATGGATAGCATTTCTCTTCTTAACAGGGAGGAACAAACATGGAGGGTTGAGATTAGCGCAGGGTAGGAGAGACCAACTCAGTATCCTTTTTCTTCAGTGACTGTTCCAATAAGATATGTTAGGGCCGAATGATGGCCATTAGAAAAGGCTCAGCAGCCAGCTTGGTCACATATGTAAAGTTAAAATGACCCTTTAAGGTTAAAGCTTACAAAGCTACATAATGCAATAAAAGGGTGGAATTTTTGCCCCCAACCTTCTGTGAATAGAGACACAGACAAGGCATCCTTATTATTAACTAAAACTTTTTATGGGAATGAACAGAAAAGCAATACTTGACAATTCAGATGTAATAACAATGAAGTTTTCTCTACCATAGAAGGACTTAGATATCCTCTATGCAGATTCTATCCGCAACTTCTTTCATATCTTAGCATTTGCTTCATGCCATATGATGCTGAGTAGGAATTATTAACACCTCACCATCACTAATTTTCAGTGCATCTGTCCTAGTGAACCCATTAGGAAGGGATTTGCTCTTTCAAAGAGAAGCAAAGAGTCCATTTGTTAGTTGTTATTGACGTGGGGTTGGTTAGATTTTTGAAAGAGAGATGCTTTAAAAAAATATTTCTCAGAAGTGTCATAAAACACAACATGTAATTTAAAATCCATTTGGATAATTGACTGATTTGACAAGAAGACAACCTTAGAATTAAAGTATATATTAGAATCAAGGAGTGATGTGATTGTATACCACCATCACATAATACTTTGCTATTTTGATAGGTGTCTCCTAAGGTACTAGAGCGAATATGCATATTTGCCTAATGTTTCTGTAATTTAGATTTCTTTGTTTAGAGCCATGATTGGGGAGTAATAAAACCTTACAGAAACTCAGTGAGCTGATTGACAACCTGTTTTCAAGGGAAACTGCTGTGTGTGATATTTTATTTCAAAGCAGAGCATGTCGGTGTATTTGGTTTGCTTCTGACTATCTTCTGAAATATTTTATCAGGTGTCATCAGAACAAGAGAAGGAACAAGAGACTTTAAACCCGAAAAGTGTCACTGAGCCTCTCCCAGTAGCAGACATAAAGAAAAAAACAGAGGGGCTCCAGGATTTTGCATCGAGACCCCTGGCCGCCCGAGCAGAGCCAGGGAAAGACAGTGAAGCTGACCAAGGTTCCAACAGTGAGAAGGAGACCGAGGAGGCCGGAGAAAAGGGCTCTGTACCCCAGCTCCCCAACACACCCCTTGCCACTGAAAGAGATCCACCCCCAACCCCTGTGGTTGGCAAACCATCCCTCGCCTCTGCCAGCACCCTGGTGGACTCGAAACAAGAAGCCAAACCTTGCTGTTTGACAGAAAGCCCTGACAATGACCTCCAAGATGCATCCTTTCCCAGCTTCCCCGCCACCCAACCATCACTGGCGAGCCAGAATGAGGTCGAAGACGACAAGCTCCCTGCCATGGCAGATTACATTGCCAACTGCACTGTGAAAGTGGACCAGCTGGGCAGTGACGACATCCACAATGCACTGAAGCAGACCCCCAAGGTCCTTGTGGTCCAGTCGTTTGACATGTTCAAAGACAAAGACCTGACTGGACCCATGAATGAGAACCATGGACTCAATTACACGCCTCTGCTCTACTCCAGGGGCAACCCGGGCATTATGTCCCCATTGGCCAAGAAAAAGCTTTTATCTCAAGTGAGTGGGGCCAGCCTCTCCAGCAGCTATCCCTATGGCTCCCCACCTCCTCTGATCAGCAAGAAGAAGCTGATTGCCAGGGATGATTTATGTTCTGGTTTGTCCCAGGCCCACCACAGCCAAAGCACTGACCCCATGGTGGTCAGCCGGCCATCTGTGATTCAGCACGTCCAGAGCTTCAAAGGCAAGCCCTCAGAGGACAGAAAGAGCATCAATGACATCTTTAAGCACGACAAACTGAGTCGATCGGATGCCCACCGCTGCAGCTTCTCCAAGCATCACCTCAGCTCCTTGGCTGACTCCTACGTCCTGAAGCAAGAAATGCAGGAGGGCAAGGAAAAACTATTAGACAAAAGGGCGCTACCCCATTCCCATATGCCTAGCTTCCTGGCAGACTTCTACTCGTCTCCCCATCTCCACAGCCTCTATCGTCACACCGAACACCATCTTCATAACGAGCAGACATCCAAGTACCCCTCGTCCAGGGACATGTACAGGGAATCGGAGAATGGTTCTTTTCCTTCTCATAAACACCAGGAAAAGCTCCATGTAAATTATCTCGCATCTCTCCATCTGCAAGACAAGAAGCTGACCTCGGCAGAAGCCCCTACAGATGATCAGCCCACAGATCTGAGCCTTCCTAAGAACCCACACAAACCAACTGGCAAAGTCCTGGGCCTGGCCCACTCAGCCACAGGACCCCAGGAAAGCAAAGGCAGCTCCCAGTTCCAAGTCATCAGCAGTCAGAGTCGAGACTGTCACCCTAAAGCCTGCAGGGTATCTCCGATGACCATGTCAGCCCCTAAAAAATACGCAGAATCACTTTCAAGATCAGGCAAACCTCACCACGTGAGACTGGAGAATTTCCGAAAGATGGAAGGCATGGTCCATCCCATCCTGCATAGGAAAATGAGTCCTCAGAACATTGGGGCAGCGCGTCCCATCAAGCGCAGCTTGGAGGATTTCGACCTGGTGATTGCTGGGAAAAAGGCCCGGGCTGTGTCTCCTCTGGACCCATCCAAGGAAATGTCCGGGAAGGAGAAGACCTCTGAGCAGGAGAGTGAGGGCAGCAAGGCAGCCTATAGTGGGCATTCAGGGGGTGGATCAGAAGGCCACAAGCTTCCCCTCTCCTCCCCTATCTTCCCAGGTCTGTATTCTGGGAACCTGTGCAGCTCGAGCCTCAATTCCCGGCTTCCAGCTGGATATTCTCATTCTCTGCAGTACTTGAAAAACCAGACTGTGCTTTCTCCACTCATGCAGCCCCTGGCTTTCCACTCGCTTGTGATGCAAAGAGGAATTTTTACATCACCCACAAATTCTCAGCAGCTCTATAGACACTTGGCTGCGGCCACACCTGTGGGAAGTTCCTATGGGGACCTTTTGCACAACAGCATCTACCCTTTAGCTGCTATCAATCCCCAAGCTGCCTTTCCATCTTCCCAGCTGTCCTCCGTACACCCCAGTACAAAACTGTAAGCACTGCTCTGCCCAGAATCTCCAAATGACCCGCCTACTGGTGGAGCTTCACAGCTAATCCTGGGGTGATGGCTTGCAGAGTTAGAAGTTAGTATTCCTTCTAATCTGGGGGGGGGCATATGATGAGTCCCCAGCCATAGAAGCCACATGGGGATGTGAACCTGCCTGATTTTTCTGGGACAACTACAGCCTGGCTGGTCAGTCTTGACCCCATCCAACACGGATGCCCTGGTACCTCTAGATCTTGTGTTTTTGCGTCTGGGTCTTTCTGAGGAGATTTGTGTATATCCAGGAAGAAATTAAGGCATCCCATCGGAGTTTGGATGATCAGAAAACAACCTGGGCAAAGACAGGGCCAGGCTTTTCAAAGCGAGGGGCAGAAAAAAGACTGCAAAACATAGCCAACGGTTGTCCCTCTTTCTATTAAAAAAAAATAAAAAAAACTCTCCAAGTTCAATCAATGCAATGTATAGAGAAACTTCAATAGATCTTTCATTTTGACACTATTAAACAATCCAGAGAAGTAAACACTGTTAAATGAACTGTATATATTTGCTTCTTCAATCTACCAATATCATTGTTTGCTCACCTAATTTATATACAGGAAGTTCCATTTTTCTCCTAGATCCTCTTGTTCCCCTCCACCACTCTTTATCCTTTTTTTTAAAAAAAATTAAACAGTATAACTTTTGTGTTAAAGGTCCTTTGTTTTTGTTTTAGGTTTAGTTTTTTTTGTTTGTTTGTTTGTTGTTTTAAAGGCTGACTGACTTTCCAAGTTGTTGTAATTTTTCCACATCTTACCCTTTTGAGCAGCTTTGGGTGGTCAAGTTATTGTTTACAAATTGAAGCAACTGAGTCTAGTGGAACAAATGAAAATGAAACAATCGGGCACACAGTGGTGCAAAGAAGGTTCCTTTTTTGCAAACCTGCAACTGCCAGGTTTTGTTCCTTATATACAGCAGAGTTGAAAGAGTGTACACACTGCTTACCCAGCCAAATGCTTTCCTTTGAAGTACTGGGTTATGTGAAAATATCGAGCATTTTACTATCCTTATCTAGGCTGTGAAACTGTCCTGCATACCAGAGGAATCACACAAACCAAAACTTCACTGGCATCAAACTACCGAATAACAACAGAATTGAGAAGACATACCTATGGGCTGCACAGGTATTTTAGGAATTTCAGAACTTAGAACAGGAGCCAGAATGGCTTACATTGGTGTTGGCACTGCTCCCATTCAATGATGTGGGAAATGGGGTTGGGAAGAGGATGGAACTCAACCGTCCAGCAGGAGGAGGAGCAACTGAAGGCTACTGGCCAGCTTCCCTAGACCATGGCCTGTTGAGTTCTAGGCAGTTATTGCTTCATCAACTGGCTTTTGACATTCCCATGAAGGCTCTTCCTTCTCTGGGAATAATTAGTATACTGGATTATCTATTTCCAAAGAGTTATCCTCTTTGGGTGCACGGGGTGTGAGTTTCGTGTGCACACACATACAAGGTGGTTAATGTAGGTTTTTTTGCCACCTGGAAGTTCCATCCACTGACCAGGTTTTTTGTTGTTGTTGTTTTGTTTTGTTTTTACTGTAGAAAGTGAATGGTCAAGCTGTTCGTGCAATCCAAAGAGGGGGAGAATACTTACTGCTATTCTCGCCACTTTATTCCATTTGCTCCTGAGCTGTAACAGCAAAGTGGACACCTTTCCTAGTTTGAAAGTGGATCGATAGTGGATTTTCTTTCCCATCCCACCCACCCCTGCTGAAAAATGCTTTGACCAAGTCCCCAGCCCACTCTCCCCCTCTTCGTCCAACACTACCAGTAGACTATAGAACCATAGTTAACCAAGTCTTTTACCTCTGAGATATTTAAGTCTATGAAAGTTGATGACAATTTTCAACTTCTAAATAGGTAACAAATAGGTAACACGACTGAAAATCTAAGCAAAACCAATAACAGTGAAACTGCGGCTCTTACACAAAGCCATGCATGCCGTGCTTTTGTATTGAAAAATGTCTCCATGATATGAAGCCAAATATTTCATGTAACATACTTAACTATCCAAAGGTGGAAACAAAAGAATGTAGAGATCCAGTGTTAAGAGTTCCATTTGCTTCAATTAATTATTTACCTTCCTGTGGAATAATATATATATGCATATATATTTAATAGAACCATAGATAGACTAGTAGAATTTAGATTATAAATGTGTGAATGCAGATTATTCTGCTATTGCACAAGAATGAGGAGGGGTGGGGTGGAGAATCTCAATTCCAGCTGGCATCACACTGGCCAGGACACATACAGAAGAAAAAAAGTTGCACTAGATTGAGAGGTCACAGAATCAGAGGACATGGAAGAAAAGTGAACTCTGGTGACTCCGAAGTTGACATGGGCTAGATCTGATGTGGTTCCTGTGAGTTCATTTCTCAAAAGAGAATGAGGCCTGATTGTCCCCGGTGGAGCTCACCTCTCTATTTGGAATATAGGGTGTTTTGTTTTTTTTCCCTCTGCAGTGATTTCAGTGTGGTTTCATCATGTTGGAATTTGATCACACCATTTTCAAACAATGTTAACATAGTCCAGCTTTTGTTTTGCTCATCTCTTCCGAGAGGAGACTTGCTTTTCTGTCTGAAGAAGCTCATGGCCTCGCCAAAACATCAGGATAAATAAAGAGAGATGAGGGGTATATGTTCCCAACAGAAGCTGTATGCTATTTGTTTTAAAACTCTGAACAGAGATCTTGGAAATCTTTCAAAAAACATTGAATTCTTCGTTGGCTGAGAACCACATTTTTTAAAAGTCTTAAATAGGGCTTTGTTTGCATTGTTTGAGTTCAAGGGGCCTTATTATTGAATGGAATTGCACAAGTCTGTCTTTGTGCAATCAAACCATTGTTATTGGTGGTTCTGTAAAGGAAACTGGAATCTAATTGGCATTGGAGCCATAAATTTATTTACTGAGTGTAGCTTCCAAGAAATGTTGCAATTCAAAATGCACAAAGTCTATGATTTATTGGAGATTCAGAGATTCCAAATAATAGTTTTCAAAAACCTTACCATATGAACTTCTGGTCCAGCTTTTGGCAACTCAATATTTTTTTAATTTACTTTTAATTAAAAAAAGAAAAAGAACCAGCCCAACCAAGTTCTAGAGCTAAGTATTATTCTATGAATGATTTTGAACTTGGAATATTTGCCACAGGACTGACTTATTTATTTACTAGCTAGAAGCTCTTTTAAGTTCGCTTGTTTATCAGGGCATATACAGAAGGGTTTCTTCAAACTCAAATGCTGACTTTACAACTTTCTGACCTGGTGCATGAATTCTCAAGTACTGTATTTCACTGTGTTAGTGTGTCTGATGGACATTTTGAGGTGATCCCACAAAAGAAAAAAAATATTTTGTGTAGTGTGCCTTCAAAGAGAACCATTTATTTCTCTTCACTTGTCCCACAAAGTCACATTTGGTGGTGGTCGGCCAAGTCCCCTCTGGTCTGATTTTACTCTTGTCTCAATTTTAGAGAGAAATGGGAATGATTTCACCCTGGTGAGACGCACGCATTGCAATCATGATCTTGAGCACTAAAACTCCAGTGCTGACTGTTGATGTATTTGATATTTCTGCTTGTCTCCCCATGGTTGAATTATGTCTGAAGAATAGCAGCATAATCTCTTGGCTGTTTATACTTTTTTAAACTTTACTGTGTTGTAAATATTGTATACTTTTGGTGATTCCAGCTATGTAACCTCTATGCTCTGTAAGGTGATGATTTGTATATAGTACCATGGCCCAGTGATATTATAGAGTTTCCCAATGGAGAGGTTATTGAGTAACCTTTGCATTAGTTTAAACACTACCAGAAGAATGCTGAGCCAACTATAAACACTCAATTTTGTATGTTTTCCAAATTGTACTTATTACTGCTTTTGATACTGTATTACGTGCCAATAGTTTCCCAATCACATAGCAGGCAAGAGATATTTTGTACTTTTTGATCCACTGTAATATTTAATAAAAAATGTTACTATCTGTTTCCTTTTGTCTGTTTGTCACTTCTTCCTGAGTGGCCCTGTGGGACAGTCCACCTTTGGGTCTCTAACTGGAATGATGATGATGAAGAAGAAAAGGATGAAGGATGTTCAGTCAGTTACCATATGTTATCTCTAATCTTCACAACCTCATGTGAACATGCTGTGTCCATTTTACTGATGAGAAAGCTGAAACAAGCATAGCAACTTGCCCATGAGTAACAATTGACCAGGTTGGGACTTGAATCCAGGGCTTCCACAAAAGTTCCTATTGATCAGTCAACAAAGGTGTACTCATGTCTCAATTGGCAGATAATACTATTCGGTGGTCAAAATACAATGGCAAGCAAAAGATAAATATCTCTGAAACTTAAATCTCATAGGAAAGAGTTCATCAAGTAGACACCCCTGTATATGTAAAACCTCAACCTGACCTAGTTCTGGGGTAGAAGAGTTCCATATCTAAAGTGACACATGCAGAGGAAGTGGTGACTAAACTGATACATGGATGATGAGCATGAGCTGACTAGGTAAGAAAGAATTGGGAAAAGAGTCATTCAAGCACATGGTAAGATGTGTGCAAAGGACCTGAGGCAGGAACCTGTTTGTCTTCTTATAGGGGGAAAAGCCTTTGTGGCATGATTGCCACGTTGAGGTTAGGTGAGATTAGAATGCCCCAAGGAACACAGCTTGTTGGTCTTTATCCAAAACAAGAAGAGAGATGAAGTAGGGGGTGACGTGATCAGGTTTGTCTTTTCCAACTCCACTCTCCAGAGGGCTACTGCCTGCAGGCATGGTGAGTGGCCTGACATCAAGGCTTTGACGAAGCTGGTGGAACAGAATAGTAGGCATGGTTCAGAGTTACTTGGGAAGAAAAATGTACAGCTTCGGTGATGATTAAGGGAGACAACTGATGGTAGAATAATCAGGAAGGTGAAAACTGTAGGAAAATAAACCTAGTGGCGATAGACAAAGATTTCTAATTGTTCCCTTGATCTTCTACCTCCACGAATTTCATTGGCTTTGCTTAGCTTTGTATATTAGTTGAAATGAGGCATTTATAAGGTAGCATGCTGTGGTTTTTCTGTATAATGAGATGCAGAGTTGAGGAAGGACGGAAAGACAAGGATGGGGACAGGACCTGGGAAACAGCCTTGGGTTAAGACTCTACCACTTGATTGGGAGGGCGTTTGAGTAAAAAGAGGAGCAAGCGTAGAAAGCATGTCATCTGAACTCTGAAGGAGAAAGAAACCTACATTTTAGGCTGAGCACCTAAAATGGCTCACACTTGTTATCCTACCGCCTCAGGAGGCTGAGATCTAAAGATCATGAATCGAAGCCCAGCACAGGCAAGAAAGTCTATCAGAGTTTTATCTCCAATGAATCACCAAAAAGTCAGAAGTTAAGCTATGACTCAAATGGCAGAGCATTGGCCTTGAGCCAAACAATCAAGTGAAAACAAGAGGCGTTCAAGCAGGACTAGAAATAAAACAAACAAATATATACACAAAAAACCAGAAACCTACATTTTGACAAAAAGGCACAGGACCCTTTTGTTCATTTTGGCTGATTCTGAAGGCCTCCTCATCTCTCTAGGTTCAGCATGAACTGCTAGGATAGGAAGTTTGTACTGCCCTCTACTTTCAGGCTGTCATCCGTTTATTAATACAGGAACCAGTTCCTTGGTTCCTGGGCCCTCATTCTAATGCATGCGCACCTCACGTCTTAGTACATCAAAGGACCATTGGTCCATCTCTGACACATTCGGGTTTGCGCATGTGGCTCCCATATTTGATTCATACACAACAGGAAACATCATGACTTATCTATTATTAACAGGCATGGTTGGCAAATATTGTTGGGAAAGGATGCTGCTTTTGCTAAAGATGTCCCTCACAGAGCAAAAAGCAATGAAAACGACCAGTGATACATTCCAGGAAAGTGGCCAAAGTGGACAAATGTTCTGTGTCCGATAGTGATAAGGAAATAGACAATTTGTTTTTATATCAACAAGTACATGAGTGGCAGAGAAGTGAAAGAAAG
This sequence comes from Perognathus longimembris pacificus, assembly GCF_023159225.1. Lineage (NCBI taxonomy): Eukaryota > Metazoa > Chordata > Mammalia > Rodentia > Heteromyidae > Perognathus > Perognathus longimembris. The sequence goes on from NC_063162.1 coordinate 39,853,470, forward strand.
TATAGCCTTCTCTGATTGACCTAAGAGTGTAGAAAATCACATTCATTTAGGCTTCCTTCATTCAAAATTCCAGAATGTTCCAATTTCCAGGTAGATTCCCAGAATTAAGAACATTATGAAGCATTTAACCTGCTTCAAAGAATAAAGAATGTTTAACCATGCTGCCCAAAGTCCTCTGTGTGAGTAGTGGGCTGTTCTCTGAGAACTTGAATACCATTATGTGGATTCTTGTTGTAACTCACTCTAGAGCACAGATGTCTAAGCAAACTTCCTGGAATGGAAAAATTGAAGAATTCAGTAGCCTGTAGGTCAGTGTGGCTACTGAGAACTTCAAATGTGTTTAGTATGGCAGAGGAACTATTTCATTCTCTTTAGTATGGATTTAAACAGCCACAGGTTGCTAGTGGATATTTCCTAGGACAATGCAGATCTAGAAGTCCCAGCTGGCCACTGCACATATAGACTTAGCCTCAGTTACAGAGAGGTCAGTATGTGCTCAATAACTTAACACAGCAAAGGAGGTGACATGGTGCCTCTTCTTGGGGAAAAAAAAAAACAACAAACGTGTTCATTAGGACTGATAGTTGACCTTATACTATTTTTCATTCAGGATTTACACCTACACACTTAAATACTTACTAAATGATCAAGTACATCATTGAGCAAGCATTATGAGATGCCTGCTATTACAGGAGTTTGGCACCCACAGCACAGCCTTCTATAATACCAAATATGCTTGGGTGAAGTTTGACTGCAACTCTCAGGAAGTCTGGGAAATGTTAGATGTGACGAGGAGGGTTCTCGGAGTGAGAGATGACCAAGTGGGAAGAGGAAGAACTAGAGCCCATGGAATGTATGTGTAGTAAACATATCTTTAGTGCTCTAGTGCCAGTTCATCAAACCTGAGTCTAGTGCTTCATGCCTCTTTAACACATGAGATCAATGCCAGATAATAATTGTAATTGGCTATGTTTTATTTGGTATTAATTCATCAGATCCTCATAACCTTCCATGAGTGTAAAGACAATATTGATTCCTACTTTACAAATGAGGAAAACAAAGCACAATTAGCTTCTCATTTCCAGTCAAAATGAGCAGAGGTTATCCTTTGCACCAAAAAATTCCCTTTTGCCTTGAGTTTGTTCTTATCCTGTTCATCTCCTTCTGTAGTTCCCATTCCAATCCTGAAATGCCAGTGAGTAGCCAAAAGCAATGAGTCATAGAAGCCTAAGGTTGTTTGTCAATGAATGAGACTGGAAAAAAATAACCAGAGATAATAAGAAAAGATCAATCTGTAATATTAAAAAAGAAAAAAATAAAATGATGAAGTAGACCTTTTAAATTACAAAATAGTACTAGTTTTATATTTAAAAATTGTTAAATGTGAATGAAAGAGGTTGATTACGAAAAGAGGTAGAAATGAACAAAGTTTTCTCAAGAAGAAATACAAAACTTATATAATTACAAATCTATAAGAAGACAAGAGGTCAGAGGCATGGCTCCATTTGTAGAGTGCTAGCCAAAGAGCCAAAGCATCAGGTACCAAGTTCTAGTCCCAGACTCAGACTAAAAACAGAGAAAAGAAGGCAAATATTTGTCATCAAAAAACACCACAGCCAGATGATTTTAGGACTGCTTTAGGGAACTGAAAAAAGAAGGAAAGATTGCCAATTCTTTTTTATGACTTTGTAACTTAATTACCTAAAACTTACAATGGATAGTGAAAGACAGAAAACATAGAGACCAATCAATACTTATAATGAGATACAGAAATGATGAGTAAAACCCTAGCTATAAATCATATGCTTATGTAAGTTTATGCGTACAAACACATACATATATGCATACGTTAAAACAACATTTTAAGTGTCTTATAAACTTACACCCTAATAGTTTATTCTAGAAATACAAAAATGATGTATATTAGACAGTATGCTAGTGAAATAAGATGTTAAACTGTCTAGAATAAAACTAAATTATATCTTTTCCCTAAACATACTGATGAGTTCCAAGTGGATTACGTATTATATAATATGAAACCATAAAACTGCTATCTTGAAGAGAAAATTGCAGAATCTTTTATATATCCTGAGATAAGAAAAGCCATTCTAACCATGACTCAACATTGCTTTGCTATCCATTGATCAACAGATTGATCATTACCTACATAAAAATAACTCTTCCATGTGCAAAAATTAAATGAATTCAAAACATTTATTTTATTTTGGGAATGACTATTTGCAACTCAATACAAAGGGATCATTTTTTTAATAGATAAAGGGATGCTAGAAATCAAGAAAAAGAGAAAATGACAATAACATGTTCAAATGTTAAGTGTAAAGTTGAATTACTATTTTAGTTCAGAGAATTTTGACAAATGGGTTCAACCACATAGCTGTTCAACAATATCCCCAGGAAGCTGAGTCAAGGGCATCCTGGACACTGAAATCAATGGATGCTTAAGTATCTAATACAAGTGGTATAGCATTTGCCTATTATTTACACACATTCTCTTATATACCTCAAACTGTTTCTACATTACCCCTGACACCTAATGCAACACAATGCTATTCAAATAACTGTTAGACTGTATCTCTTAGGGAATCAGGACAAGAAAAGAATGGTTGCATGTGCAATTATCTTCTTTGTCAAACATTTTCACCCCCATTTGTTGAGCCTGCATTGTAGCATCCACTAGTGTGGGCAATGCAATTGTCTTCATAGCCAAGAATAACAACAACAAAAATAGCACACTTCCATCCTCACCAAATGATTACTCACAACACTTCACAGCCAATTACCTCATACTGACCCAGAAGATAAACACTATTTCTACCATCAGAGATTCATTTTCCTTGTTTTAAGTATTCTTTTAAAATTGGAAACACTAGGATCTTTTACTATCACATTATTGCTTTTGCTATCATGTCCTGTGGTTCAGCTGCCATGTGATGGCAATCTAATAAAATGCATAAATAAAAGGTATGAAGTTTAGAGAAGACAAAACAACATCAAGATTTTTGTAAACAATGATTGTTCATCTGGAGGACCTAAGAAAGTTTATGGATACATCATTAGAATAAAAAAGAGAGCTCAGCACACTAGCTGGATATAAGATCAAAACACCAGCCAGATATGAGTGGCTCTTAACTGGAATCTCAGGAGGCTGAGATCTGAGGATTAAGGTTCAAATCCAATCTGGGTAGACAACTTCTGAGACTTTTATCTTCAATTTGCTAGCAAAAAGCCATTAGTGGAGATGTGGTTCAAGTAGGAAAGTGCCATCCTTGAGCTAAGCAAAGGGAGAGTTCAAGGCTCTGACTTTAAGGCAGAGGTCCTGAGTTCAAACCAGAGGCTTTGAGTCCAAGCCCTAGTAATAGCACAAAGTAAAAGACAAACAAGCCAAAATCTATAACATTTTTATCATCAGCAACAACTGATATTTAAAAAATCCACAACAACGACAATAAATCCAAAATGGGCCTAAGATTAAACCCAAGAAAATAATTTGGAAGGCAATTTAGCAAAATGCAGCAACACTGTAGATGTGCTTGCTTTTATTAAATCTCAGCAGAACACTTGCAGGTGTATAAGCCCTCACACTCAAGTGAGAGCTGCGATGGGGTATCTGGTGCATGACTCCTTCTCAACACATGAGACAATAACATAACACATAAGACAATGCCAACGTTTGTCAGTGCAGCATGGATAATTAAATAAACAGAATAAAATGCAGTGATTATATTTAATCTCTACATAACAATGTAAAGAAGTATGAAAAAGGTTCACACAGTCTGAATCAAAGCCCTGGAACTAGCAAAAGACAAAAAAAGCTATGTTTTTTATGCTGAAAATAACACAGACATATTATGTAACAGAAAACAATATTCTGAGTTTTAAGCTAAAACTGAAGACATAAAAATGTCATTTTTGTGTGGCAGGCTGCTTTAAGTTGCAATCCAAAATGTTCACTATTGACTCCACTGTGAGAGGGCTAGCATGAGAGGTCTGTTTCCAACCTGGAGAGAGGCAGTACCCCAAGATTGAGGTCTAGAGGGTGTGTACAGTGTGAAAAAGACAACAACCAATGTATTATAAGAACAAATGGGGAGATGTCAAAAGGGACATAGAGAAAGCTTTTAGAAGGAAGTGTCTGTTGGGCAAAGATGTGTGTCCATTAAATTTTTCAAACAAGAGAGCATGCGATGTTCTAGAAACTGAGACAGAGAGAGATGGACAGGGAGAAAGAGATGCAAGTGTATACACACACAGAGGAAAATGGAGAAGATGAGGAAGAGAAGAGGAGGAGGAAAGGGAGGAGGGGGAGGAGAATGAGGAAGTGGAGGAGGAGGAATACCAATAGGAACATGAATAGGAATAGGAATGGGAATAGGAATAGGAGGAGGAGTAATCATGGCTTGGAGGAGGAAGCAAGACTTTCTCTGGAAAGAATATGAGAAGAAAAATAGCAATATATGAACTTACAGATTTGACTTAAAACCAGAGCACAGACATACACAAAACAGTCAAATATTGGTTAAATCAATGACTTACAAACCTATGGAATAGTTTACATTCAAAACAGAATACCAGGGCCAGGAAACCAAGAGAACCAACTGAAAACTGTAAGAAACAAAGAATTTTGAGGAGAGATGAACCAAAAGATCTCTCTGTCTCTCTCTACTCTGTATCTCTCTCTGTGTGTCTCTGTGTCTGTCTGCGTCACCCCCCCCGTGTGAGTGTGTGTATAATATATATACATATATTATACATATATATTATAATTCTACCTAAACCATAACTTGTTAGAAATTGTGGTAAAAGATCCCATTTAAAATTGGAACCCCAAGGATCTGATGGATAAATGTAAGGAGTAATTTTCAGGACTTTTTATTAAAAATATTCTAATAATCTAGGAACTAATTCAAAAAGACTTAATATGAAGAGACAAACTATGGTCTTTGACAGAAAATTATCATTTCCTCCCAAATTATTTTAAAAATTGAAATAAATCCCAACTGAAATAGCAAATTTTGACATATTAGCATGAGCTAACATAATATTAGTTCATTTATAAAAACTAATTACACAGATTAATCAGAAAATTCTTGGAAATGAAAAGAATGTGAAAAATTAGCATATTCTGATAACTAAAACTATTATAAAGTATAATAATGAAAATAGACTGGTATTGGGGAAAAATTAGACCCAGAAATAAGAATAATGACTGGGCATGGTGTTACAACATGGAGGTTGGGTTCAAAGGTAACCTGGGCTACATAGCAAGACCATGGCTGACTACAGAAAGATAGAAACACAGAGAGACTGAGACACAGAAAGAAAGAGTGTGAGAGAGAGAAGAGGAAGAGAGAAGGAGGAAGAGAGGGAGGAGGAAGGAAGAGAGGAAGCAAGAAAGAGTTCATAAATAGAGCAAATTTCTATGAGAACATAAGAAATGCTGACACTTCAAACAATAAGAAAAGGTGATTAGTAACCAATTCATGTAGGTATAGGGTCAACAGCTAATTGGAGGGAAAAGTAAAGCTAGGTCCCTATTTAATTATTATATTATATTAATTTCCAATGGATCAACAATTTAAATGCAAATTTAGGAACTATAAAAGTTCTGGAAATCAATCCTCAACCTTAAAAAACATGTAAAAGAGATGTAAGAATCTGAGAAAACTAAGTGGCTAAATTCATGCTGATGGCATAGGAAAGACCTTTCTTAGAAGGACTCAAACCCAGAAGCCACAGTCAAAAAGATTGCTATCTGATGGTGTAAAAGTTGTGATGGGGAAAGAGAAGTGACTGCTGGGAACACGTCTATAACTCACAAGACAGGAAAAAGACTCATTTGTTTCATTTTTAAAAAGCTCGCACAAACCAAAGAAGAGAAAGGAGGAGTAAGCCTAAAACGGAGAGAAAATGAACAAAGTATTTAAGGAGGCAATTACAAAAAAAGTGAAAATAAGTAGTCAGTGAATACTAAACATGTGCTCAATATTACTCATAGAAATGTAAATTAAACAGCGATTTGAGATTGTAAGAAGCTACAGAGCTGAGGCTCTGTTCCGAGAAGGTCAGGAAGACACAAGCATTGTGAGACCCTGAGCTGGGGCAGTGGCTGGTGGCTTAGATCCATGCTGAAAGGAAACTTGGCAGACTCAATCTAATTTTAAAGCTAAGTATCATTTTACATAACAATTACTCCGCTAGGAGTTTGCCTATATAAATGCACCTACAGATATTGCTAAAGAGATATGTACGAATGTGTTCCCAATAGGATTGTTTGTGCTAGAAAAAAAAATAGAAGTAACCTACCAAAAAAGGATTTAGCTGCATATTGTATAAGGTCCCAATATGGAGGATTAGTATGCAGATTTGAAAAAGAATGAAGTATTTTTTGTATGCTCAGGGAAAAAGGTAGAAGATGGTATGTACGGAATCATGCTTTTGCTGTCAATTTTATAGGAGAAAGTAGACATGCAGATATTCATATTGGCATATGCACAGGCAAATTTTCTTGAAACAACAAAAAAAATCTGTAGCTACTTTTGTGACAGTCATAGAGCTTAGGTATGAAGCTTTTATATCTTTTACTATACTTGACCTATATATGTATAGATATACATATGTATGGACATGTGTGCACATATATATATATGTATATATATATATACTGGTCTCTCTCTCTCTACATACATATATATATATATTTATTTATATATACTGGTACTGAGCTTGAACTCAGGTCCTGGGCACTATCCCTGAGCCTTTATGTGCTCAAGGCTAGTGGTCTACCACTTGAGACACAGTGCCATTTCTGGCTTTTTCTGAGTAGTTTATTGGATAGAAGAGTCTCATTGACTTTTCTGCCCAGCTGGCTTCAAACTGTGATCCTCAGATCTCAGACTCCTGAGTAGATAGGATGACAGGCATGAGTCACCAGGGCCCAGCTTACCATTGGGATTTTAACTGTATAAATTATCAAAACACACAAAAATGATTACCTAAATAGTGAGATATTAGGCTTTTTTTCTTCTTCAAATGCATGAAGTAAAAAATATAAACAGGGCAAGGAGAATGGAGTGGTAAAGAAAAAGACACTAGGAAGGTGTTTAGCAAAAAGAAAAAAAAAAGAAAGGCCAGGCTATGGCCATGTGCCTCTCATATATAACTATCAGTAAACTGTTTGGCGACCATGAGGGTTAAAATAAAAGAAAGGAAATCAGACATTAGAAAGAATGTCACCATGATTTGTGCAAGCATTTCCTCTCTACAGATAAAATTGAGTAAGATGACAAAAACAGATACAGGTTCACCTCCAGCCTCTCATTTACTTCCCTTGTTCATTGTTGGGCAGATTAAGATAGCTTGAACACTTCCTATTTTCTTTTGGGCTCTACCTGCTCCCATAGCTGGGATCCTGACTTTTTCCCTCCACCACTCACTTTTGAGGCACTTCCTTCGTTATGAAATTCCTGGGACAACAATTCTGTCCATCCATCTGTACTGGTGAGACACGAATACCAGCTCTGCATTCCTTGTAAGGTGCAAGAAAGGTTGAACATAGTCTCTCCATGTAAACACCTGCTAGGTGCTTCTGAGGAGTCTCAGAAAATAGTGAGGCAGCCTTAGGACAGAAGAGGACAGAAGAAAAGTCCAGCCAAGACTCCAAAAACTGCCAGGAGTTGGTGGCTCACTTCAATAATCCTAACCATTCAGAAAGCTGAGAGCTGAGAAGCAAGGTTTGAAGGCAACCCGGGCAGGAAAGCCCAAAAAATTCTTTATCTCTAATTGATCACCCAAAAAAAGCTGAAAGTGAAGATGTGGCTCAAGTAGTAGGGTCCTGGTCTTGAGTGAAAAAGCTAAGGGACAGCACTCAGGCCCTTGTGTTCAAGCACCTAAAACTCTAACTAACTTTCTCTTTACTCATATGGCAGGGACCATCCTGGGTTAGGCAAAGACAGAAGCAGAAGGTGCAGGGTGAGTCTCCTATGCAAGATTTGTGAGAAGCACAGATCTAGTTGGCATGGTCCTTTATCCTTGGTCTCTTCTGCTATTTTCTTCTTTGGGGGACATGACTATGAGGCTGAAGATGGAGTAGTCATCTTAGAAAGAACCACCACTGAGGTGTTTGGGCTGCTGATCATCCACACACAGATTTCTCATTGTGTGAGAGAAATGAGCCTATCACGTATTTAAGCCACTACTGTTCTGAGGTTCCCTTATTTGCAGCCAAATCCATAAGAAAGCAATTGATTCACCTGGCCTTAAGCAGAGGTAGCTCTGCTATGGTGGAAAGTGCATTGGCTGGGATTTGGCCCTGGAATTGGCATTGAAGTAAAAGGATTTGGCTTCTGATTCCAGCACTGGGGTTTGTTTATATGCCAGTATTTCATTCTTCTGAGTGTCTGTCACCTCCATTAAAAATTGGGATCAATAAAGCTACTCACACACATTTCATCTCCCCAGAAAGAAGAAGTGAAAATATGAAAAAGCTTCAGCCCAACACGAACTTGATAAATCATCATGGAGAATGGAGAATGACATGGAGGAAGTGAGGCCTACTTGGAATGCAAATTGGGCAAATTGAGTGAAACAAAGGGGAATATCCTGTAAAAAATAGAAATGGAAAACATCAAAAAATACTAATAAAAAAGAGTAGTGGCAGATCACCAGGACTCTTGAAATAGAGCTGAATCATACTCTCCCCTGGAAACCTGGGGCAAATGGACTTGTGGCCTCAGAGAACTTTGGAAGAAAGGATCCCCAAGCCCAAGACTGCAGACCTTTCAGAAAATTCTCTATACTAAAATGGAAAGAAACATCTTCCTCATTAATACTTTCTCCACTCCCCTCTCTTCCTTACTCTCCTCCCCTCCTCTGTCCTTTATTCCCCTTCCTCTCCCTTTCCCCCATCTTCCTCTCTCCTCCTTTCCTCTCCCTTTTTCCTTCCTTCTTTCTTTCTTTCCTTCCTCTCCCCTTCCCTTTCTTCTCTTTCTTTTCTCCTTTTCTTTCTTTAGGGAAGATGTAATTTGTTATAACTTGCATTGTATGTATGAGAGAACTTGGGGCATTTCCAGCTTCTAATCAATTGAAACCAGAAAGAAAATTTCCTCCTTCTCCCTTTCTCTCCCACAGGAGAAGGAGCACCAGAGGAGAGCCACTAGACATCACTTAAGAGCCAGGAGCCCTCCATCCTAACCTCTTTGAGCTTCCATGGGTGTGTATAGAGGGGTCAGAATGTAATTGACAATCTTAGGGCTGATAGGCAGCTGCCATCCCATTCAGACTCCAGGCCAGTGTAAGTCTAAGGAGCTTGGGCCCAGTGAGAAAGTGGGGTCCATGGTCCCCCTGCATGCAGCAGTAAACAATGGTCTGTGATTTTCAAAGAATCCCAGAGCAAGCTGAGCAATGTATCAGGTTTTTAAATATGTTTTGGGCCTCTAGCAAGTACCAGTGAACAAATGAATATGTATATAAAAAATCAACATGAACCTGCTTTCCTGTGCAGTCTGTATAAGATTATTGAAAGTAGGATTTGAGGAAGAAAATGAACCCTGAAAGTCTATCCTATGTGCTGATGTGAGCCTGCTTTGCTATTTTTTTATGTTAAAACTCAGAAGACAGAATATCCTTCCTCACTGACATTGAATTCTGTGTTTCTTCCAGTCTGGTTTGAAAGCTATATCACCTTTCCCTTTTCTAGCCCCTCTCCTGCCTCTGATCCATCTAGAATGTTCTCCCTGTCCTTTGCTCCCTTGTGTCTCGAATTTTGCAGTTTCCTTGGCTCTCCCCACTGTGGCCAGATCCTCTCTAGGTAGATAGGCTTGGGAAGACACAGGCACTCAAGTCACTCACAGCTCCCACTTCCTCATCCCTGAACCATCCAGGTACTTGTAGAAATAAGTGTGTGTGTGTATGTGTGTGTGTGTGTGTGTGTGTGTGTGTGTGTGTGTGTGTGTGTGAAGGTCCATTTCTCCTCCCCTGTTAAGCACGTCAGATACTTGACCATCTTCCTAATTGTATATAATAGAAATTACTATCATTGATTTGCAAATGAAGAAATGGAACCTCAAAAATCTTAAGTGTCTAACTCACATCACACAGCCAGTATATGGCAGAGCTCTGTGGGCCCCTGATGCCTGTGCCCCTCAGGAGACAGCCCCTTAAACCTTCCACAGGACTCCTGCTGGACTCCCTCTGTGCCTGGGCCCGATTGACTCCTGTGATCTTCAAAAGTCTCTGACTTAAAGGAATCAAAGTATAATAATGGGATTTCTGGCAGTGAAGGAGATATTTGAGGGCACACTGCTCTTTCCTAATTAGAAGATCTTTCCCTAGAAGATGCACAGATTCCTTCTTTCTCAGCTAGGTCAGCACAGGCCCAAGAGTCTTCAGAAGGAAGTAAAAAACTCCAGCTGGGGGTGGAGCAAGAAGAGGAGAGGGACCCAGAATAGCTAAAACAATCTTGCAAAATAAGAACAAAGTTGGAGGCGTTATAGTGTCAAAATCAAAATTTATTATGAAGTAATAGTATCTACTGAGCATGCTACTGGCATAGATATGTTAGATAGCTTCATAGAATGGAATTGAGAGCTCAGAAATGAACTCAGATATCTAGAGTCCACTGAGAGTTTGATAAGGTACTAAAAATATTCAATGGGGGTAAATAGCAATCTTCTAAGAAATTTTGTACAAAGGTAGCCAAATGTAAAACAGAGATGTTTGACCCTTCATTTCACACTATATGCAAAAGTGAACACAAGGTAGATGTGGACAAATAGCTGTAAAACTCCTAGAAGAAAAAAATAAAACCAGGGGCTGAGAATGTGGCTTAGTGGTTGAGTGCTTGCCTAGCATGCATGAAGCCCTGGGTTCGATTCCTCAGTACCACATAAACAGAAAAAGACGAAAGTAGTGCTATGGCTCAAGTGGTAGGTTGCTAGCCTTGAACAAAAGAAACTCAAGGAGTAAAAGAAGCTCAGGGACATGAGTTCAAGCCCCAGGACTGGGGGAAATATATATATCCACAAATATAAGAAACCACCAAGAAAGTGAAAGACCAACTCAAAGAATGGGAGAAAATTTTGGCAAATCAAAACACCTGATCAGCTGACAACTCCATTTAAAATGTAAGCAGAGATATGAATAGATACTTCTTTAAAGAAGACACGCAAATGAGTCAAAAGTACTTGGAAAAATGCTTAACATCACTAGTCATTAAGTAAATGTGAACCAAAACCACAATGAGGTATCACTTCACACCCACCAAGATGGCTATAACTTTATAAAACAAAATGAGAATATTAAAAATAACGTTCGGCAAGGACATGGAAATTTGGGACCCTCATCCTCTGTTGCTGCGCTGTACCCACATTTAAGCAGTATGGCAGTTCTTCAAGAAGCTAACCTGAGAGTTCCTACATAACCCTGACGGCCCATTCTTCAGTTTATATGTTAGAGAAAAGAAAGCAAATGTGCAAAGTGGAATTTGTATGCAGGTGTTTGTAGTAATTATTCAAAATAGTCAAAAGGTGTAAATAGACCATTGTGCATCAAGTGATGAATGGATAAATACAATATATTATGGAATATTATTGAGCCATGGAATAATATTGGAATTTATCAAAAGGAATCAAGTGCTGATATATGCTACACATTTAATAGTTTTGTTTTCAAACATTATCCACAATGAAAGAAGCCTGATAGAAAAGACCATGTTTTAGATGATTTTATTTATATAAACTGTGCAATGGGAAAATCCAGACTGTAGTTGCCAGGGGAGGAAATAGGCTGGGTGGGGATGGGGGACGACTGCTAACATGTATGAATTTTCTTTTGGTTTGATGAATGTTTTGGAATTACATAGTTGTGATGGCTACCCAACTCTGTCAGTAAGATCACCAAACTACCCATCTTAAAACAGTGACTTTTGTAGTATAGAAATTATGCTTCGTTAGAAAGGATTGTTATAGAAAATACTGTCTACTCGCTATCAAAGAAAGCTAAACCAAATGTAAAACTTTATCTAGTTCCTTCTTCATTTCCTTCCTTCTCTCTCTCTTTCTTTCTTTTCTTTCTCTTTCTTCCTTCCTTTCTTTCTTTCTTTCTTTCTCTCTCTCTCTCTTTCTTTCTTTCTCTAAATAAATTTATGCGTTGCTGAAGAGAAAATCAGTACTAAGATCCCGCCCAACAACTAACTCAACAATAATAAAGAGTCAGGAAATAGGGTTTCTAGGGAACAAGATTGTCTTGGAGTTTCCCCAGAATAGAGCCCAGAACTGTCCCCACAGTGCTGAAGAAGTCTATTTTGAAGATGAAGGAAATGCCGGGAGACAAGGCGGAAAGTGAGTCATAGAAGGGAAGGAAAGAGAAGTCAGCCAATTAAGTGCATATCACCCAGCATGGCCCCAGTAAGCACCACTGGCACTTGAGCCTTCCAAAGCCAGAATAAAAGGCACTGCCTATCTTCTTCCACAGGGGCAAGAAAATGTGCTGTTTGCACACTATTGTTGCATGCATTGAGAGTGAGCTCTTGAAGCCACAAGAGAAAGTGAAGAGATGCTAAGGAGTTCAAAGATGGACATGGAAAGACTCAAATAGGGCATAGTGGCCCCTGAGAGTTGATATCTATTGATGAGAGTGCTCGGTAATCGGTAAGACATCATGGATTTTAACATCAAAGATGATTTAAGTTTTAGCTTCACCTTATGAGTCAAGCTATTCACCTTCCTCTTTCCCTTGTCTTTTTCATAGGCACTCAAGCTACTCGAAAGGGACTTGGGGTCAAAAAGTCACACTACCAAGGAAATGGTAGATGCTCCTACAAATAAATAACATGTTCTATTTCTATCCAACAAAACTGTATGCTACTGGTTTTTCCCAAAGTTTTTACTTAATACTTAAGACTACTCCCCAAGTCTTGAAAATAGCAAAGGGTCAGAATAATTCACTTCACTGCTAACTCTATTCAAGAAAACTTGCCTGAGTATTCACTCTGAAGTTAAAGACCTTCTGACCCCTCATTTCTCAGCCTTGAGAAATGATCTCCTAGGACCTTCATTCAGGTCTAGATGCCACAGGCACCCCTTGCAGCAAACGATTAAACTGGTGAGTGACTGAACTCCAGTCTCTACTTTTCTCCTCTCAGTAGGAGATAGGGAGGGGATGGGTACAGGTGACTCAGGGACCAAAACACAGGTAAGAGAATTTTGGAGCTCATGGTCCTTCACAGGGACCACATGTCCTGTGTCTATGGCAAATAGCAGTTGGTTGTTGGAGTTCCCTTACTTTCAGAATTGGTGGATTCATCAGAATGCAAGGAACATATACTTACCTTCTCTCCTTATCTCAACACTGCAGGTGTAGAGCTCAGCATATAGACGGCCAGCAAAGGTCTGACTATTACCATGGTCAAGCCATCCATTTCAAAAGAACACAGTCTTGGTTCATGATAAATGTTGTAATTCATGACTGTTATATAAGCTACTTGGGAAGTAAAGATAGGAGGATCAAAGTTTGAAGCCAGCTATGGCATAATAGTAATAATAATAATAATAATAATAACAATAAGTCTCTATCTCAAAAAAAGAAAACAGAATGAGGGTCATAGTGCATGACTGTGCTTAATTTATGATAGAATAGATGTTCTGCCTTACACTTGCTAGGAAAGTACTCCATCTTTTGAGCCATTCTTAGTCATTTTGTTTTTTCTTTGATTTTTCAGATAAGGTGTAGCTACTCAGGAAGCTGATATCTGATGGTTAAGATTTGAAGCTAGCCAGGAAAGTCTGTGAGACTCTTATCTCCAATTAACTACCAAAAAAGCCAGAAGTAGAGCTGTGACTGAAGGGGTAGAGTGCTAGCCTGAACACAAAAGGATGACAGCACCCAGATCCCGAGTTCAAGACTGGCACCAAAAATTAATAAATAAATGATAAGACCTGATCAAGGGAATGTTAAGATAGAGAAATAAGAAAAAATCTAGGGTTAAAGTTAATGGTTAAACATCCTTGATGAATAGTTTTGTGTTAAAGTGAATTACATAAGTCTTCCAGCAACTGGTGAAAAGAGAATCAAGAGCAATTTCTGGGTCCGCACGAAGAAAACATTAAGAACAGAAAACCAGTGACTGAGGAAAAGCTTTAGCTCTTTCTGGTATGGGATCAATGACATTTTTTAGGGTCCTCATCAATGGATTTTCTATGAGATAGTAAATAACAACATCCTTAAAACAAATATAGTAGTGAGTTTCAAATGGGTCTTTCTTGAACACCTCCCCACCCAGCCTATGCAGGCATATCTGAGCATAATTCCATCAAGGTGACTGGGCTGAGGAGAAGGCAAAGTACACAGATCTGAAGTTCTGATCACCAGCTTGCTGGTGACTACTGTGTAGAATGGTGGAGGGAGTAGGTTGGATGCAAGAAGGATGGAGTTGAACATGGTGGAGCTAGGTACATGCATGCTTTGTTAAGAAGCAACTTGGGATGCAGGGGATACTATCTCTTTATACCACATATGGAACAACTATAGGCTTTCTTGCAGCAACAAGCAGGGAGTGGGTAATATACAGAGGAGGCATTGTGGAGGGAGAATCTTCATGAAGTGCTATAGTAAACACTTAATATTTTAAATCTGTGGAGAAAGCATCTCTTACCCAGCAGGCTTACAAAATGTGAACAGTTCAGTGGTAGGGTCATCCAGGGCCTGTCTGCTGCTTCATTGGGGTGGGGCTCCATTGGGGCGCCCCATTTCCTGGCTATCCAATAGTGCCATAAAATCCTACTCTTCACTGATGGCTGACAGATGAGGTGACAGGGAAAGAAACAGCTTTCTCTAGCAGCATATGTGTGTCCCAATTTACAGCTCCGCTGGAGTTAGCAAGGGCCAGAGGACTCTGGGGCTGCTGGATAATTCTGGATTCCTAGTGGCTGTTTCATGGAGAATGCTTGCTTTTGAAAAGAAGATGAATTCAACGCAAAAATAACATTTTGATTAATTGTGAATAATTTGAAGCATTGTTGCCATTCCTACATTCCTACCCAGATCTGTGTGTGCTGACCTAGCCTGTACAAGGCCCTAAAGACATTAACCATTGTAAATGGGAAAGCTTTCTCTCTTGCCAAGTACAATGTCATATTAGACACCGTTAATAAGTAGAATGGAGACCCAGAGACACTTAGGGGGCTTCTAAATCTCTAGTTTCTTAACTACTAGTTGATTTCTGTTTAAATGAGTTACGTGACGCCTGGACTTAGTGCTGGCAGCACTGATGAAATTTCCCAAACTTTTAGCTTTCCCTTATCCATGTGTCTACTTTTAAAAAAAAAATCCTTCTCTTATTTTAAGGAATAAGGGTGCAGCTGTTCCCAGCATCCTAACCCATATTCCCATTTTGCCCAGAAAATTACTCTTCCATGAATCTCAAGTAGAAATGCTCTAAACATGTTCTTCATTAAACGTCGCTGAAACCAACCAGGATGATGGAAGTCTAGAGAGCATCAGATCTACAAGTTGCTAAGATGAGAATTAACATCCCTTCCTGGCCTTCTAAGTCAAGATGATCTCTAACTCTGTGGCCTCAGGCTAGTCACCATATTTGCCATTTCCACAAATACAACATTACCAACACATGGGCATCCTATGAGTGCTCACATGTGAACTGAGATATGAGGAGGAACGCTAAGCAGGCTGGAGCTCTGAGCACCCAGGAGAAGACTAGAAAGAGGATGAAGGTGAAAGTGCAAACCTAAGCTGCTCATGCTGATGAAGACTGGGAGTCAAGAAAGAAAATCCATAAATTCTCAGACAAGAAATTCTTTGCATAGCAATAGATAATGGTGTGATTTACTAATATGATTATAGTGCTAGATTTGCTGGAAGTCAGAAATTGGACTGCTTGGGATATTCAACAACTCTTGTGTTTCCATTAGCTATTCCAATTTAAATTTATTTCTGCGTTTCAGAATGTATTCTGATTTCATATTATGGATGTGTTTGTTTCAGATGCTGTTTGAGGGGTGGAGGGGCGGCAGAAGATGTATAAAGGTAGATAAGTAAGACCTAAATAATCCTAAAGATTTTTCTCTAAAGAAACCACTTCTGAGGAGCTAAGAAACTTGAGGAGACAGGTAGAGAAGGGGTAGAGGGAAGAAGGGGGAAGAATGCTGGAAGTGGTAACTCAGCTCAAGATGCATAGTGCAAATAAATAAATGGACTTGCTAAATTGCAATTCCCTTGTGCAACTATTTGAAGATAACCATAAAAAATAAATAATTTTTAAAATGAAAGGCTTCTGAAGGCCTGCCTGTAGAATAGATGGATATAGTTTGGGGAGAGTTGCCTAGTGCATCAAAGGATTATAAAAGACATGCTTACAGCCATTTGTTTTTGGTCACTTGTAGGGCTTGAACTCAAGGCCTGGGAGCCATCCCTGAGTTCTTTTAATCAAGGCTAGTGTTCTACCACTTGGAGCCATAGCACCACTTCCAGTTTTTGAATGGTTAGTGGGAAGTAAGAGTCTCCTGGGGTCTTCTCTGCCCTGGATGGCTTTGAACCATGATCCTCAGATCTCACCTCTCTGAGTAGCCAGGATTATAGGTGTGAGCCACTAGCACCTGGTAATTGTAGCCATTCTTTAATGAGAATGAAAAGAAAATCCATGTAGGGGGAAGGGGGGACTCAACTACACAAGAAAGGAAAGTAAATTGATCATTGTCCCAATAATAGGATAAAACTCCATAGCCATTTCAAAGAATTTTAACATTAAATGTCAGAACAAAGGCTTTTGCCTTCTACTAATGTTAGTATACCCCAACTCTAATCTCTATGTCTCCTTTCAGTCAGCAAGTTTCCTAACTATGATTACCTCCAATATATGAACTCATTTCTCTGCACTTACTCCCAAATGGTTGACATCGATTTGCAACATTAATGAAGTAAGTACCCAACTATCCTTGTTCATGAGCTATTACCTTGGTATTGATTGTAGCCTTAATTGACAATTACTTGAATGGGCTGGGCTACACTGAGCTTTTATTAATTTTCCATTGTGATGCTCATTACTAAACTTCATTGCAATTGTGTTACAATGTAAACTCCCCACTGAGGCTAACTGAAGTGGAAAATTCCACTGGCCATTTCCCAAACCTATTTATTCTGGAAAATAAAGAAGTAGGGATTGTTAAATTTGATATCAAGATTCTAAGCCTTGATTTGGTGAGAAGAAAATCATGACTTCAGCTGTGAAAATAAATGGGATTTGCTAAATTATTTTTTCTTCGCTATTTCAGAAGACATGTGGTACCCAGAGATTTGATTTTTCTCCCTCCCTGCCTAGAGACACAGGGAACTCCATGGTACTGCTAAATTACATTCATCCTCTTCCCCTTCCTCCCTGTTTGTTGGTTAACATTCATTAGAAGTAGAACAGGAACAAAATGGGGAGAGGAGAATATCATATGATTTTTAGAAATTTTCCTTTCCTTCAGCTAAGTAAGCACTGTAAATAGATAACAATTTTCTAAATTTATTTTATAAATAAAGTTTAAAATAAAATCCATGGTATACTTATTATCTGAGGAGATAGGAAGCAAAACATATGAGAAATATGAAGTTCCTGGTAGAAGTGAAAGTTGGAGCTTTTATTACAGCGGGTCATTGAGGAAGAGAAAGGACTTGCTCACCAATCTGCTTCCCAGATTTACCAAGCTGGAACAGACTTCCCTCGGCCCTCTAGACTCCAGGGACAACCCTGGCTCTCTTGCTTGGCCAACCTCATAGGGACTTCCCTTTAGCTTCCCAATGCCCCTGACTGCTGGGTTTTAAGTGATTTGGCTAAGCTGTCCCACAGCTTTATTTGTAAAATAGGAAAATGTTATTCCTTAGTAGCCCTGGCTGGGAAGGTCTGAGGGAAGTAGCTGATGGCTGAAGCTGAGATGGAAGAGTGACTTCTGAGCTCTGAATACGCCAGCACAGTGGGTGTGATGTGACACGAAGCAGATTAGAGGGCAATTAATTCACTGTGATATTAACTACTAAAGTGCAGTTGCTCCTGACGTATTGAGAGAACCATGATAGTAAGGGAAGGAGTTGGGGGGGGGGGGGTGCAGGAAGCAAGCCTTAGGCACAGACAAACTGATGGATTTGTGGTCTTGCTGTAGCAATAGAGTCAGTAACTATCCACAAAATAATATTCAGAAACAACATGGATTGGTACTTAAATAATGCAACTTTCAAATAATCATATTGGTTTTATTTATGTTTTATTGACCATTATAGTCATGGAAGTCAAGGATAATGAATTTGCATCTAGGAGAGATGTCTTGAAGAATAATAAATAAATAAATGACACAGCTGGAGTACAGTGGTCTGTGCCTTATATGAAAACAAGCTGTTGTGGTAATGATCTTAACCAGGAATACAATTCTCATGAATTGATGTCTCTAGACCTTATTGTCAAATGAAGAGGTTGGCCCGTGTAACAACACAGGGACTTTCTGTGCTCTCAGGGACCGTGGTTTGGGCTTTAAGATTTTGAGTCACATGAAGGACAGCAGTGGGAATCATATTGCACTGGGAGGCCAGAATATGGTTTTAAGCTTCCGTTCTCCCGGCCAGCTATATGACCTGGACCTTTGCAGACCTCGCTCTACTCCTGGGTACAGTGAGGTGTTATGGAGCTTGATAATCTGTGTGGCTTCTTCCATTTGTCAGCTGAGAAAGTGAGGAGTGGCCTTTATGGTAGTGACCTGGATATGGTTGTCTGTGTGGTAGCCACTTGTTTCATTAAACACTTACCTAGGGGTTGCTATGAAGATGAGCTGCAGGTGTAGTTAATATCAGTAATTAGTTGACTTTAATGTAAGGGGATCACTTAAAAAAATTTCACACTATTTTGTTGTTGGTGGTGATGGTGTACTGGGGTTAGAACTCAGGACCTCATACTTGCTAAGCAGATGTGATAGTGCCACGCCATGCTTTCAGCTCTGATTTTCATTGGTCATTTCACACACACACACACACACACACACACACACTTGGCTTCATTTCCCATCTGGTACAAGCCTAACCTAAGATAGCAGGCATGAGCCATAGATGCACGATTTTGTCTTTCACATATTTTAGTTTGAATCAACATCTTTCCCACCTTCTGCTTCCCAGTTATCTTCCCCAGCATGTAAAGAAAATGCACACCTCAATGTGATACATTGCCTCAGGGTAGAAGGATGGATGACAATAGGCAAATCAGATATTGATGCTAGCACGGTGATACACTTCTGTAATCACAGCTGTTCAAAGGCAGACACAGAAGGATTGAGTTGGGGACGAGCAAATTAGAGGGCAGGTTAAGCTACACAATGAGATTCTATCTCAAAAACAAACAAAAATTGACGTTGATAAAACAGTTTCTATTCAGTCCTAATCTTAGACTTATGAGTGCTAGGTAAGTACTGTTCTACATGAGTCATGATATTCTACTACTGGAGTGATGCCGCCAGCCTTTTTTTCTTTAGCTTACTTTGCAGATAAGATCTTGCCCTTTTTGTCCAGTCAGAATCAACGGTAATCCTCTTAATTTGTCCTCCAAGTAGCTAGGAATACGGTCACCCACCACTGTTCCCAGCTTGTTTTCCTCCAACCATGATTCTCTGATCTGAAGTAGCTGAGATTAAAGGCATGAGCCTTTGTACTTAGTCCTATGTACCTTTTTTTTTTTAATAAACTAGATTGTTTTTTAAATTTTTATATGTATAAATGCTAAAAATAGGAATAGATTTTATGCCAAACTCCATCTTACCAAGCATTAAATAATACCCATCCATGCACACACACAACCTAATTTAAAAAAGAAAACCCCATCCATCTCATACAGGCAAGCATTTTAATATAGTTTTAATTTTAGGTTTAATTATTATTCATAAAAATATTTAAAGTATATTTAGAATGTCAATCAATTTTTCCTGAAGATAAATTTTGTGCACACCTACCGCCTTGTGGTCACAGGAAATAAAATTTCAATTTGTATTTTTTATTTGTATCACCAAGAAGTCTGACAGAGTGATGAAAAGCCACTTGAAAACAAACACATTATGCTATATTAAAATGCTGTGGGGTAAAAGCAATTAAAGTACAAGTTCACAGACAAAGGAAGTCAAATTTCTGAGTGTCAAGAAAACCTTTGTTTGCACGTATATGTGTTTTTGAATGGTTGACAGACATCAAATTGCTATTTGTGTAAATTTTACTGGCATGAGGTAAACGTTTACCTTTAAAAGTCACCTTTTAATGTATACCTCTAATTAGCTTCATTTTTAAATTGCGTGATGATTGGTTGATTGATTTGTGCTGGTACTGGGTGCTGTTTCTTAGCTTTTTCACTTAAGGCTGCTGCTTCACTACTCACGGCTGGCACTTTACCACTTCAGCCACATCTCTACTTCCAACTTTTTGCTGATTAATCTGAGATAATTATCTGATAGACTTTCCTGTCTGGGCTCTATCCTCAGATCTCAGCCTCCTGAGTAGCTAGGATCATAGGTACAAGCCACTGGCATCTGGCTTTTTTTTGGGGGGGGGAGAGTGGGGGGAGGAGTACCGGTACTGGGGCTTTAACTCAGGACTCAGGTACTGTCCTTTAGTGCTTTTGTTGTTGTTCAAGTCTAGTGTTCTACCACTTGAGCCACAGCTTCACTTCCAGCATTTTATTGGTTAATTGGAGATAAGAGTTTCATGTTCCTTGCCCAGGCTGGCTTTGAACTGTGATCCTCAGATTTCAGCCCCCAGAGTAGCTAGGATTACTAGCATGAGCCACTGGCACCAGCCTTCTAATTATCCTTTAAAAAATTATTATTAAGCCTATGATTAAAATTTTTATATATTTACTTGGAACACTCATAGGGGGTACCCAATATATAAAGAAAAGCATTTGGGGACAATTCCTGAATAAAGAAAAATTCAATGATCAGTCAGCTTCTGGGTGTTGGGTGCTGATCCATGTGGGCTTTGGCTAAGTTACTTACTAAAGAACTGACCATCCCCCTCCCTGGTTGGATCCCTAAATGCTCGTCTCTTTTGTACTTTCTCACATTTTCTGAGCAATTTTTGATGTACAACACAGGCTGTTTTCTCTTCGTTCCTGTAGCATCAGGTACCACAAAAGAATGCTCTAAGGTCCAGAGACCGACTCATAAATGCCCTCCTCTCCACCTGCCATGGAACTTAGGAGAAGCCATGGCTCCCACTTCCCCATGTCCCATGCACACTTCCTCTCTTCTTGCTCTCTCTTAGGCTCCGCAGGAGAAAGATAGGGAGATCTAGGATAATGTCTCATTTGCATGATTGCTGCTCCTTCCAAAATGATCATTTATGGCCATAAGATGAGCTGCTATAAGTGCTTACTATGGACCTGGTAAAATAATGGATTCTATTAAGAAAGCTCAGGAGAGATCCTCAGAGGAAAGGAGCTGTGTTTGGGAGATCCATTCATAGAGGTTCTCATGATCTCACTCCAGGACACAAAGGCATTCTCTGGGGAGGAGGAGGAATTGAGATGGCAATGAAAGCACCAGACCTTTGAAAATGCTTCCTCTATGTCCACTTTGTGGTAGAAATCCATTACATTTGCAATCATTCTGTGATCAATCCTATTGAAAAGATGGGGAAAACTGAGATGAAGTAGAACTAAGCTATGGATCTCGGGGTGGAAAGGTGACCCTGCAGCCTGGCCAGAATCTCATTGCTTTTTCTACTGTGCTGTCTGTACTGAGTGGTTAACAAACCACTGTGCTATGCTACATTGGAGTTTTCTAAAGGAAGAAGAAGAATTAAGCCAATGTGCGATTACAGTGTAAGGAAATAGGGACCAAAACCAAACCTTATATAGATAATTAGCATATGATAATTAGGCATTTCAAATCAGTAGCAAAAATGAAAATAAATTTCTATTTCACACCTAAACCAAATTATGTTCCAGATGGAGCAAATGCATGTAAATATGTAACTGTACCAAAAATCATAAATGCTAGGAGAAAATATTGGAATTTTATTTTATAATTCTAGCATTTCCTTCCAGGCAGATGAAAGCTAGAATTAAGATTTGTACCTTAAGCTTTACACATATGAAGAATTTTAAGATGAAAAAAAAACCCAACAACTTCAAGTTTTATGAGAAACAATACTATGAGAAAATGAAACTATAAGATAAAAATGAGAGGAACCCTGTTATATATAAACATAATATATATTATGTGTATATATGTGTGTGCATATACAATATATATATACATGTATGTGTATTTTCCCGTGAATTAACAAAAAAAGCTAGGATTAAATAAGGTATATCACACTATAATCTCAACTATGTCAGAAGCAGAGATTAGAAGGATTTAAGTTCAAGGTAAGCATAGTCAAAAAGTTAGGAAGGGGGGCTGGGGATATAGCCTAGTGGCAAGAGTGCCTGCCTCGGATACACGAGGCCCTAGGTTCGATTCCCCAGCACCACATATACAGAAAACGGCCAGAAGCGGCGCTGTGGCTCAAGTGGCGGAGTGCTAGCCTTGAGCGGGAAGAAGCCAGGGACAGTGCTCAGGCCCTGAGTCCAAGGCCCAGGACTGGCCAAAAAAAAAAAAAAAAAAAAAAAGTTAGGAAGGCCCCCGTCTTAAGAAATAACTTGAGCATGATAATCCTATACATATGGGAAGCATAATGTGGGAGATTCAAGTTTTGAGGCAGGAGCCTAAGACCCTATCTGATAAAATAAGTAAAAGGTAAAAGAAGTCTACCAACTACACTAAGAAAAGTTGCAAATATGTAATTTACTGAAAAATAAATACAAATGGATGATGATCATTTAAGTAGCCACATAATCTTCTGGGTGCCCAGTAGCTCATGCCTGTAATACTAGCTACTAAGGGAGGCTGATCTGAGGATCGTGGTTCAAAGCCAGCCGAGGAATCACCAGAAAACCGGGAGTGGTGCTGTGGCTCAAAGTGGTAGGCATCTAACCTTGAGGAAGAAAACTTAGGAACAGCACACAGGTCTTGAGTTCAAGCCCCATGACTGACAAAGAAAAAAAACACACATAAAAGCACATTCTCTTTGTCCCAGATCTTCAAGACAGGATGATCAAATCCCAGGTACTTAAGCTGGAGTCTACATTTCTCTCTTGGGCCAATTCTCCATGTCAGTCTGGGGTTCAGGGCCCTCTGTCACCCCAAGCTGATCACTTCCCAACTCTACTCCCTATGCCTTTTCTTGTACATTTTCTCAGTTCTTGCTTCCTTCTTTGCCCACCTCTAAGACCCTGCTCAAGCTCCATCTCCCTCTTAGCACAGCTCTTGCCACCAAGGAAAGGCACAGTAACCACAAGCTTTTGTTATTTCCATTTTGTTTCTTCCATGTTTCAGGCAGCTCCCTGGTTCTGTTAGGTAGGCTTTCTTTACAATTCGATGGGAAGTTTCTTAAAGACAAAATTTCCACTGGACTTTCCATTGAAAAGAAGTATAGTTTAGAGGATTTTTGACATAAGAAACCTAGGTTGGACCTCATTCTGCCATATTCTGTGTTATCTCACCTGCTGGCATTGGCCAACAAATCAAACATTAATGTAATGACTGGATCTATCTGCCTTCTGTTTGTTATGTTTATCCAAGCAATCAATGTCAAAACATAAGCAAACCATGGAAGGTATTCAGCAAACTCTCCCTGTAAGTTGATTAGATAGAAATGCAAATAGTCATTTTGTGTATGTTGCATTCATTCACTCATTCATTCATTCCTCTATGCAAGAACTCATGGTCTGCTTTTAAATGAGCCATAACTCTTCCTAGTTTAGAACTAGACAAAGAATCCATCTTGACCCAGTTGCTAGGATACTGTGTCTTTGGAGTTGAACTTAAGAATCAATTTCCCTGTGCTTTAAAGAACACATATTTAAGTAAATTACTTCCTCAGAAATATTGATTCATTCCAAAAGCATTTAAATAACATAGAAAACAAGAGGATTCTGATATGGAAGCTCTGTCTTGGCAGTAAGGTAGATGTGCACTTAAGAAAAATATATTTACACAGATAATCTGCATCTTGTTGACGAGAGAAAATAGACTTTAATGTAGTAATAGAACTGTTTATGTAATGAGGTCTCATGGGCTCCTGCTTAAATAATCGCTCCTGAATTGTAGGGATGTTTTCACAAGAATGCTGGCTTTGTGAACTTCCCCAAGAATTCGTTGCTGTGATTACACCAGAGGGTGAATTTGTTAGCGAGTGAAGCTTTGTGAAGACATGAAGACATTTTCTAACAGAAACGTCATAACTAGAAGCACATTTTCTTAAGAGCTGTGCTTTGCCAATGCGATGAATCTCAATGGTGTTGAAGTCTTACAAAGGCCTGAGTTGGTCAGTCACCGGTTTCGCAGCCCTGCTCGGACATCAGGGAGACTGCTGCAGGCAAGCATCTCAGCCAGCCTGGAAAATGTGTCTGGAAGAACTTTTGGCTGCCTTAACTGCCTAAAGCAAATGTTTGTTTGCTTAAGTGCGTGAATCAAATGCTTTTGTGTGAAAACACTTGCCAGAGAAACAAATGTTTGTTTTCGTAATAGACATTTGGGGCTGTTGGAACATTACCATTTAAGATATTGGTTTGAGAAATGTATACATTGAATTTGGAAAATATCAGTTATCATCAAACCCTGGTTATAGGACACAGAGGCTAAGAGGGGGTGGGGTTGAAACTAGACCCCACATTTTCCCTTCCCCTTGTCAGAATTGGCTGGGGAAATGGTGGCCTGGTTTACATGTTGCTGTACTAATGCTGTTGAGCAACAATCTAAAAGAAAACAGTGACTCACTTCCTTCTAGAAGTGTATGACTTATAAATTATCAAAGATAGCATCAAGAGCATATTTATCTAGTATTAATATTTAAATGCCATTTTCCTTCTGAATGTGCCACATGCTCCATATTAATCTTTTAGATTAAGACTTTGTCCAAATTGATGTTTCTGAAATGGGAGATTTCTTTTTACAGTTCACTTCTGATTATCCACCCTAAATGGCAGAAAGGAAGGTATATATACTCCAAAACAGCAGGAGACACAGAAATAAGCTTTGGCTTCTGAGAACATTGAATTTTTAGTAGCAGAATGAAACTAATTACATTTTAAGAGAGGTATTTAGAAAGGAGCTTGAATGGTAAGAAAGGCATTTGTATATTAAATATGTTATAGTTGTCCACAAATAATCCGTAAGTAGAAGGCCAAATTATACTAAACTGAGTTCAAGATTGAAGGATTTTTCTTTTTTAATATGCTGGGACTGGGGCTTGACCTAAGAGCCTGGGTACTGGTCCTTGGCTCTTTTGTTTAAGAGTAGCACTCCTACTTGAACCATATCTATACTTCCAGCCTTTTGGTGGTTACCCAGACTAGCATTGAATCTCCATCCCAAA
This sequence comes from Perognathus longimembris pacificus, assembly GCF_023159225.1. Classification (NCBI taxonomy): domain Eukaryota; kingdom Metazoa; phylum Chordata; class Mammalia; order Rodentia; family Heteromyidae; genus Perognathus; species Perognathus longimembris. Next base: position 39,878,928 of record NC_063162.1, read on the forward strand.
ATCTCAGCCTCCTGAGTAGCTTGGATTATAAGCATGAGTCACTGGTGCCTAGCTGATTGAAGCTTTACAGAGAGAGAGAGAGAGAGAGAGAGAGAGAGAGAGAGAGAGAGAGAGAGAGAGAGAGAGAGAATCAAGACATTTAGTATTTTCTGTATATTTAAACTGTTTTTGGTTGGATGAAAGCCAGGAGTGTATGTAAATACATTTGATTTGATTTTGTATCATTGTTAGAGTTTTCCACTGCTATAAAAATAGAAATGCAAGGCCCAAGTTAATCTGAAAATGTAAGATCTGAAATCTATAATCAAATCTATTGTTGATAGATTACAAAATCATTGTATCGAATAATACAGTAAAATTTGAGCCCAAATTCTATTCTGCCAGCCCCAGTCCTATTTGATCTTAGCTAAGTGTTGTATCTTGCAATAGATCCAAGCCCATATCCATCTGCAGTAGCCAAAAGGAAGAATTATTCATTAGAACTTCAAGAAACATGGCTTTGGCTCCTGAGTCCTCTCATTACTAACTGCTTCCATTTGTAAATTTCATGAGAAAGATAAGTGATATAATGCATGTATATTTGAAGTACTGTGAGTTCCCCAGAACTTAATAATTCAAAGTATTACAGTAAATTCACATTTATTCAAAATCCAAACTCCCAGAAAGCTGAAATAATGAGAATTTCTGTGTGCAATTTATAAAATGGAAATGTCCCCAGAGCATTACAAGATTCTAAATTCTTTTGAACAGTCACAGAAAGATTAAATTTTGTTCAGCATAATTTTTGTGGTAAGAATGTTTGATAGCATTCTAATTCTTTGAAGATAGTAATTAATCCATGTGTCAACTATAGTAAGTCTTCTTTTTAATTTCCATACAGAAAAAAAGTATCTTTGCATTTCCAGGAAATACTGGCTTAATGTTTCTAGCCTAATCAAACTCTAAAATGTCCAGCACATCATAAACCTTACCAGGTTTGATGATGGATCACATATGTCCTACTTCATTAGCTATAAATGATTCAAAGTGGCTGCAAGTAAAATAAATAAAAGGCAATTGAGTAGGTTAAAGGAAAATAGTATTTAGTACTCTTCATTCTGGGTCTCTCAGTCTAAAACTGGAGCCAAGGACTGGAGGCCTGGGGATACTGGAAATGGATACTTTCTCTTCACTTCTCATCAATTCCTTCTTTGCAAGTCTGCTTTACTTTTTTTTTCTCATTCTGCAAACTAACCTCCCTGTCCCCTGCCTTGGCCCCATTGCTATCTGCTCTGGTGGAAAAGTGGGACCTCCATGCTCAAAGACATCATCCATCATGGGGTCTTGCATTGGAGACACCAACTCTTTTGGTCCTTCGTGAATGGTAAGAGGGGAATTAAACAGGACCCTCTCCTCAGCATATCATCTACTCTCTCCATCAGTGCTCTGATCCAATGAGGAAGGCTGGGACCAGAGCCTAGGTAAAACAACAGCCATCATGGACAAGAAGAAAGATTAATCAAGGAATCAGGCTCAATGTGAGCTGCAAGGTCTGTAGCAACAATTCTTAAATGTATTGCTCTCCAAATTTCTTTGTAGTCTCCAAAAGAATTGAGGACCCCCAAAGAGCATTTGTTTGTCTGGTTTATAGTTGCCAATATTCACTGTATTAGAAACTGAAATGGAGAAATCTAACACAATTTGATTTTTCATTCACTAAAATATAAGCCTGTTGTGTCAATACACCGAATACTTGGTATCCCTGAGTACACAGTTCTAAGGAGACTTCTGTCAAGGAAAAACTACACATGCTCAGGATGCCTGGAGTTTAAACCTAACTGAAGATAATGTAGGGTTGACTGGATGCTTCTCCTCTTCAACTGAGCTGTGTAATGCGTGCGTGGAGGACATTTGTTTGGAGTTTGCTTGGCCAAATATGCTCAAATATGGTGTGCTTGCTTTATTGATAATACTTTAAATTAAAAACGACTATGTTTTCCAAAAGAAGAATAGTGAGAAAAACCATTATTTTCCAATAGGAAAAGAAATTAGTACCATTGTTTTACATGTTTTGCAAATCTCTTTAATGTCTAGCTTGATCAAAAACAGCTGGTTTCCCAGTATCTGCTTTTGCACTTAATTCTCTCTGATGTTATTTTGGCTGCAGAATGTGCAGAAATGCAGGCCTTGCACACATGTCTTCAGGAAAAGAAGGAGTATTTTAGCAGTTTTTAAAATAGAGTCATAGATGCTGTTGTTTGATCTGACACCAAAACCTGACAGGTGATAGTTGCAATGCAGAATATGAAGGATGTCAGTGAGCATATTTTACTCAGCTACCATGGTAGCAGTCATTTTGCACTTTTACTCATGCACAATTTTGTGACATCATGCAGGAGCCTCATGAAAAATACTGGGTGAATTATACAGGTATTCTAAAATGTTGGTACATTTCATTGTGCTATAGAAAGATCACACTTTCTAATATTGCCACTTCATCAAAAGGGTTTTTAAGCCTTGGGAAGCTGTCACATTCATCACTACTGATATAAGCATCCCAAAGTTCTGATTTTCACTGGAAAGCTTACATTTTAACACTGGCAACAAGTGTGAAGTCTATAATATGTCTTGTAGTGACAGGCTGACTTGGTTCATTTTTATGAGAAAGTCTGATAAATATACAGGGCTTAAATCTCCTTTATTTATTTGTCAGTTGTTCTTTTACATTTGTTTGTTTTTAAATCATGGAGGCTGGTTGGGCTTACAACTCAAGCAACCACATACATACTTTCTGTCAAGACAATCTCTTACTTTGATATTCTTATCATTTATAACATTTCAAATACATGTAATCAAAAGTCAATGTTTAATAAAATGTATAATTGTTAACTGCTCCATCATGAATGTTAAATGAACCTGTCTTTTGATTTTTTCCTTTCTCTTGGCGCTGAAAGATAAAATGTCCTCCAGTACATCTTGGTGTTCCTGCGATGCCACCAGTGGTTTTGTCCATCTCCCTGTTTACTAACAGTACAAATGTCAACATCTTGAAGAAAACAAAGGTCTGTTTTAGTGCTTACAATAATAGCTTCTCAATTTGTCTAAAGGATCTCAGAGACCATGGCCAGGGATCTGTGAACCACACTTTGATAATCACTGTTTCACATGCATTAACATTAGCTGAAATCATTCAACAGCACAATCTTACTATTTGGGTGCAGAATTTTAACAGAAAAGTGGACATTCATCTTAAATGGGGAATATCATGTAAAAATGTAAGCAAATTACAATCTCTTAGTAATCAGTTCAGGGAGAAGTTTTTAGAATTTAGAGACAAGTAAAGTTGAGAAAAAAACCTCAAAGTTGATGGAATTAAATATAGTACCCAGTGGAAGAATGAAGAATATTTAAAGTAGTAAATGCTGTGGTTCTTTTGATGGATTAGTGTGTAGAAATTGGCAGGGCAATGCACTAAGCCATGTGTTATGGCAATTTTTCAAATCACATAAAATTAAAAATGCAAGAAAAGTCTTAGTGCTGAAGCTACCACCAACAGGTTTTTGAGTTAAAACAATAGAAATAAAAGCAATAATGCAAAACTATTTTTTCAAGGGGGTGATAACTGTTAACATATCATATTGAGTTGCGATTACTACTATGAATTTAACTGAATGACAGATTGAGAGCTACAAAAAGGTTTGGTCCAAGTTTAAGTGATAGCTGTGTATCTTGAGAATATCAAGCCTCAGTTCTCACATATGTTAAAATGAGAGGAATGGTCAAATTCATACTATACTCTCATAACATTTTTATTTGTTTTCTTTTGTTTTTGTGTGATCTTAAGGCTTAAGGGCCTTGAACTGGGGCCTAGAGCTTGTTTTAGCTCAAGGCTAGCATGTTACCACTTGAGCCAAAGCACCACTTCTGGTACTTTCTGAGTAATTTATTAGAGATACAGTGTCTCACAAATTTTTCTGCCTATACTGGCTTCAACCAACAATCTTCAGATCTCAACCTCCTGAGTAGCTAGGATTACAGGGGTGAGCCACCAGTGCTTTTTTAAGTGTTAGAGAGTACCCAGAAAATAATAGATATTAAAGTTGTATTTCTATAAAAGTTTTAGGAGGCAGTGATCTTACTGCTTACCTAACAAAATTGCCTTTGTGACATATCCTAAATGAGTCACTAAAACAACAAAGAGCACTGGTTTAAAAGTGAACAAAGGTGAAAAGTGGAATAACTTTTTAAAAACGTAATTAATTTAAAAAAAGCATAGGTAGAGGATAAAGAAGCATAAGAAACAGATTCATGGAAAGAGCAATTTGAATCTAGTCATAACTTATCACACCAAATATAAATGATCTGAAATGTAGAGATTTTAGATTGGATCAAACATCAGGAGCTTAACTATATACTATCTACAAAAAAACTACTATAAATATAGAACAAATGGAGTTAAGTGAAGAAGGCTGAAAAGATATATAGTATGCTAATACTAATCAAAAGGAAGCTAGGCAGGCTACAATAGTACCAGTGTCAGGGAGAGAGAAAGTCATTTCACAGTAACAAATTAGTAAGTTAATACAGAGGACATAAAGATCCTATACATTTATGGACTTAAGATTTTCAAAATATGCAAAATGAAAACTAATAGAACTGTAAAGAAAAAATTGAGCAAATCCAAAATCATAGTCAGAGATTTCAATAATCCTTTTCAATAATGACTGAATGGAGATTTTTTTTGAAAGCAGAAGTTGTATAGAAGAATTGAACAATACAGTCTCCCACCTGGACTAAACTGACATTTAAAGAAAACTTTTCCCAGTAACAGCAGAACAGACATTCTTTTTCAAATAAATCATGGGATAGTTACCAAGAGAGACTATATCCTGAGAAATCAAACAAACGTATTTAAAGGAATTCATTATAAAAAGTATGCTCTTTGACACAGTAATAGTAAATTAGAAAATAACAGAAAGTGTAGAAAATATTCTTCTAACTAACTCAAAATCAAAGGTGGAATAATAGAGAAATGGCAAAACACTGTAAGCTGAATGAAAATGAGAACACAGCCTAACAAAATTTTGTATGCTGCTAAAGCTGTTCTTAGAGGGAAATTGATGTACTAAATGTCTATAATTAGTCTCAAGTCAGCATCTTCAGCTGACACCTGAAGAGACTAACAAATGAAACCCCAAATAAGCAGAAGAAAGGACCAGGGAGAAATCAAAGAAAATGAAATAGCAAAAAAGAATACCAGTGAAACAGAACAAAATTTTCTTAGAACAGTAAAATCAATAAACTTCTAATCATAGAAAAGTGACAAATTAGCAATATCATCAATATGGATGACATTGATAATGTCTATATGCACTAAAAACTAAAAGAATATTCTAATACTATATACACTTGAAAACCTAATAATACATTCTCTGCAAAACACTGTCAAGACGGATAAAACAGTATGAACAGCCTTACATCTATTTTATTTAAAAATCCCAAATAAAGGCCAAGCATCAGTGGCTCACACCTGTAACCCTAGCTACTCAGAAGGCTGAGATCTGAGGAATAGAGTTCAAAGTCAACTCAGGCGATTAACCATTGAAAAGCTGGAAGTGGAACAGTGGCTCAAGTCATAGAGTTCCAGCCTTGAGCCAAAAAGCTAAGAGACAGTGTCCAGGCCCTGAGTTCAAACTTCAATATTGAGGCCTGGGAATATGGCCTAGTGGTAAAGTGCTCGCCTCATATACATGAAGCCCTGGGTTCGATTCCTCAGCACCACGTAAAAAGAAAAAGCCAGAGGTGGCACCATGGCTCAAATGGTAGAGTGCTAGCCTTGAGCAAAAAGAAGCCAGGGCAGTGCTCAGGCCCTGAGTTCAAGCCCCAGGACTGGCAAAAACCAAAACAAAACAAAAAAACCAAACAACCGCCCCCCAACTTCAATATCGACACATACACACACAAAAGAAAACATTCAAAGAAAGAAAAACTGAGTTTCAGATGGTTTTACTGGTGAATTGTACATTTAAGAAAGACATAGTAACAAGTTCATACAAGCACTTCCAAAGAATTGAAGAGAATGAAATACTACTTCAGTCATTTTTCAAGGTTATCATTATTCTGATACTAAAATTTTATGGAAATATTCAGTGAAAAATATCCGCTGACCAATATAAATGCAGAAGCAAAAATCCTTTAAAAAATCAACAAAGCAATTATATCAACATATTGAATGGATAATTACCAAGTGGTCATCCATCTGAGGAAAGTAAGTTTGGCTTAACATTAAAAATTACCATAGGACACAGGCCCTGAGTTCAAGCTCCAGGATTGGCACAAAATAATTCCCATAAGCAAATCCATTGACGTTGAATCTCATAGGCTTTTCTGCCTAGTGGTGTCAGCCTCCCCTAAAACTAGAATGAAAGGTGCATGCAACTGTGCTGTTATTAGGGAAGGAAGGAGTCTCATGAACTTTTTCTGCCTACACTGGCCTTAAACCATGATTACCCCAGTCTCAACCTCAGCTTCCCAAATAACTAGTATTACAAGTGTAAACCAACCAGAATCTGGCCAAATGCACACATTTAAATGCATAGGAATATCTTGAAAATGTATTCAAAAGTTAATAGTGGTTACCTCTATGAAGGAGGATCTTTGAAAGGTTGCCCTGGGATGGAAAAAGGAGTAAGATACATGTTTTCAATTTTTGATAGTCTACTGTATTATGTATGCATGTATGAATGTATGCATAACTTTACAATAAAGATAATTTCAAATCTGTGTGGGTGGTGAATGGGTAGAGTGACTACCAGTAAGTCTTATTGTGATATCCAGGGCTGGACAGGGGCTGACAATGTCCTTTCAAGTTCTGATGCTGATTTCCTCAAATAGGAGTTAGCTGCTAATTCTGACCCTGGTTTCCTCCCACAGACTCCTGTGAAATTTGGAGTGTGTGAACAGCCTCTCTAATTCATTTGCCTCATCTTGAAAACAGTACTGAGATCTCTCAGCGAGTACCTCCCTCACAGGAAGTTTGAGGTTGCATAAGATAAGGTGATCAAATAATCAAGTTACCACAAAGGCAGGTGCTCGCCTAGGCAGAATACTGAATCCTGGAATAGGAACCCTTGCAGTAGAAAGAAGCTGTTTCTGTCTTTTGATCACACAGGCGTTTTGATACTCTTGAACCGTTACTCTTCATCTAGGCTGCTGTGAAATGAGTGTTTCTCCCCAACAGTATTAATTTTAGCATTCTTGCTCATGCCTTCTGTCAAACAAGATTTCCACAGCCTTTGATTTTTATCAAGGTTTACTCGACTTCAGTCTTCAAAGCATTTAATTCAAAGTTCACTCTATCAGTGGGTGGATAAGTTGAGTAACTGAAATATCAGTGTTGAATGCCATAATAGTTTGTTATAATATTTCTCTCCATGGGAGATATACTTTACTACAGTCATGTGCTGCTAATAAACAATGAAATAACGGTCCAACTAGAAGTTATATTTAAAATAGTGGCTGACAAACACTGAGTGGGACACAAGTGCTCTACAAAAGGTTCATTGGATACTCCTACACTGTCTAGAGCTGTGTGTCAGGTACTGTGTTGGGGGTGAAGCATCCAGTAAGAAAGATTGTCATTTCCCTCACCAAGCTTATTATTTCTCCAGAGGAGGGACACATTGCATTTTGCAGTGTTGGTTGGCTGTTGTAATGAAGTGTTTGAGGAATTTGGAGGTTGCTGGCAATATCAGTTTCTGGAGATGATGTTCGTTTTACTATTATTTTGAATTAAAATCACCTGTAAAATGCACACAGGTAAGGAGGAGAAACCCAGAAAGTCACCACTAGCCAGACTCACAAAGGGTTGTTAGTGGAAAATGTTGCAGGTTTCAAGAAAAATGAGTTGTCTTAGCATGCAAGAAAAAGCTTATTTTTTTTAAAGAACTGAATATTTCTAAAAACAAAATCTTGTCTCTCTCTCTATATATATTCTCTCTCATATATATATGTACATATATATATATATATGCTCATGTAAAACAGAGCCTGGATATTCATGAATACTATGGGTTGGAGGAATAGCTTCTTCCCATAGATACCTCTGAGACTCCTTCCTTGCCTAGATCTTAAAATAAGTACTATGATTAAGAAATGATGTTTTTCTCTAGAGAAGGATTTCTCATCCACCAAATACACCCAAGATGCTAATAGTATATTTTATAATTACTTAATTCCAAGAGAAGAGATGAAAAAGAACAACAAACAGGTCTTTTTGATTACTAAACAGAAAAATTAAACTATAGGTTTGCTTTTATTTTTTTTTTGTCAGTCTTGAGGCTTGAACTTTGGGTCTGGGTACTGTCCTGAGCTCTTCAGCTCAAGGTTAGTGCTCTACCACTTGAACAACAGCGCTACTTCTGGTTTTCTGGTGGTTAATTGGAGATAAAGAGTCTCATGAACTTTCCTGCTGGGCTTGGCTTTGAACTGTGATCCTCAGATCTCAGCCTCCTGAGGATTACAAGTGTGAGGAACCAGCACCTGGCTGCTTTATCTTTTTTAAACCATATATTCTTTTGCCTGAAGTCCATCCCTCTAATCACAGCTAACCATTAATAGATAACATGGTCACTCTAGGGCCCTTGCCATCATTTTGGTCTTCCTTGCTGTTTTCCCCCTCCCTAACTTACCACCATTTCCAGTGTCAGCACCAAGCTCAGAAGACTCTTATCATTTGATTTGCTACTTCTCACTTGCATAATTTAACAAAATAAGACCTCCCTGGTTTAAAAAATATCTCACCATTTTTATTGGCAACTCCTCCAGGTTGACTGGCATGTTGTAGGCAGTGAGTTACTCCTAAGCTAAGAAGAACCTGATGGCATCAATCCGCCTATGTAGGCTACGGCCAATTCGAAGACACTGGCAAAGACTTTGAGACTTGTTTTCGAACAGGGGTAAGACTCTACAGAACAGTGTTGTACTAGAATGATGCCTGGGCTTGAGACAATAATAATAGTCATAGTAGCTAACACTGAACACTTATTGTTTTCTTGGGACTTGCAGATAGTCTTATAGTCTCCAGCTATGGGCGAGGGGCAGCTGTTTCACTTTGTAACATATACACACTTTATCTCACATTGTTTTGTTTCACAGTATGAAATTTTTCAATGCTTCAGTTAATGTTTCCACTTAATGAGAAGTTGCAAGAATAGATTCTTTCATATTTAATCTAGAGTTAGCTTTTGCTAAAGGAGGATGGCATGGGAATGATGAACGTTCCTCTTGTTTTTAAAAGAAGGCAACAAATGTGGGCTTTGCAACTCTGGGAGAAAAAGGGACACAGTCAACATCTTTGCCTTCTTCCGATCTTAATTAGAAAGTAGCTCCCAGCCCCCAAGAGAGGAGGAGGTACTAATAGGAGGGCATGCTTTCTCCATGATTCATGGTTCTAGAAATCTGTTGAGGGCTGATTAGTGGAGATTTAAGCCTCTGGGAAACCCTACACACTGAAGAATTTGGTTCCCTCTCCTCTTCTCGCTATATATTTAAAAGCAATACAATACTAAAAGGCATAAAATATAAATCTTAAATATATGTTGAAATCAAGAGTTTAGAGCTTTTACATGTTTTATTTTTTTTTTTATTGTTTGTGCTGCAGATTGAACCCAGGGCCCAGGCATGGTATGAAGGTACTATGTCACTTGGTCTATCCCCCCAGCACTTTGGTTTTTATTTTGTTCTTGAAATAGAATCTCCCTAGCTTTTTGTGGCCCCAGCTGGTGTTCAACCTGTGATCCTCTTTCTTCTGAGTAACTGGGATTGGATTGCAGGCATGTGCCAGGCTTGGCATTCATTTATTTTTCTACTTAAAATTCTGTTCTGTTGGATGTGCCATATTTTCAGAGTTGGGTATTGCTTAATGCTGTCTACTTATTAATCCAGAACTCAGCAGTCAAAATGGAAGGTTCTTGAAGACCAGTTCATGACAATAAGGAAAGTTAATAAGCAGTTACTCTGAAGCTTATCTGTTTCTACATTGGATGACTAACAGTACTATTAAGACTAATCAAGCAGTAAGCTGACAGTTTTCAAACTGTTCTGGGAAATGTTCAGGTCCTATAGAGAAACTTCTGGGAGCTCTGGAGGGGTGGGGTGGTGTGAATGTGGGGAAATAATTATGATCAGGCCAAGAGTGGCTCCTATTCTTCCACACCTGTCATGTCCAGATCAGATTTTTTTTTTGCTAGAAAAAATACATTGTAAAATTGTCATTTTCCTCCTTCTGAGATTGGAATTAAGCCTTGCAAGTCAGTCCAACTTATTTGCAACCTCCATGAGGACCGATACTAATCAAGTCATCATCCTCCATCTCCAAATGTCCAGGCACATAGTAGGGTTCTCCATCCTGCTTATGATGAGGACCAATGCAGTGCCAGTTAAGAACATCTCCCTCCACCACCCCTGCTCCTGCTAGAGATGTTATTCATAGTATGAGTTACCAACTGCTTCCCAGCAAATTCATGGCAGAAAACTGAAAACCATTATTTTCATTGGTGTGAGTTAAGACTGTGGTACACTGAGTCCAACACTTTCTGGCTGATCCAATGTTAGCATTTTACTTTAGAAGTTTTATTTGGGTTGAAATCAGTCTAAAGTGGAAGTGTATCTCTAAAGTTTTATTGAATTTAATTTTTTTGGGCTGTTTGGCTGAATGATAGAGCAAAGTTATTGAAGTATATACCAGGCACATTGTTCTCATTTGTCAAAAAACCTCTGGATGATTTGGGGGCGATGACAGTTTTGTTCACATAGCAGACTACTGAAGAAACATTTCTGGTGTTATAAGTTTCAAGGGGGATAAAGGAGGGAAGGGAGTTTGAATTTCCCAGGAAGGAAGCAGGGGTCGTGGCCGTGTTCAAAGCCTGTAGAGGCATGTGCTCCAGGCGCCCCCTCCCTTCAACCTGTTCACGACTCTTCGTGGACCTCTACCATCCTTCAAGTCTCTCCTTTCCTCTTTTTACAAAGCAAATTTGATCAACTCAGTCATGCTGAGAGGCTACAGGTGCATGCGATTTAATGTGTCATCCTTCCCTTTGCAAATGAGTAAATAAATAAATAGACAAATAAATAAAAGCTGGCAGGTAAGAAGTCAAATCAGCAGAGTAACGTCAGCAACCTGGATATAAGTGCCATGTTTCTTCCTTTTAAAGACAGAGAAGGCTTGATGATCTTCTTCATAGGGACAGAGCATACCTTAAAAACGAACTTCATTCATAGTGACAGCATTGAAAGGTTGCTTTCTTTTCTTGTATTGGAGACAATTTAATAATAAGTGTGCTCTTCAATATTACTTGAAGGTACTTCTGTCCTTAGTATTTTAACTTAGAATCAGCCAAATATTTAATCTGAATGGACAAAACCCCACATAGGTTTCTTTACCCTACTAAGTAAAAAGCAGACACGAAAACAATACCTGGCTTTCAAGGCCTTCCATCATCTGGCCCCCATCAGCCTGCTCAACCTATTGCCCCTTCATCTATAGCCATAGACAAACCATTTCAAGGTCTCCAATGTACACTCAATCTTCATACCTTTAAAATTATGCATTGCTGTGAAAAAAAATTGCTTAAAATTTAGTGGTTAAAACATTATTAATTACCCTATTATTGGTAACTGTGGAACAAGAATTTGGGAGCAGCTTAGCCATTTGGGAGTGGCTTAGAATTTCTCATGCCTAAATTTGAGCATGTGCTTCCAAGGTGACTCAAGAACAAGCTGGGGCCATCACTGGTGGGAGGGCTTAGCTCCTGTCCATCTGAGTCTCTCCAGGAAGCTGCTGGCTTTTCCCCCAATGTGAGTGATAGGAGAGAAGGAGGTAGAAAAAACTTTGTTTTACCTTAACACGTTATATGCTATCATTCACCATATCCTATAGAAGTAAATCACTAAATCTAGCCCATATTCAAAAAGGGAATTAGGCTCCATCTTTGTAGGAAAGCTGTCAAATAATTTGTGGACACATTTTAAACTACCACACTGGTTTTGTCCCCTTGCTTATTTTGTTCCTTTTGTTCTCAATGCCATTTCCCCTATCAGCATAGCCCAATCCATGCCATTCATGTTCTGCTATGTCTTCCTAAGAGCTTTCTTTCTTCATACTTTTATTATATATTTTCTCCTAATGCCCACAATAGTTCAGGCTGGATCTACTTGTGAATGTAGAAGACTTTCACTATGGGTTTCTAATGTAAACAGATCTGTTAAGTGATATTACTAGGGGAAAGAGTGTGGAGGCTAATCAGGTAGGATTCACTCTTGATCATTTTCTGTTTCACATCAAGAATGAGGGCAGTGACTCTGGATCATAACTGAAGAGATCCAAATTCTGTCTTTATCAGACCTTGGAAAAGTTAGTTTGTATTCACACTGCTCTTCTATAAAATATGGACTGTTACAACACTACCATGTGGGGTTCAGACAAAAGGCATATATTTACAGCTGCTTTAACTGAATCAAGAGACTTAGAGGATCACTTGTTTGGCATTCCAAATACATCAAGTCAGGAGCCTCAAAGGAAGAGACACACACCAACATCTCTCCCAGATGGTTTATTGATAAGGAAATTGACAATTAGTAATGAAGAACTAGAATCCGGAATCATAAACTAGGTATTTTCACGATCACTTCCAATGTTAGGTCAGCTTTATTTTCCTGAATTGGTATTTAAGATCCTAAATGCCATTCAACCTATGCTTGCTTTATCTCCACACTGAACTTAGTCATGCCTGCTCAGTTCACTTGAGGGGATTCTAGCCTTAAAATACGTTTATTCTATTTCTGCCCAGCAAGTTGCCTTACTAATAACCCTCTTTCCCACAACCTCCACATCTCCACAAAGCTTCTTTTGCTGTAAAATTAAACCCCTCCAGGAACTGTCTCCTATTCTACTGAGCTCTCCAAGATTTGAGTCCTGATATCATTCCAATATATTCAGAATGTATGTTATTTTCACTATTTATTTCATTAATAGTAAAAAGATATAAGGCCTTTTGCACTATCTTAAAACTTGCATTGTAAAGGTTCTTATCCCTTGCTGATATCACATAGCACTTATAATTAACTTAATTATATTATATTGCTTCCTCTTTCATACTGCTCACATTGTTTCATGCATTCTATAATCTTTACAAGTTGTTTTCTAATGGTAGAGATTATTTTAAAAGTCTAAATCCAGACAGATTTTTGTGAGGCAGGTCAAGCAGAAATTAATCTCATTATCTTCTACTGTGTTTGGTTGCATCCATTTGAATATGAGTTTCATAATTGGTATTCTCTTAATTTATATGCTTTGTTAATGCTTAATAAAGAGCTTGAGAAAGGGGACGATAAGATTTGGAGGGCATTTTTTAGTACTCTCTAAATTTTTGTGCACTCTAAGCCCATCATATGAATTAAAGTGGTGCATATCTATAATCTTAGCTACTCAGGAGGTAAAGATGGAAAGGATAGTGGCTTAAGGCCAGTCTGGACAAGAAGTCTTCAAGATCCTATCTCAACCAACAAAACTTGGGTAAAGTGCAATATGACCATCATCCCAGTTATAATAGCAAGGGTAAATAATAAGATTTAGTGGGAATGTGGCTTAATGGTAGAGTGCTTGCCTAGCATGCATGAAGCCTTGATTCCATTCCTCAGCACCACATAAACAGAAAAAGCTGGAAGTGGCGCTGTGGCTCAAGCAGTAGAGTGCTGGCCTTGAGCAAAAGGAAGCCAGGGACAGTACTCAGGCCTTAAGTTCAAGCCCAGGACTGGGGAAAAAAAAATCTCAATCCAGACCTGTTTGGGCAAAAATCGAGACCTTATCTCAAAAACCAGAAAGGGCTGGATGCCTGCTTCAAGTTATAGTGTAAGTGTGAGGCCCTCAGTTCAAATCCTACTCCTACCTTAAAAACAAACCAACACATTCAGAGTAAGAAAAACAGAAAGAAAATGAGAGGCAGTTATAAGTGATTTTAAGTCATTGTGTATGTGTATATAGAAAGTATCTACATCCTCTTAACCCTTTCCATATATAGTTTATACACTGCTATGTTATAGAAACAAGTTGAGGACTTAACTACCAGGAACCAAACTAGATGTTTGCACACATATCTTATTTTTATTTTATTTTATTTTTTTTGGCCAGTCCTGGGCCTTGGACTCAGGGCCTGAGCACTGTCCCTGGCTTCTTTTTGCTCAAGGCTAGCACTCTGCCACTTGAGCCACAGTGCCACTTCTGGCCGTTTTCTATATATGTGGTGCTGGGGAATTGAACCCAGGGCTTCATGTATACGAGGTAAGCGCTCTTGCCACTAGACACACATATCTTATTTAATAATCACAACTATTCTATGAGGTAAAAACTATTTTTATCCTAAAGAGTCTAATAACAAAACAAAACAAGGAAGCTACCCAGCCCCAAATCATATATACAGCTAGCTCATGACAGAACGAGATTTGACCCAGGTCTGTCAGAATCCATACTCAAAAACTGTGAAGTTCAACCAGGTCAAATCTTCTGTTATTCCACATCTGTTAAGAGGGGCTAATACGAATTTATAATAATGGTTAACTAAATTAATCCATATAAATTCTTTGCACATCATGTAATGCAATAAATACTCAATAATCTCTACTCACTGTCATTACACTATGATTACAGGGGCTTAACGGTAAGAAAGATGTGCCTTGCCCTGCCCTATGAATATGATGTGATATCATATGTAGGATATTACAAGCAAAAGGAAATTTCCACATAAAATTAAGGCTACTAATCAGTGGACCTTGAATTAGTCAAAAAGAATCAGATATTCATTTAATTACCTGGACCCCTCTTAAAAGCAGAGCATTTTCTTAAACTTGTGACAGATACAAAAGCCAGAGATTGAAGTACCAGGTGGGTTTTATATTCTGTTGCTGGCATTGAAGATGGAAAGAGCCACAGACAAAGACAGGAGAATGGATTGAGCAGGTAAAATGGGCCCCTAGCCAAGAGCCAGTCCTACAAGCATAAGGAAGTGTGAATGCACTGGGAAGTAGTCTATTCTTAGAGCCTTCCAATAGAGGCCAGCAGGCAGGAGCTGGGTTGCAGTGGTTTGTGCAAACCAGGGAAAGGTGTTTGGATCTTTCAGTAAGTAATTCTTCTTGATTTCAGCCTCATGAGATCTAAGCAGAAACACAATTAGAGCCCACCAAAACTTTTTAGTAGTATAAATGAATTATGCAAAGGAGTCCCATTGTGACACATCCATACAAACATATTAAATGCTTTTTTTCCTTTAATGTCACAGTGATGTACAGAGGAGTTACAGTTTCATATGTAAGGCAGTGAGTACAGTTCTTATCCAACACAAATCTAGCTCTCTGTTACTCTTTATCCCTTCTTTCTAAAGTTTTTAATGGGTTTCATTATGCTATTTTCACATCTATTACTCAGAATTCTGATCTTGAGAAATGTGAGGTAATAAGTGAGTATTGTGTTAAGTAGCTAAGCCTACGGTAATCTGTGATGACACAAATGGAACAGGACCTCCCGTTCCCACAGAAAAATTCAAAACTATAACAAGGGCTTCAGATATTAAAGAATATAGATTAAATACAAAAAAGGAATATAAATCTTCCTATGTTGAAGGTGGAATTCAATCTTGAAAAGTTTGGAGACACTAAGAGTTTGAAGAATGATCATTTTGCTGACTTTGGCATAAAGAGAGAGGAGGACGTTTTCCTAGGCTTATAAAATGTAGTGTAAGGAAATGACCAGAGCAGAACTCATGAAGACTGTGCAGACTTGGTTTAAAAGAGGGCAGGAAGCTAAAGTGCCCAGGACAGTGTGGCAGGGGTGGAGCTGAGTTGTAAGGATTTCGGCAAACCATGAAAAATGGCTCAGATCTTTACTTTGCTACCATTTGCAGCATCCTAAAAGAATCTTTAAAAATGAATTGAAAACTATCTGGAAAGAAAATTCTAACAAAATTTTTGTATGAAACCTGTATGTACATCATATCTCTGTACAGTTTTATCTTTTAGGATGAGTTCATTATAATATTTGAGTTAAGTGGGTAATTCTTAATACTTTTCTTTTTAATGTATAAATTGCAAACTTCCTGTAGCTAAGTTAAAATATTTATTTTATTTATTTTTTTTCTTTTGGCCAGTCCTGGGCCTTGGACTCAGGGCCTGAGCACTGTCCCTGGCTTCTTCTTTTGCTCAAGGATAGGACTCTGCCACTTGAGCCACAGCGCCACTTCTGGCCATTTTCTATATACGTGGTGCTAGGGAATCGAACTTAGCGCTTCATGTATATGAGGCAAGCACTCTTGCCACTAGGCCATATTCCCAGCCTAAGTTAAAATATTAAGAGCTAAGTCAATTAAAAAGACACTTTCACAAAAATGACTTCGTTTTGAGTACATAAGCATAAATATATATATATATATATTTTTTTTTGGGGGGGGGCAGTCCAGGGGCTTGGACTCAGGGCCTGAGCACTGTCCCTGGCTTCCTTTTGCTCAAGGCTAGCACTCTGCCACTTGAGCCACAGCACCACTTCTGGCCGTTTTCTGTATATGTGGTGCTGGGGAATTGAACCCAGGGCCTCATGTATATGAGGCAAGCACTCTTGCCACTAGGCCATATTCCCAGCCCCAGCATAAATATTTTGATACAAGACAGAAAACTTGCCATTTTCAATGAAATTGACTTTGGTATCTTGAAACATGCTTGTCATATAAAATAATATGTAAATGAGATCTTCGTAATCTATCTCTCCTTCCTTAGGTACTCTAAGAGATCACTATTTCTCCAAAGCAAACTGCTACAACTGGAAATGCAATTTGAGTAAAATTTGGCACAATCTTCCTTAATTATCAAATGTCAGTTTTAGTATATTTTTCTATACTCACCAAAAGAAAAACGTTAAAACATATTTCTGTAGTATGTTGCTTTACTGTTAACTGAACCTTAGTATTTTGTTTATCTATGCATACTGACTTAAGTATGCTTCTCTCCCTAGTGAACAAGGCAGTTTTGGTGTGTTTTTTTTTCTGAGTAGCTCTGGTAAATATTTCTAATCACATTACTGACTTAGAAATAACATAATTGGGCCAAGAATCCTCATTCTGTGTTCCCTCCCCCTTAGAAATAACATCATTGAGCCAAGAATTCTCATTCTGTGTCCCCTCCCCCCTCTCCGCATCCCAGCCTTCAAATACTCCATGGGAATAAATTAAGTAGGGAGGGGTATGAATAAAAATAAAGACTTCTTATGATTCAATGTACCAGGTACCTAATTTGTTATCAGGAATTTAATCACTGGGGAAATTCTGTATCACTAAGCTAAAAATAAGGTAACACTGATGAATTTTTTTAAGGGTATGCACACTTTAAGGAGGATTTATATGCAAACATTTGAATATGTTAATTATACAAAGGCAATCTGAGTGTCGTCTTATAAGGACTATACCAGCTACGATAAATGTCTTTCTGTGATTAAACCAACACTAAGACACTGTCCATGTCTATCAATCTAGCCCAGAGGGAGGACCTAAGGGAAAGTGGTAGGAAATGTTTTCAAGAATCACTAGAAGATTTAAGCTCCCTAACCA
This sequence comes from Perognathus longimembris pacificus, assembly GCF_023159225.1. Lineage (NCBI taxonomy): Eukaryota > Metazoa > Chordata > Mammalia > Rodentia > Heteromyidae > Perognathus > Perognathus longimembris. The sequence goes on from NC_063162.1 coordinate 39,896,552, forward strand.
AATATCTTTGATATTTTACAAAAAGTCTGCAATATAATACTTTTTAACCCATTGTGACTGACTCATTTAAATTTTTTTATTATACTTAAGTAGTTATAGTAAGGGGTTTCAACGTCCAGTTTGTTAGTACAATGCATCTTGATCAGTGTCACACTATTAATTACAAAATTATGAACAATGCCTGCCTGAAATGCAAAACAAAAAAAAATCCTTCAAAGATACTGTCTTTCTTAGGTCTAGCTAAAAAATGTATAATCCACAAAGACTTTTCATATCACTATTGTTAGCAATTAAGGAGTTAAACATAAACACAGGTATTTTAAATTTTCAATGCACTGAAATCTAAGTATAAAACATCTACTCTATCTACATTACAGTTTAGAACTAGGACAATGAAGTCAACTATTAAAATATAAATGGTCATCAATTAAAATTTAATTACTGTTCAATAATTCACTCTTTTAAAAATGAGTTTTGATAAATTCTGACACAGGGACAGATAATTTTCCTGCAAAGCATTTTTCTTCTCATCTGTGTTTTAGCATTCTCTATGGTTGCTCCCCATTCCTGGTGGCGCAGATGATTATATTCAAATGGCATTTAACATAAACTGCACCAAACTGCCCTTGAATTTCATTTTGGACTGAATTAATTAACTTCACAGTAGGTGGCTGAGGTGCAGAACATAAGCCTGAAGAAACACTTGACTACTTAACCCACCTTACATGAGTTGTCTCTAAATCAAGGCAGCTTCCATTTTTTAATAAATAGTACCAGGTACAATACATCCTAAAGGGTAAAGATAAGGCATTTATAATAAATGGATTTAGTTTTTCACATACATTTGCATCCATTTAAAAGAAGATGGGGGGAGGCACTCCAGAGGGCTAAAGAGGTTTTAGCAGCACTCAGCAAGAGTTGGCATGCCTAATACTTTTTAAGACTGTTTACCTTAGGAAGTATACATTTAGGATTTTAAAAATGTACTGTGTTCTTGCAAGATGTTAGAATATAAAGTCAACTACTTTTTAGCAAATAATGCCACCTTAAATGCTGTTGTAATTTATAGTCTAGGCTTTGAAATATAAATGTAATTGTCTAAGAGATTATCTTCAGATTGACATTAACATGCTATCATAAAATATCTATTCTTTCAATTATGCTAGTCTAATTATAATATTACCATCAAGATCTGACAACTAACTCTGTGTTTCAAGTTTATAGTCTTCTTACATCAAGAGACAAATTAAAGGGCAAATAAAGAATGTGAAAAGCCAGATCATAAAAAGCTGAAACATCTTTCATATTTACAAGAAATATTTCTCTGTCATAAATTTCTTGTTCAGGAATGAGAAAAACAAAGATTTTTGGAAAACTTCTTGACAGTTTTTAACTCAGCCGTTTTAGGCTTTTTTGTGTATGTGAAGAAAGAAGGAAATAGGAGGAAGAAAAGAGAGGAAAGGTGTGAAATTACTGTTTAAAGATGCAGTGGTCAAAGAAAAGAGCATTGAAGACTGCAGTCTGATTTCAAAGGCTTTGTGACCTTCAGTAAGAAGGTGGAGGAGGCCTTGGTGAGGCTACACCTGAGTGGCTCTAGGAAAATTTTACTTTTTCACAGTTCCCATTGAGAACACAACTCCTAGGAAAGTTCTCTATAAACAAATGTTCCCTCTTCTGCAATGTAACTTGTTCCTGCTGTGATTTGTATGGCTAGAAATGATATCATTTGGAAGTTTTGATCATGGTTTATAATAAAGATAGAGGGATAAAGTAATGCTCAGATGCCAGTATTAGCAGCAATTTTGCCTACAGTATCTTCCAAATACACAATTTAGTGGCAACAATAGTTAAATGCTGCCAAAAACAACAGCTATGGTTTAAAATAAAATGAAAGGGTAATACTCCTTAGTTATTTTTTAGCCTGTCATTTACTTAAATGGTAATCAAGACAGAAATTTCTGAGAGCCTTCTATAGTTAGAAAAAATAAATTCATCTACTATTTTAGGTTTTCACACATGATATGGTCTCTAAATTCTACCAGGCTAAGCAAACAGCATTTTCTTTTCACCAAGGTCTGTCCTCTTGTCCCAGTCACAAGAGCCCTTTGTATCATTACTCTCTCCCCTTGGATTCCAGTTCTGACTAGGAGTCCTGGAAAAGCACAAAGTAACCTTGCAATTACATCATGATCTAGAAATGAAAATTTAAAAAAAGACTCTGCTATCTAAAAATAATAAAAGGCTCCATTTAAATTAATGCTTATTTTTCATCAAGGGTTCATTTTATTTTGTAATAATGTAGTCCAAACAGAGTTCTTCACACCTTAAAAAAAAAGATCTCCAGAGATTATATAGAGAGTAGTAATTTCATTCTTGTATTTTTACTTCTGGCAATGGTGCTTAGGGCTCGGTGTGACAGGAGATTTTTAGTGCTGTTGCTGACATCTTATGGAAACTTTTATTTGGAAATTCTGATTCGATTTTTCAAACTGTTCAGCTCTTGTTTGCAAGATGGGTATTACAAAAATGGATTTTTTTTGTTCCTTTAGGATATTCATTCCCTTGTTATTTATTTCACTTGATTTCATAATCCTGTTTGGGTCAGTATGATTAGTTGCTATGGAAATTACCTCCTATGGAAATGATCCTAAGGTATTATTATAAGAATATAACTTTTAATGAATTATATCTATAGCAGACATCAACCTTCACTAGAAAAAGATAATTAAACATTTAAAGGGATTAAATGTGAAAATGATTACCATAACCAATTTTTCTGATATTTCTGAATCTTCCATCTGTTTTTTTAAGCAAGTAGTAAATACATTTTAAAGCGTTAATCAGCTATATTCACTTCCTCAAATTCCAAAGGCACAATGGAAATTAACACCACACAGAAAAGTGCATGTAAAGATCTCATCTACCATTTCTCTAAACTAATGTTATGCTTCACTTAAGTGAGTTAATGTCAACAGGATTTCAGGGCTCATCAAAGAAACTAGTGAGAATAGTGTTTTACAAATTCTCTTTAAAGACAAAGAATCTAATATTCCAAAATTTATCCCAGGAATTTAAAAGGTCAAGCCTATAAATGAGAGTTAAACAATAGATGTGAGCCAGTGAAGCATTAGATGAGAATTCCAGAATGCTAACAAGAACATTTTCTTGGGTGGATTCTATAATTTGTGGTTTGAATAAAACCTTTGAAACATTCCATTAGTATTAAAATTCTCACAATGAGAATATGGCTCATATTTAACACATTTTAAATTACTAGACAGTCTCTCCCCCAAAGAAATGTTAATGCTTTCTTCTGCCTAGTGCTCATTCACTGCCTGGTACTAATTTTGGCATAAATTAACCCTTCCAACAATTAGGATATTGTCTAGAAACCGCCTCTTAAGCTCTATGGGGAAAATCACTTATATTCTGAAAACCAGAAGTAAAAGCAAAATGTATTCCTTCATTATAAGATAGTTTTCTATATCTAGTAGTTTATTAATTATTTATGTAGATTGATATCATATTTACCTATACAATTATGTAACTTTACTACATTTATAATGCTCCTGAATTAAGCCTTCCAGTTATAGATTTTTGTTAAATGTTTTATACAGTAAAGTTTTCTATACTTGTGCCTGCAACCATGATCGAGGGTCCAAAATGTCTTTGATGGATTTCTGCCTTGGAGCTGGCACTGGCTTAGTTTCAAAATTGTTTTTAGTGTCTGTGTGCTCACCATCAGTTAAACTACTTTTCCTGGCAGGAGGAAGTTTTCGAGGAGAAGCGACTGGTTTCTGTAAGTGGTGCATTAGGTTTGAAAGTCTGGTGTCCAAAGGCGAGGCTCGAGATACACTTGTTTTTCCCCAGTTGTCCTTCACAGATTGATCTGTGTTGCTCTGTGTTTTGAAGCTGAACGGAGGTTTATCAGATGGAGGAAGAGGAGCTCGTCTCTTTTTCCTTTTACCATCTTGTGCTGGCTCACTTTCAGGGGACAACACCTTTTTGTGGATGACCATTTCATGATTGCCATCAAAGATTGTAGCCCATGGAGGTGGCGAGGGTTCTTTACCTTGATCAATAAGGAACTGTCCATTTGTCTCTTCAATTTTCTTTTGTATTATGTCAGTTAAATTTTCAAGTTTCACAGGTGAATCAATACCTGTAATAATTTTAAGAAAAAATGCATAGAAAAAAAATCCAGCCAGGTATATGCACTTTACTTTCAGTAAGTTTGTTCTGCAAATAACTACGCTATCTACAACAACCATCAAAAAGTTAGTAGTGGGATAAACAATAAAATGTTTAATTATAAAAATAATCATATCAATAAAACAAAAATTAAGGATCTTATAAACTGCACTACACAAATTATATAGCATATACACAATACATACGTAAAATACATAATATGTCCATCTATAATAAACAACATAAAAAAGTTCCTGAAATGGAGATATATGAGTATGTTTTCATTCTTGGAATTTTTTTTATCTTATTTTGAAAACTAAGGAAGTTTAGTATAGAAACTGGGATGAGTATGACTGGATTAATACTTTGCTTTCCTACAGACCAGTAGTATCTGTTGAAAGGAAAAAAAAATCCTCAAACCCCAAACCCAGGGAAGGAATGTGAAGCCCTCATACCATTTGGTGATAAGGTACTGGGTGAAAGGTTCTTTGGGAAAAACAAAAATCAGAGATACCCAACAAATGGAAGCATTACTGGTATTTTTAAGTGTGTAAATACAAACATATAATTTTAATCTACAATTTCTAGTATGTGGAAGTTCAGGTATATTAGTGGCAGATTAGACTAAAGTTTATTGTTGACCTGTGCTTCAATCAATGTTTCACTATGGCAATCCCCTAAAGGCAGCATAAATAAATACCTTCCAAAGCATATGGAAATGAAATACAAATAAGTTAGGAAAATTTAAATTTTCTAGAGTATTAGACTTAACTGATTATTGTTGGCTAGAGATGAAAGCTTCTAATCCTTAATATTCACCCATCAACACTTAAAAACAAACAACAAAATACAGGAAAAGAATCACTGAATATAATTTCATTTTAAAATCTGCAAGTTTACATTTTCTGAAATGTTCATCAGCAGCTCAGCTAATATTTATTCTCTGTGCACTTTTATTCATTTTAAGTCTTAAAATCTGTTTGATCTTGAGCAAACTATGAAAAATGTGTATTCATTAATTTTGTATTAATTCATCTATTAAACATGAGTTCCTTAGTCTATAATCATATTCTTTTTTCATTCATTTTGATTGTGCCCTGAAAATTTCAGCATTTTAATTTCAATAGAATAAGCTGCTTGAGTAGGGACAATGTTGTTTTTGTTACCCTGCAGCTTAGAAAAGACAAACCCCACTTACTCATATCATGGTAGACTGAGGTCGCCTCTTTTGTCAAGAACAAAGGTGGTTTCCGTGGTGACATAATCTCAATTTTCATAAGTTCCTCACAACAATGCTTCCATTGGCCTAAGAAAGAAAGAAAGACAGAAAAATAGCAGGCTAGTTTAAGATATAAATGTGAAGACATAGAATTCATTTTGAACAGATATCAACATATATCTTTGCCTGGAAAGTAAACACTGAATTTATAAATACAACATTGCCTTAAGGAAACTTGTGCAAAAGCTAGTCCTACACATAATTTCAAAATCTAATTTTGTGCATAAAACTAGTTTATTTAAAAAGTAAAGTTATATGCAGAGATAGTAGGACCTCTAGGCTATATTATTTCACAAAATAACCAACAATTACTTCTAAATTTCTATTCATAGTAGAAGCTCATCAGGCTGTTATTTTAAATATCAAAACATGAAGTACTCACAAAGACAGGTAAAGTAACTATAAACTCAAATGCAGTTGTCTTGAAGGAACTAGAAAAAAGGAATTAGGCAGCCCTCAAAAATTTTATATAAGAAAATAAAATTTATGTAACCATTATCTCTTTAAGATTACCATGCTTTACCAAGATTACCATGATTACTAAAATCATATCGCTCTAAAAAATGTGTTTTCATTTAAATAAAAGCCTAACTATGTAGAAATATTTATCAACAAAATTCTGAGACTACACTATTATAGAGAAATGGGCATTGAAAAAAAGATAAAATAATAAACTTGAACAACTATTTCATCTATCAAGGTAAAATTTAAGTGTGGATATTATTATTTTCAGATTTCTCTTGAGTAAATGTCATAAAGTTTAATTTTCTAAATTTAATGTACATCTGCATGCTCATTAGAAACTATCCTAGATATTGCGTGTCTATTAATATTATTTTAAAAAGTTACAGAGGCTCTCTATTCTTATACCTATACCGATAGAAAAATAATATAATACACTTATGCCTTTTTTTTTTTTTTTTGGCCAGTCCTGGGGCTTGGACTCAGGGCCTGAGCACTGTCCCTGGCTTCTTTTTTCTCAAGGCTAGCACTCTGCCACTTGAGCCACAGTGCCACTTCTGGCCATTTTCTGTATATGTGGTGCTGGGGAATTGAACCCAGGGCCTCATGTATACAAGGCAAGCACTCTTGCCACTAGGCCATATCCCCAGCCCCACACCTATGCCTTTTTAAAGACTGGTTTATGCTCCACATTTCTTCTCTTATATTCTCAATATACACATTCAATATCCAACTTGGATGTTTTCCATGGCTAAAAAAGGCATTTCATGCTTAAATTATGTATTCATTTTGTTGTTTCTAGTAGATATACTGTCATGACAAAATGGTGTTATATGCATAAATTTTAAATACACTACCTTAACTAGTTAAGAAGTATATAAAAGCCTTTTGGTATGTTTTTTAATCACAAAGCTAAGTAGAGAATATTGTAAAGTTTAGAAAACACTTTCACTAAAACTTAAAGAAGAAATAAATTCCCAAACACAAGGCTTTAAAGCTTGCTCTCTAAATGTAAATCCAGTAGAATAGAGATTTGACATTTTTCTCTCAATTTCCTTTTTTAGACAAATATATAAAAGCCATTTTTTCTTCTTTGTAGTAGGAAAAAAATTCTTTATCTAATGGAAAATAATGATTCACTTAAAACTGGCAAATATTTTCCTGTCATATTCTTGGACAAATTCTTTTGAATTCTTTGAAATTCTTGGTATTTTTTTTGTGCACTCATAGATAAAAGCAGTCATTGTTAAACTAGAGGCAGAATACTAATCATGTTGCAAATTAGAATTTCATATTATTCTACATGTTACTGATATGTCAGAAGTAGAAATATGATCTGTTCTTTGGTCAAAATTTTATAACTGAAATGCTGTCTTTTCCAGTGTATAACTTTGTATGCGTAGATATACATGATAGCTAGTATGAAACCAAAGGCCCAATATAAAATAAATATTAAATGTTTTGTCTGAATAACAATCTCTATATTTAAAAGTGATTTTCCGAATACTGTTATAATGCCCCCAGTCAAAACTGCTGGACTCAATATTTATATTATGAAATATTTGAAAAATATTTCTATTATTAAATATCTGAAAAATATTTAATGTGAAGACTGTCTTAACTTTCTATCTTTGACCCACCATTCCTAGCTGTAACCTACTGACAATCCAGAACAAGGATTATTTCTCTTTTACATGGCTATTAGGTTTCAAATATTAAACATAGTGATTATATCTTCCTTGCTTCTAACCTTCATACCTTAGCTATTCTAGAGGCTCAACAGACCCACTTCCATCACTGTTTCCTTGTATATTCTACCTGGAAGTTGGGACAAAGAATTGACATTTATTCCAAATATTGAAATATTCTCATATAACTCTCTTTTTCTATCACTCTTTTTTCTGTGCTACACATCATTCCTTCAACCAAGATCACAAGAAACTATGCTTGTCAATAAAAATGGAAAACTTTCAAGTATAATTTAAAATTTAGGATATTATAAATATTTTCATACATAGCAATTTCAAAGTAAATGTAAGAGAACTTTAAAATTAGTCTGGTAAATTTTTATCAAAAAAAAATAAAAGAGAAATTAAGTACCAAAGAAGCCAGAGTTGAGTACCACATTATTATCATTCATTATTTCCTTGTTCCTGGTACACATTCTCAAATTTTCATCCCTCTAGCTTCCCACTTCAAGATGAAAAAGTATTTTAGCTAATCTAGAAAACAAGACTATCCACTGGTATTAGTTTACACCCAGACTACTACTTCTACTATTTGACACTATTTCTTCCACATAGCCATCTTTTTGGTTTTAGGCCCATTAAAGAATAATTAGAATAATTTCTAAATACAGTATGGAATTTTACAAAACAGACTCTAAGAGCATTTAGGAAAGCAGTTAAAATTTCAGCTAAGATTAGCAAAAGAAGGGAAGTTGTTGGCATGATACGGTTGTACATGCCTGTAATCTCAGCACTGAGAAGTCAAAGGCACGCGCTGATAAAGATAGAACAAATAAATACTTCAACATTAATTAAGAACCTAGGGATGCTATTTAAGGAAGACATATTGTAAGGAATTTAATAATGACAAATGCAGTCTTAATATTCTATACATATATGAAAATGGAACTTGGAAAATTGAGAAGATGCATGGGGTTAGGAGAAATAAGGAATTATTAGGAAAGGGGTGACTTTGAACAAGATGCATTGTACTCACAAACTGACATGATGAATTGAAAAATCCACGTAGAAATACTTAAGGATAATTTTTCTTTTTTTCTTTTTTGCCAGTCCTGGGCCTTAGACTTGGAGCTTGAGCACTGTCCCTGGCTTCTTTTTGCTCAAGGCTAGCACTCTGCCACTTGAACCACAGTGCCACTTCTAGCCATTTTCTATATATGTGGTGCTGGGGTATCGAACCCAGGGCTTCATGTATACGAGGCAAGCACCCTTGCTACTGCTACTAGGCCACATTCCCAGCCCCAAGGATAATTTTTCTTAACAGTCATACAAGGAATTCTCTATCTCACTACCATGAACTAGAGCCTTTTAAGATCTAAGTTTTCTCATTTTTACAGTGGAGTGAAATATCTTCTACATCACAGGAATGTTATTGGAAATACAGACATTTGGAACATAGGAGGTAGTCAATAAATTAAATTATTTTCTTTCTTTCTTCCCAAACCTTACTCTAAAACCCAATGAAGGCATGAATCAGAGGAGACCTAAAAAATTAACCAGACAACTGTAGGTATTAGCTCCTTATAATGTTCCAGAAGACATAATTCCTAAAATTTCTTGAGGATTGTTTCTGTAAGTCGCAAAAATAGCTTTAAATTGTGTGAAAGTGATAACCTTGTAGCTTTGTAAGAGAAGATTGTATACAATAAATGCTAATTGAATCTAGTAAGTTAATTTAATCAGAAATAGCCATCATGAATACTCTCTGTTTTCAACATAAAATTCTAGATAACAAATAGGCTGTTAAATAAATTGCTGCAAAAGACAAAAAATGCTACAATTTCATTATTTTCCTGTTAGTAAGTCTTCTTTAAACTGACAATCAAAGATTAGAATCTCAAATATTTTTCACACTAGAACCAGACTGAAACACTATCACATTATTTTCTTTATAATCCTTGGCACTAGACTGTTACTGAAAAACCACATAAGATTAAAAAAATTCTCTGAGTGATATCCAAGATGATACAGTAACAAATGTACAGTTAACAGAAGCTTACATAAAACTAAGGCTCTGTCTGAACATTTCAATATTTTAGGATGATTACTACCCTGAAAAAGCATTTTGCTCTTCAAATGGCTTCTTATCTCTTGGATCAAATATATTGCCTTAAGTAGATAAAGTCTTAATATTTTAAGAAAATGTTGCTTTAGGGATCAAAGGAAGCAGAAAAAGGAGTGCTAGGAACTAAGACAAACTTCTATAACCATAGTTGGTGAGACACTGGAAAGAGATGGAGAGAGAGAAAAAAGCATCAGTGTAATGACAATATATTAACATTTTATTCAAGAGCATACAACATCCTTGCTATATAAGCTCTAGGAGGAAAATTTTTAATATTTAGATTTCTATGTGCAAACATTCAGGCAATGCGAATATATTGCTAGAAAATCCCAATATCTACTTACTAAGATCAAAGAAATGCTGCCAGAAGGCTTCCATCCACTTCTGAAGATCTTCTTTGCTATCAACTGAAAAAATATGAGTTATAGATTGCCCAGCAACAGGGTTGATGACAGAGAAACTATGGATTCTTTTCTTGGTATCTTTATCCATTGCCCGAATTCTGGTGTCCTAAAAATTAGGATAAAATTGGTATTTTACAAGAGAACATTAATGTAATGCTCAAACAAATGTTTTATTACTTAGTTACCATACTTATATAACTATAATTATAATCTTATTGGGGTTCATTTGAAATTTAAAATAGATTGAGAATTTCCAACATTCAAGCTCAAATCTAAGAGATCTTTAAAAAGAATATTTTATATTAAAAACCAAGTAATGTTTCAAGTATGCTACACATATAGCACTTATAGGAAATTACATGAGATTAAAACATAAACTGTTTTGATCTATCTCAGTCTGAGTGGGAGTGTGCTGTCTTTTACATACATCTTAAAATATTCAGTAAAACAAGTACAGTATGTCATAACTTTAATGTGGATTGTAAGTCAACTATATTTTCAGCAGTAATAAAATTAAATCAGTAAAGTATGTTTCTTATTCTAATATTTATACATATACATTTATACATATTACAGTAAGTAGTAGTATAATCATAACTTAGTGCTTAATGTAGCGAAAACAGTTGGGTACTGCTCATTAACACTTATTTTATCTGTAACATTCATTTACAAACCTCATAGTTAAAGATCCAAAAGGTAATATAACCCTTATCAAGTTACTTCTATAATGAATGCTGAATACAACACCCTACCACAAAGGCAATGATTTCATTCATGATGACAGTCTAAACCTTATTCTTACTGTGTCTCCCATAGAAGAGAAAGGTCTACCCAAGTTGCACAGAAGGGCTGGTAAGCCACATGGCAAGCTAGCCATAGCAACCCCATATAGTTCAGACCACGGGACTGGGGAGGAATTAATGCCTGAAACAAAACTGTCTATTATACAATGACAGAGATTTGAATGCCTATATAATAATTAGCTTCACATTTTTCTAGGACACTCCTATCTAGTAGAAATACAATGTGAACCACATATGTAATTTAAAATTTTCCAAAAAACCAACATATTTAAAAGAAAAAGAAATGGGTGAAATAAATTTTAACAGTATAGTTTGTGCAAGACAACATAGCCAAATATTATCATTTTAACATGTGGTTGGTATAAAAAGTTACTCTGATAGCTAAAAGTTTCTCTTTTTTTACACTAATAATTCACATCTCCATTCAGATCAACCATATTTGAAATAGCCAACAGCTACTGGAAGTAGTGGCCCCTGGGTTCTACACAGCAGGTCTAGAGGAACATGACTAAGCCTCCTAGAATGTATGCAGAATATGTAAGGTAGCAGTTACAAAAGCAGATTTTGTGTGGGAAGCAATTCTTGACTCCATTGAGTAGAAAGGTGAAGAGACTGTGTCGCAACAATCAAAACTTACATAAACATTCCAGGATGCTTATGTGAGTATGTGAGAAGTAGCAAAGAATCAGGAAGAAAACCTAATCACTCCAAGGAAGAACACAGGAAGTTAAAACCACATATTTTACAAATGGAGTTCTTTTCTGGAGGAATTGGTATTCAAAAATCACATGGGGAAATATATGTTGTATAAAGTAGCAACATTACTTGGAACCTGTAGATCACATGATAAAAGGATTGGTAAACATTGGAAAGTTGGCCTATTCTGTCATTATAACGAGACTTAGGATCAGAATAATAATTTTATCACGATAAAGTCTTTGTTTCTATCTTGACAATAAACTTTGTGAATTATTTCTATTAAGTATTTGTTTATATAGAATAAAAATACTAGAGCCATGAGCTAGTTGCTCACATAATCCTCTTTACTCAGGAGGCTGAGATCTGAGCATTACGGTTCAAAGCCACCCCAGGCTGGAAAGTCTGAGAGACTCTTATCTCCAATTAACCACCAAAAAGTCAGAAGTGGAGCTGTGGCTCAATTAGTAGATCCCTAGCCTTGAACAAAAAAGCTCAAGGATAATACCTAGGCCCTGAGTTAAAAAATACCACAAATATTGTACTAAATAGAAACTTGCAAGCTGAAAGATTAATCAGTTTAACAACAACAACAAAAAAAAGGTTTTATTTTAATCTGCCAGGTGCCTATGGCTCACCCTGTAATCCTAGATACTCAGGAGTCTCAGATCCAAGGAGGAAGTTTGGGTTTGTGAAATTATTATCTCCCATTAACTACCACCACCAACAAAAAGCCAGTGGAAAGCTGTGGCTCAAGTGGTAGAGCATTAGCTTTGAGCAAAAATGCTCAAGACAGTGTCCAGGCTCTGAGTTCAAGCCCTAGAACCAACACATATAAAAAAAAATGTTTATTATCATTATCAGAGAATGACTTAAGCTCTAGGAAGAATCTGTAATGATACTCTATCTAACTAAATAAAGTCTGAATCATTGTGGAGAATCTTCCACTACTGTCTCTAATAGCACCATCATCACCACCAACTAAACTGTGATAACAGTTCTGTTGATAACAGACTGTGCTTTCTTGCACTCAATTTCATTTTAATACATTTCTGACTACTTTTTGCTATATGATTAAAATAGATTCAACTTTTAAATAAAGAAAATCTGATTTTTATAGCTGAATATTTAGAATTTTTTGAACAAGGTATCATTTAAAAAGAAACTGATACATAGAAAATATGATGAAGTAGATAACTTACAGCCTGCTAGGAAAATATAACAAAAAAGATAAATATGAACACTCCATTAATTCTGGTAACCATAAATAACACTACATTTTTTTAATGTGAGAGGCTTTTCAAGGTGCAAATAAAATTCAGAATCTAAATTAACTTCATGCAAAATAATTTAAGTAATGGAAAACATTTTCCCCAAGTTACACATGAAAGAAAAGGTGATTAGAACAAGTAGTTCCTCAGAAACTACCAATGTCCATGCAAGTCTTTTTAGTGTCAACAATTGTGCTCAGGTCTCCACTTCTCAGAAAAGGACAGCTTGTGGTTAAAAAACACCAAGGTAAATTTTAGTTAGGACTGTTATCATTGTTGACTCATGTAAATGATGAACAAGGAAAGCATCTTCTTAACAGAGAGGGTATAAAAACAAACAACTTGGGAATTCTCTCCACTCTATTTCTACACTCTAATGTATTGCCTACCACCAAGTTAGTGGCTGTCAAAATATTCAAAATTAAGACAGGAATGAAACAAATAATGTAACAATAAAGTTTTGAATTAACAGACATGGATCCTGTGAAATTTCTAATCTAACTCAATTAATGAATGAGGAAATGTCTTCTCAGAGAGAAACACTCTACATGAGACCAACTCTGTTCTTGTTTTCTTTTGCTAGTCCTAACCCTTTCAGTTAATTTGAGAGGCTTTGTAACTCATTTTTTTTATTGATTTATGGATGGAGATTCACTATTGTTGGTAGCTGGTTTTTTTTTTTCAGTCAGCATACACTAAACTTCTGCAGCATAACATGGAGGAGTACCCAGAGAAGGCCACATGAACTTTATAGAACATAATATGAGAAGTTAATTGTGCAATGAAAATATAAGCTCTCAGTGAATGGAAAGCTTCCTGTAGATTTTTCACTATTTTGAATAAGACTTTTCTTTCTGTATAAATGGAAAATTACTAGATCACAGATAAATTTATAAATTGTTTCTTATTTTACTTTTGACTACCTGATCTTAAAAAAAAAAAAAAGTCTGTTACTACCACTAGATTATGGTCCGTAAATACTTTTGCCTATAAAAAGGACTGAGTGCTCTTTAGAGAAATGGCTGATCATCAGCCTTGTCCACAAATATAGAAAATGATTCTGGAAGAACCTGTTCTATCAGATTCGGAGATTACTAAGGTGTGTCAAAAAGCCTCAAGGCAGATTTGAGGATGCTTCCAGTCAAACCTGGGACAATTATACAGCACCAATAAAAATAACAGTAGTAAAGGACTAATACATGATCTGCTTTTGAATCCACAAATTCATAATGATATTTAAAGGTTAAGTCCCTTCAATGACGCTAGGTAAACACTTAATAGTTTTTAAATCTTTATCTTGTTTATCTTGGAAGAACTGTACCTCAGGGTAACTAAAGAATTGATGTCACAAAGGTATTTCCCTTAAGTGGAGAGAGAATGCTAAAAACTGCATTTGCAATCCCTAATAAAGGGTCTAAGTAATGTTGATTAATGTGTGCTTATCGTGAGTGGAAAACTCAGATTATTTTATACTTCTTAGCAGAAGTATAAAACACTTTCTAAAGCATATTTTACTAGCTAACCAACAAACCTTGAATTTGACTTAAGAGAAAAAAGACAACAAAAAGATACAATAAATAAAATTGATTACAGAAAACTTTAGGATAAATGACCTAATTTATTTAACAAGGTGTGTGTATGTGTGTGTGTGCAAGATTATTATGTGCAATGGCAGGGGGGTGAGGGAAGAGAAACAATGGAAGGAGAAGGAAGAAAGAGGGTAAGAAGAAGGAAGAGAGAAAAGAAGAGCCAATAAACTAGGAGCCTTAAAAATCCTAATTAGTCAACTGAAACGTATGGTTCTTTTTTTTTTTCAAATTTTTATTATCAAACTGATGTACAGAGAGGTTACAGTTTCATACGTTAGGTATTGGATACATTACTTGTACTGTTTGTTACCTCGTACCTCATTCCCTCCTCCCTCCTCCCCCTATCCCTTTCCCCCCATGAGGTGTTCAGTTCATTTACACCAAACAGTTTTGCAAATATTGCTTTTGTAGTTGTTTGTCCTTTTTTACCCTGTGTCTCTCGATTTTGGTATTCCCTTTCAATTTCCTAGTTCTAATACCAGTATAGACGGTTTCCAATATACTCAGATAAGATTACAGAGATAGTGTAGATACAACCACAGGAAGGTGATACAAGAACATCATCAATAGTAGAAGCTACAGATACACATGGGATGTTGAAAGTAGTTACAACTGTGATATAACAATCGTTTCCCTAACATGTATGGTTCTTATTTGGACCCTGATTCAAAAACCTATGATAAGAATTATACGACTGGGATATTTTGAGCACTGCCTGGATTTTTAATGATTTAATGATAATGATTTTTAATATTTGACTATACGTGTGACTACATATATATATGTTTACATATATATTCTTGTCACACAACAAGAATATTTACAAGTAAAATGCTATCGTTTCTAGGCTATGCTTCAAAGTAATTCTGGTTGCACACATGGGTTCATTCGCTACATAAAAGACCTTGAACTCATTTCCACAAAATTATTTTAAATAAAATATAAATAAAAGCAGGTCTGTTAGTCTCCACTTTCTTATCTGTAATGCAAATATTTCATCCCTTTCTCACAAACATGTTGTAAAGACAAACGAGTTCCCTTTGAAAAATGCTTGCTCTAACGTCTTACAGATAGGCAATGGAAATAAATTAATAAAAAATAAATAAATGTAGCTGCTTTAAACAAGCCTTAAAGTTTATCTACACTCTAGTGATGAAGAAAGCACACATTTACACAATAAAAATGCTATAGTGTGCAAATCACAGCTATAAATAGTATCAAGCACTAAGTATTGTCAGTACCAATTTAATTACTTCCATTTCATGACAGTGAAATCGAAATGTAAACTCCTTTGAACAAAAGGCTCTTAAAAAACTTTTTCTATATTTAATAAAAGGCAATCTGCATACTTGGCATGGTTCAAATATTAAGAAGATTAATATAAATGGAAAATAATCCCAGGTGTTTCATAATAACTTTGCTTTCTAGGATCCATGATAAATACAACAATTAAAAGTAACTTCAATACAATTTAATAAAGGTCTACACCACATCAATTCATGTTATTGATTTGTTCAGTACAGTTATATTACTGAAATGAATAGTGCTTAATATAGTATTTAAATCAAGCATAGACTATGGATCTCAAAGACTCATACTTATTTTACATCTCACTCCACCCTACTGGCAATGGACAAAGCTTTGGTTAATAAAAATGCTTTTTACAATGTATAGGAGATTCAGTTAAGTACTCCTTATTGAAAGTGTCTTGCTCAACAACAATCATAGTGAAGTTTTTTGAAGTTGAAGCAATCACTTTGAAGTAAATCACCCTTTCAAATTTGGATTGAAAAGGGGAGGGGAATAGCTTTTAGGCTTTTCTTCCCTTAATGTGACTATTTCCACAGCTGGCTCCCTATGAAAATTAATGAAGAGACTTAGCTTTTACAGGAAATGCCATTTAGAAGAACAAGAATTATAGCTGTGATCAAAATAACAAAACCATTATTTATATACCTTAGTAACCGCAAAGTTTGTTTTCACATAATTTTTAAACTAAAACAAAAGTATTGTTTGTTAAATCACAAAAGAAAAAGAAGAAACTGAAAGACTTCTGATTTGTATTCAGCACTTAACATTATTAGGTTTAAAAAGATTTTAGGGACTTGACTTAAGGAAATATATTAAAAACTAAGACAAAAATCACTATTCCTGTAAATTTCATTTGGTCCTTCCTAAGCCAGAAAATATCAAACTGGCATGTATGAAAAGTCTTTATTTAAGAATATAGTAAATCATGTTTCCTTAGAAATTTCCAAAGAAAGCAAAATAATTAAACCGTCTATCCTGAATTTAAAACCATTCAAATATTGACTGAATTGGAAATCTATGTGTTTATTATTACAGGAGAATATGTGTGGAAATGAGACAGAGTATACTCATTTGTTACTCATAGAAGGGACAAATACCAAGCCCAACATGTATCACTAATATCATACAACCAGTATATGACATCAATTCTTTAAAATTTCATAAAGTATTACATGTCCTGTCTTTTCAGGAAAAGCTGTTAATTCAACCCCAGTTGATAAGAAAAAGGTTCTTTACAGAAGATTGTCAGCTAAACTATGGAGAAAGGCCAATATCACAAGGAATCTCCAATGTAATGACCTCAATTGTTAGACTGCACAGTGCCAGGGTTATTGTCCTCATCGATTACTTGCTAACTGTAAACAGGAAGATTACTTTTAGGCTAGAATGATAATATTACCTCTGGTGAGACCACCTGACATCCTGTGCCTAAGAAGATCAAGTTTCCAGATCTCAATCATAAATTAGAATGACTGTAGAAGATGCATAGTCCTTGAACAGTCCCAAATTGAACACATAAGCTAAAATAGTACTTTTGGGGATAGTGGGGACATTTGAATGTGGACTAGATACTGGATGAAATAAATAAATAAATATTAATTTTCTGCTTTATTCTACTACTGTAATTATTTATAACATAAAATGTGATTCCTGTTTTTAAATTTTGCAGGCTAAAGTATTCAGTATATAGAATGTATGTTATATGAGGCATCACAATGTGGAGGCCATGTTTAAACGACTTGGCAGAAAGTATGAATGTAAAGAGGTCAAGCAAACATGGCTGTTCAGTTCAATCTAGGTACTGGGTACACTGTGTGATCACATAGTATTTCAGCTGTTTGGTACATTTGAGTATTATTTAGGATGAAAAAAATCAGTGTAATTGAAGAAACAATTACATGATTTTCATGTTTTCAAAAAAAGTAACAAATATAATTTTTGTCTGGACAATGTTGGACTATCTGAATACTGAGATCCCTGATGTTTTCCGTAAGTGGGAAGTTTGCAAGTGATTGACTACAAGTTTTCTAAAGGAAGCTGGAAATACAAGTAGGAAGTGCAAGGAAATTTTGTACAGGGAAAGGGCAAGGATCAGTGAGAATAAAAACTAAAGTAGCAATATTAAAAGATTAGAAAATGGAAGATTGTTATCAGTTTCAAATTTGAGATGAAAATGATAATAATTAAACTGAGATAATTAAATTTTACTGATCTTTCTAACTGTAGTTTCTATTGCTACTTCAGGTTTAATTTTTAAAAATCATCTTTATACTTCAGACACAAGTCATGTACAGAAAAAAGGAAAGAGATATTTAAGTCATTAGTGTTCAGAGTTAACTATGGCCCAGATTGCCCTCAAATTTAAGGCCAAATCTATACAGTATTAGATCAATAATTTTCCTATGTACATGTAATGACCAAGTGTGGACTAAACACAGGAATTTCTAAGTATGACAATTTCAGGTATCTTGGCAATGAGTGATTGACTACTGAATCCGGTCAGTTACCTGGCCATCACCCTTTATTACCACCAGGAAAAAAAATAAAAACCCAACCAAGCAAAAAAATCCCACATCAATTCAGTCAGGACATGTAAACATGGCTACTACTCTTCTAAAATTACATATTCATCATTAGGCAGGAAATACAGCTGTATCACAAGAGTTTAAACATAAACGTTTTTATAAAATTAAATGGGAAAGATTTAACATATCTTTTTGGAAAATTAAATGGGAAAGATTTAAGCCGTTCATTGTAGGTTGACTGTCACTTCAAACTCAGTCTCATTTAGGGGTATTTTTACTTTCATGAAGAAAGATAAAAGACTAATTTTGTCTTCAAAATCCAACCTGTCAGTATGTCTATAAGGAAACAAAAAAAAACCAGTGTACAATTTTACAAGGGACAAGGTAACAAAGGGTCCTAAATCAAAGAAGCAAAAATAAGAAAAAAAAAGTCCAGGGACAACTGGAACATTTTTCTCTGTATATTAGATAATATTGTATCAATAATAAATATTATGAGTATAATAATATTACAATTGTTAGAAAATGTCCTTTGTTATAGATTAAGCATGGAAATATTCAGAGAAGAGACATTAGGACGTTTGCAACAGAAGACTCCTTTTCAGATGAGTCAGAAAAAAATTAGAGAGAAACCATATGATAAAAAATGGCAATAGCAACCAGACTCTGATGGCTCATGCCTATAATCCTACTCAGGAGGCTGATCTGAGGATGTTGGTTCAAAGACAACTGGGGTAGTGAAGTCCAGAAGATTCTTATCTCCAACAAAACACCAAAAAGCCAGAATTAGAGCTGTGGCTCAAACAGTTGAACATTAGCCCTGAGTAAAAAGATCAGAGACAGTGCCTACATCCTGAGTTCAAACCCCTGACATTTTCTCTCTCTCTCTGTGTCTCTCTCTCACAACCCCACCCCACACCCAAATTAATGGTTACAGAATTCAAATGAAGAGCACACAGATGTTAATTATTTTGTTTCAATTTTTTGTACATTTGAAAGGGAACACAATAGGAACAAAATAAAACAAACTTGGAAAGTAATGAAAAATTTCTACCACTTGTTCATTAATATATATATCCCACAATCTAATTTTCTAAAATAAATTCATTGTTATTATATGGAGGCATTAATTTCTATTATTAAAGAACAATACTAGTTTTTCCAGTAAATAAGACAGTTAAACTAGGTGGACTTAGCTATATGATAAAAGATCTCGCTAAAATATTTCTTTTGGTTAAAAAGCAGCATAATTTGTAAAAGTAGGATAGGATCAATATGTATTATCAGAAACAATCACAGAATTAAACTCAAGTCTATACACATCATAAGACTAGCTGTAACCACATGTTTTCTGCCATACAAGTATTAAAGAACCTATGACTTTACATTATCCTTTAAAATTTTTTTGGTTAGCAATGTGGCTTACACCTATAATCTCCATTACTAAGAGATGGAGATCCATCTCAACAAATAAAGGTGAATGTGGTGCCATACACCTGTCATCCCAGCTACTCAAAAGATGTAAATAGGAGGATCAAAGTTCAAGGCAGCACAGAGAAAAACTCAAGTCCCTATTAGAGAAATAGCTACAGCAAAGAGAGCTGGATCCCTGGGTCAAGACATAGAGTGATTGCCTAGCAAAGACTCTAGGTTCAACTCCTACCTAAAGAATATTTCAAACAAAGTAGAAGATATTCAGTTAATAGATGTTATAACCTGTATTTTATAATAAAATCACTTCAGTTAAGTTACATCAAAGGCAAGTAATGTAAAACAAGTAAAAACAATAAGCACAATTTATTTGGTAGAAAATACAGCATATTTTGTATAAAAATACCATTAAAAGTAACAATAAATTATGACTAGCAAACCTCCTCTATAGCAAACCAGCATATATATATTTATATGCTTTGTATATGTTTTATGTAGGTGTGTATATGTTATTATGTATGTATATATACACACACAACATAAAACACATATAGACAAACATATACAAAAATATCTATGAATAACAGATTCTGTAGGTGGCAAGTACAACTTTGTGTGTATGTGCTGATCCTGAGGCCTGAACTCAGGACCTGGGCACTGTCCAAGAGCTTCTTTTGCTCAAGACTAGTGCTTTACCACTGGAGTCCCACAGACTTTCCTACCTAGGCTAGTTTCAAACTGAGATCCTCAGATCTCAGCCTCCTGAGTAGTTAGGATAACAGGTGTGAGCCATTGGTGCCAAGCCAAGTACAACTTTTTGGGTTCAGTATACAAGCCTATCTGTCTCAACAGAAGTTTGGACAATTACCCATGAATCCCATAAGAATTCAGAAAGTATATTCAGTAATGTCCTTCCTTCCTTCCTGTTTTTTTTATTTTTTGGCCAATCTTTGGGCTTGAATTCAGGGCCTCTTTGTTCTCAAGGCTAACACTCTACCACTTAAGCCACAGCACTGCTTCTGGCTTTTTCTAATTAGTTTACTGGAGATAAGAGTCTCACAGACTTTTCTGCCCGGGCAGGAAATTTTTTATGCACTTTTTTGAATATTAATTAGAAAAAGTACTAATGTATCATAAACTAACAATTTATGTTTATAAAATCTCAATAAATTAATGAAACATGTAAATTCCTTGTCGATGTTACATTCTCACTTTGCAAGCTATTTACTAGTATTAGTAAAAAAGTTCAAATATTACTATGTGTTCTGAGGAAATATATAGCATTTCCTTTAATAGACAGTTCTATAATGCAACAGAAGGATACATAATATCTTTATGAACGAATGTTTTTATCAGTCCTCTCCTTTTCTTTTTACAAGATGCCATTACTATGAAGTACATAGAGATGAACAAGCTTCATAAAACATTGTGTCTTTATTTTCAAAATAAAAACTTAATTTACCTTATGAATGGGAACTACCAAAGTTGGCTCCACTTTGGCTTCAATTTCTTCTGGACCATAATAACAAAAGAGTTTACCCCCTCTCAAAACACAATACAGCCTCCTCCAAGCAGTCAGATCATCTACTATTTGCTGGAAAAAAAATCAAGAAATTATTAACTCTAAATCTGTACCTCCTTAGCTTTAAATTCAATATAATACTTAAGTTATCAAAGTTAAATTAGCTTTTTATGACTTTAAAATGTGAAACAATAACCCATTAATTTGCTATACAGTAAGCCTAATTGCCCCAAATTCAAGAATAAGTTAATATCAGAGAAGAAATGTTTGGAATTCTCAAAAGCATTAAGCAAAATGAAGGTAATGATTACCACATAAGTTTTACACACAAAACCATAAATCAATGCAGTTTTAGAAAAGTGAACCTATTAAAAATCACTGCTTAGAATTCCATAGCAATTCATCAAATGACTCAGGAAAATTATAAAAATAACTGTCAATGTTGAAAATATAATTTCCCCTTACCGTTTTTAGAACATTACAAAATGTTGACTACCTGGTAAGAATGCAAATTTCTCTTCCTGCTAATGGAATCTTTTAGGAAAAGCTATTGATTCATTGAAGCTCACAATTAATTATTTACTGCATATAAATAACTGTGGTTATAAATAAATCAGGAGTAGGTGGCACAGAGGCAGCTTTGGAAGCTCAGCGCCCTATACCATGCCAAAGGCTGTCTGCCAGGAGGCCCTCTATGTGAAAGGTGTCGGGCAGGCCAGTCAGTTTCCACAAGGGAACTCTGCTGCCAAATATCCCTGGACTGCAGGACAGTAAAGAAGTGTGGCTCTACAACACTGTACCAGACCCTTCCCTCTGCACTCCTTCGTAGCCCATACCTCCCACTGCTTATGTCCAATCATATTTTAAAAATGACATTGCAAAAGTCTTCCCAATATTAAGTCAAACCACTGCTTGAGTATTAGGCTTTCAGTTGAATGCTTGTAGGATATTTAAAGTCCTCTGACCTGTTGGTTAAGATATCCTGCAAATGCGTCCTTAGTCATACAAGCTGGCTGGGCAACCAATCGGCAGCACATGTTGCCATATAAGGGAAGCCAATAGGAAGACTCCTCTATTTAAAAGAAAGAAAACAAATCAGGTTACAAATACATGTTTAATTAGGGTGGCTTCCCTTTTTGGTACTTTTCTTTACATGTATGTATTTTATTTCTTCATACGAAAGCATTAAAAATATTTTCATTTAAAGGTTTACTTAGTCAAATAGCATTATCGTATTTAGTGACAAAATCAAATGTGAGAAATTAAGAATGATATGAAACGTGTAATTTACTGTATGCTATCATTTAGAATAATCACAGACCTTTTAGTATCTTGATCTAACTTAGTTTTAAAACTAATTATTTAATGAGGATTGTTCAGAGAATGTGATCTCATTTAATATAAAAATATTCTAATAAAGTGATTTGTTAAATTTTACTTTTTGCTCTCATTCTCATTATAATAATTAGCAAGAAGACCTTCTGAATGAAACATTATTTCAGTCTACAGCTTAATATAATCTAATCAACTCCTCTGGCCTTTCCTCTTCCCCTTGCTTTCCTAAGCAAACATGTCTTAAGCCATCAGATGTAGTCAAAGCAGAGCATGTGCAAGGGTTGAAAGGGAGCTGTAAAGTACTTTACTAAGTGCTAAAGCCAGGCCAGCTGAGAAGGGAGAGAACATTCATACCAAAGTACAATCTGGATTGGGGACTCTGTCTGAAGCAAGTTAAGACTGAGGGGAGGGCATCCATAAGTGGTCATTGAGGCCATTAGGAGATGTCCTCATGTGAGACTCTGGGCCCCAGTGGAGTAAGGAGTTCTTGGAGAGCCTCAGTATAGAGGGTTACTCTGAGGGGTAGTGCCAGATTCTTGGAGAACATAAAACAACTCTGTTTGGTGGGCAACTCAAGCATGAGAGTCAGCCACTGAGAAACTAAGGAAGCCATCCACACAGGATGATCAACTCAGTGTCATAAAAGTCAAGTGAGAAGGGCAAGCAAAGTCCTTGTCAGAAATGGCTGATTCCAGTGAGAAAGCAGAGAAAGTTAATGATGAGATAAACTCTTGAGAGTGACTTATGATTAAAAACAAAACAACAAAAACAATACAAAGAACCCATCTTGAATGTTTCCACTGGCAAAATCTTGGACAGTTTGAATTTTAAAATAAACTATGACATCAACAAATTATGATGCACTGCATAAAACAGGAAAATTGAGTCCATAAATATTCTGAGTCTTAAGAAAAAAAATCAAACCCAAAATCAAACAAAATAACTGACTATAATATTTAAAAATATTAAGGTCATAAAAGTCAGATTAAAGGAAACTAGAGTAGCATATGTAAAGGCAATAGGTAGATTCCTTTACCACAAAGAATATTACTGTAGTCTAGATTAAACAGATGGTGGTAATGTATACTGTTCATTTCATGAGCTGATGTAGTAGGATGACTTGATTCTACTTAAGATGTACCAACATTTTGAAAGGAGTTCTTGAGTGTCATGAATGCAACTTGGGTATCATGTAATTTTTTAGAAAAAGACATTGACATTCAACTTGTAAGTTTTTTTAAGTTCATTTTAAAAATCAATAAAGTGTGACAGTAGGTATTTACTTCTCCTATTTCCCTCCTAGGTAGGGAAAAAACTGAATTATTTATCCCGTGCATCATGGTACAATAAAAATCCAACACATGGCCTGAAAATCACACTGCTTCAGACACAAATGAGTCTAAATGATTTTTAAAAATTTGTGGTACTGCAGTTTGAACTCAGGGCTTTGCTTATTTGCACAGCTTATTGCCCATTGTACAGCTTATTTGCCCATGATGGGCACTCTACCACTTGAGCCATACTGCAGCCCAGAAATTATTCTTGGAAGTTTTTAAAGCTTAACCTGTTGGCAGTATCTATATAAAGTAGGCAGTCATTAGCTATAATTATGGTTTACCTGAAAGTCTAATTCTGGAAAAAACTGTTTTCATAAATAGACACTTACTCAACATATAGGTATAAGGTAATCAAAGTTAAGTCTATTAAAGAGAAAAATGAACTTAAATAAAAAGTACAAAGTAAAACAAACAAGTATTTTTAGCTACTCACCAACAGAACCTTATACCATATAAAAACATATAATCTTTTTTCTGAGACTAATCAATCTTTTTTTAAAAGAACTTGTTAAAGGTAACCTTGGAAAAGTAAGTGCATAAATACAATACATGCAGTGATTCCAAAACGCAGACATAAATAAACAGGTCATTTTTTTCTAAAATCAGCAGGAAATGAAATAAAAATTCTATAAAGTCATGCATCTGAGTAACACATCAGCAATTTTCTTTATAAGGGAATTTTCAGATTTATTAATGGCTTATATTCTAAATATCTATACATTTTTGTTTTAACTTAGAAGTTAGAATGTATCTCCTAAAGAAATAGAATAAAAATGAATAAATTCTCAGATTAGTGTATAAAGTTTATGCAATCAATAATGTATCTGGAACTTAAATAACACATGTAAAAATGTGTTTTCTTTGGTAAAACACATTCACATTTCATGGCATGAAAACTTAAGGATAATAATTCCTTCTTGACTGCAGTCCATGAAAAGGGATAAGACTTAGAATTCCTTGCTCCATAGCCCATTTGCCACTTATCTTGCAATAGCTTAGGTTTCTTTATAACTTAGAAATGAAACAGGGTCACCTTATCTCTATGCTTCTGACAAAAAATGTGGCACCTAAATTAGCCATTTTGCATATCAGAGTATCAATTTCTCACAATTCTAAAAGTATTACTGATCTTAAATAGTTGTGTTGTTATAAAAATCCAATACATGTATGCACATCAATCATATGTCTGGCACATAAGAACTACTTCTCTTGATTTCATATCTAGGACAGTCTTACTCCCCAAACCACACACTTTCCATTTCTCAGTGCTCTCTCTCAATCCCTGTGTTATACACTATTAAAAAAGATAACTCTCTTTTCTAACAGAGGGACACGTGTGGAAAAGACAAAATAAAATAACATTTTGACATAACATTACTTAAAATTTTATATAATTCATTCTTAATTTCAAATGGGAAATAAAAAGGAGTTTAAAAATGGTGAGTAATGATAACCAACACCTAGGCTGTAGAATGCCAGCTAAAGAATATCTCAGCCATAGGTAAGGAAAATCTTCATAATATAATTTCATCAGCTTATAAATGTATCAACTTTTCCTGATGACAAATATAAACCTTCAGACACCATTGGGCTATTTCCTTAAATAATAAAACTAAGTTATAATTTTCAAAAATTGTATGTCTTCTCTTAGTTTTATAGTATTTGATAGATATTATCATTACTTTAAGAAAACTCAAAATATTAACGGAGATTTGTATTAATGAATATAAAATCTATAGAATCTATAATCTCCAAAGTCAACAGATTTGAATTTTATTGTCTTTCACAGTTTTTAATATGTAGGTATTTTTATTTCCTGAAGAGAGGACTATACCACATATTTTCCATACTTATTTGCCCTTCAATATTTTGTAGAAGTAGAATCCAGAAATATCTTACAGAACACTGAAGACAACCAAGGTTATCACTGCTGTGCTGATTTTTTGTGAATTTTAATCCTTTCATCACTTGTGAATTTTAATCCTTTCAGCTAACTTGTTTGAAAGAGTGGGGCCTTCCATTTATTCCATTACCTTCATACATTACAATTTTCTGGTCTTGGGTAGTACTATAATAGCAACGATGCCTGACAGCAAAGTTCACCAGAGGAAGCACAACCTATCCTCGACTGTTGTAGTCTTTGACTCAACCATGTACTAATTATGTTTCTCAGTTACTAAGTTGTATTTTGCCACCTGTAAAATGTAAATGACAATCAAATGAGGACCTTTGGAAAGTCTCAGAGCTATCCTGTGGTAGAACTAGAATATAAACTTCCTGTTCTAGAGACCCCATTACTAATAGCTAAATTAGAATGAATCCATACAATGGCATCTTACCGAGTTTAAGAATAAAACGTGCTTTTAAAGTGTTTAGGATGGTTTCTTGGGTCCTCAGTTTTAGAAGACTGACATAAGTGGGACAAATATCAGCTTTTCAGATCAATCCCCACACTGAAAATGATGAAAACAGTTGAATAAATGTAATCTTTTTCTAAAACAATAGAGATAACAAGATAAGGTCTCCTGTTAACTTTGCCTAGGCTGGTCTCAAACAGAAATCTTTTTTCTACTCCCTGAGTAGCTGGAATTACAGGAGTGTCACCAGACCTGGCTATTCTTGATTAAAAAAAAAAAAAAGTATTAACAATGGACTCTGAGTAAGGAAAGTGACACAGCAGATGTGAAACTCCAGTAGAAATATTAGAGCTGAGAAACACAATAACTGAAATGAAGAAGCTTATGTAAGGATTTAATAGCAGATCAGACAGAATTGGAGCCACAAAAGGGTAATAATCAGAGGATAAAATGAGGAAAATGACCAAGTATTTAAAAGGCATAAAGGAAAAGAAAAGCAAGAAAAATAAATAGCAGTTGTCTGAAGTGAGATTTTTATCCAACTATAAATCATCAATCAACAATTAAAAGATACCTTTCAAAAGTAAAGTGAAACTTTTGATATGGAAAGAACCTACTGACAGATGCCATAGTTAGGCAAAACTAGACTCAGAAAGACAAATGTCATATGTGGAATCTACACTTAAAGTGGGAGCAGCACTATTCGTGAAGACAAAAGAGGCTGTGGGTGAAGGGAGAAAGGGTAACTGGGGAGTGAATATGATCAAAGAATATTACATAAATGTACAAAAATGTTATAATAATCCATTAAAATGTAAAAAAAAAGTTCTAAGGATTATATGTTAAAAAGGAAAACCATCTCAGGTCCAAGATATAAATATTAAAAATAAACTTTATTTTTTGAAATTAAAAACAAAAAGAATATAATATATAAGAGCACATAAATTAAATAAATTGAGTACCACTGTTCTAAAGTTCTTCCTTACTTGGTCTGAGATGAAGGAATAACTATCTTTTAGACTTCAATAGGTAGGATGACTACATTTTTTATGGATAATTTCTAAAAGATGACAGAAGGATTGTATAAAAGCGAAATATTCAACAAAAAACATAATTGATTTTAAAAATACAAAAAAGAGAAAAAATATCTCATTACTAAAAGATAAATAACCATAGGGAAAAAAAGACAAATAGAAAACTGAAGTTATCATGGTAGATTTAACCCTGAATATAGGGCTGTATGTTGCGGCATAGTAAAGGACTAAAGGCTCCAGTTAAAAAAAAAAGATTTAATTGATTTAAAACCCTATCTGAATACCAAGCCTATTATGTAAGAACAAATTTACACAACTCACTTGATAACAAACTGAAAAATTTTAAAGAAAAAATAGATATGAGAAGTAGAAAAGTCCATAATCATAGAATATTTTATTACACTTTATAGTAATGTAGACTATGTACAGTATAACCATTATTCCTAAAAATACTAGTATACTTACAACATAGTACTAAATAATAAACTAATCAAGCCTATTTCCAGGAGAACCAAAAAGGAAAAGGAGAACAGCTGAAGAACCTAGAACTTTTAAAAAAGATAATTTTCCAGGTACCAATGGATCATGGCTATAATCATAGTACCCAGGAAACTGAGACCTAGAAGATGGTTGTTAAAAGCCAATCCATGCAGAAAAGTTGTAAGACTAACTCTTTAATTAAAATGCCCAATCAGAGGCATTGATCCAGCAGTAGAACAGAACATCATCTGTGAACAAGGAAGCCAAGCTAGAAAGAGAGAGGACCTAAATTCAAGCCTCAGTATCCACATCAAAACCAAAAAGATAATTAAACCAACATAGAATGTTATAATCATAGAGTGAAATACTATAAGCAATTTAATTCATGATGACCAAAAAGTAAATCATATAATCTCTCAAGATGGTATAATATGATTACATCTATAAAGTTCAAACCACACAAAACTAAATTAGACACACATGTGACTGAACCAAAAAGAAAAGCAAGGAAGCAAACATCATAGACATCTATCTATACTGCTATAAACAGGGAAAGTGTTATCTGAAACATCACATTTTTGGAGGGATACACTTCATAATTATTTATTATAAACTGTATATTTGCATTCCACAAACTATTCTACTATTTTTAATTTTTTATTTATATTTTTTATTGCCAGTCCAGGAGCTTGAACGCAGGGCCTGAGCACTGTCCCAGGCTTTTTTTTGCTCAAGGCTAGCACTCTGCCACTTGAGCCACAGCGCCACTTCTGGCCTTTTATATATATGTGGTGCTGAGGAATCGAACTCAGGGCAAGCACTCTTGCCACTAGGCCATATTCCCAGCCCAATTCTACTATTTTTAATGTAATATTTCCAAACGAACTTAAATAGTGTGACATCATCAATCCCATTACTATGGAGCATCAACCTTTCCAGCAATAAGTATATTTATCACATAATCCTATATATTTTCTCCAGAAAATGAACAAGTACACCATTCAAATCAGATTTACAAGCTACTTTTCCAATATTGCTCTATATTTTTCATGACAGGTAAAATAATCTGTTAGAGTGTTCATACCAAGTTTTTAAGTCCTCCTAATTTCCTATCTTCCTTTGGTACTTTAGTATATATTTCTTTAGATAAACTACAATGACCACTTTTACAAAAAGAAAGCTATAGGATTATTTTAGCTCCTTTTAAAAAATATCTTTTGTTTCCCCAAGAGATGAGTTGGCATGCTTGATTTCAAAATGTACAGCGAAAAGAATGGTGAGTCATCAAATTCAAGCCAAAGATAAGGCCTCCTAACAGCCCACACCTTACTATTCTCACTTAGGAAGCTTAAAAGTTTTCAGTTTTTTTTCCCTTTACGGAAAAGAGACAGACATCCTTAAAAGAACCCAGAGACCAATGCTTAACGTATAAAACTGTAACCTCTCTGTACATCAGTTTTATAATAAAAACTTAAAAAAAAAAAGAACCCAGAGAATCACTTACGTCTTCATTACTTAGGCCAACTATCCACTCCAAAAAATACCAAAAAATTAAAAGTTTATCACTGTCTTTACACTCACACACATACACACACACGTTCACACATAAATAACACATGTAAAACATATACTGCACTTACCATTTCCATTAATAGACAGATTATGGGTCTTGAAGCTATCCTCAGCACTTTCCAAAGTTAGGGTAGTATGAGCTAGCAAATTATACTTTGCACCACTGACAGAAAGAAAACATGTTTTAAATATTTACATATGTTTTGTATGTATTAGATAAAACATTTAAAAGTTTAAACCAAATAGTAAACAACCTGACTTTAAGAATGAGCAAAGGGCTTTAACAGATATTTCTTTAAAGATACACAAAATGCTAATAAAAACATGCTGAACATCACTACACTTGCAAAATAGTATAAATGCTATGGAGAACAGTATCATAATTCCACCAAAAATTTAAAATTCAATATAATCTACCAATTTTATTTTTCAATACACATTCAAAAGAACTGAAAGCAAGGACATGAACAGTCTGCTTTTATTTATAGTAGCATTATTCACAAGAGTCCAAAGGTAGAAATAATTCAATGTCTATCCAACAATAAATGAATAAAAAAAAGGTGGATGTGTGTGTGTGTATGTGTGTGTGCGCGTGCTATAAACTATTATTCAGTCTTAAAAAAGAAGAGAATTTGGATACAGGCAACAATATGGATGAACCTTGAAAATATTATGCTAAATCACAAAAAGTCACATACTATAAGTGTGATTTCACTTATAACCGGTACCTACAATAATCAAACTCATAGAAATGCAAAATTAAATGGTGATTATGAGATGAAGGAATGAAGAATCAAGTGTCTAATAGTACAAAATCCAATGGAGGCAGATAAAGTTCACAAGATGGTCAGTGATTATAGCTGTAAAAACAATGAGAGTGTACTTACAATGTCTCTGCACTGTATACTAAAAACTGTATACACTTAAAAAATTTAAAAAAATGTAAGTATTATCCACAAGTATAGTATATGCCTCTCAATTCCTAGCACTCCAGAGGAAGGAGCAGAAGGGTTATGAATTTAAACAGGCCTGGGCTACAAAAAAAGAACCTGTCTTAGTAAACAAAAAGAGATAAAAGATACTATAGATCACACATTTATATTCCAGATAAGTTGTTAATCAATTTAGCACATTTTTGTCTTTATATTTTGTAATTAACTTGAAAATTATTTAAATATTTTTGTGAAGGGTCTCCATTCACTCAATAGATAGTCACTAAATAAGAGATGCTAAGTCTTTTTATCCTTTGTCTCTCGATTTTGATATTCCCTTTCACCTCCCTAGTCCTAATACCAGTATATACAGTGTCCAGGATACTCAGATGAGATACAGTGATAGCGCGAGTACCACAGGAAGGGATACAAGAGGATCATCAACAAAAGAAGCTACGGTTTCACATGGCATGTTGGAAGTAATTACAACAGTGATATAACACTTGTTTCCATAACATGGAGTTCATTTAACTTAGCATCATCTTATGTGTTCATAGGGGCATTGCTAGCTATTAGGCTCTTATGATCCTCTGCTGTGACTAGCCTAAACCTGTGCTAATTATTCCCTATGAGGGAAACCATAGATAAAAAGACAAACGACTCCAAAAGCAATACTTGCAAAACCATTTGGTGTAAACCAACTGAACAACTCATGAGGGAGAGAGAGAAAGAGGGAGGGGGAAGGGGGAATGAGGGAGGAGGTAACAAACAGTACAAGAAATGTACCCAAGGCCTAACATATGAAACAGTAACCTCTCTGTATATCAATTTGACAATAAAAAAAAAGATATGCTAAGTCCTAAGCTAAGCTATGGACATTTAGTTGTAAACAACTCCCTGCATTATATTCTGGTATAGGCATAGTACTATACAAAATATCAGTAATTCCAAGTTGTAATGCAACTTCTTCCATGAAAAAAATAGAGTGAGAAAACCAAGGACCTCAGTTCAGTAGATAAATTAGGGAACGTATTCTGAGGTGGTGACAGTAATGTGGTTAAAAAAGATCTAGACAAGCAAACAAAACTTCTAGGCAGAGAAGATGCATGTGCAAAGGAGGTACTGAAAAAAAAATCAAGGTTGGAACACAATGAGTGAGTCAGAGGCACAGTGCAACACACGTTGGAAATACAAGTAGAATTAGATCACTGATAGCTCTGTGAGCCTTGGAAGAAGGGTGGTTTAAATCAGTGTAATGGGAAATGAGGATAGGTTGATGAGGTAAGAGACAGGATATGACTTGTAACATCTCAGGTTAAGATCTGAAGAAGATTATCTCCTTACCTCAACTCTAGCCCTGCTTCACTGAGCTCTCTTCTCAAATAGGCCTCCATGAAGACTTATCAACATGGGAGCAAAACACTAACATGGTTTCAAACATTTCAAGATTGCATCCTTAGGAAGACCCTAATCCCTCTTGAGAAAACTCAGGGCTGCCAAAAGTATTTGGTGTGTGTTCCTGTCAACACCTGGAGACAGTACCACTGTTCCCCAGTCTTTATGAGAAGGCAACAGCCTGACCCAGAGCTCTAAGCACGTTAGCAAACCTAGACTAGATGCACCACCTCCCCTAGTGGCTGTTTGAAATTCTTTGTTTTCCAGTCTCTGGACCAGCTCATCCCCTCCTCATATTCTCATTCTCCCTTTCAGATCTTAATGGAGTTTTCTATTACAATAATACACTACTAGTTAAAATCTTCCTTACCATTTTAACTAGTGTCCATCTTTATCTTTGAAAAAGTGAATCTCTTTCTGGTTATGTATGTCAAAGATTTAGAGTTTCTATCTATAGTGTGAGAACATAGAGGACTTCATTACTAATGTCATTTTTCTTTTCTTTTCAGTAGAGTCCCCTTTATGCTACTTATGTTAAAATAGTATGCTTGTCAAAATACCTGGATATTCTGGTGATAAGTTTCACATCCTTGCACTGATAAAAAGCGAAGCAAATTTTTGTTCAATGACAAGTGCATTTTCTGTGTTAAGAAATCTCATTTTGTGTCTTTTCCTGGTTTTGTTATTTTCCAGGACAGTAAAACCTCAAAATATCAGAGTAAGTATATTAACACACAAATACTGTTTCTCTCTTCCTTTCTCTTTCACTCTCCCTTTCACCTTCCCCCCATATATAACATATACACACATCCACACATTCTGATATTATGGGGCAGAGAAGGGAGGTGGGAGAAGAAATGATAGAAGGAGAGAAAGAAGGAGAAAGAGATAAACTTTGGACACAAGATTGATGTCTGGTGAAACTTTTATTAATTGTATAAGGTGACATGTTTCAAAATCATGAAACTACATTTCTTTCTAAATCTTTAAAACAGCAATATATGTGCATTTAATAAGCTCATAATATTTGCATTTGCTTCTTTAACAAATAAAAGCATACTTTTCCTGTAGAATATTATTCCCTTGGAGAATGACATTTGGTTTTTAACGCACAGCCCTTACAGACCACAGATGCCATTTAATATGTAGTGTTTTTAGCCAATGTTTTTATAGAAAAAATTATGTTTCTAAATCTTAACATGACATTTAAACAAAACAATGCATGAGTTCTGAACAACCGGTTAGAATGTCAGACTAAAGTTCACTAAGAACCAACAAATCTCCACTGATTTTAGAACTAAGCTCATACTAACCTTATAGTTACTATGGGATAGTCTCTATTATTATTAACTTAACCTGTACATGTTTCTAGAGAGCCCTTCATAATTAGGTCTGATTTTTCTCTAGTACCTAGACAATGAGTCCCCCAAAAGTGGAAAAATTATTAAAGATGGAAAATCAAAGTAATTAAGAATAGCAATTATAGTGTAAGAGCTGATAATATTATGCACAAAACTACCAATTACTAGTTACATTAGCTATGATTTTCAAGGTAAAATAGTTTAAGCATTGTCCCAAAATGTTTATTTATCACTACGGCATATTTTATGGAGGAACGGCATTTAAAAAACTAGATGAACATTTTGCATTGACAAAGTATTATAATTTCCCACATGAAATAATGGTAAATAGATTTCCTATTAGCATAATGCACAATATGTTATCTTTAGGAAAAGATTGACAATGAATAGAACTGCTTACATTTGCCAGGTTCTACAGTTTTGAGGGCTAACACTCTCTTAGGAAGAAGAAAAAAAAACAGAAAAAGGATGTTATAAGGTCTAAGACACTAACTATGGTAAAGAGATTAAGATGATAAGACTTATCAAATGGGCAAGGAAAGTGACATTTGTGCAGAGATCTGAACAAAGAAATAAGCCATGACAACAACAGAGGGAAAACCATTTCAGGAAAAGGACAGTAAGTATAAAAGCCAACAGGAACATATGCTAGGTATGCTTGCTAAACAATAAGGAATCCAATGTAGCTGGAGTACAGTAAGAGAGAAAATGATGGGAGATATCCAAAAGGCAAACAGAGAAATGGGACAAACACCATACACAGCAGTCTCTGTAGGGCATAAGAAAACACTAGACTGTATTCAAAGTAAGATGTAAAGCAAATGGTGTGTTTTGTGCAGAGGATGTTGTATGATCTGATGTGAATGATAATCAAATAATCCCCTGACTATTCTGTAAAGCACAGATCACAGGGATGAAACATAAAAATGGAGTCATCAACTAGGGGGTTGCTGCATTAGATCAGACAAGAGATGATACAGACCTGGAACAGAGTGTTAAAAAGTGTCAGGGTTTTAATATATGCTCAACATTGACCCAGTGAAAACTGGATGTGAAAAAAAGAATCAAGAACATATCCAAGGCATTTGGTCGTGACAACTAGAAAATGGAATTTTTATTAATTAAAATGAGGCAGACTGAAGGAGGAATAGACAGGAAAGAATCTGATTTGAGGAAAGAAAGTTTGATTGTTCTAGACATCCAGAAGTGTCATTGGTCAGTCTGATTGTTTGAGACATCTAAATGTGGTACATGTAGGTACATGACTCTGGAGACAAGAGGAATACATATTGTGGATACAAATTTGGGAGTTACCAGTGTATAAATAGAACTGAATATAAGTTACAAAGTTAAGTGATGTCAAATAACCAATTACTCCATTATTTCAGACTAATGTGAAAAGAAATGAACAACAGTAAAGAATAACACTGAGGTAAAAGGAAAATCCAAGCGAAGCCCTAGAAGCCAATGTTTAAAAAGCCAACTCACAAAGTGATCAGTTGTGTTATCTGAATGGTATAGGAAGAATAATACCAAAAACTAACCACTGGATGTGCCAACCAACATACAAGCCAGTGTTGACCTTGTTGAGAGGAATTTCTATAGGATGGGATGGATGAAACATAGTTAAACCCAATGGAAATGGCCTGAGAAAACAGAAGAGAAAGTAAAGATAGGAATAAAAAGAAAACCTATTTCTAAAAAGGGCAGTTATGAAAAGGAAGGTACTTCAGCATTTTTGTAAACTGGTGGGAAGGAAACCTGAGGATATGCAAGAACCTATCTCTGAATAACTGCAAGGATGGGATCTAGTTCACAAGAAGATGGGCCCTATGTGCAAAGTCAGTTCAAAGAGAAGGAAATGGTCACATAGGTGCAAATAAACTGGTGGACTTGGTGAATGGCGGATATTCAAATTCCCCACTAATTATTTAAAAAATATTAATAATATGTGAAACAAAGCCACCAGCTAATTTAAAATGTATTTTAATATATATACTTTCAAATGTATTTTAATTGAATATGCTTTCATTAACTACAAAAAGATCACACTAAACTTTATCAGTTTTCATGGTTAAAATTAAAAAAAATTTAAGTATTTTTACAATGAAGAATAATGTACTTAATGTACTAAATAGTTATCAAAGAAGATTAAGTTGTTGATTTAATGATTAGAAGTACTGAGAATTTAATTAAAGAAATTTCAGCAAGTTAAATTCCACAAATAAAATGAATAAATGAGTCACATTAGGGAACATACTAAAAATTGCCAAAAATGTTCACTGTCTTCTTTCAGTTCCAACAATACTTTATGATGATATTCCAAGTTACTTCATTTTTAAACCATGACTAATTATAATTTTATTGTTTCCAAAACCAACAATGACTTCACTTTTAAAACATTCTTGTCAGGATAACATTTTCTTTCTAAAACATTACACTCATTTCTTTAGCCAACCCTCATATTCAGTCCCCAAAAGTTAAATCAGCTACATTTTCTGTATCAAATAGGCCAACTGTTATAACACTGAAGTGAGGAAAATGATATGAAAAAATAAATGACTACTTAAGTGGCAATGTGAAAGAATTCACTCTTGTCAAGAAAAATAGCTGTATTTGGTCACAGGCCATATTAGTAGGGAACATAAATATTACTTTATATTTATGCATTTTGGTTAAAGACTATTATCTGTAGTTCAAATCTTACTCTTATAAAATCTCCTATAAGTCTTACCATTGAATTAGATCACTATTAAAGAAACAAAAGTAATCAATTTATGTACTGACTTCTAAGGCTATATCCTCAAACTTTCACCATGGGAGTATTAGTTAAAAGTATTTGGGGGCTATGAGTAAAACCAGATATATTCTGGATTTAAACCAGAGGCTGAAAAGAGAACTGGTATTACAAGAACATGATTTGCTGAAATGTTATAAAAGGGTAATTGGCTAAATTAAGAATAGAGGAAATTATAAAAAGGCCTGATTTCCTCACAAATTAATGGCAAGAAAAAAGTAGATACAAATATAATAGACTAAAACAAACCACACGTGCTTAAATGTAACACTATAGACATTGTTTAGATTGATTTAAATAAATCACAACAGATTTTCAAACTTGTAACAATCTGAATATATTTCAGACATTAGATATACTAAGAGCTTCCTTTTCATTTTGTTAGTATGATAATGAAGGTTTTCAAAAATTTATTAAAAAAATTTAAATCTATGAGAATGAGCATGGCATACATATAGAAACTCAGCAAACATTAGTCACTACTGTAGCGAAAACTTTGTCATCCGCATAGATCTTTTTCAAGAAAAACATTTCTTTTTCTGGTAGATACTAGAATTCTAAAAATACTCTATTACCTGGCTTCCTACCTTCAAAGGGAGATATTAAAGATACCTCAACTGTGTACGTTTTTTTTCCTGCAGATATTTTCCCATCTGAAGTGTAAACATCTACCAGTCATATAAAACTTTGAAGTATCACCTACGTTTTATTAAATTACCATAGATACTGTATTAGAAAACTTACGAAACAGTAGAACTGAGGAACAAACTTGTTTCATGGTTCTCATCTTGAAACACGGAATGTATTTTTTTTCCTGTTGCTTTGCTTATGGATGTTTTAAGTTTCTTGGCTAGCTTTTTTGGTGTATTGGTTATGGAAGATTCATCTGCACAGCAACTATATACTTCTACTTTTATCTGAAAGTCTGGTCCTGTTTCGTTACTAAAGATAAACATTTTTAAAAGGATATGAACAGCATTAGAAATTTAACCCAGTAGAAAATAAAATGACAACATTGTTTGATGTTTTCAGAACATAAAAAATGGCATTTAAAATATCCATCATGAAGCAGAAGTTCCTTGTGTTTATTTAGTATATAAGAGGCCTAAAGAATTACTACAGATTTTACCCTAGATTCTACACTAAGGCAACCTTAACTCAAACCAATACACAGGCATATTAATTAAAGAGAAAGAATAAAATGCCCTAGTAATTTTGTTGCCAGTGTTAAATTTTCAGCCCTTTACTGACACTATACCTAAGGTATTTACATTACATGTATAATTTCCTGAAATGCTATTCTTCCAAAGTCAAATCTGCTGAATGTTTAGTTTTCTTCATACCCACTTACAGCCCACTTACCACTGTGCATGTCCACTGCATTTTTGTACTTAATAACTATAAACATTTCAGTATTTGGTCTTATAGAAAGCATGAACTACTTGAGGACAGGCACTGTCTTAATGCTTTTTTGTATCAGTATAGCACTGAACTAGGGGATGTTTGATACACATTTGTTAAATTTATATACAGAAATTATATAATTTTAGTCAATGCTAAAACTGACATCTGTTTTGAGACATAATGAACTACCTTTACCATAAAGACTGGTGGGGTTACTAATGATAAAAATACACTACAGACTGTATCTGTCTATAGCAGATGTTGCCTGCAGATGCCTGCAGATGGAAGACCCATCAGCCTAAGAGACTTGAAATTCTGCATAGACTTTACAATTTAAGTAATTTAAATGATCTATCTATAGTTCAGATAAATCCAAAGAATAACTTCAGATATTTTTATGGTTTATTATTTGGTAACTTAAGAAAATACAGTATTCCTGGTAATGACTAACAAATGTCAATATTTAGAGGAAAAAAGAGATTCGTACACATTGAATACTTATTAAAAACAATCATCATAACAAAAAACACATTTTTAACATTTAGAACATTTGTCAGCAGTTATTTTTAGGACAATTTAAAATATTTACAGAATTTTTACAAAACGATAAATCATGTGTTGTCTTCCCAAATGATTTGTATTGTTTGTTCCCTGAGGCGGGTAGGGGGGTTGGGGAGTCTGAATTTTGTCTCTGCAGTTAAAAAAAAAACACACAATAGCAAAGTGAGTGAAGAAAATAGTCCATTAACAGGATAATTTTGGCAGAAAAAATAATTAGCAATGGTTGACAATGGAAATAAATCTACTCAGATAATTTAATTTTTTTAGCTTGAATTATATAAGCATTTGGGGATTATTATTTTTTTCCTTTGGTGGAGGGGAGAACCTTAAATAAGTGTCTATAGTTTAACAGGGGTTGAAATAAGGCCTGTTACTGCTAATAATCCTGAATAATACATTTTTTTTCAGCACAACACAATTATTTTGGGATGCTGAACTAGAAGCCACAAAATATGATTTTCTAGAATATTTTCATGGTTATGTGAATAGCAAAACTAGTCTTATGAAATCACAATTACAACTCCATTGCTGAAAACAGAAAAAAAAACACACAACACCCCATGTATATTGATTTTATCTTACAGTTCAGCAGATATTAACATTTAGATATGAAGATAGTATCTTTGAAAGTCTAAAATAAACACAAATCCCATGCTGGCTTAAGCCAATAGAAGCTTTGAAAAAGACCAGGAGAAACTTATGTTAGTTAAAAATGATTTCAATGGCTACCTGAGGAGTTCTTTCTAGTTCTTTATTACGACCACAATAAAATGAGCCTGTAAAAGAGTAGGGGCAATAAAAACAGCCCTAAGGAGTATCTTTATCTTTTTTTTTTTTTTACTGCTATAGAGAACATGAACTAAGTGCACCATAAGAAAAACCATACTCTACAAATTTATCAAAGTATTTTTCCTATGATACATACTTCAGGACTATCATACAAATAAAACCGTTTTATTATATCTATAACTGAATCTCCTATATGATGTAGAAGAATCTATTTTATATCCAAATTCACTCTATATCAAAAATATTAAAATAAAATTATACTTTATCCATAGTTTACTTTGTAACAGAACCATATTCATTAAAAAATTTTCATTATATCAAATAGGTAAAATAATTTCTAACACTAATTATAAGATTTCTCTTTTAATCAAAAAATGCAAATGAATAAATGGGCTTCTTTTGAAAAGAGAAAATTTCAAAATCACTTCAAATATATAGAGTTTTTAATAAAGATTTTTCACAAAGAAGCCAAGGATCCAATATTTAGGCCATAAGAATCCAAAGACATAATAAATAGGCTTTAAAAATGTAGAACTTTAGGTTATTTACACTTTCTGAAGGTTAAAGATACTTACAATATGGTTATGTTTTCAAAACATATATCTGTGATTGTCTTATCCACAATAATCATGTCAGTATCAAAAACTTTAGCTCCCATTTTGAATAAACAAAAAATGGCATAACGTGGTGATCCTAGGGAATAAACATAACATTTTAGGCAATAACATGTACATATCTTAAAATCACCCTAAAAGGGACAAATAATATCTTAAATGTTTGTTAGTAGACTGCTGTTTTCGTACGCTGAATATTGATCATTTTCAGTAGCTTTTCTGGAAGTGATAATTGTCCTACCTAGAACCTAACTATAACCAGGAAGTATCAAAACAAAGCTCAACACACTGCATTCTTAGGAGACCAAGGGAATCACTGAAGTCATAGGTTTTATTATTGAAAATCTCTTAAGGCCTTAAGTGTCAAGTTATTACATATATTATATAAATATAATGTACAATACATTCTCAAGTCTATTTAAGAAAAAGATGGTTTTTATTAGAATAGTTTAAGAGTAGGCAGATTAACAAGAGTAAAATATTTTCCACCACACTAAAAGCAAGAAGGAAACCACACACAAACACACACACATACCTCAATAAAAAATAGACACAGAAACACACAGACAAAAAACATAGCTGCTAGGCCTTTTAATTTGGTGACATTTTAAGAATATTAGGAGATGTTTTAAGAAGTATGAAGTGATTAAAAAGCTACATTTTCTCATTATTAGAAAAACATACTCTCTATAGCAATCAGAAAGATTTACTTAATTTCCACATGCATTCCTTTGAAAAGTAAATTACATTTCCTAATTGAATAACAAACACTAACCTAATTTTAAATTCTTCATATAAAACTAATTATGCTCAATATGGTTCAGTTTTAAAGTAAGAGGAACAAAGCTATCACAATAGACAAGAAAGATAAAGGATTATCATACTTTTCTAGTTTGCCTCTAACAGTAGAAATCATTTGAGGTTAATTTCCATGACCTAAGCAATACATAGATTTGTAAAGACTAATAAAACCATAAAATGGTGAAGGGAAAAATAATCAGATCAAGCTCAAAATCATTCTTCATTACATTCTGTTAAATAATCTGAAGTCGCAAAATAAGGCAGAAAAGACCTCCCAGATTCTGGCAAGCAGAAAAAAATGCTGCCTTTGCTCCTTAAGCATTTTCTTTTGTTCCATTATTTCCTCCCATCTCCCTACTCTAAGCCCATTACTTGGTGTCCTTGCTCAGGTTCCTATCAACAACAGGAAAGTACACTTGGAAAGCATTATCTTAATCAGTATCAAGGATTCCAACATATTTATACACAAACTCAAAAAAACAACAGGTCCATGTGATTCTGCTTATTC
Organism: Perognathus longimembris pacificus; assembly: GCF_023159225.1. NCBI lineage: Eukaryota > Metazoa > Chordata > Mammalia > Rodentia > Heteromyidae > Perognathus > Perognathus longimembris. The sequence continues at coordinate 39,937,126 of NC_063162.1, forward strand.
TGCCAAATGCATCAACTGATTTCAGTGTGGAATTTCTTTTCTTTAACAACAAAAAAAATTGCTATACACTACAGAAAGCATTGCAGTTACAAATCAAAATCGCAATACCTTCTTTGTAGCTGAAGTGATCAGAGTCTTTCCACATTAGTGGTATTCGAATATCTGCAAAGGGGAAAAATAGCAAGTAATTATTTTGGTAAGCTTGATTTCAAACATTACATGAGCTTTAAATTATTTAATACATTTTTGACTATCAAAGCCAAAATGAAACATTATTTAGCAGCACATTTTCTAGTTTCTATTTATTATTTGTATTTTTAAAAGTTATTTAATATGTAAAATTTGGGGATACATGAGGTAAAGTATAAACATTCTGTTTGCAGAAATAATTTCTCAATTCCACATGTATACCTTCACTTTTTAGCCAATTTATAATATAATCTTAATCATATATGCTAGAGTAAATGGTCCTTGACTATGAATCCTATGCATTCAAGTAATTTATCAATTACTGTATATCTGAACACCAACACTATACTTTGCCTTAAGCTTGATAGCCAGGCACTCTACTGCTAAACTATGCCTCCAGTACTTTTCTGCGCTCTGTGTGTGTGTGTGTGTGTGTGTGAGAGAGAGAGAGAGAGAGAGAGAGAGAGAGAGAGAGAGAGAGAGAGAGAGAGAGAGAGAGAGAGAGAGAGAGAGAGAGAGAGAGAACGTGTGTGTATGAGAGAGGGAGGGGAGCCTGGGATTTGAACTAAGGACCTGGGCATTTCTGAGCATTTCTGCTCAAGGCTTGTGATTACTACTTGGGCCACAGCTCCACTTCTGGCTTTCTGATGGTTAATTGAAGACAAGAGTCTCAGGAACTTTCCTGACCCAGACTGGCTTTGAACCATGTTCCTCAGATTTCAGCTTCCTGATTAAGTAGGATTACATGAGTGAGCCACCAGTGCCCAGCTTGTACTGGTTATTACTGAGATAGGCTCTCACTTTTGCCCAGGTGCATGCCTGGAGTGTAATCAGCCTATTTTAGGCCTTCCTGTCATAGAGGAGATGACAAGCATGCACCACAATACCTAGCTGCTTTGTCTGCCATTGGGTTGGAGTCTCATTAACTTTTTTTTTTTTTTTTTTTTTGGCCAGTCCTGGGGCTTGGACTCAGGGCCTAAGCACTGTCCCTGGCTTCTTTTTGCTCAAGGTTAGCACTCTGCCACTTGAGCCACAGCACCACTTCTGGCCATTTTCTGTATATGTGGTGCTGGGGAATCGAACCTAGGGCCTCATGTATATGAGGCAGGCACTCTTGCCACTAGGCCATATCCCCAGCCCTCATTAACTTTTCTGCCTGGTGTAGCCTAGAACCACAATCCTTTCAATCTTGCCTTCCCATATTGCTGGAGTGACAGGTACGTATCACTGTATCCTAGTATCTGTTGAATAAGGATCCTGCATGTCTGCCCAGCCAGCCTTGAACCTCATTCCTCCCAGTCTCAGCCTTTTAAGTAGCTAAAATTACCAACATGAACCACTAGCACCTGGCTTGCAAAGTAATATTTAATATTTTCTTTACATAGAGTAGCACATGTGTTAACTTTTACTTTTTTATTTTTTTAAGAAAAACTTTTTTTTTTCAGCACTGAAAATCATGGATCCATGCTAGGCCAGAGGATTCAGCTAATATAAAGTTAACCTATGGTGTTTAATGCTTTGTTTAAATCACAAAAAAAAATTTCCTCATTGTATTTGCTAGTTATTCATTTTGAAATATTACCATTTTTATACATTTATCTTAAATATAGCCATTTTTTACTCAATTCTTTATTAAGTCAAATAGTGTTTCAGTAAATTCCCTTAGGCTTTACAATCTGCAATCCAATTATCCTCAAATAGGATTCAATTTGTCTATTCATTTTCAATAGTTTCATCTATTATTTTTGCCAGGATTTCCAAAAGTGTTAAATTATATTGACATAATAGACATTGTTTTTTGTTCTTGATTTTAATGGGAATGCATTTATTGTTTTGTAATTATTACTCGGCTGATGTCCTGTCAGAGTTCACTTCTTCTTGCTTGACCACAGTTGCTGACTCATTCCATTTCACAACTGTTTTTGTTCACAGTTGTTCTTGCTCTGCTGGGATGGCATTAACTATTTACTCCATCCTGGAAGGAACATGGACCCTGACTTCCTTTGCTGTATACCCAGAGTCTATGGGTCAATCTTACCTTTGTCCAAGTCTAGTGATGTCATCTCCCCAAGAGGAAAAGGTAGATATTTCTTATCTACTCTCCAGAGGGTCACAGACTGTTTAGCTAGCACAGGATATGTAACCCAAGTCAGCTTCAAATGGTTGACTCAGTGTTTACAGTTGTCTTACCTTTCTTTGTGTTTTTTTTTCATTAACATTTAATGGTAAACTAAGTGAGCTGTTTCAGGACAGATATCTTGATGCTATTGGGTCCTTAAAGACTAGCTATCACTCTCAAAAGTGAAAACATATGAGTTATATGGTTAAATGATCAGTTTAGCCATTTCATTAGCAATTAGTAAAAAAGCCAGGACCATTTCCATGGGTAAATTTTGTACTTATAAAAATCTGGTCAGTGAGTAGGGAAGCTGGAAATGGAAAGCGCATGTCTCTCCTATCAGTGGAATCTTTCAAACATTATATAACTTTGCTACAAATATTCTAAGTCACATTTCATCCCAATGTCAAAAGAAAATACATTCATAAAGATGAATTCATTTCTTAATTTTCTTTGTTTTTATAAATATGCAGACAAGATATAAATAAGTCTAGGCAAAGATGCAAAGAAACTGTACATGGATCCTATCTTCTGAGTGTCAGTTCCTTAATTTAAAATGATCTTTTGGAAAGAAGGAATGCATGCATAAACAAGTCTAGCTGTTATATGTATTTCAAGTCATTAGGTTTTCTTTTACTTTTTTTGTTTTGTTTTGTTTCTGCCAGTCCTGGGGCTAGGACTCAGGGTCTGAGCACTGTCCCTGGCTTCTTTTTGCCCAAGGCTAGCACTCTGCCACTTGAGCCACAGCGCCACTTCTGGCCTTATCTATATATGTGGTGCTGAGGAATCAGGGCTTCATGTTTATGAGGCAAGCACTCATGCCACTAGGCCATATTCCCAGCCCCTTACTTTAAGTATTTTTACATAAGTCCTCTTCTCAATGTACAGTTCATTCTAATGCCAATTGTAGCAATAAATAGCTACTGTGAATGACAACAGATGTTGACTATCTTAGAATTTGGGTCTTCCCTAGCAAGTTCACCCATTTTAGCTATACATTCAGTGGTGCTATTTTAGAAACAAGAAGAGAATCTTGTTTAAGTATTAGTACAAAATCTCCTTTAAAGAGCTACATTGATGTAAAAATGTACTTAAATATAGTGAACAAGTAAATTACTCTGTTTGACAACAAAGAGATACAAGGGGACAGGAAATATATTCTATGTCAATCTTCGATTACAAAGATGAACACACAAATATAAACACCTATAAAACCGGTAATAGATTTTATATTTCTGTAAATTTTCTGAAATATTTTTTGCTTAGCTGAAGGCTAAACAAAGATCTAAATAAAGATCTATCCCTTCTGTATGGGAATTTTTGTTTAGTCATAAAGTAGTGGTGAACTGGAAATGGAAAACAGTGCTTGAGTGGCCAGGCCTAAAAATAGCAATAGACTCACTCTGTAATACAAGGCTTTTGGGCAATAGAATAAAGTAGCTGTAACTTAAAGACAGATGGAGATATATAAACTGTTGTTTCCAAAACGTATTGATATAGTATCTGTAAAAGTGCATTATTATAATCGTATACACACAAGACAACTGTGTATTGACTTCAATCCAAGCCATTGTCTTCAGCTTCCTTAACACTTTGGAGAAACTGAGACAACACAGCATAAGTGCCATCTAGTGGTAAAGGGTCTTCTTAACTGTGCTAGTAATTCAGAAAAAGGAGAGATTTATACTGGGAATGGGAATGGTACGGTTTATCAATAAACAAATAGATTTGGAGAAAATATATTTCCATCACAAGCTAATTGGAATCTGAAACATAGGGTATATTTACAGGAAAAGGAGAAAAATGTGTGCCCCAAATAAATGGCTTCAGTAGAGGAGTAATGAAACATAGGCCTAGAAAAGGAATTGGTTCAGAATGCAAAATTAAGGAGAAGTCTGGTCTTTAACCTATAGGCAATGAAAAACAGTGAACATCTAGTAATACTCACTAGCAATTACTAGGTGCCAAATTTGGGGTATAAAGTAATAGAAAAAAATGGGTCCAAACTCTCAAAGAGTTTAGTTTAGATAATCCTTTCATTTTTTTCTACAAAAGGAGTGGAATGAGAGTTGGATAACCTGGGTTTATAGCCCAGCTCTGGCACGTAAGGCAAGTCTTTTAACCACCAAGTTAGTAGAAAGTGAGAAAAAATTATATATTTCACAAGGCCACATTGAGAAGAAATATGAGTAATGCTTTTCTCAAACTATAAAGCTCTATACAAATGTAGAGCATAATGATAAAAATACTTACGGTGAATGTTCTGATAAAAGGCATAAGAGATGAAGAGAGCAGAAGCAGAAAAATAAGGCAACATTCATCAACACTAGTCACTTTATGTATTTACTTAAAATAAAAAAGGATTCATTTGTTCATACCTGATATAGCAACTTTTCCTTTGCATGGTGTTCTTTCTTTATTTTCAAAATTCACATTACTGTAAAAAGAACAGAAAACAAAACCACTTAGAAACAAAAAAGGGGTTGGTGTGTGTACGTGTGTGTGTGTGTGTGTGTGTGTGTGTGTGTGTGTGTGTGTGCATGCACGCTAGTACTGGGGCTTGAACTCAAGACCCAAGTCATTGTCCCTTAGCTTCTTCCCTCAAGACTGATGCTTAACCACTTGAGCCACAACTCCACTTCTGGGTTTTTGGTGGTTAACTGGAGGTAAGAGTCTCACAGACTTTCCTGCCTGGGCATGCTTCAAACCATGATCCTTAGATCTCAGCCTCTTGAGTAGCTAGGATTACAGGCATGAGCCATTGCACTTGGTAAGATCTTTTCTAGTAAGCAACTGTTTCAAGTCTTTCACAAATGTCTGAATATTTATATCTGTATGATTAATAAAACACTTAATATAAAGTATTTGGCTCTAAGGTATTTAGTAAACAGCTAGGTAGAGCAATTCTCTGTCATTTTTCATAAAACTTGGTATTCCCTGATGATGTGTACTAGTTACTCTATAATACTAGTTTTCATTAAATTTATAAGTGAGGTATACCATATATGTCCAGGTTCCTGACAGTGTTATACCTTGGGTCGTTACTACAGACATTTCTAGATTATTAGATACAACTGTCTGAGAAAGTTCATGTATGTCCCAAACAATATAATGTGCTCTACAAGGGCAACTTATCCTTGCAGAACCTGAAATATATAAACAATTACTCTGACGAATATTTATGTATAGTTAATATCATATTACATTTCTCCTAAATTCTGAAAAATTTACTAGACACCAATGTAACAAACAAAGTAATGTGAGAAAGGAAAGCATAAAACAAAGAAAGGAAAGCATTACTATGACAATGGAAAAGTTTCTAAGTAAACTCTGGAGATAAATGACAGTTCCAAATCTGATTTTAGAACATATGATCATAAACATACTGCCATAAAAATACTTCCAAAATAGATCAGAACAATTTCCCATTCTTGAATATTTCCCCAATCTCCTGTTTCTTAATAATTTGCATTTTAGAGATTAATATTACATTTCTAAAGCAATAGTTCTAAGAAACTCTTTGTATTTTTATCAACTCTTTGTATTTTTATCCTTATTCAAATTAGTTAATCAACTGCTAGCTAATTTAATTAGGAAATTCAAATACAAGGTAAGATGTAAATTTTCCATTTGAGTACTGTCTGATTCTAACATTTTTGGAGAAAGACTTCCTAGAGAAAGACTGCATGAGAGTTTTAAGTGGGAAGTTAAGTAAATTTTCAGAAAAGGATGTCACAATTTCATTGTTCACTATAGCCTTGTTAAAAAGGCCTATCTATATATTTATTATCAGGCATCCAATTTTGAAAACAAAATACACCATCTGTATTATCTTCTGGCTGTACTAAACACCAAGTATCATGGGTGAAATATGTTCCAAATGAGCTAAAAATAATTGACTGAGATCCCTGACAAACTTACATGGGACATTATATGGTTATTTAAAGAATCACATTCTAGCTATGAATTAATAATTTAATAGATTTAAAGTCATATATTTTCAGACCCTAATGACTGTATGTTCATGTCTAGTACTTGGAAAATTCACTTAGTGACAAATGCAATAATTCATTAATTACTTCATACGTTTCATTCAAACATAAATTCGGGGGAAAAGTTCAACCTTGCCAAAGTTTAATTTTTCAAATTGGTATAAGAGATACTGTATAAATGTAGTTGGAATTTGTAATTAATAGCTTAAAATATCATCTATATCAGCAAGTAACAGTATAAACTATTAGGGTATTATTTTATGTCATTTTAGATTTTTAAGGAAGCTTTAAGATGGTGGATAACTTCATTGGTCTAGATTATGTTAAAGTTGAAATTCACTGGGCATTACTAAATTGGATTAGATGTCAGGCTTTGGCAGGCAAGTTAAATTCTGAAATAACCAAACCACCAGAACCAAATTTGTCAAATACTTATTGAAAAGAAAAATTCCCACTCCAAACTTCTCCACTACCCAGAAGAATACCATTTTCTGCAATCAAATTATTTGCAGAGTCATTTACAGGGCAATACAAATATTATCCAACTATAATATAAATTCAGTTGACCATATAACCTTACAGAATTAATCTGTTTCAAAAAAATTAAAAACTCAACCTCATTTTTTTCATGCATGAGTTATTTTCAATTGAAATAACTCCTCAAACTGTTATTTAGGATCCAAACTGTGATATTTTTCTAATTAATCCAAATTGACAATAAAATGGTTAAACATTATCTGCTTAGTAATGTGCTACTGTAGCTAATAGTTTGCTACAGTTAAATAAATACTTGTTTCAAAATCTGCAATGTTCATGTCAATTCTGAATGCTACAATTAAAGCCAACCCAAGGAAAAAGCAAATAACCACAAAATTACTGAAGCAGCACACAGCTAAATAACAGTGTACCTTATTCATCTGAGTCTAGTATAGAACATTATTTCCGGGAGGCCCATAAATGCCAATTTAAGAAATTAACATACAGAAGACAAACATAATTTTGTTACTCACATTTCTGCCTGTAGGTAAACAAAATGACCAACAGAGGGTGCCAACTTGCCACTTTGTTCCTCAAAATCTGCATTAAAATCTTCTGAGTATATCTATCAGTCCCTATTTGATATTGTTCTATGTGTAGGAATTTAAAATACAATTTCTTTACCAAAATTAGCAAGCTATAATGAGAAATAGCATGTCAAAAGTATTTCACATTTTCTTAATGAAATACTAATCAGAGTCTAAGTAATATTCCATTATTTGATAATAGATTATAAAATCCTTCACTTTTCATGCAAATAAGTGAAAACTAAATATTCAGAAATATAGGCACTGGTGGCTCACCCCTGTAATCCTTGCTACTTAGGAGTGCTGAGATTTGAGAATTGCAGACAAAGACAGGCAGGCAAAAAAGTCCATGAGACTCTTATCTCCATTAACAATCAGAAAATTGGAAGTGGCATTGTGGCTCAAAGTGGTAGAATGCTAGCCTTGAGCAAAAAAGATCTCTGAGACAAGCCCGGGCCCTAAGTTTAAGCCCTATGGCAAGAAAGAAGAAAGGGGGGGGGTAGAAAAGAAAAGAGGGAGAAAGGGAGAGAGGGAGAGAGGGAGAGAGGGAGAGAGGGAGAGAGGGAGAGAGGGAGAGAGGGAGGGAGGGAGGGAGGGAAAGAGGGAAGGAAGGAAGGAAGGAAAGAAGGAAGGAAGGAAGGAAGGAAGGAAGGAAGGAAGGAAGGAAGGAAGGAAGGAAGGAAGGAAGGAAAATGCTTAGTATGAAATTCTAAGCCATCCTAAAACTATGTGGTATAAAATTAATAGCTGCATAAATACCTTAAATTCTAGTCTAAATATGGCATAATAAGCTCTTTTCAACAGACATCCAGCTATTTAAAAATTTCAGATATAAAATTAGCAATGACTTTATAAGCATGTTTCATTATAGAACTACTAAAAATACAAAAAAATTAACTTCCAATCTACACTTCTTTTTCTTTTAATTTGTAAAGTAATAAACTAGGAAACTGCAATATGAAACTAGCCTCATAATCACATAAAACTTGCAAAGTTATTTTGGCACTATTAAAAAAATCACAACTTTGTTGAATGATACATAATTAAGTTCTATAAATGACTGTAATTAACATTATTTTTACAAATCCAAATAAAGCATTTCAGAATTTAAGTCAACAAGAGACAGATTGGGTGGAGAGAAAGATGAATGGATGGTACTTCTAAAATGTGAGGCCTGGGAGTACAGAGCATTTTTGGTGGAGGAAGGGGTTATTTACATTCGTTGCTAAATAACAAGTGCCTGTATATTTCAAAGCACTCAGTGTGCATTTAGGGGCTGTTGGGTGTGAAATGAAATAAGGATATGGTCATTTTGATGGAGCTACAGTAGATACGGACTCTTGAGCCTTATTCATGTTTCAGTTTTACTCATCAATAACTATGTTAATAGATTACTGTTAACCTGTTAAAATCAACAGTCTTAGCTGAAAAGTGGACAAAATATCTCAGAGCTACTGAATGATTAATACTTGAATATATTCTGTGTCATTCGTTAAGATATTTTAGGTTAAATAGAAGATACACTAAACTATTTGCTAAGGCGCTCAAAGTATGACTTGCTTATTCTTGTAAAATTCTGGTAGTTATCTAAACCAAATTATCTTTACACCTACTACAAAAAGCCATCAGATCAATAAGGAAAATAAAATCCAGATTAAGCCAAGAACATAAGTAGAAATACACAGGACTAGTATTTATATGTAAATGGAGAAACTAGCATCTGAAGCCATAAAAGCCAGTTCCTCAAGTAAAGGGTAACCATCAGTTGATATTCCATTCCCTCAAAGAGGAGAAAATGGCTATGAAACCTGGTAGATGCCACACATCAGCTCCTAGGGATATGAAAATAACTATGGTTCATGAATTCATGTTGTTAATGAGGTGAGGGAGTGTCCTTTGGAAGTTTGCTCTGAAAACAATAAATAAAATTAAAGAAGAAATAGCTGAAGTGAAAAAACTCAATAAATAAATTGATTTCAAGGATCAGAGAACCAATCAACAAGCATCCCCAAACAGCAGTTTAAGATACAGTTCACAGGCTGGGAATATAGCTTAGTGGTAGAGTGCTTGCCTAGCGTGCAAGAAGCCCTGGGCTCGATTCTTTCTTTTTTGTTTGTTTGGTTTTGTTTTTTTGCCAGTCCTGGGGCTGGAATTCAGGGCCTGAGCACTGTCCCTGGCTTCTCTTTGCTCAAGGCTAGCACTCTGCCACTTAAGCCACAGTGCCACCTCCACTTTTTCTATATATGTGGTGCTTAGGAATCAAACCCAGGGCTTCATGTATACGAGGCAAGCCATATTCCCAGCCCTTTAAAAAAAATTAAATTTTATTGACAAGGTGATATACAGCGGGGGTACAGTTACATATCAAGGCAGTGAGTACATTCCTTATCACATTTGTTATACCCTCCCTCATTTTTCTTTCCCTTCCCTAGTTAAGGTAAGCACATATACAATATCCAGTGTACCAAAATCATATACAGTAACCACATGGGGTACGCACCAAAGGAAATTCACCTAGTACAATAAATGTAACGACAACAATAAAGTCCTCCTGTGTCCTTCTCTTGGAGTTCATCCTGCTCAACCCCATCTTATACAATCATTTTCACATAGCTGTTGAGCTACTGTGATCCTCTGTTAGGTCTATCCTAGACCTTTTTATGTTTGTTTGGCAATTGTTTGGTTTTAGATACACAATGCAAATTCACTGGCCCAAACATGTGGAAATAGCATCCGAAAAGAAGTTTGCTGGGCTCAATTCTTAGTGCCACCTAAACAGAAAAAGCTGGAAGTGGCGCTGCGGCATACACATGGCCCAAGTGTTAAGGCATGTGTCTAGCAAGAGTGAGGCCCTGAGTTCAAATACTACACCCATACCCACACCCACACCTTACACACATAACAGAAATAGAGAAAAAGGCACCCAATGATGAATAGAAAAAAGTGAAATATACTAATGGATGTTGTAGATAAGCCTGAAAATCGTAAAAACTATAACAACAGAATCAAGTGTAGAAAAAGATCAGAATGTGATCATCACTGGGCAGGAAAAGAAGTTCCAACTTATGTATAATTGGGAGTTTTTAAATGAGAAAAACAAAACAATGAGAAAAAATTAGTACTTCATTTTATAATCCATGAGGATCTTTTGAAAAATAAAAGAAAAATATACATATTCAATAGTCTCTAAATGAGCCAAATAGTCAACTTTATACATTCCTAGTTGAATGATCAGATATTAAGATTGAAAAAAACAAACACATAAAGCTACTTTCAGTCGCTAAGCATTTATAAAAGCAAGAAAACTGAACATTGGCTTTTTTGTTTGTTCTTTGTGTTTTGTTTTGTTTTTGTGCCAGGGAAGGGCTTGAACTCAGGGCCTGGACACTGTCCCTGAGATTTTATTTGTTGGAGGCTAGCACTCTACCACTTGATCCACCAATCCATTTCTGGCTTTTTTTTTTTTTTGGTAGTTAACTGAAGATAAGAGTCTTAATGACTGTACTGACTAGGCTGGCTTTGAACCAGGAACCTCAAATTGCAGCCTCCCTAGTAGTAAGGATTATAGGCATGAGCAACTAGGCGCCCAGCATGAACATTAGATTTTTAAACTAATGACAATATGCAGCAAGGTTTTTAAGGAACTCAGGAAAGAAATTGTTTTATAATTGGTATATAACAATAACAATATAATTCTTATATAATTTGTATAATTCTATAGAATAACATCATACAATTATTATAATATAATTCAATTTTATAATAATATAATTCTTTCACAGTTATTATAACAATTGTTATGTAAAAACTGTGTTATAAAGGACAACTAGACAAGTTGCCCTTTCAATAGCAATACTGAAGTAAAACACTTTAAGCATACAAGAATATGAAGAAAACTATACTCATGTTAAGGAATCTACTAGCAACTGACTTTCCCCCAAAGAAGAAACTTAGTTTACGAAATGTATAACATAAACAGAGAAAAACATTTCAAATCTATTTTTTCTTCTTTTTTGAAACAGAAGATCTTCCTATGTAGCCCAGAGTAGCTTTGAACTTCCATGCTTCCTACTCAGTGTCCCAATTGTGGCATTACAGACATGTAACATCAAAGAATTTCTGAACATAGTTCTTTGGTCTATATCCACAGAGGTAGACGGGTGTGTGTGTGTGTGTGTGTGTGTGTGTGTGTGTGAACACACAAAAATACAAAAATGTTCTTATTTGCATCATTAAAAAGATAAATCAATGGGACAGGTGATAGAAGACTGAAGTAAATAAAACACAAGAATAATTGTAGACTCTAGATGGTAAGTACATAGATATTTGCCATATAATTTTTTCTACTACTTTGTGGGAAAGGTTTCACAATAATTTCTGTATGTTGGAAAAGAAGTTTAAAAATTCTTGAGTGTATCTAGATATATTTATCAATAATGTTGGTTATATAATATGAAACAATTTTATAGTCATAATATAAAATAAGGAAATATATTATTACCAAAAATTAAGATTTTCAGTGTAAGAGAAAAGAGGCATAAACACAAATAAAATAATTCCAGAAAACAAAGGCCTATACGTATCAATATAAACTCATTATTTAAGTCATTTTCCTAACTGTGTCCATTGAAAAGGCCTAGAACAAGTAGTACCTCAGGACCTTGATTTCAAAATACATTCACCACTGGAGTGAACTAGAACTCAGAAAAATGTCTGAACCAAAGCATAGAACAGGGAAAAATAAAAAGACAAACCTGAGCAGCTTTTTTGGTGTGTCAGAAAGCAAATGAATTCTTAAAGATTAATGCAGGCATGTCAAAAGAACAAACAAGCTATTTTAAAGGAACTCCCACTGAACAAATTTGGGACAATTCTATTATTGAAAAAATTAATTCTAAAATACTCTGGATAAATAAAAATGGTATTCATGGATTTTTCTATGATTCTCTTCTTTACAGAGGAGGATCAGCCAATGAAGTGTAAAAACAGTAACAGAAGAATTGCTGTTTTACAAACCCCACTAACAATGACTTAGGAAAGAATCATGAATGGATAGGATAATAAAGCCACGAAGTTAATGCAATATTCACCCAGTCCCAAAACAACAAGATTTACTCACGAAATGGAAACAGAAAATGATTCTTTCACAAAAAAAAGGAAGCTGGCAACTACCATTTAAACCAGGGGACCAGGGGAACAGAGGCTTAGAGATGTAGGTCAGTGGAAGAGTACTTACCTAACATGTACAAGGCTCTGAGTTCCATCCACAGCACTAAAATTAAATAAGATAAACCAAAGGATCATCATCCTTATCATATCATAATGCATCAATTAGAAGTATACATAGTACTCAAACATACCTAGAAAATTTCTTGCAAAAAATATTTAACAGAGGCTGATCAAGTCTTCAGAGTTAACTACTATACTAGTTAACAGCAAGCACAGAAAAAGTTCAATGTTACCTTAAAGAAACAATTAGACAAATGCAGACTGCTGAGTATTTTTAAAGGACATTTTTTAGACTGCACACTTCGGAGGTTACTAAGGGCTGTTAGAAAAATGTATAATAATTAAAGCAAGCCAAAGGGAAATAACCAAATGGGTTGCACAAATCTTGATAGAGTTCTAGTTTGAGGGAAAAAAGAAACTCCAGAAATGATTTTCTGGATAAAAGCTGATATACACTGAGTAGTAAATGGTTCTGATGAAATTATGGCTAATATTTCACATATAACCATATTTTGATTGTAGAGAAGCATGTCATTTTTGAAACATATATGCCAATGATTAAGGCATACATTCCTATGTAGCCTGTCTCTTGTTTTCAAATGAAGAAAAATTAGTGTGTGAGTAGAAAAAATGGGAAAGAATGGATGAACGCACATTGCAAACTATTAACTGACCAAGGTAGGTAAATTTACATTTTTTTAATATATAACACATTTCAAAAGAAAAAAAGTGGAAAAAAAAGTGAACAATTGAGGGGTAAATGACAGACTGGAACCTACTGAGCAAAGAAGTTTGGACCAACAAAAGACAGTGAAGAATCTAAGAACATGGATGGGCATGACAATAAAAGAATTACTAGTATGCAGTTAAGTGTTAGTAAATTAGTTCTAAGCCCTATGGCTCATTGTAAAAATGAAAGTGAAATAGTAGCATTGACATAAATACACATATGGCAACGCCAGGTATTCCTGTGTATCCAAATAAAAAGGAAGAGAACCAGCATCAATTGAGTTGCCTTAGCTCTAAGTTGCATCTAAGCTCAGGCCTTCATCCTCACAGTAAAGCTTATGAACGGAGAAATGATACCTCTACCTTACCGATAAGAACCAGATTGTTCCATTTTCCCAAAAATTCATAATCTAATTGAAAAGATGTGCATAATTGTGCTCGGAGAATATAGTAAGGTATAGTAAATGATTCACATATAAGATGCTACCAGAACTCAGCAGAAGAAAGTCATTTTTTATGTCCTTCCTACACCTCACCAAAGTCACCACTCTCCTTGAAAGAATTATGAAGAAAATGGATGCTACAATTGTCTTAGAACACAAGAGTTTTGTCAAGTGGAAATGGAAGACAGGGCACTCAATTAAGTAAAAGGCCCTAGAGACAAGAAAATTCAAGAAGTATTCTGGGAATACAAATCAAGCACTTTTTTGTTTGCAATAAATTGGCTAAGCAGAAATTGAGCAGTAAGACTATGAAAGTAGTTTCAAATTAGACCACAAAGATCTTAGAATGCTTACCTTATCTACAGAATGGAATTTCAGTAAATAGTGACTATTATATGTCTTTTGAGAAGTGGACTGACAGAATAGTCTTTTAAGAGAGTTATGAAGGGAAATAGTCCAGTTTGTGTGTGTGTGTGTGTGTGTGTGTGTGTTTGTTTTTTTTTAGGTAAAAGCCTAGAAAATTAATTCAATCCATGAACTGGTCCCTAATATCTAACACATTCTAGAAAATTTTCTATATTCACTTTTTGGCATTACTCTATAAATAGGATAGGATATATTCCCATATACAATTCATACAGCTAATCCCAAAGGGCAACCTGGAGTGATAGAGAATGCAGAACTTCTTAGCAAACCCTCTCTCCTTAGCTTCTGTCATTAGCTAGTTACATGTCCTTAACTGATTTTGCTGATTTAGAATTGATGATTACCATAAGAGTAGATGTGCTGGCAGACTTTAAAGTTTCTTTCTATTCATAAGGTTTTATATCTTTATAATCTGATGTTCATTCATTTTAACTTCTATACTCAAGTCTTATTACTCTTAGCTAGTACCTTTTCATCAACACATCACAAAGCAATAACCTTTTAAATTTTATTTTGATATCCTTAACCATCAGTCTTTCTTCTTGAAATACTCATCTCTTGAATTCCTTGCTTCTCAACTACTTTTCCTGTATAGTCATATGTTGAACACAAGCGATTGCTCTATGAAAGTTGCTATTTTATGCTCAGTTTGTCTTTTAGTCTACTTTCAAAATGGTTATGATGTGCACAGCTGCTTGAGAGTGACTGTTTTTTAAAAAAGTTTGTGATATGGTATTTGTATTTACACTTATATCATACTGTGTTTTCAACTCAAATACTTAGGTACCTTAGAAGTCACAGGTAAATTATGTTACTAACCATCTTCCTGTTTGATTTGCAATCTTCTCTTCTAATTTTCGCAGCTCCGAAGTATAAGCCATTATTCGAGAATTGCATACCATAAGGTTCTTAACTGCAAGTAACACTTGGTCCTTTTGTGTACTCAGAGAAAGAAGTTTCCATATTCCTTCTCGTATTCGAATTTCTAAGTCTATTTTTTCTTGAATGCTGCAGTCCTAAAACAAAGAGAAGAGAATTTTAAATAGGTAGCAAAACCCCCAAATTACAACCTATCATTTTTACTAATAGATGGAAAATGTACTAGGTATCATTCACCTATGCCATATTGTGAAAGAAATGAAGTTTTTAATAAGGGATACTATAAAATATAGCTATTTTTAAAATCTCTTTGTAAAACTTTTTTACTACTATGGAGTCTGTATAAACAGAATAAAAACAGAGGTAAGAAATATTTTATGTTCTTACCATAACATACTAGTTAAATAGTAGCCCCCAATTCATGTCCATAGAAATCCTCAGAATAAAACCTCACTTGGATATAGGTTTTAATGATGTTATTAATTAGGATGAAATCATACTGGATTAAAAGTGGATCCTAAATCCAATGACAGTGTCCTTATAAGATGATCCAATGAAGACAAATACACATAGAGAATGTTATGAGAAGGCAGAGCTTGGAGTAATCAATCTAAAAGCCAAAGAACACTAAGGATTGTTGACAACAACCAGAGGTGGAAAAGGCAAGGAAGGATTCTTCCAAAGACATGAGAGGGAGCATGGCTCTGTCAATATCTTGATTTCAGACTTACAGCCTCTAGAATTATGATAGAACAAAATTCCCTTTTTAAGCCACCTAGTGTTGGTCACTTGTGATAGCAGCCTTCAGAAACATACATGAGCAATAGTACACATTAGGCAAGTTATATTGTGGGGGTAATAAGATACAGCTAATAAAACTGAATTAATCAAAGAAAACCTTTCTGAAAGAACAGATGTTGAATAAATGAACCAAAGTTTAGCAACATGTTCAGCAGTGTAAATAAAATACAAGCATTTATTACAGAGTAAAAGTTGTGCTTTTTAAACCTAGAAATTATGTGACTAGAACATGCCACAGGCCTCAGTTCCAGGAATAGGGTCTCAGAATAGAGACTCTGAATATATTTATTTTAGTTGTAAAAGAAATCCAGAAACAACTAAGTAGTTTAGTTCTGAAAGTCTTTTCCATTTAATAATCTGGTAGTGATTGATTCCATATACAAGTTTTATTTGTAACATCAAAGTTCTACACACAGAATGTACAGTTCTCATTCACAATAACCTTTAAAAAGTTATAATTAATAAATGTAATTCTTTACTAGACAAGGATTTAACAATGCTTCCAGTATGCCTATTTCTAAAAGTTAAGTGACCAACCTGCCTTCTGTGATTAAAAAATGAACACCATTACATCCTTATTGTATCAAAATAAAAATTTTTTAAATGTGAATGGAATTGAACAGAAATGTTCCACATATTAAAAAGGAAATGTTTTTAAAGTAGATGAAAGATGAGCTGACAGCTTACCCTCCAAAAAAGGAAACAGCAGATGATTTAACTTGACTATCCAACTACATATTCACATGCAGAAAACAGATCTGTTTAATTACCTTCCGTAATTACATCATATAATCACCACATAAAAAAACTGTCTCTTATATTGCTGAAACTCAAAACTGGTGTACTATATAAGTGTAGTCACTTGCTAGTTTTCCTTCTTTACACGTGATTGAATTTCAACAACCCCATTTCATTATTTTATGACTTTCCAGTCCAAGTAAATTCTTCTTTAAAGTAATTAGCAATTAATTATAAGAATTATCTATGTGACCCATATGCCTGCATACGTAAATTCTGGCAGACTGGCTGGTATTGGACAGTATGCACAAGAATCAACTTGAAGCTGGTATGAATAGCTTTGCCCCACAACTCCAATATAAATAAATACCATCTGGTACCACTAAATTCAACTTCGCTTTCTAAAATATAGCAATGAGACAATCAGTTGAGTGACTGCACAGTGTTTCTCAAAGCCTGCACTGCTTTAGTATCTTCTGAGGCAGAGGAATGATTCTTAAAAGTATCTAGGACTGGTAACCTAACCCAAACTAACGATGATCTCTGGAGATATCGAGTTAGGGCCTGAGGTGTTTTGTCTGTTTTCCAAGTTCCTCTAATTAGTTTAAACTCTGACATTAGAGAACCACTGCTGGATGGTGAAATTCTACAGAAATTATGAAAGTTGCAACAACCTTAAGGAGCCAGCAGGTGGCTACGGCCACTTTGAGGATTCAGTCTTCTGGGGTTTCCAAACTCAATCAAGATTGTTCTCTCCCTATCACTTATTGAAAAAGACTCTATACAATTACAGAGGCTCAGAGAAATAGTAGAAAAAAATAAAATTTAAGGTCAGGGCTCAAAAAAATAAAATGTATGTGTTAATAATAGTCATTAGGAAAATGAGATACAGTTAGCAGACATTTCTATTACAATTTTATCCTTTAGAGCACCAGCTAGCAAACTAGAGCCTGGATGGCATCTGATTCTGTAAATATAGCTGTCTTGGAACATGGCCACATCCACTATTATCATCTATGGCTACTTTCAAGCTACAATGGTGGAGTTTAGTAACATCAACAGACAGCACCCAACAGATAGTACCCTGCAAAGCTGATTTTTTTTTTTTCCTGTATGGCTCTTTACTCACTCTAATTAAGATAAAAAGTAATCTTGGATCCTGCCACTTGCTTGCTGAGGCAGGTTTCAGGCTTACTAAGTTAAATGATCTGGGAAGTCTGCCAGCCTTGTCAGGATCAACTGTAAAGTATATTTTTAATGCATTCAGTTAATAATAATAATTAATAATAATACACCCATTACAACTAGTTTCTTGATTTTTTTTATTTTACAAAACGATAGGTTTCATTATGATATTTTAACCATGTATATGCTACAGTTCAATCATATCTACTCCCTTGGCCTTCTTTCATTCCTGTCTCATCTCCAGTTTTTCATGTAATTTCTTTCAGTACACATCTGCTTTTACAAACAGAAGAAAGCCTCTCTTCCTAGCTATAGCCAAGAGAGTTTAAGGAGCTGAAGGACTTCTTAGTTAACAAGGACATATAGTGCTGCTGAGGAGGAACTGGTGTTTAGTGACATCCACACAATGAGGAATAATGTAATTAAGGCATCCACTGGGCAAAAAATGGTAACCTCAATAGCAGAGAGCTAAAATCATCACTGTTGTTGCCTTAACCATAAAACATAGCCAGGTGGAGTCAAGGCCCAATGATAAAAGTATGGTTTCCTATATGCATTCTTCTTAGAAGTGCATGCATGAAAGTTTCCAGGAAGAACAGATAATTCAATAGACATCCTCTTCTTATTTCTGATTCAATGCTCTGGACAAGGGCTTCTAAATAATCAAGTCAAATATAAGTTTAGGTTATGATCTTGAAAGTTGGCAGATAAAAATAAATGGGCCGAGTGAGGCTGTGAATACAATAGGATGACATTTTAAAAGTAGACATCTACAGCTGGGTGTATAATTCAGCAATAGAACGTTAGCCTGGTATGTGGAGAACCCTGGGTGAGATTCCTTGAACTGTAAAATATATAAATAAAAAGAAGGGTGGGTGGGAATATGGCCTACTGGTAGAGTGCTTGCCTGATATACATGAAGCCCTGGGTTCGATTCCTCAACACCACATATACAGAAAAAGCCAGAAGTGGCACTGTGGCTCAGGTGGCAGAGTGCTAGCCTTGAGCAAAAAGAAGCCAGGGACAGTGCTCAGTCCCTGAGTTCAAGCCCCAGGACTGTTTAAAAAATAAGAAAAAGAAGGGACGAGGGACTTGGGAAGAAAAATGAGGGAGGAGGTAACAAGTTGGATAAGAAATGTACTCACTGTTACGTAAGAAACTGTAACCCCTCTGTACATCACTTTGAAAATAAATAAATAAATAATATCACAAATGATATATCCCCCCCAAAAAATGTAGATTTCCTTTTGAAAGAGAGCTCTCCTGGGTTTTGAGTGCTAGAAAAGCACAGGAAAGAACAAAGAAAATAGTCCATTGTTGATATATAAACTGAAGTTAATTGTTGGTAAGACAAAATAGGAAAAAAATACCTCAGACGCAATCCTGATAAAAATTATCATTCACCCACAATTTTAGTTAAGCCATGTTAACTAAGAGACCAATGTAAAGATGAAAAGTTGTAGAAATGCACAGTATGAGTTTTCTAAAAGAAATTTTGTGTATTTTAAGAATTGCTTATTACAGAAAAAAGTCTGGAATATATACTAGATATTCTAGGAAAGAAAATTTGAGAGAGAATTCTTAAGAGCATGTTTCTTTATACATAGATTTTACTGCAATGAAATAGTAGTTATTTGTTGTATGGGTAGTGTGGCTTGAATTCTGAACCCCTCCGTCACTCAAGATTGGCACTCTTACCACCTGAGACATACTTCCACTTCCAAGTATTTTTTTAAGCTTTTTGTTGGGAGCTTAAATGTTTGTAAAATAAGGTCGATGCCTGCTCTAAATGCTTGGATGAATGGAGAAAGGGTAATAATAAGAATATCTACCTCTCAGGCTGATGTTATGTAAGTGCTTCAGAAAGATCCTCAAATTCCAGCAACTTTCTAGTATAGTCATTACAGCCCTTCTAACAACTGTGTAAACCAGACTTGGAAATCCAACAGAGATGAATCTGACTCCAAAGCAAATATTCTGTGCTGTGAAAAATCAAAGAGAGCTCAAAGGCCTGAGCAGAGGTATCTGATTAGGGTGTGACCACTTTAAAATCTTTGATCTTATGGCAATTTCATTTATAAGAGAAAAAATACACTAAACAAAACTTCATGTTAGGCAAGTATCAAATTTTCTTACTCACAATATGACCATTAAGTTGAAGCTTATTATTATTTTATAAATTCTGTCTCCAAAACCCAGACAAAATAAACAATACCACATTACAATTATTTTTATTTTGGAATGCTTTGAAATCACAAAGCATTGTACCTTCTCACGTGTATCTAACCCAGACTTTATGTATATTTTATATTTAAACATTTATTTTCATTGGTTACAGCTAAACTTCTTTCATGACCTTACTAGCTTCTCACCTTTCTGTTTAGTACCATTTGCAAGTATCACTTCAAGAGACGGTTAACAAACTTAGCCATACTAACATCTACAGGACACCTGTAAGAACCTCAACAGATTGCCACCACACCAGAAACTAAGATTGTGTTAACAATCAAAAGTGGTGATTTCATATTATGGGAGCTACTGTACTTTACTAGTGGGTACAAGAGAGTAAAGATAAAAATGGAACAGAATAAATACACACCTAAAGGACAGAATTTTCCATTGAGACCCTAAAATTAAGGCTAAGAACAGGAAATGTAACATTTAAACAAAATATTACCAAGAAATAATGATGACCCACATTAAGGAATTTTACACTTTACAACTAGAAAAATTGAAGGGATTGGTGGGGTTGGGAGAGATGGGGGGAAAGATGAAAGGGTGACATTGATCAAGATACATCACATTCATAAAATGACATGTTGAATTGAATCCCTATAGTAAAGCTATTAAAAATAATAGGGGCTGGGGATATGGCCTAGTGGCAAGAGTGCCTGCCTCATATACATGAGGCCCTGGGTTCGATTCCCCAGCACCACATATACAGAAAATGGCCAGAAGTGGTGCTGTGGCTCAAGAGGCAGAGTGCTAGCCTTGAGCAAAAAGAAGCCAGGGACAGTGCTCAGGCCCTGATTCCAAGGCCCAGGACTGGCAAAAAAAAAAATAAATAAATAATAATAATAAAATATAAAATTATTTTTGCATATGGTCTATATCATTTTTAAAAAAATAAAACATCAAATTTCTATCCAATTCAGTGTCCTCCGATTTTCCCTTCTAACTATTTATGAAAAACAAAACAACATTAGCAAACTCCACTTTCCTTAAGGCTCAGGGGTTGCAGTTTGCTTCTCCATCCGGCTGCCTGCCCCCCAACAGTTTACATAAAAGGCAGACAAGAGCTAGGGGCATCAGTTCCCTGTGCATCATCTACACAAGCAAAAACACCGTGAGCAAAACGAGAGGACGAAGAAAAATTGAGGGGATGGACGGGAGAGATGGGGGAGAATGAAAAAAGAAAAACATGAAGAATGACACTGATCAGGATGCACTCAACTCACAGACTGACAAGTTGAGTTGAAACCCCTTCGCACCACTAAATATAATTAAATGTAAATACATTATTAAAAAAAAAAAAAAGAAGAAGAAGAAGAAAAGGAACGTTCGGACAGGTGGGCGGGGAAATAGCAGGCCGGGGCTTCACCTTAGCTTCCCCTCGCTCGGGCCTCAGTATCCTTCGAAAGAAAACAAAGGTGCACGAGCGGTCAAACCCTTCCGCACCCGGACAGTGCGGGTCTGGGGCACCAAGCTTCGTTCCCGGCCGGCGGACGACGGCGGGGCCCGCGGGGGACGGCGGGGGCGGCGCGACCGCTTTCCAGACGCCCACACCACGCGAGGGCCGAGGGGAGGAGAGGCAAGCCGGGCCCGCGCCGCAGTGCCCGGCCGCCCGGGGCACTCACCTGCTGCGCCGCGAGCCCCGCCAGGCCTAACGCGGGTTCCCCAAGCGTCGGCCCCTCCATGCCCCGCGCCACGTCCTGGCGGTCGCCACTTCTCCAGAAGGGAAGATTTGAAAAGCCCGCCCCGGGCTGCAGACGCAGAGAACGCCAACCGCCCGGCGGTACCAAGTGCTCTCCGCCGGGGGATGCCGCGCGCACGCGCAGTGGGCGCGTCCCGAGGCCCCGCCGGGAGTCTGCGAAGACCAGTGTTCACAGTGTCGACCCCGCTGGAGGCTAGCGGTGGCTCCCAGACTTAAAGGCTCGTGGGCCGGGCCTGTTTGTGGGCGGGGCCTTTACCTGGTGGGTGGGGCCAAGAGATGGGGTTAACCTGTGTGGGATTTAAGGCTTCTGGTTGTTGAGGAAAGCATTTAAGATCCTTGTGCCTGTATCCTATATAAGATCACCCAAAAGTCTTGGGGTTCTGGCATGACAGAGGCTGCATTCCCTGGGCCCCGCAGATCACTCTGGGATTGAAGCTGGTGCCATGAGACGCCTTGGGGTCTCAGGTAACATTGTTCTGAAACAGTGCTCCTTCCTTTATGATCACCCAGATCATGGCCTTACTAATTAGTTTTGTGAGACAGCTTGTCAAGTATTTCTCAAGATTTCCTCTGTTGCCCCCAGGCTTTCTTCCACTTGCTTCCCACCTCAGTGTTTCCAAGTCCTTCACCTCTCCCTTCCTCCCTCCTTCCTGCTTTCTCTCCCTCCCTTTCTTCTCTTTCTCTCCATCCTATCCTCTCTGCCTCTCTCTCTCTCCCTCCTCCAAAATGACAGCAAAATAGGGTGCTATGTTCCAAAGCCCATTTCTTGCTGTCCTAACAATTGTCTTAAAATTTCCTTTTAATTCAAGAGTTTTCAGATCGTTCTTAAAATTCATTGCTTTTTGCTTATTCTGACATCTCCGCTTGAAAACGGACAGGAAACTTCTTTGGGCCTCAGAAGGTTTTTTACAGGAGGGAAGAGTATACTAATCAGCTTGCCTTATCCTCATAGAAGGCATTGGACACTTTTTTCCCTCACATAAATAGGTTGACCATAATTTTTATTCACTTGGGACAACCTCTGTTTGGGCCTCTTGTCCCAGGATCACACCAGTCATTCACTTGTCCTAGACAAAGTGGATTTAAAGTGACATGGCCATAGTATCCACAAAGCCCTTTCTAAGCATTTAGTTTGATAATGTACTTCTTAGAAATATGAATGCTCTTCCATTCAAATACATAATTTTTCTCTTTGAGATACTCTGGACCAGGTGATACCAAAAGATGCCTAGTTAGAAGACTCTTCTCTTATATTAGGAGTTTATATGTCATTCCTAATGACCCACAGCCTTGCACACAACTGTAATGGATGTAGAACTCAAAATGACCAAGACAGAGCTTGTAGTCCTCTGCAAACATGGATCTGAATTCCATTGTCATTAGGTTCTCCTTACCCAGCGCCTGCTTCTTATGCTCCTGCTGTTGTGGTGTAATTATCCTCTGTTAATGTGAGCTGCATGAGTCTATTATGATACCTTACTCATTAGAGAAATACATACAGAGAGCTCATTATCAGACACACCATAGTTATAACACACAGCTCCCAGACTTAGCTCAAAATCCATGCAGAAGGCAGCATTTCATGACAACAGAGGGCAGGCTACCAATCTTATAGAAAAGTATTTGATGAGTCAAAACTAAGCAACAACTGTAGATGCATTTATAATACTCCCAAGAAAAGTGATCTAGGAAATACCATATATAGTAATTATTTGTAGATTATAGGTGGTTACTTGTTAACATCTTTTCTCTTTGGAGAAACTTGAATGTGAGTCTCTAATTCATTGAGTTCTGTGTCTTGGAAGTACTTAAGTGACTAACTACCATGTAGTGATTAAAACACCTCAGAGTAAGACTTCTATTTTCCATATGTACCCTCAGGTCCTTTCTTGTTACTGCTAATTCCATTAAGCATAATTCTTTGGTGCTTGTAATGTATATCAAAATAGAATGAAGCCAGATGCCAGTGGCTTACACCTGTAATCATAGCTACTCAGGAGGCTGAGATTTGCCAAGCCAGCTTGGACAGAAAAGTCTATGAGACTATTATCTCCAATTAGCCAATAAAAATCCATAAGTGAAGCTGTGGTAGTGGTAGAGCATTAAATAAAAGCTCGGGGACAGAGCCCAGACCTGAATTCAAGCACTAGGACCAGAATACATACACACAGAGAATCAACCACGGAAACACCGAAAGGTTAAAGCTCCCTCTTACATATCATTTTTTAAAAATGTGATCAAAACTGTAACCTCTCTGTAATTCAGTTTGATAATAAAAACTTAAAATAAAAAATAAAACACACAAAAAAATAAAAGCTAAGGAGGCCCCCTTGAAAAAAATAAAATAAAATAAATGTGATCATAAAATAGGAAACTCTTGTGATAGCTAATATCCACATAGTCTACAAAGATAGCCTAGTAAGATATGCTTTTGTAGCTGTCTTCACATATCTATTCATGCTTCAGATAATATAATGAACTTTAATTTGAGCTATATTTTGAACAGTATACAAGGGACAGACAGGCTAGGGATGGTGGCACAAGCCTACAATCTCAGCTATTAAAGAAGTAGATATTGGAAGGATCAAAATTTAAGACTAGCCCCATCCTCACCCCCCCCCCTAGTTAGTGAGGCCCTATCTCAACAAACAAGTCAGGCATGCTGGTGTGTATCTGTAATTCTAGCTATAAAGGAAGCATAGGTAAGAGGATCACTGTCCAAAGTGAAAACACGGGTCCTATTTGAAAAATAACTAAAAAGAAAAAGAGGACTAGAGGTATAGTACAAGGACAGAGTGACTGCCACCAAGTACAAGATCTTGAGTTCAAGCTCCAGTGCCTCCAAAATAAAACAGAAAAACAGACAAAACAACACCACGAAAGACAGACACATAGGAGAAAAGAAGCAGGGAGAGAGAGACAGAGACAGAGACAGAGACAGAGAGGTATGGTAAAATGCTAAGCAGAGGTACATATTTTCTTAAATGAATAAGACATAATCTAAGAGCAGCTGAAGCATCATATAATCATAAGGAAGACATGGAATGCAAAGTTTGAGGACTTACAACCTTGGGCAAGCCACTCAGTTTCCTTATCTATAAAACAAAAATAATAATATACATCCTGTCTTTTAAAAGTCGTTGAGAGACTCAATAAGATTTGCAAGAATGCTTTGTAAACTTTATCCTGCAGAGACATAGCCACTGCTAGCGTAAGAAGAATGTATCAGCAAGTAGACTTGCTGAAAAGCAAGTCTTGCTTTTCAGCAAGTCTACTGTCACTGCAGAACTCTGAGACATAAATTGGGGTCTATTCAAGACATAGCGCCTGCCACTGACAAATGATATCTACAGTGTATGTGTGATGTTATGCTCCTGTAATCCCAGCTACTTGAGAGGCTGACATGGGACAAAAGCACGTTTGAGATTAGCCTGGGCTACTTGGGAGACTCTGCTTCTAAATAAATTAAAAGGGGATGGCAGATTAGCACTTGCCTATCATTCATGAGGGAGGGGTTCCATCCCAGAATCAAGCAACAACAATCTTACAAATCCATAAAAATCCAACTGGAAAATAGTCAAGTGATCTAGTGGATGTTTTACAGGACAAGAAATCCAAATGGCAGTGCCCTTTTCTTATGTTTCTGACTTGTTTTGGACCTAGAGCCTAAAAACAATGGAGTCAGATGATTTGAATTAAAGCCTCTGAAACATGAGCCATAGTAATCTTTCCTTCTTTAAATTGTTTTCCTCTAGTATTTTGTCACAGTGACAGAAAGCTGACTAATACCGTATTTAAAATACAATTTAATCTAGTGACCATCTCTAGGAGGAAGGCAAGAGGCCAAGACACAGATGGAGCCCGCAGATATAAAGCCACTTAATAGTCACCTTTTAATTAATATGAGTAATGTATTCACAGGTCTTGTTTAATGTTTACTTGGTAATTTTACATACATTATTTTGTGTGCATCAAACGCATCATAGTAAGAAATTATTTTAAATGTGCATAACACCCTTGCAAAAGTTTTACAATAGTGATATTCTAGGGCACATACTTGGAAAAAGGATAGTATAGTTTTTGACTCCCAATAATTTGTCTTGACATTGAACCCATTCCAGCACACTTTTATTATTTGAAAGCCTGGAAAATTCAAACACATTGCATTGGCGCTGGTGCCCAAAGTAGTGCTTGGGATTTGTAAGTGAAAGAAGAGACTAGAGGTATTTACCAAAGGATGACAAGTCAGCAAGTGGAGACAAAATTATGTGCTATTTAAGTTATTATTGGCAGTGTGATTTGTATGTTACACACAAGCCAGAGGAAATTCAAGTGACATTATAATCAGAATTTTCCTTACAACCAGGCAAAGCTGTCAGAGGAATTAGTTGTGTCATGTGAATCAGTGCTCTTCAAATTAAGACAATTGCTTTCCAAGACTTGCGCAAATGTAATGACCTGAACAGTTGTGAGGAACTCGTTGTCAAGATCTTTTTTTTTTTTTTTAATGTTTCCTGTCCTGAAATTGATCTAACAAGTTGCCTGCTTGCTAAACTTCTCAGAATTCCCTCTTCCCACAAATAGAAAAGACATCACATCCAGTGCATTGCTCCAGGTTATAAAAACCATGTGGAGGCTGAAAGGGCAATTAAAATTATTAGTGTTGATGTAGCTATAAGCAATGAACCAGAGGCTTAATGCTTCCATTTATAGAAATAAAAACCAGATGAGGAATTGAGGTTGAACCCTGTCTTATTCTAGCATATTATCCCCTAAGAAAATGGAGAAAATGGGGTTTATCCATCCCATAAAATATAAAAATGCATACAATTTCAATTTATACAAACCTGTTTGTTGCAGAGACATACAATAAGGCAAGCAATAATGACCTGTCATGTACAGAATACACTTGCACCAGATTCTGTGGGGAAGTAAGGGAAAAACACACAAGTTTAGGTAAAAAAAAATGAACCATGTATAATTTCCAGCTTAGAGGAAAATTTATTCATATAATTTTTAAATGCACGATGGAGGGTACTTATTGTGTTTTACATCTTTTATTGCAATTACTTTCCACACACCAGCAATCGACATCTTTTATAACTAAACAAATATCAAGATAAGGAGGGTTGCTTGAAAATATGTAAAGGTAAAACATGAAAAAATATTTTAAGAGTATTTGCACAGTGATATTATGAAGCTTCTGATTTATCTAACACCCCACAGCAGTTTAGATGCATCCATGGATAGCCGAAGGCACCGTTGGCTGACAACATCGTGAAATAGACCATATCCTTTACTTTATTGATTCTGCTACCTCTGTGTCCCAAGACCCTCAAGTATGATCACTCCATAGCAGTCTCAGCACCTTCTTGAAGTTGTTTTTCTCCAATGTGCTTTAATACTATCAATTAGACAAAGGACATGTTTCTCTCTTTATGTTTTGGTTCTGGAAATCTCTTTTTGTTCTATTTTGTGGTGCCAGAACTGGGGCTTGAACTCAGGTCCTCATACTCTCACTTGACATTTTTGTACAACGGTGGCACTCTATCATTTGAGCCACAGTGCCACTTCTGGCTTTATGCTGGCTAACTGAGGGTAAGAATCTTTTGGCTTTGTCTTTCTGGGTGGCTTTGAACTGTGATCACCTCAGATCTCCTCCTCCTGAGTAGTTAGGATTAAAAGTATGAGCCACTTGCACCCGGCTTTAGAAATATCCTCTTCATACATAAACCGTTTTATCCTCCTTAGGAGTACTGTATATTGGTTGTTGTTGATTCTTGGATCTTTTATATAACAAGTTATTTGGTGTCTTTAAATGTGAGTTTCTGAATCTGTAATGTAGGCTTAATAATTCCTCGGTTGGATGCATAGTTTTCCATATCCACGGAAAGTGAACACTTTAAAAATGTAAAGCATGTTGAATATATGCCAGAAGTATCACTAACAATTGTACAATGCCACCTCAAGAAGAAAACATTAGCAAAGGTATGAAAACTCAAGATTTTACTCAGATAACAGTGGAATGAAAGACATGATAAGTTCAACATGGAGTGAAGTTATTGCCATGTAAAATATCTCAATAACTATACACACCCTCATTAGAAACTTCTTGAAAGATCCTTAAATACTTTTGAAAGTCTACCTTCAGAGTACAACTCATGAATATAAAATCAAAGGCAATTCTACAATAAAGAAATGTTTATTTTGCCCATAGAAAATACTATATTTTTATGTTGCATGATTTCAAGCAGTTGGTTTGCTTACCTCAGATTCTACACAGTCTAGTTTATTAAGCTACTTTGTTTCCCAACCCTAGCTGATTTTCCCTCCTCCCTAATTTACAAACATCTGGGGGTTGATCCTTATCTTCCAGTGAGATCACAAATCAAGCGTCTTACAGGATGCTTGTCCTGATATTTTCTGCAAGTTTAAAGGCAGGAAGGCATCCTGTGATTACTTCCCAAAGTTTTGGAGCCTGTCACAATGGTTGTATACAGTCAAGGAAGATTATAAACTGATCACTGCCAATGACAAGGAATTCTGGGTCTTGTGAGGTTGTTGTTTTGTCTTGCCCATTTGCTGTGTTATAAATTTCTGAGCAAGTAGGGCAAGGTTCCATCATAATTCTATAAAGTACTATGTTGACTGATACTATCACAATAGTGATAAAAATGTACAACAAATAATTATACCTGAAGTTCTGAGTTCTTACTCTTATTAGACACTTGGAATGGGTTACTCATCTCATTCTCAGTTTTTCATTGGGAAATCTAAAGGATTCAAGTTTCATTTTTAAACTGTATGAACTTTACGTGTAAATTATGTTCATCTTAGCTGTTAAGTAATTTTTAATGCTAAACAACTGCTTCACTTTTTGCTAATTACTATTCTAATTCCTTTCTATTAACCTTGTCATAAATATAGTTTTATATCTTCATAATATTCCTCTGTTATGGAAAAGGGATCATTCATTTCTAACCAAGCACTATTTTTAATTGAAGTAAGTAATTAAATATAAGATAGCACATAATACCAATAAGAAATTTTTTGTCATTGTAACCCAAGTAATGTGACCCTGATTTTCTTTTTTTGCCAGTCCTGGGGCTTGAACTAAGGGCCTGAGCACTGAGCACTGTCCCTGGCTACTACTCTACTACTTGAGCCACAGCACCACGTCCACCTTTTTATGTTTATGTGGTTCTGAGGAATCGAACTCAGGGCTCCATGAATGGTAGGGTAGGCAAGCACTATACCTCTAAGCCATATTCCCAGCTGTGACTCTGATTTTTTAAAAGAACATTTCTGAATGCTAGAGAATATAGTCACTAGAAACACACCTTTAATTCTGTGTCCCAACAAAACCTTAAACTTTTAGAGTAATTTTTTGTGGAAATTGCTATAGCAATAACATTCTTTGTCCTCACTAAGTATAAATATAGGTAAGAAAAGATTTTACCAAAAGCTTTATTGTATGTGGTTTTTTTTTTCAAATTTTTATTATCAAACAGATGTACAGAGAGGTTACAGTTTCATACGTTAGGCATTGGATATATTTCTTGTACTGTTTGTTACCTTGTCCCTCATTCCCCCTCCCTCCACCCCCTTTCCCTTTCCCCCATGAGGTGTTCAGTTCATTTACACCAATTTTGCAAGTATTGCTTTTGTAGTTGTTTGTCTTTTTACCCTGTGTCTCTCGATTTTGTTATTCCCTTTCACTTTCCTAGTTCTAATACCAGTATAGACAGTTTCCAATATACTCAGATAAGATTACAGAGATAGTGTAGATACAACCACAGGAAGGTGGTACAAGAACATCATCAATAGTAGAAGCTACAGATACACATGGGACATTGAAAGTAATTACAACTGTGATATAACAATTATTTACATAACATGGAGTTTATTTCACTTAGCATCATCTTTTTTTTTTGGCCAGTCCTGGGCCTTGGACTCAGGGCCTGAGCACTGTCCCTGGCTTCCTTTTGCTCAAGGCTAGCACTCTGCCACTTGAGCCACAGCGCCACTTCTGGCCGTTTTCTGTATATGTGGTGCTGAGGAATCGAACCAGGGCCTCATGTATACGAGGCAAGCTCTCTTGCCACTAGGCCCTGTGATGATCAGGGTATAGCTACTAGGCTCTTGTAATCCTCTGCTGTGACTTGCCTAAACCTGTGCTAATTATTCCCAATAAGGGAGACGATAGAGTCCATGTTTCTTTGGATCTGGCTCACTTCACTTAATATAATTTTTTCCAAGGCCTTCCATTTCCTTACAAATGGGGCTATGTCATTCTTTCTGATAGAGGCATAAAATTCCATTGTGTATATGTACCACATTTTCCTGATCCATTCGTCTTCTGAGGGGCATCTGGGTTGGTTCCAGATTCTAGCTATGACAAATTGCGCTGTGATGAACATTGTTGTGCTGGTGGCTTTACTGTGATTTTGTTTGTGTTTTTTTGGATAGATACCCAAAAGTGGGGTTGCTGGGTCATAGGGGAGTTCTATATTTAGCCTTCTGAGGAATCTCCATACTGCTTGCCAGAGTGGCTGAACCAGTTTACATTCCCACCAACAATGAAGTAGGGTTTCCTTTTGGCCACATCCCCTCCAGCAATTGTTATTGTTAGTTTTCTTGATATATGACATTCTTACTGGGGTGAGATGGAGTCTCAATGTTGTTTCGATTTGCCTTTCTTTTATGGCCAGTGATGTAGAGCACTTTTCGTATGTCTCTTGGCCATTCTCATTTCCTCATCAGAGAAGTCTCTTGTAAGTCTTTAGCCCATTGATGAGGGGGCTACTGGTTCTTTGCGGTTTTGTTTTGGAGGAAGGTAAGTTTTTTAGTTCTGCATATATTTTAGATATGAGGCCTTTCTCCGTTGAATGGCCAGTAAAGATCTTCTCCCAGTCTGTGGGCTTTCTGTTTATCTTGCGAGCTATGTCCTTTGCCATGCAGAAGCTCTGCAGTTTGATGCAGTCCCATTTGTCCAACCTTTCTTTGATTTGTAGCCTTTCTGGGTCTTTGTTAAGGAAGTTTCGCCCTACACCAAGGAGCCCAACCTACTCCTTCCTTTAGTGTTTTCAGGGTGTTTGTTTTTATTTCGAGGTCTTTAATCCATTTGGAATTGATTTTGGTGCAGGGTGATATATAAGGATCTAGTTTTAGTTTGTTGCATGTGTTGAACCAATTTTGCCAGCACCATTTGTTAAAGAAGCTATCTTTCTTCCAAACTATTGTTTTAGCTGTTTTATCAAAGATTAAGTAGGTATAGTTCTGTGGGTTCATTTCTGGGTCTTCAATTTTGTTCCATTGGTCTTCAGGCCTGTTCAAGTGCCAATACCAAGCTTTGTTTTTTTTTATTACTATAGCTTTATAATACAGCTTGAAGTTGGGTATTGTAATTCCTCCAGCACTGTTCTTTCTGCTTAGGATTGTTTTTGCTATTCTAGGTCTTTTATTGTTCCATATGAATTTCTGGATTGCTTCCTCTATTTCATTAAAAAATGGTGTTGGGATATTAATGGGTATTGCATTGAATTTGTAGATAGCCTTTGGCAATATTGCCATTTTGATTATATTAATCCTCCCAATCCAGGAGCATGGGAGGTTTTTCCATTTCCTTAGTTCTGACTTAATTTCGTTTTTCAAGCTTTTAAAGTTCTCATCAAAGAGGTCTTTCACTTCTTTGGTTAAAGTTATTCCTAGGTATTTTATGTTTTGGGGGGCTATTGCAAAAGGAGTTGCTTTCCTGATTTCAGCCTCGGTCTTCGGGTCGTTAGCATAGAGAAAGTCCGTTGAATTTGAGGGTTTATTTTATATCCTGCAACTTTGCCAAAGTTTTGGATCAGCTCTAGTAGCGTGGGGGTAGAGTCTATGGGATTCTTTAGGTATAGGATCATGTCATCTGCGAAGAGAGAAAGTTTAACTTCATCTTTTCCTATTTGGATCCCCTTTATATTTTCTTCTTGCCTAATTGTTCTGGCTAGGAATTCTAGTACTATGTTGAAGAGCAGGGGAGAGAGTAGACATCCCTGCCTTGTTCCTGATTTTAAAGGGAATGGCTTTAGTTTTTCACCATTTAGAGTTATGCTTGCTGTTGGTTTGTCATAAACTGCCTTGATTATATTCAGGAATGTTTCCTGGAATCCCAGTTTTTCCAGGGCTTTTAACGCTTTTTCCACATCCAGAGATAAAACCATGTGGTTCTTTACCTTGGTCCGGTTGATGTGGTGGATTACATTAATTGACTTGCATATATTAAACCAACTTTGCATCCCTGGGATGAATCCATTTTGATCGTGGTGTATGATTTTTTTGATGACATGTTGAAGTCGATTGGCCAGAATTTTATTGAGAATTTTTGTGTCTATGTTCATCAGGGAAATCAGTCTATAGTCCTCTTTCCGTGATGAGTCCCTGCCTGGTTTTGGGATGAGGGTTATACTGGCTTCATAGAATGTGTCTGGTAGTGAACGTTCTCTTTCAATTTCATTGAAGAGTTTGAGAAATATTGGTGTGAGTTCTGTTTTGAAGGCCTTGTAGATTCTGCAGTGAATCCATCTGTACCTGGGCTTTTCTTGGATGGGAGATCATTTATTGCCGTTTCTATTTCAATACTGGATATGGGTCTGTTTAGAAGGTTTAAATCTTCATGGTTGAGTTTGGGAATATGAATTTTTTCTAGGAAATCATCCATTTCTTCCAAGTTCTCAAATTTGTTGGCACAAAGGTTTGCAAAATAGTCCCTTATTATTTTCTGAATTTCGGTTATTTCTGTGGTGATGTTACCTGTTTCATCTCTTATCTTGTTTATTTGAGTGTGCTGCCTTCGTTTCTTGGTCAGGTTTGCCAGGGGTCTGTCTATCTTGGAAAGGGGTCACTGGTTGGCCACAAGGGCTGTCCCTCAAGTGATGTCACAGGACTTCCTCTAGACACTTGTTCGCCCCCAGGGGTGGGCGCTTCTCTTCCTGTTAAAGGCGGAAGGAGAGGGCACGGGCTAAAGCCATCTGTGCCCTCTTAAAGGCACAGCTGTCCCCAACAGGTCTGCAGTCTATTTTCCTAATTGGCTGGTTTGACTTGCTTTCAGTTTGCATGGGGTGGATCTGTTCTGACCCTTCTCCCCTGTTGGTGCAATCCTGGGCCTCTGTGGTTCGCACAGCTTGCAGGTAGACCTTGGGCGTCCTCTGTAGATGGGGACGTGAGCAGTCTCGGGAACCATGGCTCCTTTGTCTGCTGTGGGGCTGCGGCCTTTAACACCTGGCTTTGAATAGGCTGTGGACTCAGCAGGGCGGGGCACCTCTGGCCTGGCTTACCTGGCTAAGAGTTGCTTGCCTGGGGGAGGTCCTCCCTCCTGGGCGGGGCAGCTGCCTGGCGGAGCTGGCTATGGAATTCAACTTTGTTTCGGGCTGGGAATTGGGCTTCCTCTGTGACGGGACCATTTATCTGTCTCAGGAACTGTTTGTTCCCCTGTCTGGTGTTTCCGTGCCACTGGTAGCTGCTCGCCGCTTTTGCTTTAAATTTAGAAATTCCGGCAGGCAGGGCAGGGCACCTCTGGCTAAGTCGCGGCCCAGGACAAGCCTCCCGCCTGGGCAGGGGGCGTTCTCCTGGGTGGAGCTGGCTCTCACTGGTCGGTTCCTCTTGCCCTTTTCAAAGATGGCTCCTTTGTCCTCACTTTCCCCAAGCCCCCTTTAGTTCCAGTCTGGTCTGACCCTATGCCAGTGCCAAAGATGGCGCTTTGCTTTGGTGGTGGGGGAAGGGCTGCCTTCCAGAAGCTGCTCTGTGGGCGCCAGTGAGAATATTTTTCGTGGGGTACTCACGCTTTCTCTGCGATTTCAGCCCGTCCATGCTCAGCCACAGTCTGGAGGATTTCTCCCTGGTCTATGCTGTGTGCTTTAGCCGCAAGTAGTGCAGGTCGCTGTGCTGGGCGCTGTGCCGGCGCCGGCACTGGCGCGGCGACGGAACACTGCCTGGAGCTCAAATCTGTGTTTTCAGACGAGCAAAGTTGATTTTTCCTTCCTGGTCAGAATCCCTGTACTGTTAGAACTTACTCTTGCTGTCTTTCTAGGAGTAAAAGTTTCTATGGGGTGAGAAAACTGCGATGTTGCAGGGAGCTCACCTAGGGCTCTGCTGCTACTCATCTTCCTGGAAGTTTTATTGTGTGTTTCTTAATGTGTAGTTCTAAGTACTTTTGAAAAAATCTGTATACTAATCGTGTTCTCAATTCATATTTTAAAAGTATTGAACAAAAACAAGCTTTTAAATTATTTCTGTGCCCAGAAGTAACTGTTGGATAAATATTAAATATAATATAGCATGTTTTATTCAGCCACTAAGAAGAATGAAATTATGTCATTTGCTAGAAAATGGATGGTGTTGTGCCAAGTCGCGAAACCACCACCAAGAAGACCACCGAGACTCAGACATTCCGAAATGCAAAAGCAAGGCAAGGCTTTATTTAAGCGAGCTGCAACTCGGGCCTCGTCCTACCCACCGACACAGCGGAGGTTAGGAGGGAGCCTCGAGCTGTGATTACACAGGGCTTATAAAGGCAAAAACAAAGTTACAACAATCAGGTGTTCAAGCAAGCAAGATTAGGACACAGGTACAAATCTGATTGGCTCAGGGCTTGAGGCACTCTGGGGGCAGTCAGAGTTAAGCATTCCCAGCGGTTAGAGTTCTTGACCAGCTGGGCCCTAACGGGCTTGTCCTGGGTTTGCTCACAGGGCCTGCTTATCTCAGGTTCGCGTGGTAAAGTGGGTTTCACGTGGTAAAGTGGGGCCTGACTTCAAAGTCTGGCACTTCAGATGGAACTGGAGATCTTCATGTTAAATGAAATAAGCCAGCTCCACAACACTGAGCATCACATGATTTCTCTTATCTGGGTTGGTTCCCTATCTTCGCTATGGTAAATAATGCTTCAATGAACATGGCTGCGCTGGTAACCTTAGTATTGCCTTGTTTAAGGACATTTAGGTAAATGCTCAGAAGTAGAATTGCTGGATCATAGTGGAACTCTATGTTTAGTCTTTTGAGAAACCTTCATAGTGCTTTCCAGACTGGTTGTACAACAGCTTAGTAGCATTTTCCTTTGGCCACAGCCCTGCCAGCATCACTTGCTATTAGATTTCTTGATAGTGGCCATTCTAATTGTTTTGTGAAATGGAATCCCAATGTTGTTTTGACTTGAATTTCTTTTATGTCCAGGGATGTCTCTCTTGGCTATTCATACCTCCTCTTCAGAGAAATTTCTCTTTAAGTCTTTAGCCCACTCGTTAATGGGGTGTTTGTTTTCTTTAGGTTTGTCTTTGGGGTATTTAATTTCTTGAGCTATAAGAATATTTTAAATATAAGGCCTTTGTCTACTGTATGGCTAGTGAAGATCTTCTCCAAGTCTATGGGCTTTCTATGTATTTTTCTAGCTATGTCCTTTTCTGTGCAGAAACTCTGTAGTTTAATGCAATCCCATTTGTCCAACCTTTCTTCAATTTGGTGTGTTTCTGGGTCTTTATTAAGAAAATTTGACCTGTGCCAAGGAGTCCTAGTGTCTCACCTATTCCTTCCTGTAATATTTTCAGGGTATATGCTTTTATTTTGAGGTTTTTGATCCATTTAGAATTGATTCTGGTGCAGGGTAATATATAAGGATCTAACTTTAGTTTTCTAAATGCATTTACCCAATTCTGCCAGCACTATTTATTGAAGAGGCTATCTTTCTTCCATCCTATTTTCTTTACTCACTTGTCAAAGATTAGGTGGTCATATGTCTGCGGGTTCATTTCTGGGTCTTTAGTTCTATACGATAGGTCCTCTGGCCTGTTCTTTTTCCAGTATCAATCTGCTTAAAAAAATTATTAGTACTGTGGCTTTGTAATGGAGTTTTGAAGTTTGGTACTGATATTCCTCCAGCACTGTTCTTCTTGCTAAGGATTATTTTTGCTTTTAGGGGTCTATTGTTCCATGTGAATCTTTGGATTGCTTCTTCTATTTCATTAAAGAACAATGTTGGTATCTTGATGGGTATTGCATTGAATTTGTATATATTCTTTGGCAATATTCCTATTTTCACAATGTTGTTACCTCCCGATCCAGGATTATGGCAGGATTTTACACCTCCTTAGATCTGCTTTAATTTCCTTTTTCAGATTTTTGAAATTTTTATTATAGAGGTCCTTCACTTCTTTTGTTAAGTTGATTCATAGCTATTTAATTTTTTTGAAACTATTGCAAAATAGTTTCTTTCCTAATTTTAGCTTCTCCCTTCTCATTGTTAGCATATAAAAAAGCAACTTATTCTTATAGATTAATTTTGTACCTTGCTACTTTGCCAAATTTTGCATCAGTTCAAGTAACTTGGGAGTAGAGTCTATGGGATTCTCTAAACATAGGATCATGTCATCTGCAAAGAAGGAGAGTTTTACTTCGTTCCCTATTTGGATTCCCTTTATGTTTGTCTCTAGCCTTATTGCTCTATCTAGGAATTCTAGCACTACATTGAAGAGGAGTCGAGAGTGCAGACATCCTTGTCTCATTCCTGATTTTAGAGGGAATAGCTTTAACTTTTCATCATTAAGTACAATACTGGCTGTAGGCTTGTCATATACAGCCTTAATTATATTGCAAAAGTTCCATGGATTCCTAGTCTCTCCAGAGCTTTCATCATAAAGGGTGTTGGATCTTGTTAAGTGCTTTTTCTATATCAATGGAGATGATCGTGTGGTTCTTGTCCTTGCTCCTATTGATGTGTTGGATTGCTTTGATTTGCAAATATTGAACCAGCTTTGCATCACTAGGATGAATCCTGTTTGATCATAGTATATAATTTTTTTGATGAGTTGTTGAAGTCAGTTGGCCAGAATTTTATTGAGAAGTTTTGCATCAATGTTCATCAAAGAAATGGTCTTTAGTTCTCTTTCTTTGATGACTATCTGTGTGGTTTTGGGATGAGGGTTATGGTGGCTTCATAGAAAGAGTTTGGTAGTGAGCTTTCATTTCTGATTTCATTGAAGAGTTTCAGGAGTATTGGTTAAGGGCCTTACAGAATTTAGCTGGGAATCCATCTGGACCTGGGCTTTTCTTGAGTGGGACATCTCGTATTACCATTTCTATTTTGTTGCTTGATATGGGTCTATTTAGTTGATTTACATCTTCTTGGTTTAGTGTGGGTATATCAATTTTTGCAAGATATTTTTCCATACCTCATATTTGTTAATTTTTTCAAAGAACCAACTATTTTATTGATTTTTTCCTATGGATTTTTTTAGACTCTAATTCATTTAACTCTGATTTAATTTTAATTATTTGTTTCTGTGTATTCGATTGTGGTTTTGCTTGTTGCTCTTTTTCAAGGAGCTTAAAGTACATCACTAAATTGTTGGTTTGAAGTTTCTCCAATTTGTTGATATAAGCACTCAGAGCTACAAATTTTCCTCTGAGTACTGCCTTTGCTGTGTCCCAGAAGACCTGTATTTTTTTTGCTCCTTTTTGTTGAATCCATGAATATTTGAGTTTCTGATCTGAATTCTTCAATGACCCACTGGGGATTCAATAATGTGTTGTTCAGTCTCTATGCGTTACAGGATTTTCTGTTGTGGCTTTTGAGCTCTAATTTTATTCCATTGTTGTCTGTGAGAATGCATGGAATAATTTCAATATTTCTGGATATGCATAGATTTGCTTTGTGTCCTAAAATGTGACCTATTTTAAAGAGTGATCCATGTGCTGCCGAGAAGAATGTACATTCCGGTATTGATGGGTGGAATATTCTGTAGCTGACTGTTAAGTCTAGTTGGTCTATGCAATTGTTTAATTCTGAAGTTTCTCTGTTAAGTTTTTGCCATATTAATCTATCCAGAGACAATGGTGGTGTGGTAAAGTCACCAAGAATCAAAGTGGTTTGCTTGATGAAGGTGGGTGCTCGGGCATTTGGTATATAAATGTTTAGGATTGTTATATCCTCTTGTGGGATTGATTCCTCTATTAGTCTTTGTCTCTTCTCACCTGTTTTAATTTGAAGTCTATTTTTTCTGATATTAGAATTGCAACCCTGCCTGCTTATAGAGGGTGTTTGCTTAACATATTTTACTCCATCCAGCCTTTCACTTTCACAATGTGTTTGTTTTTATGGGGAATATACGTCTCTTGAATCTTTAATTACCTTAAGTCTTATGGCCACATAATTTACAAATTATCTCCTCTACCTGAATCCTTTTCTCTTAGAAGTTGGCAAAAGGCATCATTATCAATCACACATACCCAATAGTTTAACAAAAATGTTTCTGGATAGCTGCATAAAGAAAGTACTGAATTGTATCTTAGTCTGTCTTAGTAAAGAATTCAAAAATGAAGTTGGTATTGTATTTATCACAGTCACTTTAAAAAACATCTGAACTTACAGACCAGCTATAAAATGTGAGAATTGTTAAATACTCTTTTTTTATGTGCCATTTATACATAAGCCACACTAAAATGCCTTTCAATAAGCAGAAGAAAGATTTCAGAGACAGGGAATTCTAATTAAATTGGCATAGTCAAGACCAAAAATATAAACATTGCTTGCTTATTTTCAGCCATTACCTTTAACAAGTTAATGATCACAAATTCAAATAGGTTAATTTTGCTTGATCCTAAGGCAGTGAAGGGTTTCCCAGTATTTGAAAGATGTTCTCATAATTATGAATACATATCTGAATATAAAACCCATCTGACAGATTTGGAGATGGTATTATTTCGTCACTTGTTAAAAACTTGGACATGAGTAAATCCAATCGTATCACAGAAAGAGGAAAAAATTAGTGTTTTTTTTAAATAAATCATATTGACTTAGTCACAAGCCAGTTTTACTTAAATCAGGAGCATCCAAAAATATTCTGCCAGCCATTCATGATCTGAAATCTGATATTAGAGCTCAATTGAATTATGGTACATATTAAAAAGCCATGAGACATTTGTTTTGCAATAAACAAATAAGGCAGTAGCTATCACTCATTGGTAGCTTTTGTGAGATAAGCTATCAAATCTGCCCTTTCTCCCTTCTTTTAAAAAAATTGATTGATTGATTGATTGTCAAAGTGATGTACAATCTTCTTAATGCCAGTGAAGATCATTTTTGTTCCAAGGATGTACTTTTTGGGATTTTCCACATACTCCATCAGTGTCTTCTCTCCCCAGGTGATGCCTTTGTTTTTGCTGTCATCTGTGTAAGTGAATCTAGATGCTTGACCTGTCTTCCGACCAAACAGACCGTGGAGATTAGGCCCAGTCTTGTGCTTGCCTCTCTTTTCAACAGTGTGGCACTGGGTACACTCTTGAACAAAAATCTTTCTTTTCTCAGTATCACCCCTTTTAAACTCATTCCTCTGTCACTATCACAAAAAGGATAAGAGCTCCAAAGGCAGAAATCCTATCTTATTTTCTTGTGTGGTTTTCTTTAACCAATTTCTATTTTGTATATCATAATTTCAAGGTAATTTTAGAAACTACATACAAATAATGATGATGCAAGGTGATGCATGTCTAGAGTAAAATTAGTTTCCCCCTTTGGACATTTATTATTTACTGAAACTAACGGGTGTCTGGAATTTCAAATTTATAACAACACTAAGATAGAAAGAAATCATGACCCCCATAATTACTTTTTAATATAATATAGCTTAACACAAATGAGTTTTGTATGTTAAAATTTCTGTAGAAACAAATGTAAACTTTCTTAATATCCTTAGTTCATATTGTTGATCTTTTTTGCCATTTTCAAATTCATCTGTAGAGAAAAGAAGAGGAGAAGTTGCATATTTTCTTATGCTAATAAAATATTTACCTCTAAGACTATTAGTGAAATTGATAATTTAGTTTATCTTAGAAATTCATTTAAAGATGTATAATAACTGGTCAAATTTGTTGAATAAACGTAAGATTTGCAATGTATATTTTGAACATGAGTAGGTTTAGTAATTATTATAACCTATGCAAAGTAGGCATAATGTTCTATTTTCCTACAGACTAGAGAAAAATACACGGCATACCAATTTTAGCAAAAGAGATCTAAAAGTTTCATTTCTTCATCAATTTAATCAGGTCAGAGTTTTTAGGATTCTTTTTTTTTTTTTTTTTTCCGCCAGTCCTGGGCCATGGACTCAGGGCCTGAGCACTGTCCCTGGCTTCTTTTTGCTCAAGGCTAGCACTCTGCCACTTGAGCCACAGCGCCACTTCTGGCCGTTTTCTGTATATGTGGTGCTGGGGAATCGAACCCAGGGCCTCAT
The DNA here is from genome assembly GCF_023159225.1 of Perognathus longimembris pacificus. Lineage (NCBI taxonomy): Eukaryota > Metazoa > Chordata > Mammalia > Rodentia > Heteromyidae > Perognathus > Perognathus longimembris. Next base: position 39,977,114 of record NC_063162.1, read on the forward strand.
GTATACGAGGCAAGCTCTCTTGCCACTAGGCCATATCCCCAGCCCCGAGTTTTTAGGATTCTTGACAAAACTTACCACAGGATGTTCACAGCAAGAAGATTCAATTATATTATTTTAGAAATTATAACAAGCCTTAGAGAACAGCCATCTAACTCCAATATACAATTTACACTATACAATGTACAATGTCTAGAAAATTATAAAGACATTACAATAAAACATAAAAATAAAAAGTAGTTTATACTTATTATTTTTAATATTCTACTGGTATGTTTTAGCAATCTCTTCCTAAGGAACTTTCTTTAGTAATATGATAAATTTCTTTCTCTTATATATCTGTGTAAATGTTAATATATGTTATGTGATGTCATGAGGCATAAATTCTGTACTTAATAAAATACCCTTTCACAAAAGCTGACCTCTTTTTGATGATACCATTTATTAAAAGACATGAATTGGTTGTAAATGGTGGTGGATCACAATATCTTGACATCATTTAAAAATGACTACTTACATTACTAGCAAAGGCTTCATTTGGGCACATTATTTTTCCCATGGCTATCTTCTTATGTTCATCTCTCAGATATACATATGAAATATAATTATATATTATGGAAATAGAATATATAAAAGGATCTTGTTGTGGCTTGTCTTTCCACCAGTGAACCTAAAAAGTCATTGTTGTTGGACACTAGACAGTTATAAGTGAAAGTAAGAATAGGGAAGAAAAACTTCCCAGTTCTAATGGTTCTATCAGGCCACTTGTTTTTCTGCCTTCCATATCTTATCATCACAGTTTATATGAGATCCACTAAAGAGGCAGGAGCTCAATGATCATTAAAGCTGCAATGTCTTTTTAATAGAGTCCATCCTTAGTGATGCTGTGACCATACTATGGTATAGCTGCACCCATCAGAGGACAAATACATTCATTCAACCACTGAGAAAGTGCTACATACAGTGGCACAAATGCCTTCATTCAGCTATTGAGAAAGTGATGTTTTTCTTTCTGTATAGTAGCAACCAATTTTCTCTTCAAAAATAAAGCAAATGATTACTTTTAAGATGGAGCTCTTGAACAGTAGTCACATCTATTTCTCAAAAGCCAAGAGTCAGCCCAAAGATTCCTGAATTCATCTTCAGCCTAGAATTTTCAGACCTTAATTTTTCAGATAAAGAAGTACAACAAAAAACTTGATTCTGTCTAAAGCTCATTGTTGAAGTTCATGAAATTCTACATGTTGACAAGTAATTTTCAGACACTATAGTTTATTTCTTTTTCTTCATTGCAAACCTCAAATTAACAAGATTTATACTAAAAAGTTATACAATAATAGGTAAACATTTGATGCCATAATAAATAATATTTTAAAGTAAGACCATAAATCTGAACTTGTTACTATGATCATTACATTTATGATTGTGTGAATAAAGTTATTCATTCAAAATTCATTAACATTCAATCATTAACATTCAAAATGTTAATAAGATATCATTCATGTATCATTAAAATAACTTATGTTGCACACTTGGCTAAATTATTGAAGTACTTTAATATTAATAATTTAATACAAATGTCTAGCAAGAATAACCAGTCAAAATTAATTAATGATGAATTAGGATGGATTATTTCTCTTGGCTCCCATTTGCTTTTTTAATAATCAACTTGTTTTTTTTCTAACATGGGTCAATATAAAATGAGACCAAGTCATTTCACACTTCTGTTTTTTAATAAACTGAAACTGTTTAAAGAAATTAGTTATTCTCTTGGAAGTTATTAATCCTTATGAATATTATAAATCAAGTCTTCATCCCTTAAATTTTATATGCTCATTTTGTCTTTAATTACTGTATACTAATATGATAGTCTTGCAATAATTTTATTAGTTCTGCTTCTAATACATTTTATGAAAATGGATTTATTTAAAGTTAATCACACTTGACTACATAATACAGACATCCCTTTCATCATTACACCATTGGTTAAGGGGAAACTCATTTTCTAGATGTTTAACTAAAAGCATAAAATGAAGTTATTAATGTTTTTAATTATTTTGGTTCCTGGTTTGGATTTTTTGTGACTCTTTGTTTAGCATATAAATCTGCTGTTAATTTAAGCTGGAATCCAAGAGATTCAGAAACAAACTCTTCAACACTTCCTTAGCAAAGGATACAGTAAAGTCGTATTATTAACAAGCTATAGTAAAGAATATGTTAAAATATTGAATGTGAATTAACCTTTGAATTTTAGGCATATTGAAGAGATGCTGGGTTTATAACAAAGGATTAAGCTTCTTTCCAGGTTGTTATGTGTATGAAAGGTCATTGCCTTTATGTGTTTGTAGCACTTACCACTTCATTTAGCAATTTCTAAGTGACAAATGAGAGTCATATTGGAAAAAAGGAAAGAATAACTGCAGAACAAAGATAAGCAGAGTTATTGTCCTGAAAACACAATTCTTTTATGAAAATTTTCCAACCAATTATTCTTAATGCAAAGTTTATAAATTAACTCAATTGGGATTAATTCCTTTTTCACTATGGTACTGCAAAGTAATATTTTTGCCCCAATGATGTTAGCTTTATGCCTTAAACATGTACTCTTAAATTATTTCTATGTGCCTTAGTACAGATAAGCTAAAAGGATATGATGTATGTTCGCTATACCTCTTAAGGATTTTCATTCAAAATGGAAGTAAAATCTCTTTGTTTAGGCAGTAATTTAATATTTACAATGGGTCTATGATATAATGTATGAATTAGAGACTTGGCATATAATAAGAGAAGCAGCAGAAGCAGCTTACATTTAGTGGTATTTCTGTTCTGCAGTCATGTTATGCTCTGTGTGTTCTATCTCATCTACTCTTCACAATTCTGATGCAGGTTAATATGAAATAGGAACTCAGAAGTTTAAAAACTGTTCCCATCCTGGCTGGGACTTTAGCAGATTTATTTGCTTCTAGATCTTTCTGTACAACCTTTTCAAATCAAGTAGAATAGAACTGATCTCTTGTCAACTATCCTATGGCATGGCTGATGAATTCTGTTTGCCATGAAGTGCTAAGATGCAAATACAATTTGGTCAAAGTCTTTGCCACTTATAACAGCAATAGACTTTCCTTAACTTTTCCAATAATACATTCCTCATTTTTACCTAAGGCCTAATTAACATGGTCTTTACCTCCTGTATTTCTACCTCCATTCTAACCATAGTAACTTAGGTAATCACTAAGAATATTGGGGCTTTCTCTATAGCTGACCTCTCCTGAATTATCACCAGAATAGCCCTTTATGGTCATTCCTGGCAATACAGGCTTTTTTCAGCATATACCTCCAAATTCTTCCAACCTCCACACACTACCCCTTCCAAAGATATTTCCACTGTTTTCAGGTATTTGTTACAGAAAACTGCCACCTGATACCAATTTCAGTCTTTGTCTGTTCATAGCAAAATACCTTAGACAAGTAATATATTAATAACACAAATAAGTCTCTCATTGTCGAGGTTAGGAAGTCCATGGTCAAGATGTCAGGAGATGTATTATCTAGTGAGTATCTGTTTGTCATATACTACACCTTCTATGTGTCTTCCTATGGAGACTAGCCCTTATTCAATTTCTTTCACATGAGTGATAATACCATTCAGGCAGTGGAGCCAAATGATTTAGTCATCTCCCTAAAAGCTTCATGTCTTAATACTATCATTTTGGCCATTAGATCCCAATACATGAATTTGGTATGGAGGACCAACATTTAGGTCAGAGAGATAACATTAGTTAATGATAATCACAAAATAAACATTTGAATGCTATGTCTATAAATTGCAGTCAGAAAGCATTTTAAATATTTATATTTTTGAAGAGGTATAAGGTCGAAAAGTATAGACTCATACAAGCTAGTAATAGAATTATATTGTTTTCAATCAATCACTTTGTTGTCCTAGGTTGTTCTTTATTCAATTAAGCAGTGATTGCGAAGTAGCTCACTTTTTTTTAGTGCTAGGACACATGAGTTACCATATATATATATATATGTATATATGTATATATGTATGTATATATATGTATATATGTATGTATATATGTATGTATGTATATATGTATATATATATGTATATATGTATATATATATATACAAATATATGTATATATTTAGTATAATAGTTTTCCAAGTTGGTTTTGTTCCCTTGTTTGCTTGCTTATTTGTTTTGAGGTCTTGGCCTCAAACTTGTAGTCCTTTTACCTTGTTCTCCAGAGTACTGAGATGATAGTGATGTACCACAATACCTAGGTCTGAAGTTGAGTTCTTTAAATGATAACTTAAAGAAATAATCAAGAAGTACATAAAAGGGGAAATTTAAATCAATTATTTGTGGAAGCCCAGGGTTAATTTGTTTGTCAGTAGTATCCACTGGTGAAAAACCTATTATATTTGGCATTGTACCAAATTTTGTTCTGTCTGCCTAATAGCAAATAGTGATTTAATAATATTTTTGGAGTGATAGATGCAGCCAACTTATTTTTTTTTTGTTCTGAAATCCACATGTATTTTTTTTTTTTTGGCATTGTCAACTTAGATGAAAGCAAATCCATTGTCTGTTTCTCTGGGCAATTAATTTAGAAATTAATAACTAACTTTCTAACAAAGGGATAGCATATCAGCCTACAGCTATTAAAGTGATATACTTTAAAACTATTTATTATGAATAAACATTAAGCACAGTCCAAAGCAAAGAGAACATTCCAATGAATTCTCATAAATATATTTTCAGTTTTCAGCACTGTCAACTCACATCCATTCTTGTTTTATTCAAGTTGATTCACTCCTCCCAAGCCTAGTCATGGATCAATGTGAAGCAAATCCCAAATTACACATAATTTCTTCTGAAGCATTTCAATAGACGTTCTAAAAGATAATTTTTCACAAGAGTTTTACTGCAATGCCATGATTCCAGTAATTCATTACTCATCAACTATCCAGTTAGTGAGTTCTTAGAACTCTTACTTTCTATGTGTCAGGTAAAAATATATTCCACACATGTCAATGGTCTTGGTAGAAACAAACAAACAGATCATTGGGTGGGCAGAATGTCTCACAGTCTACATTTTGTTGATTATATCACTCCTTTTCCTGTCCTCTGAATTTTTCAGATTGGTGTTTTAATTGTGAGAAATGGACATTGTAGTTAGGGACAGTTTTGTCCCAAAGGGACATTTGTCAATGCTTGAAGACATTTTTGGTTGTCACAGTGGAAGGAGATGCTATTAGTCTCATGAGAAGAGGCCAAGTGCAAAGAATTACTCAGCTCAAATTGTCAACAGTACTGAAGTTGAAAATCTCTGGGGAATGTTTAAAATTTAGATTTAAAATTTTTCTACCTTTTCTAAACAACTTGATTCTCTTCATTAAAGCACTAGATATGTACTAAGTCAATTTCATATTTTAGCAAATGATTGTACCATATCAGATGTCAAGAAAACACTTCAATAAATCAGGAGAGCTCAAAAGTGCAATAGGATGAACATTCCACCTTAGTTCTTTAATCAGATTAATATTATTATTTGCCAATCCTGGGGCTTGAACTCAGGGCCTGAGCACTGTCCCTGTCTTCTTTTTGTTGAAGGCAAGCACTCTAGCTCTAGAGCCACAGTGCCACTTCTGGCCTTTTCTATATGTGTGGTGCTGAGGAATAGAACCCAGGGCTTCATGTATACAAGGCAAGCACACTACCACTAGGCCATATTCTCAGCCCACAGATTATTATTTTTCATAATTACATAGTTATAGGTATTATAGCTACCAAGTTATATATATATATATATATAGCTTAATAGCTATAATTATATTCAGAAATTTTAATATTATTCATAAAATTGTAATTCGATTAGAAAGCTCACCTTGTATATCATCAATTCTAGATCAGTCTAGATGCCCTGTTGATAACTAGTTTCTGAACCAATTATGGAAGTTGAGAATAATTAGAATTTATGAAATGATCTGTGAAACATTTGAAAATATTCACACCAATGGTATTAAGTGTGCTTCTTGCATGCACAGCTATAATTAAATAAAAAGCATAAAATGCCATCTGTCTTGGCTTTTGGAAAAATGTAAAGCAGCAACATCTACAAAAAATGGAAAGATTATCTAATTTACAAATAGTTGAAATATTCAAAAGTCACTAAAAATTCAATAGAGAAATATATTTTTTGCTAGAATTAGCCTACTTTTTAAAGAAGAAAGTCCCAATTCTGCCTGTTAAGTGAGAACAGCTTTTATATTCTGTGCCTTCACTTTAAATTTATCTTTAGTGAAAAAAAGGAAGTGAGCACTGGAATGACATGCACGTAGAGAATGTGAAGTTAGTTAGAGAGAATATTGCTCTTGAACTCTAAAATATGTTAATTCAAAGACTGAAAACAAGATAAAGATGAAGCACCCTACAAATATTGTTTTTGAAATTGTACCAAAGCCCCATCTGTACAATTTAAGAGGTCAATTAGTCTCTCAGTAATTACTAAACATTAATGTTTGGTTGAGTTGAGATAAAAGTAGGGAAATCAAACCCAGATTCTAAAATAGGAGAACACTATAACTTGTAGTAAATATTTAAATAAAAGCAATGAACTAGTATACATAATTAGCTATAAAGACCAGAAACTTGACTCAGAGTGGCTTAAATAAGTGAACTATTTTTTTTTCATGTACTGGAAGATGCTGAGTAGTATGGAAGACCCTGATGATAGTCTGACTTTCATTATTATTACATTTTTTCCTTGTGGAAGAGTGTACCTCTTTCTCACTGTACAAATGGAAAATATGATCAATTCACTCTTACCCCACCTCCTTTATAACCTCTTGCACAAAATACAATCTTGGCCAAAAAGACAGAAGAAGTGAAAGGGCTTAGGTTTTAAATTCCTTCCTAGGTATTTTACAGATTGATAATCTGATTGTTCTATGATTATTTCTTGGTACAAACAGCTCCATTTGATCTAATAAGGACCTAACAACAGGAAGAGTTTAATTTTGAGCACTCTTGAAATTCATTCATAATGTACCCTGTTTTCCAACTATTACCAGAAAAAAAATTTCAGTTGAGCCACTGAATAACAGCTTGTCCAAGTCATCACATTTGGGAAAATGATCCCCTATTAAGAACTTCTTTTCTAGTTATAACATTGTAGTATTTTCTTCTCAATGAGCTCTCCAAGGAGCTCTGTTATCCACATCAAAAGTTGAATTAGTACTTTCTGAGATGGTTTGTTCTGCTAAATCATGAAAGTAGCTAAAACTAAAATTTCCTTGGCTTTCTTTTGGATCCTGGGGATATGGGCTCCCAGCCCTTGTCCACACTCAATCAATCATGTGCTACAACATTTTACTGTAATTATTGTAAAATCTGAATCATTGAGTCTCACTTGAACATACTTAAAAGTTCAGAAAGAAAAGGGAAGGGAAATTACCAATGGAAGTTAAAATTGAGAGAACATTGCTCCTGGGAGACCCCATATGAGAGGTCCCATAAAGAACAGAAACATCAGAGTTTATGCTCAACCAGAGTGCTGACATCTATTTTTTTCAGATAGAGTCCATGCTAGCTTTCCCAGTCTGGACTCAAACTACCATCTTCATACCTCTACTCCCTAAGTAGCTGAGATACAGGTATTTATTGTCACACTAAGGATCGATCTGTTCTTAAAAAAGCAAAAATTAAACAAAAAAGTGTACCCCTTTCCATTCTAATGTCTCTTATTGAAGAAATATGGATTTATTTATTCGTTTTTTTGTTTGTTTTTTGGCCAGTCCTGGGGCTTGGACTCTGGGCCTGAGCACTGTCCTTGGCTTCTTCCCGCTCAAGGCTAGCACTCTGCCACCTGAGCCACAGCGCCACTTCTGGCCATTTTCTGTATATGTGGTGCTGGGGAATCGAACCCAGGGCCTCATGAATATGAGGCAGGCACTCTTGCCACTAGGCCATATCCCCAGCCCTATTTATTCGTTTTTGAGTTTGGCCATGTTATCCAAGTATTTTTACAAAATAATCTCTTTTAAAATGTACCTTACTCTAAAGTCTGTCTTAATTTTCATGTTAACTTGGAATAGATGGCATCTTTGATTTCCTTGTAGAAAAATATCTTCTTCCATATAAAAGAAGATTCAAATTTTCACCCTGCCTTGTTCACTTCTTTAACTAATTTAATGTAACATTAAAATATATGGGAAATTTTCATGTCTATTAAACTCAACATTTGAACATGAGAGAGAAATTAATATTTGTTACATAAAGATTGAATGATTTCAGTTTTTTGGCTTTACATTTTTAGTGTTCTGTATTTCTTATTAGATTTGAGAAATTGCACTCAGAAAAGTAGACATTTATTATGTATTTGTTGTTCCTTCAGAAATTATAATGGAAGGAATAAAATGAGCTTTAAATATATTTGAAACTATATAGATCCATTCTGCTATATGAGCCTATTTATTTCAAAGTTTGACAGGAAATTTATAAGGAAACAGCAGTGTCGTACATATTAACTGTGTCATACATTAATTTGAAAGTATTTATTATGACAAGTAATGAGAGGAACGGAATGCTCTATTTGTTTAAGTGATCAGAAAACTCATTTGGAGGAATAATAGATTTTCTCTGAAGATCTGACACAGAAATCTATGAGAGTGAATACACAGCTTATTTACAGTGTGTCTTTGTATTTGCTTTTATTGGAAAGTTTCAGTCCTTTGTAGATGAACCTGAACAATTATTTTGGAAGATGGGCTGTTGTAGGTTGAGTAACTTGCTGAAGGTTAAGAAGCTTGTTGTAGGTTGAAGTCAGCTTGCTGACTTCAGTTAAAAAGAAAACTCAGAACAGGAAAGAGAAAAAAAAATCACAATGTAATGTATAGTGGCATAAAAGAAATCACCTTCACCTCCTTCTTGGAATAGAATTTTTGCCCCTTGCTTCAATCTGCTTGTCATGGACTGTAGGCTATGATCATTTGCTGCTGTTGCTATGCTTAGACTGCATTTAGAATGTAAACCTTTTGGGGGTAATTAATTGTTGCACAAGCTCCCTTCACCCACCCCCTATGACATGGACATGGATGGCATGACCATCTTTTGAGGCCCACTGTTTTTTGGACTGAGAATTGAGAGTGCAAGATACTGAAGGAAGAACTGGCTTCATTAGCCTGTGGTTGTAAAATGTAAGACTCAATATAACTTGTAAAATTATTAATTCACTTTTCCAAACCTATAACATATGCATGTGACTTAAACTTCAAGAGGCACCAAAAATTATACAGTGAAATAAATATTCCTCCCACTCTTTCTCCAGTCAGTTCCATTCCTCAGAGAAAACCAATTTATTCTTCCACAGATATTCTATGTGTTAACAACATTATATGTAAATTTCTTTCTTTCACCTTGTTTCTTCATTATCTCCTCTTCTTAGTCATCTTTACTTTTAATGAGTCCATACTACTTTAATTTGTGGCACCACTCATAATTTATTTGTGGACATTAAAGAAGATAAAGTATAATTTTTGACAAAGAAGTGAAAGAAACTCATTGGTATAAGGACAGTTTCATCGATAAAAGCAGATGGAACACTTGGACATCCATAGGAAAATCAAACCAAACCAAACTAAAACAGAAAATCCACACACCAATAAATCTACACTAAACTCCCTATTAAAAACTAAGTCAAAGAAGATCACTTAATCCATTTCACTTAAATTAGAAGCACAGTACTCTAAAACTTTTTGAAGAAAACAGAGGTGAGCGTTTTCATGACCTTGGATTAGGCAACAGTTTGCAGACAATGCTAAAAATCCAATCCACAAAGAAAACAATAATAAATTATACTTCATCAATAATTTAGTCTGTGAAAAAGAGTGAATAACATATCTTTAAATTACAGATTCTACAAGAAAACACTTGTATTCAGTGCACAGAATATTTTTACCAAGGGACCGTGAGTGTGGCTTAGTAGTAGAGTGCTTGTCTAGCATGCATGAAGCCCTGGGTTCGATTCCTCAGCACCACATAGACAGAAAAAGCCAGAAGTGGCATTGTGGCTAAAGAGGTAGAATGTTCACCTTGAGAAAACACACACACACACACACACAAATATAACATAAATGTTGTTTGAAAATGACAGAGGAAGAAGGGAACAATGGGAACATGTGTGTATATATGTATTTATCTCAATGAACACCACCCCCCCTTGCAGGCCAAATGTATGCTAACTTAAAAACAAAATAATAAAAATGTGGGGAAAAGAAATAGTACACCAATTTTCAGTATGAAAAGTGGGAAAGTGGGAAAAGTGGGAAAATTAACTCAGGTAATAAGTTTAAGTTTGCTTTTACTTCATGTTACTTCTATTATCTTCGACGAGTAAATATCATCTTTAGTTCTTATTCTGTTGCCTGTAAAGTAACCACCATTGCTGTACATTAACTGATTTCATGTAGTACTTCTAATGTCAATATAGTATGAATAAATTCAAGCAACAATAATAATAAAAACTCAACAGTGGGCCAATGACTTCACACACACACAAAAAAAGGGTCAAAAGATTTGAGCAAATGCTTTGCCAAAGAGAAAATACAGAAAGCAAATAGGGAGATCAACATCTTAACATTGGTCAAATAGAGAATGCCAATTAAAATGATAATGAATGATTTTATGACTACTAGAGTGGCTGTTAAAAACAAATTATGAAATGATCTGCTGCTAGAACTCTCTATCATTTCTGTTGGAAACACACACCACAGAACATGCAGGGGTATTCTGGAAAGCAGTGACAGTGTCTTAAAGTGCAGAATGTCCATGTGTGATTCAGAAATTCTATTCCTAGGTATTTAGACACATGAAATCAAAACCTTTGTAAAAATATGTATATATAAATACATTCTCTTCCATATAGCTAAAAGTCAGTAAAATCCCCAAACATATGTAAACAGAACTTAATATACTATCCAACAGAGTACTACTCAGTGAAAATGAAAAAAAAGGATCCTAAAATCACTCAGATCAAATACGTTGTATTGATGAAAGAAGCTAGTTTGAAAATGCTACATATTAGGATTCCATTTATATGGCTCGGTTGAAAAGAAAAACAACCAACAAACAAAAAACCTATAGCAATGAGGAACAGAATAAGGTTTGCCAGATGTTGGGGGTGGAGAATAAGATGTCTGCAAAGAAATAGCATGAGACAGTAACATTTAAGATTGACCTAAGCAAAGGTTTGCTCTAAGTGGTACCAGTTTATACCTTTCTGCCTCTGAGAATTATCAAAAAATGCCCCCTTTTTAACCCTTAGAAATATCTTGGTTTGCATAATAAATTAGATCAGAACAGAAATTTCTATCTTCATTTTATAGATAAGAACATAAAAGCAAAGAGGAAATCAATAATTTGACTAAGAGTAAAGCTAATAATTGTATTTTGGGATCAGCACCTGGGAATTTCCCCTCTTCCCACATCACAAGGCTTTCATGCTTTTACATATTTTGGAGGTTTTATTCAAGTCAGTAGAAAAAACTAAAGGAAGGAAAACACAAGATAAAAATTTTTAGTAAGGTTTCCGAATTTTTTATCTTAAGACAAAGGAAGTTTTGCATCTGGTTTGTGAGATGTACCGGAATTTTCTTACTGAGTTAACTGAGAAAAAAAAATGGAGGTCATGTCTACTAATTATAAAAATTTTCTTCCATTTATTGTGGCTTTCTTCTGAAAACTGACATTTAAAAGATTCATATTCACATCACCCTTTGAAAGTACTTATCTTGAGAACATATACATACAGGAATAAGTGAATAAAACATTTTGGAAATGTTATAGAAAATTTAAAAGATATTTTTCTCTGGAATTAAGACTAGATCTAAGGAAGAATTTTTTGTGTATTATTTGAATTTTGTAACAAATATGCTTTTTCCTTTCAAGATTAAAAATGCTAAGACAGTGACATAACACTAGGGCTTTATTTTTCATAAGTTGGTGATGTCATCTGCAGAGAAAGATGTCAGATTTTATTGGAAACAATATCTGAATGAGAGAAACAGCTAATAGTTGAGAATAATTTTCAGTTCTTTGGCTCTGAGAGTGACCAATATGTGAAGATAAGATTCTGGGTACTGGCTACTAGGTAGCATTTGCTCAATACCACCTCCTTCTGAGGGCAAACATACTTTGTAATATTTTCATAGCTTAGGAATGAAAGACAGAATTGGAAACATTTCTGCAATGTTTAGTAATCAGCTAATGTTTATTCAATACCCACTTTAAGGCAGTCACTAGACTTGACTCTGGGTAACAAACAAGATGGAGCCTTTGCCATCTTTATCAGGAATGCAGAGTTGTTTTTTCAATGCATCCATTGTTCTTTTGGCAATTACAATGGAAGGGATTATATTTGAAACTATATAGATTCATTTGGCTACTATAGGCCTGTTTCCTTAAAAGTATAACAGTGAATTAATAAGTAAGTAGTGATGTCCTGTAGACTGCCCTGTGAACATTTGGTCTAGTTGGAATGACAAACAACAAGCAAATACATGCATATATATAAACATGAGTTTACAAACCTTCGTAAGTATTGTGAAGCAAATTAAAAAAATTGTAATAAGTACATGAATAAGCTCTTACAGTTACAGAACATATTTACTTTGCCAGGAAAGTAACAACAAAACACTGACAGCTTTTGTTTAGTTTTTTTGTGTGTGTGTGAGATGAGGTACAGCCTAGTAATGGAAAGGATATGGGATTTGGTAAGAAGAGTTGAGAGCTAATCTCACCATATACTAATAGTAGGCCTATAAAAATTATCATTTTCAATTAACCTTGCTCCTTTAGAAGTTATGATGACCACAACAGGAGATGGAAGTGAAATGTTATAAGATGTTCTTAGTTATATATTGTTATTTCTTTGTTATTTGTTCCCTATGAATCTATTTGTTATCTATTCTCTATGAATATTACCATTGGGTTGACCTCCAGCATGAGAAAATTCACAGGTAAATTTTCAGAAGAGAATGCCCTCACCTGCAGTCACAGTCTTCATCTCTCATCTAGAAACATAAGTATAGGTAAGAATATGTAAGTTAATTTTTGAAAGAATGCTTTTTAAGATAAATGGAAATGAAAAATTTATATTAAAACATTGGTTTTAAAAATTTCTACAGTTTCTCCCATGTATTAATAGAGACCCAGTCAAATATATGTCCTCATTTACATCTATTATTATAGGTAGTGAGAATAAATTTTTGTAACAGTGATGCTCCTGTGCCATTTGAAACACTAAAGATGAAATCATCATCAAAATATATTTGTGTGAGATATTCCTGTTTGTGTTTTATCGATGTGAAAAGCAGTAACTCATATGCTGTAAACTTGATCACTCTCTAGAATTTTGATTTTCCTTAACACTATCTGATAAGAATAAAACCAAATAAATAAGTTATCTCTACTAAAAAAGAAAAGTTTTAAATTATGGATCATAAGAAGTAAGGAGTTTGTGGGTGAATTAAAGATTAATTTAATAAAATTAAAGTCTCTTCAAGAGAATGGATTGAAAAGATTGCTCCAATAGAATTTTACAAAAAAATGAAAAATAGCATTTATCTGTTTAAATAAAAATGAAAACATCGAGTTAGAAATATCTTAACTTGTACCTTTAAAAATATAGACTCCACTGTGTTAACTCAGTAATTAAGAGTGATTTGGAAGTGGGGCACCAGTGGCTCATGCCTATAATCCTAGCTACTCAGGATGCTGAGAGCTGAGGATCGTGTTTTCAAGCCAGCCAGGGCAGTAAAGTCCATGAGACATTTATCTCCAGCCTTGAGCTGAAGAGCTCAGGGACATCGCCCAGGCCCAGAGATCAAGACCCATGACTGACAAAATAGAGAGTTCAAGCCCCACAATCAACAAAAAAAAATGTTATTTGGTTTACAAGTGTTACAATTGATTTGCCTGAAAGGATTGAATTTTTATGTTATCTCTGTACAAACAGATGCTTAGAGCTTACCAGCATCCACATAGCCTTACTAATGGCCTATTTCTTGTTGAATTTCTTGTTTGTGCTTAATTTGATATTTTATAGCATGTTATATAAAATACTACCTGACAGTGTGGTACTTGAAAAAAATTCCTGGCAACTTTCTCAAACTAATTTGAACTAATAATACAAAGGGATGAACTTCCTTCAAATACATTTTGGTAATAACTTGAAGCAGTCTAAAAACACTGTATTGCCTATGCTTTTATGTGCATGACCCTTGGTTTTTTTTGTTTGTTTGTTTGTTTGTTTGTGCCAGTCCTGGGCCTTGGACTCAGAGCTTGAGCACTGTCCCTGGCTTCTTTTTGCTCAAGGCGAGCACTCTGCCACTAGAGCCACAGCGCCACTTCTGGCCATTTTCTATATATGTGGTGCTGGGGAATCGAACCCAGGGCTTCATGTATACAAGGCAAGCGCTCTTGACACTAGGCCATATTCCCGACCCCGACTCTGTTCTTCTTAACAGACATCTAATTACTCATGTTTCTGCATTATTCTGTATCTTCTTTTTTATTATGACTACAACTTGATTAATCTTCAGCAAGAGACTAATTGGCTATTGATAGTTCTTGATAGGAATGAGATGGGGATGAGAACTGACAGTATTTGTAGCAAGAGAATTCATGGCTGATACTTCTTTTCTGTTAAGGTATAACACCAAAAAAAAAGTATAACACCAATAAAAGCAATGACCACATCCACCCATTCAAATATATCTGCAGAACTTGATATGGTTACAGGCACCCAAGAGGCACTCAGTGAAAGTGATTGGGGTAAATTATTCCACCTCAGTGTTGGGTGTTGCCAATTTGCTCAGCATAAGCTAATTATCTGTAAACAGGGCAAAATCACTAGAATAAGTAAAACATGGAAGTTGATTGGCCAAAAGGTAGTTGTACCATTGAGTAAAGCATGGCTCTTTGACTTTAAAATGAGGATCTTGGATTAGATCAGTTCTCTGAAAATTTTTTTGTTCTTTAATCTTTGTTTTAGTAATGGAACATTTTAAAAACGTTTCTTAAATAGAATACATTTATTAAATGAATAGTAAAAGCAGAAAAGAAATTGGTTTGTGATAGGATCAACCCTCACCCTATCCTACCTGAAACTATTTGGGAACTTGTAGGCTTTTGAGAAAACAGTTTGAAAGTTAATGGACTCATTTGCTTTTCAGATCTAAATTGGACAATTTCATAAGCAATCTGAAATGATATAAACCCACAAATTTTTAAGCCAGTCAGGGAAGAAATAAGTTATCAAGATGTCATTTTCAACTAATCAGATTGGAATACTAGAGCATTAGTCTTAATAAGTTGAGTGAGAACTATAGACCCTGAGTTCAAGAAAAACCACTGCCTGAACTGGGCACTGGTGGCTAATGCCTGTAATCCTAGCTACTCAGTAGGCTGAGATCTGAGAATGGAGGTTCAAAGCCAGCCCAGGCAAAAAAGTCCCAGTGAGATTCATATTTTCAATTAACCACTCAAAAAAACCAGAAGTGATGCCATGGCTCAAAGTGGTAGAGTGCTAGCCTTGAGCGAAAAGAGGCTCGGGGACAGTGCCCCGGCTCTGAGTTCAGGCCTGATCCTCGCCCCACCCCCCCCAAAAAAAGATTAAAGGAACAGAGACTCCACCTCTCAATGGAAGGTGCATAGAAGAATTGTGGTGTGCTTTAAAATTGCCATACTTCTTCTACTCTGATTTGGTATCTGTCTTGTTATTGTGTATGTCAAGACAATTGGTGGATATTTCCACTGACATTGTAAGACACAATTGCAAGACATTCCACACTTTCTTAGAAATTTGGTATTGGTATTAAATGTGCCAAGCTGAGTGAAATGACTATTGGGTCTTTAATTCTGTGCTTCAGGCAAGGCTTCTATCTGTTCTACAGAACGTTTGGGCAGAATTTTTTGTCATTTGTCTTAATATAAAACAGACTCTTGTAGTAAGTATTACTAAAGTACTTGTTGGATGATGGTAACTGGATTTGTTCCTTTGGAGGGCTGATTTTGGTAGCCAGACTCTTAACAGTTCCTACACTTAGCTTTTGTTGTGTAATTAGAACTCTTTTGTTTTTTATTTTTTGGGTTTTTTTTGCCTCTCAGTTATACCAGAAACAAATAAGCTAAACTTTCCAGTGTTTTCTGTCTAGGGAAATATACTGAGTGCACTTTTTGGACATAGCAGACTCTTTCTAAAGCATGTGATTATGTGGAAAGAGATTTGAAGGTGTTTAGGAGGTTAATTAACATTTTGTCCTCGGTAATGATAAATGGACCTGACCTGGCTTTTTCTCTACTGAAAGGTAACAGAAAGTCATTTTTCCCCTTCTAGGAATGGTTTTCTTTTTTATTTCTGTTCATCCACACATTGCCTGGAGAATTCTTCTTCTAGTGTAAAACACAGAACTCTGAATTTTTAAATATACATACGGGAAAACAATGTCAGAAATCAAATTAGTTTAGGTGGAGAATGCCACAGAATGTTTTCACAGAACTAATTATGATTGATTTTTCTAGTGTCTCGCATGATACCACCTCAGACCAATTGAGATCACAGTTAATGAGGACACAAGCAGCAAAATAGCTCTTTTAATCATCACAACAGTATCTTCAACTGCCAGTACAGGTTAAGCCCTTTGTTTAAATTAAGATAATGGATCAACTAGAGTTCTAGCTACTCCTCAAAGTGGGAATTATTAATTACGATGAACAAATGCTGTAGAGGTCTGTAATATTTCTAGGTAATTTGCCATTAAAGAGGGGGAAGAGTGTTCTGAGAATGTGGCATATGGAAGATATCTGTGGTTCATGTTCAAACCAGTGTTAAGATAACAGACCAGAGAGAGGCTAGACAGATGAGACAGACAGGGACCATTGAAGGGGGGAAGGCAAATCAACTCTGGCTTCCTAAGCTTTTATCTATTAAAGCATACTTTCAACAGCTTTGTCATAAAACACCAGTTGAGGCCACAAGGCTAGAGGTTGGTAGTGTAGAAGCCTTTTACAACTCAATGAAGCTACACCTAATGGGATTCAAGATGGCCACACAAATATCAAAGATAAGCAGGAATTTTTCTTGAAAAAAAAGACAATTAATTGGTTATGAGTCCCCTGGATTCTTCCACATGGGCAGGCTTTGAACTGTGTTCTTAGGTATCAATCTCCTGAGTAGCAAGAATTACAAGTGTGAGCTCCCAATGTCTGGCTCTCTATTCATAAGTTTGGCTCCCCTACACTTTTAGTTGGTCATTTCAAGCTTCTACTCTACTTTGTGACTTCTTGTTGTCGGTGTTGTTGCTGTTTTTTGAGGGATGAATTCAGGGCCTCTTTATCACCAAAGCCATATCCATAGCCCTTTCTTTTTAAATTTTGTTTTTGAGGTATTATCTTTCTATCTTTGCCCAAGTTGGCCTCTAACTAGCAATCCCACCACCCCCACCCGCCTCTGGAGTAGGTGGGGTTACAAACCTGCTCCACCAAACTCCAGCTCCTTGGAACTTTTTGACTGAGGTTTATTTTACCCTCTCTGAGTTCTTAGTACAAATTTGAGAACTACTTTGTTGATTTTTCCCCCAAATTCATGTATAAACTAGTTGCTTATAAGTCTACTGATTGGTTGCCCTTGGGTCTGTTATGCATCTCTGAGCCAATCATTGATAATGGATAGAGAAGCCAAGTAGCCAAACAACTCTCCTCTTCCTGAGCAATGGGCATGGCAGTTTCTTTGGCAACAGAGTACCGTCAGAGCAGAAATTAATATTGCTAGTATGTAGAATCATGATAAAAATGTATCTTCTACTAGTTCCTGTTAAAGGAGAAAAGAAGGAAATAGTGATGGAGAAAGGTGCAGATTTCATCAAAATCCAAACAATCTGCCTATATAGAAAGAAAAGATACTGGGGTAGTGGCTCAAGTAGCTCAAGTGATAAGAGAGCTAGCTTTGAGATGAAGAGCTTAGGGACAGCACCCAGGCCCAGAGTTCAAGCCCCACGACCAAAAAAAAAAAAAAAAAAAAAAAAGATACTGGGGGTATTCACTGATATTCCTGTATTCCTGTTCTCCTGGGTATCCCTGACATTCTTCTGGCTTACAGGAGGCCTCTGGGGAGAATTGATTCAAGAGAAGGGAAGAACAGGCCAACATTTTCCACACTTGCATCTTAAGATAGGCCTTCTTAAAATAGGCCATCTTAAGATAGTTTCCCAAGAACTGTCTTGTGAAAAAAAGATAATTTGAGTTGCAAGATCCTAGATTGTGACAGCTTCCGAAATGAATAATAGTTTAAGGGGAGATGTTCTTGGCTTAAGACAGTTTTTCTTCCCACTCTTCTTCAGAAAGAAACTATAGACTAATTTTTAGTCACTGGAATTTTCCAGAGTAAGACTCAATGCCAACTTGATCCCACTTCTGGCATTGGTCCTACAGGAATCTTTGGGGATCCAACATCTGTGAACTCACTTCCGAACTGTGTCTCACTTCTGGCACCAAGTCAGGAGGGCTGGCAAACATCATGGGTCCTCTCTTGACTGTGATGGAGAACAGAACAGAAATGGTGATGGATGTGGGCCTTGCAGTACACTAAAGCCTTCAGATTGGGTACAACCATGAATAGGGCAAGGTGCCCTTAATGTTGGATGTTAGGTTAATGGAATGAACATTAGTTATTGCCTGTTGATTTTTTTAAATTAGGAACTTGTGGCATGAGGTTATTACCTTCCACACATATTGAAGAGTGCAAATATTTTAGCTCCCATATGTACTTAGAGCTCATCAAACCCATGAAAAAATGTGACAAAAATAAACACTCCTCTGTTCTTTTAAGTGTTTTCACATTTCACTAATAGTAGAACTAGCATCTACATCCTGAAATACTTTGACAAACACCTCAGAGTGGAGGCATTGTTCACATCTTATTCACTTTTGAGAGGAGTGATATCTCAAATTTGGCATGTGGTAGCAGTAGAACTTTCTTTTCAAAAAATATGAAGAACCCCAACACAAAGATCCAGGGGAGGAGTGCCTCTGTAGAAGGCTAGTCTCCTCTTCCTTCTCTCTTCCCTACCTCACTGTTACCAACCTTATATATGCTTGTCGACTACCATCTGTTCAGGTTCCAAGATGGACTAGCTCCTTGGTACCATTCAAATCTTTGGATCTTTGGACCTCTAGTTAGATCTATGTACCCCACACATAGTCAGATTATGGAGCAGGGTGCCAGCAAATCTGCATTTTAAAAAGACTACTAAAGCCTCCACTCTGTTTGTCTAATCTACAGCCAGAAGAGAACCCCCAGGAGGAAAAATGATATATTGTTTTTTGCCAGTCCTGGGACTTGAACTCAGGGCCTGCGCACTGTCCCTGGCTTCTTTTTGCTCAAGGCTAGCACTCTGCCACTTGAGCCACAGTGCCACTTCTGGCCCTTTTCTATATATGTGGTGCTGGGGAACCGAACCCAGGGCTTCATGTATACAAGGCAAGCACTCTTGCTACTAGGCCATATTCCCACCTGGAAAATGATCTTTGAAAAACATTACCAATTATAAAATTCTGTGAAAAGTGACATGGGAGAAGAGACATTGTCTCATATAATAACTAGATTGTTAAGTGGGCTGAATAATTTGCTGGTTTACATTTTATTGAGGATCCACACTGAACAAATTTGAGAGGTAGAATAGGCTTTTGAGGATTCCTAGTCACCAAAAAGAATGCATTTTCAATTTCAGTTGTTATTAAATTAGACAGTGAAGCAGAACAAATTCTGCTGTAGTAAGAAAGACTTTTGTCCACCTAAAAAAGTCCTTGAAATAGTTATTGGACCTGACTCTAAAAAATCATGACATTTTCCCAGGTGAGTATAGAAAAAAATGACTTATTTAATTCATGGAAATATAAATATTTCCTTCAGGAGGTAAGGATGTTAAAAAATAGTGTTCATTGAAACTGTAACCCCTCTGTATATCACTTTGACGATAAATAAATGAATTAATCAAAAATCATGTTCAAAAATTTTGGAGCCCAGTTACCATACAATTAAATTAAATTTCTGCTACCACTTTGAATAATAATAGATTTTATTCTATTTTTGTTAAATATTTAAAAATTAACCTATAAGGAAATGAAAACCATCATTTTAATCTTGTCTCATATTTGTTTAATCATATCAAGTGATTAATTTTGTCATTAAGGAAATAGAATTGATTTTTTGAGTTATCATGTAGTACTCATAGTTGAAGTATTCAATATTTTATTATGACATTTATCCCAGATTAATAAAAACTCTTCTGTAGTTCCTTGAAACAGCTTTCCCAAAATATGCCTTCTTGCTGTTGAGAAAGGTTAATAGAGGTCACAAACCATTTCTTTAGTGAAAGGATGATTAGGGAACACCGAGTAAATATGTGCAAGTTTGGGCCTGAATTTCAAACACTACCCCAATTAAAGTTCTTAGAAATTCCTTTCATAACAATTCCTTTAACTCAAGACTACTCAGAGTTTTAGAACAAAAAGTAGAGACAAATTTAAGTTCTTATTCCAAGCCCTATCACTATTTTCTCAGAGACTACAACAAATAGGGATACTTCTAACTTTTAGGCCTGCATATAGGAGTGTCCATAGAATATATTGAAATTCTGAGACTTAAGTAAGTCAAGATCTAAGTAGTAAGTTTCTTCTTGTGTTCTGAGGGATATGCATACAGAAAAAGTACATTTCAGGGTAACTTGGAGATTCAGGGTAAAAATCTGATGTATGATGTAACTTTTTATCCAATACAATAATCCCTGGATATATGTTCATTCAGACTTATATGTAAATTAAAATTTTACAAGCAAATTCAAAATTAAATGTGCAGTTTCACATACACTCATTTTTATCATTTCTCAGAGTCCTTCCCAAAGGCACAGGTTTAGCTGGTCCCCGCCTTTGAACTCTCACTCAGGCTGTATTACACTAGGGCTGGGACTGACTGTAGCTTAGTTGTAGAAGCTTGCCTGCTACATGGAACGTTCCATCCTGAAGACTAAAAAAAAAAGAGAGTTCATACTTTCCCATTGATAAGGGCTTTTCCTCATCCACCTACATAAGACACTTTGTCTTGACAATTGGTTTTTATTTTGTGTTTCACATAGTGCTGTCGTGTGTCTAGATACTGTTGATTTTTCTTATTTCTGCAAGATGACTAGGTTAAATTGTTGTTCCTTCTTCTTCAGATGGCATTGACTAAGAGCCCTCACATAGCCATAAACTTACGGGAGTTTGACTTTCCTACAACAGTGTATGAGAGCTTCAACTTCTCTATATTTTTATAGAGAATTTCTCTATATTCTTTTTTTCACTGAGTCCTTTCTTTTAAAAGAATTTATAGCCATCCTAGTGGACATGAAGTGGTATCTCATTATTTCATTACTTAATATATTTCTATGTGCTTGTTTGAAATTTATGCTTTCTATTTGGAAAAAAATGTCTGTTAACGTTCTTTGTCCATCTTTAAGTTGAATTATTCATTCTTTATTTTTGCATTCTAGGAGCTCTTTTTCTGTTCTTGATGTGATATTCTTATCACATATATAGTCTTCAAAAGTTTTCCAATCTATGAATTGGATTTTTATCATCTTGATAGTAGTCTATCAAGTACAAAGTAATACAAGTTGTCTGTCTGTACCAAGATTATAGTTTTGATGCAGTCTAGTTCATCTACTCTCCCCCTATTATTGTGACTTGTGTCAACTCTAAGAATCTAACTTTATGAAGAGTTCCTCCTGTATTAATTTTCTAGGTTTCTATTAAAAAGTACTAAAATCTAGGTGGATTAAAACAGCAGATACTTATTGTTGTGTTGTTTGGGAAACTAGAACTTCAAGGTAGAGCTGGGATTTCTCTTCCAAATTTAGAGGAAAATCTTCCACGCCTTTGCCAGGTTTTTGTGTTTGCTAGCAGTTCGTAACTTGCAGGTGTGTCGCTCCAGTAACAACTATCTTCTTTCTGTTTGTGTACACAACTTCCTCCCTTGCACACTGCCTGCATGTTTATCTTTTTGTCAACATTTAGCTTTTCCACAAAGAGAGCAGACTTTGTCTGAAAATACAGTTCCATTCCATGGTGCTGAGTATTAAGGCTTCAACATATGAATTTTGAGAGAGGAAACAATTCAATTCGTAACAGCTGTAATTAACCTTACAAAATAAACATTATTTTAACAGAATACTATGAACAATTGTATACAGTTCACGTAAAAGTGGATAATGGATATTTAAACCACTGTCTGTGGCATTTTGTTATGGTAGAGCATGCAAGTTACACAGTAGTGTGCATTTTCATGTCTTATTTTTACTATTTTATGCCTTTTTTTTCTTTTTTTCTTAATCAACATAGACCCAAAAATGGTCAGTTTTGTTGCTCTTTACAGAAACCAAGTTTTGGTTTTCTCTCTCTCCCTCCTTCCCTCCACCCTTCCCTTCTGCTATCCCCCATCTTTCTTCTTCCTTCTTTTCTTTTCAGTTGGTGGCTAGTCTTTCTTATTCTTCAATGTAGTCATGTACAGCAACAAATTTCCATCTGAGTACTACTTTCTCTTTATTTACAAAGGATTTGTTTTGTTTTTTGTCATGTGGCTTGAACTCGGGGCCTGTGCACTGTCACTGAGCTCTTCAGCTCAAGGCTAGTGCTCTACCACTTGAGTCACAGTGCCACTTCTGGTTTTCTGATGGTTAATTGGAGATAAGAGTCTCATGGACTTTCCTTCCCGTGCTGGCTTTGAACTGTGATCCTCAGATCCCAGCCTCCAGAGTATCTAGGATTACAGTAGCTAGGATTACAGCCACTGGCCCTTGGCACAAAGGATTTTAAGTTATTTATTTTAATTAGTCTCAAAGTACTCTGTAACTTTCCTTTGCTATTTCTTTTTTAGCTCATTGGTGGTTAAATAGTGTATTGTTTAATTCAACATATTTGTGACATAAATTTTATGACTTTCAATAGTAGATAGAACAACTAGATAGACAAAAGAAATAAATAGTTTTAATAGGACTATAAACCAATTAGCTCTAAGGTGTACAAAGAGACATTCAACTGTGAATATTCTACAGCTACAAAGGACTTTCTACATCTCTTCAATAGAATATACCTTCCTCAAATGTATATACAACATTCTGCAGGACTGTTAGGCATCAAAATACATCTCAATCAAATTGAAAAGGTAAGAATTATGTTAAATATGTTTCTGTCTACAATGGAGTAAAACAATAATGATAGGAGAAATTTTGTATTTCCTTCTTTAGTTTATCTTAAGGTCTTTAGGATGTCATTTTTGAGGTCAGAAAGATTATGTGTCAAAGAAATTAAGAGAAACATCCTCTCAGTTTTCATATCTAGATTCAGCAAAGAGGTCTAGATCATAGGGGTAGTACTATTAATAATTGGTAACACTTACAAACTGGATAAACAAACTCTTGATAATACCTGAGTATTTCAAACAAATATTTATTTTTGATCTCTTGTAAATATTAGACTTGGGGAATTCTGCTTCATTTGCTTATTTTATCATTGACCTTAACATGTGTTAGTCACTTCCTGTGTGTCCAATCTACTATGGGATAAGTTGGGACTTCCAACAACCAGGAAGTATATGATTTATCTCTATGATATTCACCATGCATGGGTGATTTGAATAATTAGTATTTGCAAGTAGGAAGAGAAACAAAACAGAAGTGGTAGCTGATTTTCATTAGCTGATAGTAGTGAACATATCACAATGTTATTAAAAAGGATAATATTCCACTGTCCTTTCATCTTGACAAGCTAATAAAAATGAACCTTTGCGGGGCTGGGGATATAGCCTAGTGGCAAGAGTGCCTGCCTCGGATACACGAGGCCCTAGGTTCGATTCCCCAGCACCACATATACAGAAAACGGCCAGAAGCGGCACTGTGGCTCAAGTGGCAGAGTGCTAGCCTTGAGCGGGAAGAAGCCAGGGACAGTGCTCAGGCCCTGAGTCCAAGGCCCAGGACTGGCCAAAAAAAAAAAAAAAAATGAACCTTTGCTTCATCCATAGGGAGAGATTTTGAACAAGTAAGTAAAACTAATAAAATAGAGACTTCAAAAGGAATAAAAATGTAAACCCTTCTACTCTGGTCCTAATATTTTCCCCAATATTCAGACTCATATATAATGAATTGCTCAACAGATTCAGGTGTATATTCATGACTAAATCTACCCCTAAACTAAACAGGTACATCATAACCTCTCCCTCTTTCCCCTCCCAAGTCTATTTTTCTCTGTATTTTATATCATATTCAACACAAACAATCACACTGTCAACTCAGAAATCAGAGAACCCCTCCAAGTGGTCCCCTTGCAATCAACCAGCAATATTGTTCCACCTCCAAAAGTCTGACATACATGACTTTCTTCATCCTGTCCCATAGTACTTGGATATGGCACTTTTTTAGTACAAGTAATAAATATCTAGGCTTTTGAAGAGTAATGGTTTGATAGTTGCTCCTATAAAGATCCATATTATTATAAAGCCTGGAGCTTGTACATACTACCTTATTTTACAAAAGCATTCTTACGGATATAATTAGGGATCCTGAGATAAGGATTCATCCTAAATTATATGGGTGGAACCTACATGCACTAACAAGTGCTCTTATAAAAGACACACAAAAGTCAGAGGAGGAGGAAGCAATGGAAGGTAGAGATTGGAGTGATACCTCCTTTAATTAAGGAAGCATTAGCTACCAGAGGATGGGTGAAGTTTAAGCAAATAGATTCTTCCCTAGAGACCCCAAGGAAATATGGCCCTATGGGCACCCTGTTTTTGAATTTTGGCTTCCAGAACTGTGAGAGGATCCATTTCTGCTACTTTAGCCACCAAGTTAGTGATAATGTGTTACAGAGGCCAAAGGAGACCACATGGGGAGCAGGAAGTCTCAGCTGCCACTATCCAATTCTGCCACAGCACAAGTAATAGACAGCCTGTAAACAAATAGGCTTAACTGTGTTCCTGGAAAACTACTTATGAAAGTAGAGAATTGAGACGAGGATTGTGGCATGCACCTATATTCCCAGTCACATTGGAGTCAGAGTTTAGGAAGGGTAAGTTCCAGGTGAGTCTGGGCAAAAAGTTAGCAAGACTCCATCTCCCAAAGACCACAAACAAGAACACACTAAAGCCACCAGCACAACAATGTTCATCACAGCACAATTTGTCATAGCTAAAATATGGAACCAACCCAGATGCCCCTCAGTAAACAAATGGATCAGGAAAATGTGGTACATATACACAATGGAATTCTATGCCTCTATCAGAAAGAATGGCATTGCCCCATTCGCAAGGATATGGAAGGACTTGGGAAAAATTATACTAAGTGAAGTGAGCCAGACCCAAAGAAATATGGACTCTATGATCTCCCTCATAGGGAATAATTAGCACTGGTTTAGGCTAGTCACAGCAGAGGATAACAAGAGCCTAATAGCTATGCCCTTATGAACGCATAAGATGATGCTAAGTGAAATGAACTCCATGTTATGGAAATGACTGTTATATCACTGTTGTAATTACTTTCAACATGCCATGTGAAACCATAGCTTCTATTGTTGATGATCCTGTAGTATCCCCTTCCTGTGTTTGAACCCATGCTATCACTGTATCTCATCTGAGTACACTGGATACTGTATATACTGGTATTAGAACCAGGGAAGTGAAAGGGAATAACAAAATCGAGAGACAAAGGATAAAAAGACAAACGACTCCCAGAGCAATACTTGCAAAAACCATTTTGTGTAAACCAACTGAACAACTCATTGGGGGAGAGGGAAAGGGGGAGGAGAGAGGGGGGAATGAGGGAGGAGGTAACAAACAGTACAAGAAATGTACCCAAGGCCTAACATATGAAACTGTAACCTCTCTGTACATCACTTTGACAATAAATAAGAAAAAAAATTTTTAAAAAAGACTCCATCTCAAGGAATACACCAGGAATGGTGATGTGTGTCTGCAATCTCAATTCTGTGGGGGCCACAGATACAAAAATTGTCTAAAGCTAGGGATGCCCTATGTGAAAAGTAATTAAGGTAAAAAGGACTGATGTGTGGCTCAAGAAGTAGAGCACCTGTTCTGTGTGGCCTTGAGTTTAAACACTAGTCGTTTACAGAAGAAAAACAAGCAGGGAGTCAAGGGAGACCAATTTGACTTTCAGGCAATAGTTTCATAGTTCACAGTTTAGTGTTGTTATCAGGCCTACTCATTACTTTTTGTTCTCCTTTTCCTGAGCAGCTACTAGACAGGGGCTGATACTCCACCTAGGAAAAAAGGAAAGCAGAAGTGGAGAGCAGACTCCTTCCATTCCCAGAAGCAACCAGGAAGTTGTCCAGATAAGTTGTCCAGATAATACCCATATTCCAATGGGAATAAAATACCTACGCTTAGCTGCAAAGAGTATTGAGAGTATCGTCTTTATTGTGGGCATAGCTGATGACTGACATTTCTTCTCATTTAAATGAAGGGTAGAGTATATACTGAAGAGCAGACAATGAGAATATAACAAAACCAATAAAATAATGATCATAACTGGGCATCAGAAACCTATGTGTGTCTCTCTATTAAAGCCTAACAAGCTAGGCATAGTGGAACTTTTGCTATGAAGACATAAAGGACAGAAGAACTTCACCCAATTTGAGGAAACGTACCCATCAACACATGCATGAAGTTTGACACACTCCAAGTAAGCTACATTTAAAGAATTCTACACCTAGATACATCAATGCCAATCTGTCAGAAGACAAAGTCAAGGAGGAAATCTTAAAAGCAGAAAAAGAAAAGTGACTCATTTCACAAAAAAAATGAACCTGAAAAGGACATCCAAGGCTGATGGGGGAAGCTCCATGAAAGATGAATTTGTGGAGAACTTGTATCATAGAGGCTGAGCTTTCAGATCGATCCTAAACTGGAAGTCCCCAGGGGTTGCTTGCTGTTATGTGAAGAAAGGCAGAATTCCATTAAGATGTCACCCGTGTTCATCTGACAGGCTGCCTAGCCCAACTAAGAAAAAACAAAATGTAGCAAACTGGAACACAAAGAGAATTCTGCCTTACATGCAATCTGCTTCTAGCACCTGGGACTGATGAAGCTTAATATTATGTTGACTGCATTGGAAAAAATGCATATGAAGAAAGTCAAGCCAATTACAGTGTGTATAGAAAGGTGAACTTGGTTTTTGAGAGGAAATAATGTCATTGCATGCAATGGTGATCTGACTTCATGTTACTTCTCCATAGACTTAATTGTGTATGATCTGAATCAGGGCTCACTCTGAAAAAAAAGAACACTTAGATCCATGTACTGAAAGCATTTGTCCAATTTGGAAAATGTTCCAGTATTGCTACACTTATTTACATTATGTCCTCTCTTGCAGCAATGCCAAGATTTCTTCTTACTGTGATGTCTACTCGTATAATGAGTGCATTTGGTGAGTTTACATTTCATATGTTAACTTCTCAGGTGGAAGAGTTCAATTGGGTTCATTTTATAGCTTGTTTCCATCCTCACCACAACTGTTTTAAGTCCTGTTTCCAAGATGTTTCAACACTTACTATATTAGCCACACCATCTCTTTTATTTCCAGATCATTTTTTCCTGCTTCATATTCTCTTGACAATACAAAATGTTCTGTTTCTTCACATGTCTAGTGAGTGTTAAATGAATGCAGAATACTGTGATGTTCACTTGTCAAGTGGCTGGATTCCTTGTATGCTGAAATTTGCTTTGGCAGTTGTTTAAATTACTTGATAGTCAGCCTGGTCATTTTGATATCTATTTTTAAATTTTGCCTGTGTTTTCCAACAGTAGGCTTTATCCGTGGACTGGCTTAGCCTTACTATGAATACAACATAGTGGAATCTCTACTGATATCTCTGGATATTCAATTGGATTTTCTCACTCTGGAAGATTGGAGTGAAAAATATCTCCCATCCTTGTCTAAGTGCTGAGGGTTATTCAAGTTGTAGCAACCAGCTCCATTGATTTTTGTGGAGTCTCACCATACACATATTTGAGTTAATATGCAGGAAAGATTGCAGATTTGTGAACTTCTTTAAGTGCTTTGTCATCTCTTCTCTGGAGTTCTGTTGTGTAAATTCCAATAGCCTCATCCTCCCCCAAGTCTTATTTCTTGTCTCTAGAACTCAGTGATAATAGTATATCATAATACTTGGGTGTCTCTCCCTGTTCACAGTCTGGGAAGTGCTTCTAGGCAGAAAACTGCTAAATGTTAAGGATGAGACTAATTTCTCTCCAGGAGTCACAGCCCTATACAGCCTGTTTACAATATCTGAAAACAATGGTTTCATACATTTTTGACTAGTATTTTTTTTTGTCATGGCCAGAACAGAAGTTCCCTTTCATGATCTCTATAGCTAGGGAGATGAGTACTTGCTGTATACATTCATAACCCGGAAGTGGATTCAAACCAGAAGGATTGATCTTACCAAAACTCCAACCCTGAAGCAATTGAACTCGGCACCTGCCATCTGTACGTCTTAGAATTAAAAAAAAAAAAAAAGTTAAAAATTTTAAGCTCAGCACATCTTGGATTGTTTTGTCCTTTCACCTTATACAACACAAGTGCAGGTAAAACTCATTGGTTGTAGTTCCTCTGGTGTCATTTGTAGACTACTTTCTCCTCATCTGAATTAGGAGATAGGTCTGTATTCTTCAAATACCAAAACTGTAACAGAGAATCTGGCAGAAGATGGCCACTGTAGACTCTATTACTAAAAGTAGGGAAAGAAAAGACAGATAAGAAACATTGGAAATCTTATAGAAATGTTTAGATCTACAGAGGCATGTGTTGCCAGTTCATTTATTAAGACTCAGTCTTTCAATTTCCCAGAAACAGGTCTCCATGGCACGCTATCACTGTCTAAACTCTTGTTCCTGCCTCTGTCTCCATCTTACTTCTACAAATGCTAGCTGACACTTGCTGCTGAGTACTCCAGTCTCCATCTGCATTCTAAATCTACACATTTGGAAATTTAAAGACCTTTTTGTCACTCTGTGCTGTTTGGGTTTCTCTAAGCCCATATGTTCTTGTCATTAGTAGAATTCTTTCAAAATCATTGTGAGTCTCTTCTGCATTTTGTTGGAGTATACTCCATTATCTAAAGCCACATTCACAAATGTCTTCACAATCTTAAGCTTCTTCTGAGGCTGTTGAGGTACAGTATCTCCAAGATTCTGAGAATGAGCATCATTTAACAATGATCAATGAAGCACATCCTTCACATTCCTATAGGACATTTTCATCTCACTGAACAACTCCCCCAGGCATTGCTTCAGAATTTTCTAAATTCTTAGCAAAGAATTCTACAGTCATACAATCTGCTTCATCTTTAGATCATGTTTTTTTTTTTTAACTGACTGTCCTAGATTGATATATGACTGAAAGCTATTTCTTAATTTTAGCATTGTTTGCCATCTGTAAAGTCTTGGAATAAGAAATCATTTGAATTTCAAAGATAGATCATCCTGGAGGTGTTTTATCCTTTTCAGTCCTTCCTGTAGCTTATCTCTGTGCTCTGATATTTCACTTTGAACAGCAAGTAGAAGCCAAGCAACACATTTAACACTCTGGCTTAAAATCTTCTTAGCAATTTCCCTTTACTAGGCATATTTTAAATTTTCCATGCTACCTTAGGCAACAATATTGATAAGCTTCCAAGAACTCTATAATAGGTGCCCTCTTTTTTCCAGCTTCCAGTCACATTTTCTTCACTTCAAAAAAATATTATTCACTTTCTATCCTCAGTGAGAACCATGTAGGTTCCATTAACTGTCTCACATAGCACTTATATTCCACTAATAGTCTTCTCAATTTTCCTTCAGGCATGTCCACACATTTGTCCCAAAGTGACCAGCATATTTTAAGTTTTCATATGATGTTCAGTTATCAAAATCTATCTATCTGCCTACCTACCTACCTGTCTACCTACCTACCTATCTCTATTGCTATGTAAAAAGAAGAAAAAGAAAAATTATCCAAACCCCACTGTATTAAGACTATTAAAACCCAACTTATTAATTTTTATGACTTAGGAATTTATTTTCAGCTCAGCTGGAACATATTGTGTCAGGGTCTCTGGTGAACTAAAGTTAGCTGTTGGCAGGGCTGTCATTATCTGAAGGCTTGCCTGGGGATGGGGATCCATTTCCAAAGGCTCCCTTACAAAGCTGGCACGTTGATGCTGGCAGTTTTGCCATCTCCACACTGGCCTTTGTGAGGCTGTATGAGTGTCCTCACTTTTTCATTGCTTGCTTTTCCTGTTGTGGGAGATCCAAGAGAAAAAGATAAATCTGTTTCACATTCTATGAGTCAGAAGTAATACACGCCTACTCCTGCAGAAATCCACTGTTGCCCCTGCTCCACTTTGATTCATTTTGGGGGGAATCACAGGCATGAATACTTAGTGAGGACATGTGTTGGGGCTGGAAAATATGGTAGGAGGTTTGCACACAGAAAAGGTATTTGGACTTGCCAGCAGAAACAACATTAGACTTTTGAAAAAAGGGAGACTCAAGCATCGGGCAGAGGGACAAACTGAAGTGTGTGCAGTTTCAAGAGGCACCACAGCCAAACCCCCCGGGGGAACATTCTAGACTAGGAAAGTCCTTACAGATGTGTCCTGCTGAGTTGAGGACCCACTTCATACATCGGCATCAAGTAGCAGTTAGATGTGGATTGTTCCTGAAGAAATGTCAAAACCTCGAGCCAACTACTCCTTCCTCTAATGTTGATTCTTATGAAAATAGTGCACTCAGCATGTGACAGCCCTGGCAGGAGGAGGAGTCAGTGCTTTGTTCCTGGAGGAGAAAGTCCTGGCATCACAGCAGCCCCTATACAAATTTTAAATGAAAAAAATAACTGAATTTAAATAAATAATAGATAAATCCATACTGGTAATGGAAAATGTCAACATCATCCATTTCATAGTTCATAAAATGAGTTAGCAAAAATTTGTAAAGCTATAACATAGCCTTAAGTTGCCAGGGGCTACATAGAGCACTAAATCAAACGGTGATGGGATTTATCTTTTTACTAAAATCAAGGAAAGTCTCACCAAATTTGAAAAGATTAGACTCATTCACAGCCCGTTGTCTATCAGAGGTAGGAATCAATAACCAAACTGTAAGCAGAGTAATCTTATTTGTTTGTGATTTAACAGTCAACTTTCAAATAAAAGGTGCAAAGCTGGAAGACTCATTCTATATGAGATCAAAAGCTGTCATAAAGCTACTGCAGTGAAGAAGTCATAGTATCAGCACAAAGGTAAAGAAACTAACCTGTGAACTGGATTAGAGATCCCACATATGAATGGTCACTTGATTCATACAAAGGCAAAACAAGGCAGTAGTTAATGAAGTGAAAAATGGTGTTTTCAGTAAGTGATTCTGGGTTAATTACCTATATGAAAAAACTGAACCTGAACTCTTTTGGATATCATTGTTTGAGAATTTCAGATGGGTTGCAGATTTAAAATAATAAAGAATATAGGAAGACAAACTTCATAACCTGGACTAAGTAGAAATGTCTGTAATATGACATAAAAACATGAATTATAAAAGAAAAGTCTCCATGTGTATATATACATGTATATATATGACAAAGGATTCAAATATAGAATATGTGCAGACTTACTAGTCAATTGGAATAAGAGGTAATTCAAGAGAAAAATTCACAAAGGATTTTATTTGTTGAATAAATATTTTATAAGAGGATATCTAAGTATTCACAATACACATGTAAAGGCTCATCAAACTCATTGGCAATCAGAGACATGTAAATTAAACCATAGTGAGATACCTCCCCTAATTACTGGAATACTAAGTGAAAGTCAGACATTTCTAAAAGTTGGAAAGATTGCAGGATTTGGAATTCTCATATAAAGTTAACATACTAATATAATTCTTTTGAGTACAATTAAGCAGTAGCTACCAAAACTAAATATATACCTATCCTGTGACTCAGTAATTTTACTCCTAGGTAGATATACAATAGAAATGTGTACATACACTCACCAAGAGATATATTAATATGAAAATAAATAAAGATCCCACAATTGAGAATAAGCAAAGGATGCTTACTCAAAGCTAGCTATAAAAATATGAGCTACTATTTTAGCAGAGACTCAAAGGCAGACAGAGGAGTGGGAAAGCTTCATAGGAGAAAGGAATGCTCCCAGTGGGCCCAGACTTGAGTTTGCTGGTGAGGGTGGGGTGAGGAGCTAGAGTTGGGCTAAGTAAAAGGAGATATCCTTGTACTTGATTAGAATACATTTGGATTTTTTTCTCACTGGTCTTAAATTAAAAGTAGGATCCCAAATTAGGAAAACTGGCATTTCATGACTAAGTTCTGGTCATTTGGGGGCCAATAGCTTCAAAGATGTGTTTTAGCTTTCTGGACTGGTTGCTAATAGTATTTTAGCTAAGAGATCAGTTTCTAAATATGAGCTGGCTATAACATTCTGCAAATATATTCAGTGTCTCACCAGAATGTTTGTATCAACTTTTCACAATAACTCTCAAATGGAAGCTACCTAAATGTTCCTCTTTGGAAGACTATACAATTATATGGCAATTAACAAACTGCATCTATACACAATAATACAGACAAATCTCACAAACATACTATTGAACAAGAATGTATACAGCCAGGAACCAGTGGCTCATGCCTGTAATCCTAGCTATTCAGGAGAGCTGAGGATCATAATTCAAAGCAAGCCTGGGCAGGAAAGTCCATGAGACTCTTATCTCCAATGAACCACCAGAAAACCAAAAGTGTCACTGTGGCTCAAAGTGGTAGAACACTAGCCTTGAGCAAAAAAGCCCAGGGATAGTGCCCAGGCCCTGAGTTCAAGCCACCCCACCCTCCCGCCCCACAAGAGTTTATACAATAGGATTCTGTTTATTTGAGGCACACAGAGCCAGGTTTAATCCATGCTGGTAGAACTCAGAACTGTTGTACTTTTACAGGAGAATGGGAAAGCACTTGTTAAAAATAGAGAGATATGTTCTGGAAAATAGAGAATTTCTCTATTGACCTGGTTCCTGGTTACAGGAGTAACCATATGAATGAGTTTTCTGAAAACACATTGGCATTTATAATCACAATATGAAATATTAGTTTATAATAAAACATTAAAAGTCTAATAATTTAGTTTCAGAGCAGAATTAGCCTAGAAATTTGAGGCTCAAGTACACTATTTTCACCTTGAAATAATAATATTTGGAGGAATTATCTTTTCAATTCATAATCTTCACTTCATAATCTTAGCCTTGAGCTTCCTGTTAAAGTGAATCTCTTAGAATAGATTAGGGAACCAAGCCTGACTGCATAGAGATAGGGAACAATATTTTCCTGTCTTCCTAGTAAGAAGAAGTATTTCTATAGCTAATAAAGGGTAAAAAGGTTCCATTTATACATTCAGTTGTTTGCAATGAAGTATGTTAAAAATTCCTCATACATGACATATACCTTGTATGAAATATATTAGTATATTGGTAAATATTAATATGTAATAGATAATACATAATGTTTAATACACAATATGCCAATTACATAAGACATATATAATATATAATATATAATGTTTGTATATTAACCAGGTAGTGGTTGTTTTACTTATTTTATTTTCAAGTTCAAGTTTCTCTTGCTTATAGCTAATGCTCTTTTCTCTTTTTTGCTTCTAAGCCAATGTAATTTTCCCTGAAAATAGCAGAATAAAATTGCTGATGTAATTTAGCTCTTAGAAAATAGGCTTATTTTTGATGGAGCATCAGTTCCATGATTCATACTTCACTTAATTGCATAATTCAGTTTCATTATTTAACAATCCATATTTTGATGCTATCTTTTTTTCTGTATATTTTATTCTATAGCAACATGCTTCCATTCTAGCCGCCATCAATCACTGTGCTTAGGGAAGATGTCTCAAAGATTTGTATTTTCATTAAGCAAACAAGGAAGGAAGGAAAGCAGGGGCTGAAAGACTAGTACTAATAAGCACTGAGAATTTTCCAACACAGAAGTCACTTATTACACGTCCAATAATTAGTTTTCATGACATTAGGTAAGGATTTTGGCACTAGAGATGTAACACAATAATTTTCAAGTGTATATAGATTCTTAATGTAAGTAGCTCAAATTCAACTCTTATCTACACTATTTTCTTTCTTTGTAAAAATGAGCTTCTTAAGTTTTCAATTTACCCATTTAAGAACTAAAGATATCAGTAATAACTTTCTCCTACCTTCGCTAGTAAAGCAAAATGGCAGATCATGAAAAAAAATCACTTAAAACCATCCTTGGTACATGGTAAGCACTCAATGTCAGCTATTTCAGGAAGAAATGACATCTAATGACATCTAATGACTTTCCAAATTGTCCATTTACCGACTCTCTATTGCATTACCAACATGACTGTCTCTATTATCTCTCCTAGCCAACCCATCATGCTATCAAAGAAATGACATGAAACAAGACCCCTTTCTACAACTCTTAGCTAAAAAATTTTAAACAAAGCCAGGCACTGGTGGCTTACACTTATAATTCTAGCTATTCGGGAGGTTGAGATCTGAGGATCGCAGTTTGAAGCCAGCCAGGGCGGAAAAGTCCCAGTGAGACTCTTATCTACAATACACTACTCAAAAAAGCCAGAAGAGGTGATGTAGCTCAAGTGGTAGCGTGCTAGCCTTGAGCACAAAGAGGCTCAGGGACAGTGCCCAGACCGGGAGTTCAAGCCCTAGGACTGGCAAAAAATATTGATTAATTAAAATAAGAAATGACTCATACATTGGCTGAACTGGCAACTAGAATATGGCATGAAACCCAGAGTTATTGCTTAGCTCAAACAAAAACTCACATGGCTAGTTAGGAATGAAGTGGGTATTCAACTTTGGGCTCTACATACTTTGTCCAAGCAACGAACAGAAGAAGCCTCTGAAATGGAATCCACCTTCTTCTTATTTGACGTATGTTTGATCTCCCCATAGAGAAAAGGAAGTACCACTGCTCTTTCATGGAAGGATCAAGACCTTGCTAGAAGATGTTTACTTTTAGACTTTATGGATGGCCCACTCCCTGCCAATTCATTTGGACCAGCAGATGACTATGGGATTTAAGGCATTTTCCATGTGTTGCTTTGTGGTTGTCATGCCAACGAAATGTAATGGAAATTGTCCTTTAGTAGATTATTTTGGTGGAACCTTGAAAGCAGATTACAGCTACACCTCTTAAGTCTGAAGCTTAAATGTTACAATTGATTTGTCCTGGCAGGTAGATGGCATACTAAAAGATAGACTGAATACATGTATGTAATTATTTGCATTGGACCTTTGGATCATAGTAGCACCAGAGGAATGATCTGCTACTTCAAAAGTTAACACTTAAGGTCACTTAATCATACCCTCCTTCGAAAGTGATATGGCCCTGGATTTGCATGATTGCCTGCACTCTGTGTGAAATGATGTCTGAATACAAAGGTCTATTGCTGTTTAGTCTGCTGTTAGTTCTGCAACCCTGGGGGTTCTGACTACACACAGATGTTGGCTGCAGACATGACAAAAGTGGCAGGAATTGGACCTAGTTCTCTTCACAGGCCTTTCAGTGAGGGCTCTTATTCACATTGCAGAGGGAAATGTATTATACCTCTGTAAGGTTGCTTTTTGATAAATGTAATCAGCATATTTCATAAATGGACTTGTTAAAAAAAAAAAAGAAGAACCTTTCTGGTTGGATAAACTTGTGTTTGAAAGGCAGCATCCAGACATCTGTGAGTGAGCAGTACTGAATCAATAGAGGAAAGAGAGACCATAAACATCCATTCTGTTTCTTCCATCAGGGAACTGACAACCTCAGCTTGCAGGCTCTTCCTTTCCTCAACGAAGTCTCACTTCCATTTCAAGAATGTGGCTTTCCTTCTCCTCTTCTTCCCTCATTTTCTGCCTGTTTCCCATTTTACCTATATTCATTTCCTCTCCTCCACTCCTCTTGGCTTTGAGAATCAGAATTGGCCACAGAGCCTTCCTATCTCTGATGTTTAAGAGTAGAGAGACCTACAGCACATTCATTACATCTTGAGCAACACTTTTTGTTTTGCACAAGGGTTAATCAAGTGTGTGGCTAGAAGTTACTGTAGCAACCACCATGACCACTTTGATGGTCATAGAGTCATTTGGAGAGATAAGTACTGAGAAAAGATAGACTTTCAAGATTTAGGCCCAATCTATCAGATTAAGCTCTCAGGCATCTGACTATAACAAGCTCCCTGAGTTCCACAGTAACACTTTGAGAAACACTGGCTATGTGTGTAAATGCTTAGAAGAGTGAGAGACATTGTACATACTCTACAGGCCAGAGCTGTGATCACTATTCATTCAGCAAACCTTTATTGAAGATTTACTGTGTACTATGTATGATGTCAACCCTTTAGAAACTTCCCACTTATTTTGGAATTAACTTAATTTTCTGTATATTGATGTCTTATAAATCTTTACTACGTTATTAGAAGATGTGGGGGAGAAGAAAGATGGCGCCGACACAGTAGGGAGGCACCCCGACTTGCTCCAACTGAATAGCGAGCTGGGAACTCCAACACCCAACACCCCATCAAGAACTCAGCAAAACCAGCAGCCAGAAGCAGTGGAGAAACGCAGGAAAACACAAAGGAGTAAAAAAGAAGAACCGAAAACCTACACGGAGCCGGAGAATCTCCGGGGCACCCTCCCCCCACCAGCTGACCCTGGCCCGAACAGGGCCAAGCTAGGAAAGGGGAACCCGGTGATCGGCAGACAGGCTGCCCGGAGCGCAGAATTCAGACAGCAGGAGACCCCACGGTCACTAGGGAGGGTGTGGACCAAGACATACGACGGCTGCGATGAGAAGTTTGGGTCCACACTGGGTTCGGATGGACGGTGGCTGGGGAACCCAGCGGGACAGAAGGAGGGAACTGGGGACGCCAACACAACACTTCGCCACCCCCTGAAGGACCAACGGCTGTGTGGGACACACACACAATCCAGGATCAGTGAGTCCCCCATTACCCCCTCACCCAACGGGAGACCAGCTATCAGAGACCCAAGCCCTACAAAGAAGCTAGATCTCCTTCCCTCCCCCTCCCCACCCCAAGGGAAAAAGAACCCCAAATCAGGCGGGAAGCTCTCATCAGGTGCTGGGAAGTCAGTTTAGCAGGGGAAGGGCGGAGCAGCCCCAAGGCCACACAGGTTCCTGAACTGGCTGAATCGGCCCTGCCCCCTTCCCA
The DNA here is from genome assembly GCF_023159225.1 of Perognathus longimembris pacificus. Classification (NCBI taxonomy): domain Eukaryota; kingdom Metazoa; phylum Chordata; class Mammalia; order Rodentia; family Heteromyidae; genus Perognathus; species Perognathus longimembris. The sequence continues at coordinate 40,014,498 of NC_063162.1, forward strand.
ACAGGGGCCGGGGGGTGGTGGGGACGGCCGGCAGTGCAAGCCCCACCCGAGGCGCCTGGACCTCACGGACTCTTACAACTAAAATCACAGGCGCTGGTGGGCAATACCAGCAGAGCAGGGACACCTGGGCCTGATCACGCCCCCCCCTCGCAGCGGAGGCGAGGTCTGAGGGCGCTATCCCACGCCCGGACAGTTGATCCCACTGGGCCCCACACATACCACCCCCCACAATGGACTCCCGGGAAGGTGGAAACACAACCCAACAACCCGGGGCTCGCTCTGGGAGGCGTACCCCGCTAAAGTGGACAGGGCCACAGCGCCAGCGCCTGTTGTAGTGGGCGCACAGTGCACAGGTGGGCGGGGCCCCCGGCGACAGCGCCCGCTCTGGTAGGCATACCCCGCACAGGTGGGCGGGGCCACAGCAGCAGCACCTGCTCTGGTAGACCTGCCTACACAGGAGGGAGGGCGGAGCTACAAACCAAACCTGAGAAGCCATCCACAGATCTCCAGATGCACAAATCACAAAGAAACATAACACAGTTCATCAAAGGGCAAGCCAACTTGCCAGCTCCAAAAAGCAGCATGACTGAAGAGGAGATGGAGAATAAAAAAGCAAATGAGGCCATGTTAACAGAAATGATGGAAAGCATCAGAAATGAAATCAGAAAACAATTCCAGGAGTTTAGAGCAGAAATCTTGAAGGACACCCAGGAAGCCAAGAAAGAAATGGAAGCAAAAATGGATACAATGCAAGCCTTCTTTAAAGAAAATCTTAACATCCTGAGAATTGAAATGCATGAAAAAATAGATTTAAAATACAACTCTTTAAAGGAAGAAATTTCCATGATCAGAGCTGATCTGACAACCATAAATAGCTCTCTGACATCCATAAACTCCGCAAATGAAACCATAACACAAAGAGTTGACCATATGGAATCCAGAATCTCTCACCTGGATGGTGAAGCAACCGACAACAACCAGAAAATGACCACACTCCAAGAAACGGTGAAGCTTCAGTGCAGACTAATCCAGGAACTAATGGACAAAGACAAGAGATATAATCTGCGCATAATTGGAATAGAAGAAGGAGCCGAATACCAGAGCAGAGGGCTTAAACTTGTTCTCAATAAAGTTATTGCAGAAAACTTCCCCAATCTCACAGGTGACCCCATCCAGGTAACCGAAGCCTATAGGACACCTGGCAGGCCAGACCCCAGAAAAGCCACCCCAAGGCACATAATATTCAAGACTTCAGACCTCAAGATTAAACAGCAAATTCTGAATTCAGCCAAAGCGAAGAAAGAAATTTTCTACAATGGGAAGAGGATTCGAATAACAGCTGACCTCTCCACACAAACCTACCAAGCATGAAATAATTGGAAGAACACCATCCAAGTACTTCAGGCTAAAAATATGCAACCTCGGATCAAATATCCAGTGAAATTGGGGTTCACATTCGGAGGGAAAACCAGATCTTTCCACACCAAAGAGGAGCTAAAGGAGTATGTGAATAAAAAACCAGCCCTACAGCAAATTCTAAGAGGGGAGCCCCACCCAACAGAGATCGTACAAGACACACAGACAGAAACAGAAACTACAATAGCCAAAGTCCAACAGAAAGAACAGCTCACTAAAGACAAGAAAAAAAAAAAAAGAGGAAAAAACAGCCCAAGAAGAAAATGGAAGGAGAAAAAACACCCTTATCCTTGATCTCTTTAAGTATAAATGGTTTAAACTCTCTGATAAAGAGGAGCAGACTGGCAGGATGGATCCGCAAACAAAAAGTTGACATCTGCTGCCTACAAGAGACCCACCTTACAGCAAGAGATAAAAACAGGCTCCGAATGAAAGGATGGAGCAAGATCTACCAAGCAAACGCACCTACCAAAACGGCAGGTGTAGCCATCCTGATCTCAGACAAGCTGGACTTTTCATTAAAATCAACTCAAAAAGACAAAGAAGGACACTACATATTAATACAAGGAAAAATCCAGAATCAAGACATCATGGTGATAAATGTATACTCACCGAAAAAAAGAGGCCCTACATATGTCAAGCAAATTCTCACAGAATTACAGAACAAGGTAGACGCAAACACAATCATAATGGGTGACCTTAATACTCCACTTTCTCCAAGAGACAGATCCAACACCCAGAGGATTAGCAAAGGAGCTGAGGACCTAAGTAACACCATATCCCAAATGGATCTGACAGACTTATACAGAATCTTCCACCCTACATTGACCCAATACACCTTCTTTTCAGCAGCCCATGGATCATATTCCAAAATAGACCACGTCATAGCCCACACAAAGAACCTCAGCAAATACAAAAGTATTGACGTCATCCCATGTATTATATCTGATCACAGTGGATTAAAGGTAACCCTCAACAACAAAGGATACCACAGAGGCTATACATACTCTTGCAGGCTAAATCCCACACTGCTATCCAACCCATGGGCCACAGACCAAATTAAAGATGAAATCAACGAATTCATAAGCCACAATGACAATGAAAACACATCACAAAGAAAGCTATGGGACACAGCTAAGGCAATACTGAGGGGCAAGATCATTGCCCTCAGCACTCACATTAAAAGAATGGAAGCAGAGCAGGTGAATAACCTCACAATGTAACTAAAACAACTGGAGAAACAAGAAATGACAGAATCTAAAACGACTAGGAGGGGAGAGATCACAAAGATTAAAGAAGAGATAAATCTGACTGAAAATAGAAAGACCATTCAACAAATAAATAAGACTAAAAGCTGGTTCTTTGAGAAAATAAATAAAATTGACAGACCCCTCGCAAGACTTACCAAAAAAAGAAGAGAAGAGACTCATATACATAAAATCAAGGACTCCACCAGAAAAATTACAACAAGTACACACGATATTCAAACAATCATAAGGAGCTATTTCCAAAACCTCTACTCAGCAAAAAACAATAATTTTACAGAAATGGATCAATTCTTAGAGAAGTGCAAACTGCCCAAACTGAACCAAGAAGAAATAAATCAACTAAATAAACCAATAACGTACAGTGAGATACAGGAGGTAATCAAGAACCTCCCAACAAAGAAAAGCCCAGGCCCAGATGGATTCACCAACGAATTCTACAAAAACTTTAGTGATGAGCTAATACCAATACTCCTCAAACTCTTCTGCAAAATAAAAATAGAGGGAGAAATCCCAAACTCATTCTACGAAGCTAATATCATACTCATTCCCAAACCAGGCAAAGACCCACCAAAAAAAGAGAACTACAGGCCAATATCACTAATGAACACAGACGCAAAGCTCCTCAATAAAATATTAGCTAACAGGATCCAGAATCTGATCAAGAAAATCATACATCATGACCAAGTAGGCTTCATCCCACAGTCACAAGGATGGTTCAACATCCATAAATCAATCAACGTAATTCACCACATAAACAGATCTAAAATCAAGAATTACATTGTTATCTCAGTCGATGCCCAAAAAGCCTTTGACAAAATACAACATCCATACCTATTAAAAGCTTTAGAGAGAACAGGAATAGATGGAACATTCCTCAAAACAATAAAAGCCATATACAACAGACCAACTGCTAATATCATATTAAATGGAGAGAAACTTAAATCATTCCCCCTAAACTCAGGAACAAGACAAGGATGCCCACTCTCCCCACTTCTTTTCAACATAGTGCTGGAATCCCTAGCCATAGCAATAAGGCAAGAGGAGGACATCAAAGGGATCCACATTGGCAAGGAAGAAATCAAGTTATCCCTATTTGCAGATGACATGATCTTATATCTGAAGGACCCAAAAAAACTCAGTCCCCAAACTCCTACACCTAATAAACCAATTTGGCAAAGTAGCAGGATACAAAATCAATCCACAAAAGTCAGCAGCTTTTCTGTACACCAGCAATATACAAACAGAAAAGGAAAATGTGGAAACAATTCCATTTACAGTAGCCAAAAAAAGAATAAAGTACCTAGGGATCAACTGAACCAAGGACCTGACGGACCTATTTAATGAAAACTATAAAAATATAATAAGGGAAATCAAAGAAGACACAAGGAGATGGAAAGACCTCCCATGCCCATGGGTAGGCAGAATCAATATAGTGAAAATAGCCATATTGCCCAAATTGTTATACAAATTCAATGCAATCCCCATCAAGATCCCAGCTACATTCTTCACTGAAATAGAGAAAGCAACCCATAAATTCATATGGAACAGCAAAAAACCTAGAATAGCCAAAGCATTTCTAGGCAAAAAAAGCAGTGCAGGAGGTATCACAATACCAGACTTTAAGCTCTACTACAAGGCCATCATAACAAAAACAGCATGGTATTGGTATAAAAACAGATCGGAAGACCAATGGATTAGAATTGAAGATCCAGAAATAAAACCGCACTCTTACAGTCAGCTGATATTCGACAAAGAAGCTAAAGACATTCAATGGAATAAACATAGCCTCTTCAACTACTGGTGCTGGGAGAACTGGGCAGCCATATGCAGAAAACTCAAAGTAGACCCAAGCCTATCACCATGCACCAAGATCAACTCAAAATGGATCAAGGACCTCAATATCAGACCTGAATCCTTGAAACTACTGAAGGACAGAGTAGGAAAGATGCTAGAACTTATAGGCACAGGAAGGAACTTCCTGAATATAGTCCCAGGGGCACAACAAATAGGGGAAAGACTTGACAAATGGGACTACTACAAATTAAAAAGTTTCTGCACAGCTAAGGACATAGCCACCAAAATAGAAAGACAGCCAACGATATGGGAAAGGATATTTACCAGCACAGCAACAGACAAAGGCCTGATATCTGTCATCTACAGAGAACTCAAAAAACTAAGCCCCTCCAAGCCCAATAAACCTATTAGGAAATGGGCAAAGGAACTAAAGAGAGACTTCACAAGAGAAGATATAAAAATGGCAAAGAAACACATGAGGAAATGCTCAACATCCCTGCTAGTAAAGGAAATGCAAATAAAAACAACCCTGAGATACCACCTCACCCCAGTTAGAATGGCCTATACTCTGAACTCAGGAAACAACAAATGCTGGAGGGGGTGCGGGGAAAGAGGAACCCTTCTCCATTGTTGGTGGGAGTGCAAATTAGTACAACTGCTTTGGAGAACAGTATGGAGGTTTCTCAAAAAGCTCAATATAGACCTACCCTATGACCCAGCCATACCACTCCTAGGCATCTATCCTAAACAGCAAACCCCAAGATATCAAAAAGACATTTGTACCTCCATGTTTATTGCGGCACAATTCACAATAGCCAAAATATGGAAACAACCCAGATGCCCCTCCACAGATGAATGGATCCAAAAAATATGGTACTTATACACAATGGAATACTACATAGCATTTAGGAATGGTGAAATATTGTTATTCTCAGGGAAATGGTCAGAACTCGAACAAATAATGTTGAGCGAGACAAGCCTAGAACACAGAAAACAAAGGGGCATGATCTCCCTGATATATGACTGTTAACAAAGGGAGATGGAGAGACAGTAGAGACCAAGTCTGTGAAACCAAAAACTGCTTGTCAAATAGTATTCCCCACAGGATTGGGGCAGCGACCCAACAGTATGTAAATAAAACCAAACAATTACTCAACATATGAAGGTCAAAAATTGACCTCTCAGGGGAATACAATAGCTCAAAAGCTATGTATGTACGTTCATATAAGACTACTGTCGACATATGGTCTAATATCGACATTACATTTAAAGCCCTAGGCGAACTTTCTTGGGCGTGGCCACGTGGATACTGTATATGTTCTTGATACATTGTATATTGTATATATGTCTACCTGACCTAGAGAAGGGAAAGAAAAACAGGGCGGAAGATATCACAAGAAATGTACATATTGCCCTACTATGTAACTGTACCCTTTTTGCACAACACCTTGTCAAAAAATTTGTGTTCAATTAATAAATAAATTTAAAAAAATAAATAAAAGACACTAAATTTAAAAAAAAGATGTGGATTCTAATTCTGATTGTATCTACAAACTATATGAGTTTAAATTTTATTTTCTTTGTCAAAAACTGAAAAAGTGGGCTGGGATTGTAGCTCCATAATAGCATGCTTGCTTGTAAGAGTAGGCTCAGGTCCAGAACTGCAAAAAAAAAAAAAAAAAAAAAAAAAAAAGGAAAAGCAGTGGAATGACAACGAGTATTATGGTTAAATGCTTAGAGTTTGGAGTCCTGGTTCTAATGCTTTCTTGGTGTCATTTTAGGAAAATTACTTAACTTCTTTGAGCCTCATTTTCTCCAAGGTATTCTTCTGATCTCCTTATATATGACTAGCACTATGTTGAGAATACATTCTAAGACAAACAGGAGTCTCAGGCCGCATGCTGTTTAAAAATTAATGGGTATATGTATTAAATCGATAAGGATATAAACAACAAATTCTACTGTAATGAATTCTGTTGTGATAAAGTTTACAAGTGAGATCTAATTTCAGAGATGGGGAGTGCTTACACTGAACCCTGAAGAATGGAGAAACTTTACTAGGTAAAGAAGCTCCTGAGCTGAGAAGAATCTAGGCTTGTAGGTAAGGGGATGCCAGAGTGGCTGAAGCAGGAAATACAAGGTACCCCTGCTCTCCACCTCACAGATGTTGAAAGACCTAATAAGATAATAAAATACTCAATGTAGTGTTCAGTGCTGAGAAACATATGTTCATGGAAATATACCTGACTTGTTTGTATGACACAGTATAAGAAAAAGTACTGTATAAAGCAGTAAAGCTGTATTTCTTAAACTGTAGCATCCATCAGAATCCACCCCCGACCCACCTACCCCACCCCCACCCACTCACATACAAAGCTCCTTGGGTTCTTAAGCTACAGATGGCTGGGTACTTAACTTCAGAGTTTCTGAGCCAGTGGGTGGGCAAGAGGCTAAAAAGACACATTTGTAACTGGTTGCAAGGTGATGCTCATAGGGCTGGCATGGGAGTAGGAGGTGGATGACACTGTAGGAGCCACTTGTATAAGATCCACTAGTGCCTGTGGATCAAAAAGGAATGTCCCATAATGCTTAGCTGCCGTGCCACACAGACCTTATCTACAAGGACTGGATAATACTTAAGGTACTTTAATGCTCACTCTGAGTGAAAAAAAAGACTCCATCCTTGAATTTAACCAGGGATCAAAGAAAGTGAAGATGACTAAGAACTGGGAGGGTGAAGTATGAACCCAAGAGCTTTTCTTCTCTAGTTACCATAACTGGTAAATAGTGTGAACTGTTCTCTCCCCTCAACATAACCTGGTCCACCGTAGCATGCACTTTTAAGTTTAATTAATAACTGTTTTTACCAAATGAATTGTAGGAATAAAGAAAAGTAACTTCAATGAAATATAATATTTTCAAAGAATATACTCAACACAATAGCCAGCATCAATTTTGGGAGGTTGGGTGATGGCATATTCATTCTTTCTGAATGTGTGTGCATTCTTCTTTTTTTGTTAATTTAACCCCAACAACAATGAATTAAATAAAACTAATAGATGACTTACCTGTGTAGGTATGAACCACCAGGGAATCCCACTTTATATGAATTCCCCCCCTAAGTTAAGACTGTTTCCTGACGGTCTTGTGTAGTTGATGAGGAATCTCAAATACAGGAAAGGTCTGGACTCAGCAGGTCTTAGAAGCAGGATTGAAATCCCAGAGCCACAATTGAGTCAAATCTGATTCCAGAGCTTGAAGGGGCAGTTATTTGTCAACAAAAAATCCTTCCTCAACGCAAAAAAGAAAAAAAAAAAAACTGACTACCAAACTGTAATTAAAAAATCAGCTATATCAGCCTCTGAGAACAGACTCCTGAAGAGTTAAGATGATTTAAAAAAGAAAGAAAAGTAACTTGTATCTTGGTTTCCTGTTTTAGGAGTTAAGCCTAGGAGTATCCTAAAGCAGGTTAAAACAAAAAAAAAACCCAACCTCCTCCTTCCCCAAACATAAAAATAAAATCCAGCAAATTGAGATATCAAGATTCCCTTTAAAGGAAAGGCATTTCCCTTGATTATAAATCTTTTCTTGAGGGACAAAAGGTGGTCTTCGGAGATGTGGGGTGTGGGTGCGAGGTCTGGAGCTTTGACAGATGGGGAACAACCCCCTGGAATTCACTAGCTCTATCCTGGCTGGTTAACTTAGCCCCAGCCCAGCCGCCCCCCCCCCCCCCCCCCCCAGCCCCGGGCTTTCTCCTAGTCATCTTTCCTGGGCCCTCAGGCATGGCAAAGTGCAGGCAACCTGGCCAGGGCCTGCCTGAAGGGCAGCCCGGGATGAGCGCCCGCCCGCGGATTGGCACGTGGCCCCGCATCTCCTCCCACCAAGGAGCGATCCCCGCATCACCCCCACGCGTGATGTCAGCGCAATCCTGAGCTGCAGGAGGGGCAGGGAAGGGAGGGGGGGAATCGGGTCTCCCTCCAGCTGGGCAGCTGGGAGGGTGGGTGACACCCTGGGAGGCGGCAGTGGGAAGAGGGGAGCTTGGGCGCTCCCGCCGCCCGTCTCTGGGCGCCGCCCCCGCCGACCGGCCCGCGCCATGCTCCGCCCCGGACGCCGCGGGTCCCCGCGCGGGGGTGCGGCGGGGGGTGGGGTGCGGGGGTGGGGTGCGGGGGTGGGGGAGAACGGGCCCTGCTCAGCCTGATTTACGGCTCTGCTGAAAACCGCTCGGCTCCCGAAGCGTCAGCACCGGTGGCGGCGGCTGCAGGGGTGGCGGTGGCAGCAGCAACAAGTCGGGTAAGTGGCCGCCTTTGGGTATCCGCGCCCTGGGCCGGGCCCGAGGGGGTGCGGCACAAGGGTCCAGCCTGGGGCTGGGGAGAGGGTCCCGGCCCTGAAGCCCCGCGGGGAGTTGGGAGAGCTAGCTTCGCGGCCCCCACATGCAGGAACATGTGTGCGCACCCCGGGGCTGGTGCGCCGCGCAGCTGCTGAGTTGGGGGGGGACCTGGGACCCCCACACCCCGTCCCCACCTCCAGGCAGGGTCATTGCCTGCCTGCACTTCTCAGGCAGAAGAAATGGAAGCTTTCCTGCCAACCCTGTGGACTGGGGTTTCCGCTGGGCCCGTGGAAGCCTGTGCACTAGGGATGGCGTGGTTACCCGTTTTCCCCACCGGGACATGCAACCCCTTTCCTATTCTAGAATGCTGACTGATTTTTTTACATCTAAAGCCGGGATTTGCGTCTCACACCCACAAAACCAGCGGTTTAAACATCCCAAAGGAGTCTATAAAGAGGTTCTTCGGGGCCCGAGGCTTACTGACCTAGAAGCTTTGCCCACCTTGCTGTCTGGGGACCATTTTCCACCTCTGCCTTTGAAGCCATTTAAAACCCAATAAAGTCACTGTTCACCCTCAGGCCCCATCTGGGCGCTCTCACCATAGGCCCGGTGCTAGTTACACTTAACTGAAAACCATTCCAGGAGGGAATCGATTCACATGGCTAGCAAAATTGGGTTTTAGCAGTAATCTGTTGCTAGGTAATAAATTCATGCCAGGAAACAAGAACTTCCTGTCAAGAGTTTATACTGATGTCTACCTGACCCAAACACTGAACAACTATCCGTACACATTGTTATGTTAACACAGGTTCAGAGACAGCACAGATGCATCCATAACATTCTATTATTATCTTGAAGATGGCTCTGATTACATCAAATGGTATCTGACACTTTGGATCCCAAATGTCTGTAAAATTCCAGTCTGGAACTATCGTTATGCACACTTTGATGTGTTTCAACATAGCAATAGTTACAGGGAAAGAAATGAAAGGCCAAAAAATAATAATAATCTCAGCTTGTAAATCCTTTAGCTTGGTAGTGTGTCTAATGCCACTGCATTTCCTTTGAGTAATCTTTTCTCCTACTTGGGAAAAGATAGCTGAGCTTGCTCTCTTAGGACTTATTTTTGACGATTGCTGTGAGTTTTCCTCACTTGTGTTCAAGTAGGACACAGCATTGCAGAATTCAGAAGGGCAAGAAATTTGACTTCTGGATCTGCCATTTTCCACTTGATCTTGGATTCATTACTTTACTACCTTGCTCTAATTTGTTCATCTACAAAGAAGAGAGTCTACCTCCCTCTCTCCCCGCCACTCCTTAAATTGTAGGCAAAGGTTGGCAGACTTTTTCTGGAAAGGCCAAGTAATAAGTATTTGGGGCTCGAAGGCCATATCATCTTTGCTTAGACTATGGTCCCAATTCCTGTGTTGTACCAAAGCCATAGTAGGTGATCAAGAAGTGAAACAATGTGGCTAGATTTGTCTTATGATCTCTAAGTTTTGATTTAACACAATCTATGCAAAAGACCACAGCCCTCATGGAGATAAGTAGCCATTGTTTCAGTAGCATTTAAAAAAATACAGACATGTAAGCTACCCATTTTCCCCTCTGTTCCCAGGACTTTTAGAGTAATGCAACAGAAGGCTTTTGAGGAAAACAGATATCCCTGGCAGGAGTCCTTCGAGAATGTTGCTGTGTGCCTGCCATTCCGCTGCCCGAGGTGTGGAGACCATACTAGATTTAGAAGCTTGTCATCTCTGAGGGCCCATCTGGAATTCAGTCACAGCTATGAAGAAAGAACCCTCTTGACAAAATGCAGCATCTTTCCATCTCTCAAAGACACAGACCTAGTCACTCCTTCAGAACTCCTGAGACAGGGCAAAGCGCAGAGCCGAGGCACCAGGGCGAAGCCAAAGCCAAGCTATGTTAACTTGTATAGCATCTCACATGAACACTCCAAGGACAGGAAGCCATTTGAGGTGGTGGCAGAGAGGCCTGTGTCCTATGTGCAGACCTACACTGCAATGGACATCCGGGCGGACTCACTGCATGGGCCCCGGTCAAGTCCTGGACTTCCTACTTCAGATACCAAAGCTGCTTTTGAGGCACATGTCAGAGAAAAATTCAACCGGATGGTGGAGGCTGTGGATAGGACCATTGAGAAAAGAATTGATAAACTCACCAAAGAGTTGGCCCAGAAAACTGCTGAATTGTTGGAAGTTCGGGCAGCTTTTGTGCAACTGACTCAGAAGAAACAGGAAGTGCAGAGGCGAGAGCGGGCCCTGAACAGACAGGTAGATGTGGCTGTGGAAATGATTGCTGGGCTGAAGCAGCGCCTGACAGAATCTGAGGAGGAGCTGCTTAGGAAAGAAGAGTAAGTGGTACTGACACTGGATGGGAATCCCATTGCTTTAGTGGCCCCAAGTTATAAGCAAATGTTAAATAAGCTTGGTGTGTGTTATTTGAAAGTATCTTTGGTGCATTTCTCATTGATGTACTTGAGCAAGGAGGCATGAGATTCTGATGTGATTTGCACTCTCTGTGTATTGGCTCTCTAGGAATATTCATGTCAAAATATCTAACTCTGTCACCTTGGAAGCTGTAAACCACAGATAATATTTTTAAAGACAGTAGTGATACAGATTGCCCATGGTAGGATCCATTCTAGTGTCTAAGCTTGAGATGAATGGGAAGACCAAAGGTATGCCAGGAGAACCCTTCCTTCCTATTGTCTCTATTTTATGGTCAAGAACATGGGATGCTATCTTATTCAAATATAATAGTATGTTCCAAGTACAAATAATGTTGGTGTGATGAAACATCAATAGTTGAGGGAAGATCTATTTAATTATAATTTGTATTTGGGAGTAGGAGACACTAAGAAACTCAGAAGAAAGTTTTTTCTGATACAGATACCTATATTGCTGATTTTTGTGTGTACTTGGACTAGAACTCAGGGCCTTCTGCTCTTGCTTGGCATTCTTCTTCAAGGCTGGTGCTCTGTCACTACATATTACCTACAGTTGTCACTTTTTGTTTTATAATTGGGGTAAGAGTCTCATGGATTTTTCTGCCCACACTAGCTTTGAACCGTGATCCTCAGATCTCAGCTTCTTGAGTAGTTAGAATTACAAGTGTTGACCACTAGTGTCCAGCTTGGATTTCTACATAAAAGTTTGAGAATTTTACTTTTGTAAAATGATGCATGATACTAAAATAAGTCTTGACTGTTTGTAAAGAGTTAGCACTGGTTTCACAAGGTCATCATAGAAACCTTTATTTGAAAAAGCTTCATAATTAGAGAAGCACTTCCTTATCAGTAAGGCTGGATTTAACCTAAACTAGAAAAACATACTTTGAAATTCAGTATATTTGCAAATTTAGAATGTCAGATTTTAAAAGTTTAGAATTCATAGGATGAAAGGACCAATTTGAGTGCTATTATAGGGATTGATTTAATTTCATCTTTTCTTTGCCTTCTGGCGCTTTTTTATCTTGTATTGTGTTTAATATATAGAAATTAAAATCACACAGTAAAGATGAACTTGAACCTGCGACTAATTTTCTTTGCTCCTAGGGGGATGAGCTTTAATGAAAAATGTAGTTTTCTTTTTGTTGTTGTTTGTTTCATCTTCTGGTGACCTACATAGCACTTCCAGGAAAATGGCAAATGAGGTGGTTTTATGTGTAAGAACAAGCCTACAATTAAATTTGCTTGAAGTGATGAGCTCAAGAACGTCTTATTATTAAAAAAAAACTGACTAAATAAAAGTGGCTCGCGAGTAGGTCAATTATAATATTGTGTTTGGCTAATGCAAGGCATCAAATGAAAGTTGCACAATTGCACAACAAAATATTAACAAGATAGAATGCATGTTGAAAATACCTTCCCCAAAGCCAGGCACTGGTGGCTCACGCTTATAATCCTAGCTGCTCAGGAGGCTGAAACCTGAGGATTGTGATTCAAAGCCAACCAGGGCAGGAAAGTCTATGAGATTCTTATCTCTATTAACCCCCAGAAAACTGGAAGTGGCACTGTGGTTCAAAGTGGTAAAGTGCTCAGAGACTGTGCCCAGGCCACGAGTTCAAGTCCCATGACTGACAAAAAAGAAAAGATAAGAAAAGAAAATATCCTCTCTTCACCAGGTATATCCTTCCCCATTCTCAGAGACAACACTTAAATTTAGCTTGCAGGCATATGCAATTTATACACACAGTTACTTTTTTTCTCCAAAGTAAACACTACATACACTATTTTGCTACTTCTCATTGGAGTTATTTTGTTTTAGCATATTCTGTCTCAGGCATCAGTTATGCACTAAAGACAGAATTATGCCATTCCTTTTGACTGGTACATGATATCCCATGGTATAAGTGCATCAAGATCCATTTAACCAGCATTCTATCAATCAAGACAGTTTTTGCTCTATTTTCCTATTATTAAACATATAATCTTAAGTTAATATCCACGTGCATCTTTGTTCTCAATTTTTTTCAGGTTGATATTTATTTATTTATTTATTTAATTCATGGTGCTGGGAATTAAACCCAGGGCCTCACACATGCTAAGCAGGCACATTACCAATGAGCTACACTACCCAGCATGAGTTGATTTTTAATATGTGATTTTTAGGCTAACAGAAAAAAGCAGTGGTATATTATTTTTATAAAATAAAGCAAAATTGTCTCAAACTTTTAAGTATAAACAGAGCCTTTTTCTTTAAGCTTTCATTTGGGCCCAGCCTGTCAATCTGTGCATTCAAACTCCAATAATTGCTCCTTCTGTATATGAAAGAGGACTGAAAGAGCCTTGTCCCCAAGAGAGACACTGGGGCTCTTGGTCTGCAAGAGTTGACTGCACAGCACCCTCAGTGTCTGCAGAGACTGTCTTTGCCCCTCCCCCTGCCAGCCAAATAGGGGTGCAGAGCCAGCTGCTCATTTGCCACACCACTGATTGGATGTGCCTGGCTGAGCCCCTTCATGCCTCAATGTTCCTTCAGGGGGTGGCATCTCATGGCCTTTCAGATAAGGAAGGCCTGTTTAGCCAAGGAACATTCCTGCATCTGTGCTCCCTACCAAATGCCCTGACATGAGCTTCTAAGGGTATATTGTTACTGTCCTGTTTGAAATAGATTTCAACCTTGTACCCTTTGAGGCACAGATGGCAAATTTGGTTTAAAAAAGTGCAAACACGTGAGTTTAACTCATTTCCTGCATGGCAAACAGGACATGATTTCTCTTTACCATTTCTCCTTATTTTAGCCTGTCATACTAAAATAAATTCTTGCTAAAACTTAAAAATAAGTGTATGCAGTATTTAGCATTCACAATAAGTCTTTCATGCCTATAGATATTCCCCTGAACTTTAAAAATCCTTCAGACTGAGTAAAAGATTCCAAGGCAAAAAAACCAAAACATATTCCAAGGCTGTATCTGTCCTGAGATTATCTTTAGATTCAGTCAACATGGTTTATGGAAGATATGTGTGTGTGTGTGTGTGTGTGTGTGTGTGTGTGTTATATAATAATAAAGGATGCTGTTAGATTGTTTACGGCGGTGATATTTTGTACCTGTATGCTAATGAGCCCTATTTCACCTTCATAGAGAAGTCTACACGTGCCTGGCATGAAAGTCCTAGAAAAAAGCTGTCCTTTTTCTTTACCAAGTCAGTGAAACTTAAAAAGTCCTGCTGAACCATGATTTTACTTATTGATGAGCACTCAGAGCTGTTGGTAGCAGTGCCTGTAATCAGGTAAATCAATCCTGGACACCTTGCAGTAAGGTATCCATTCACAAGCAAGGATGGATTTAAATGGGAGCTGAGTTGGTCGGTTGGGGTTTGAATGTGATAACAGCAGCCCCAAATTTTCTGGCACATATGTAGGCCATACGTTTAAAAAGTGCTGGTGGTGCACCTGAGAAGTACCAGCATTGTGCAAGTATGTCTAGAGAACGTGAAAGCTGTGGTATTTTACCCTAAGGAGCTTGTCCTTTCTATAGGAAGAATGAAGCATCCTCATGAGCAGGCCCATATCTAAATCCAGGGTAGGTTTTTGCTGATGTTTTCGTTTCTTTTCAAGACAGGGTCTTGCTATTAAGTGCAGGCTAGCCTCAAACACACCATGCAGCTCAGACTGCTCTCAAATTCAAGAGCTTAACTCCCCCTTCTCCCCCTCCCCCCACCCTCCCACCCCCACCCCCCACCCCTGCCTCAATGCTGGGATTACAGGTATGTGCTACCATACTGAGCTGCAAGCTAGCTTTAGAAAGTGATTAAATGTCAGCTACAGTTTCAAATTGATGAAATATTAGAGAATCGACCTTTCTACCTAGAGAGAAGACCTTTCTACCTACCAGAAGAAATGAGAAGGAAGGGTGGAATTTGCAAAGGTGGCTAGCTGAAGGACAGTGGCATTGGCAGGGTAGCGGGGGGTGGGGGGTATTGGGGGTTGGGGGGGGGCTCTCAAAGATAGCTCCTGGGTGAGCCATGTGTGATTTTTTAAAATTTTAGAACTGGAAGCAACCCTTTGTCTCTTTCTGAATGTTACACTTATTTCACAGAGAGAGCATTTCAGAGAAAATAAGGACCAGAGCTGTGGACTGACTTGCCCAAGAACAAAGATATAGAAGCAAACTGAAACGGAAGGCAGTTTCCCTGCCGAGTGCTTTTCCATTAGCTCACTGTGTCCTTACCAGACTTCTGAAAATGTGATATTTGCCTAAAGCATCAAGGCTTATGTAATTCTGAGCATGGCCCATTTTGGAATAGGCATGTCCTTTGCTATTTTGAGAGGGCTGCCACAATGACATCATTTATTTTTCTGATGTGATTAAAGAAAATGTCAGCTGTCATCAAAGGTGTTGGAAGCAGGAAAACAGTGACATCATTTGTATCACTATGGTACTAAGCTTCCAGAACACCCAGCCCAGGGCTTTTAACCTCCAAACAAGGGCTTTTAACTTGGCCATCCGGATATCCTTAGTCAGGGACCTCTGTGAATCTATCTCTATAATTTCCAACCTACTGCTTTGTGAGGTACGGTAGATAGACTCCTGTTCCTTTTTCCTTCATCATTGCCCTATTCCCAGCCTGGATCCCTGTAGGAGAAATATTTACCGAGAGCCTGCTGTGCCAGGTTCTGCCGTCTTCTGGTTGTGCAGTGTGGTACACCACATGACCTGGCCGCCTTCAGGGAGCTTATAGGTTGAAAGGAAGATGGCATCAAGCAAACCATTACACCTCAGTGACACAGATAGAGTCAGCAAGAGCTGGCAATGTCCATTTAGGTTTCTTTCCAGAGCTGGCTGTGGAGTGTCAGCCTTTTAAAAGCAAGATTAACTTGGTAACTTGCTTTGTACAACTCAGCCATCTTGTCATTTACTTAAGTCATTACCAATTTTTTGGTCAACTAAAGCAGCAAGTAGACAATCTGTCCATCCTGATCTGCAGCTAGGAAGCAGGCCAGGAAACATGTTAGATACAGAGATTCAATGGGACAGAAGGGTCTGTTGGCACTACAGTGTTTGTTCATCTTTATAAACGAAGGCCTCTCTTTCCAAGCTGCATCCCATGCAGAGTACAAAGTAGCCTAGCACAAACCAGATGTCAAACATATTTTCTCAGGGATACCCTGTTGGTAAAATTTGAAAACCCAGGAAAAATTTCTGTCTCTTCATCTCTCTCCTTTTCTTTCTATCCCACCTGAGCAATTTACAATATATTGACCTACTTAGAACCAATCAGAACAATTTGATTTTCTCATTAGAGTGCTTTAAAAATTAAAAAAAAATGGAACCATAGTGGTTTATTCAAAAAGGTCAAAAAAGAAAGGTGAAGCCATGGCTCTAGATATGGACCTGGGGTATGTGTAGATTCCAGCTTGAGTGGCTGTGGGAAGTGCATGTGCGCATTCTGCCCTTTGAATTTGCCGTGGGGCTCATGGTGCTAGGTAGGAGATGCTGAGTCTAGCTTCAAATTTGCCTTGGGGCTGACACCTTATTTTGTCTGAGGTTCTCTGTGATCAATAGGTAGACTATTTTTAGCTGAAGGTATTTTTATCATTTCATATACCTCTGAAGAGTTCATAAATCAGTAATGTAAAATGAAATTTAAATAACTTGATAGAGAGCTTTGCCTTTGGGAGAGGAGGCTACTGTTGGCATATTTTTTAAGAACGGAAGAGAGACATCTATTTTAGATCCCAACCCCCACTCCTGTAGGAGGCACCTGTGTAGTACTTATAGGTGTTACATCCCAGGAAATATCTGGAAAAAGATAAAAGAAAAAAAAGAAAGAAACCCAGAGAACTCTTCAATAGTTAACAGTTTTCAACTGTAGTTGCACATTTCAGATAGTCCCTAGGAATTTATTGCCACTGTGGTGTTCTGAGATCATATTAGCTGCTGGCATGTCCTAATGAAGGAGCAGATAGGATCCCAGAACCTCACTTATTTTCTGATTAAATGAAGTAAATGGCACAATGAGGTTATATGGGAGACACAGGCAACATCTCAACTACCCTTGGGGATATGTCTGGGAATAGTTCCAAGCAAGAACTCCTGAGATGAGAGGGATTGTTAGGAGTGGAGACTAGGGCAAACATAAGAGATCCTGGCAGAGGAACAGCATGTCCAAATGTAAGTCTGACTAGGTCAGGAAAGGAAGTTCATGAAGTCATAAAACATAGTTCGGGGATAGGGTATGTATGTAGTCCTTCATTAATAATGCAGAGTTTAATGTCTGTCCAATTCACACCATTTCGGACACTTTTGTGTATGTGCACAGTACTGGGGCTTGAATCCAGGGCTTGAATGCTGTCCCTTAGCTGTTTCACTTCAAGCTGGCACTATAGCACTTGAGCCATGACTCCACTTCCAGCTTTTTAGTGGTTAATTATAGATAAAAAATTTCACAGACTTTTCCTACCTAGGTTGGATTTGAACCATGATCCTCAGATTTCAGCCTCCTGATCCCTTATGTTTGCCCTAGTCTCCACTCCTAACAATCCCTCTCATTTTCCTTATTCAACACCAGTGTGATGAACTTTGACCTTTGTCATTGAGTTTTAAAACAAAAACACAATGATATGAAAGCAGTGTACTTGCCTTTACAGCTTTTTTTGTTTTTATTTTTCTAGTTGATATGATACATTCACAAACTGAAATGGGGTTGGCATCAGTGCTAGGTTAGTTGAAAAATACAAGATTATTAACCTTGTATTAATAACCTCTACCATGAATCCTGGGATACTGTCAGATTCCCAGGTCTGTAGATCATTCAACATAATAATGACCTTCAAGGTCACTTTCTTACACTACTGCTGGAGAGTCCAATAATAGTTTAAATAAGCATATTTCCATATCCTTAGATTTAACAATGTTAAATCTCTTTTTCTTGAAATAAGAAGTCAAAGATGGGTCTAGACCTGACCCAAGACCAGGTAACTTCCCTAAAGCTGAGTTGTACTTGAATCCTGATTGAATTTCACTCAAGTTTGTCCTTATCTTCTCATCTAGCTTCCAGCTTCTCTCTGTGTCATAAGTCACAGGGTAAGAACTTCAAATAAAGCCCTCTGTCTGATAGTATCATATTATTATTTTTCTTAGTCATATTCAGCTCAGTCTTGTTACTGTACATTTCAGTATTTGTTTCTTTTCATGTCTACCTCTCCCCTTACATATAACCACTATCTATTTACATACAAAAACTGTTTTTCAAAAAAAAAAAGGTAGGGGTCTTGTTCTAACCATTTTGTGATTATTTTTAATGTCTGGCTTCATAGGAGGCAGCTGAACTTTCAGCGGTTCTGCATCTAGTCTTTGTTGTTTTGGTAAATAAATACAGAAGGCATAGTCCACAAAAATACATAGTAATAGAGAAATGGAGGGGGTATTTTGATATTGTTTGCAGGTAATGGTATGTGTTCTGTGTTGATACTATTGCCCCAAAGCAGCAGTTGGTAATTTCATAAAGATAAGGAGTAATGTGTGATCGGAAATCATGATAGTGAGCATTTTGTTCTGTTAAATTATGATCCATTGGTCTCTTTTGCACTTTGAATGGATGCTTTCTGTTTGGAATACAAAAATTATAGAGGTTGTAGATAGAATCGCATTCACACCCCCCTTCAGAAAATTCTTCAGATTCCCTGCAGCAAGGAAGGGGAAATTAAGAGATGGTTCTGGAGATCATTCATTATAGATGAACAGGATGTGGGAAGATGATCTGAGATATACACATCTACTATCCTACAATTAGTCACTCACTTTGGCTGTAGTTTTCATCTAATAAAGATACTTTGCACAATCACAGCACTATGAACTCCTCCAACTCTTGTCCTGTATGTTTAACTTCACTTCGAAGACAACATCATACTGAACCATCAGGTTTACTTCAGTGAGCTTTATTTGTTTTCTCTAAGTTGATGTTATACACAGACTGAAATTAGGTTAGCATCAGTACCTGTGGTGTTGGTTGAAAAATACAAAGATTATTAACTTCTCAGCTTCAGGGCACAAGATAATTGGATGAAAGAGGCTAGAAAAAGATCCTTCTCATCTACAACATGACATAGCACTCCATGATCAGCTAGCAGCATTAACATTAATTTTTAAGATTTTCTATAGGTCTAGTAGCAAAACATTACATGATCTAAACATACAGTTATAATTATAAGCAGTGTTGCATTCAGATTTGTTCCTTTGGCTTTAATCCCATGAGATTTAGCTGTCAAATGTTGCGGTCTTTTCTTATGTTAGACTATACACTCTCAGAGCTCAAGAACAGTTAATATGTGAAGGGGAAAAAAATGACTAGAGAAAAAAACATACCAAGGACATTAACAATAATTACTTCTGATTGGCAGAATTTTTTCCCTTGTCTTACATAAATATTAACTACAAAAATATTTATTTGAATATGTGTAGTTGATACATATTCAGTTGAATGTAGGGTTTAGAACAGATAACAGAGCCTTGTGCAGTTGGATTCTCCAATAGATTTTGTGAAATAAGATAAAAACAGCAAATATTGTAAAACAATGAACTGGGAAAAATGACAAACTTTTGTTTTCTTTCCTGTAAGTACAATTTCATGATTCAGTTATTCTAAATATCACCTGAAAAGTCTCTTCTATGGGCTTATGTCCAAAGGAAATGAACTGAAGCCTTAATGTCTGAAAGAAGTTACATCAGCCATATTTTCTTCTGGGCCATGTTTCCACTTGCTTTTCATCTTTGATATTGTTCTATTCTTTACTAGGATCCACAAAATGTCCCTGTAGTACCTTGTGGGGCAAGCCTTGCATCATTAAGAGGCAATTAGCTGGCCCTGCCTGTTTTCCCAGCCCTGGGGCGCTGGCTGTTTCGCCTGGAACCGGAAGGGGTGGTTAGCCCCGCCTGCCTTCCAGGTTCAGCAGAACCAGAGAGGTGGTTCTAGCTGGCCCCGCCTTCCAGCCTTGGGACCAGTGTAGCCAAGATGGCCGCTGGTGGTGAACCCAGAGGCGGTCCTGTGGGCTGTGACATAGAATTAGGCCACTCCTTAGGATTGGTCCCTTGGCCCTCCACCCTTGATGAATGGCTCAGCCCGCCCCCTCATAGCCCTAGCTAGGTGCACTACACCCCTCCCCTTCCTGCCGATCTTAGACCTGATTGGCTCCTGTGCTTATATTAGTGGCACATACTTCCTCAATAAACGAGATCTTGATTTGACTTGACTCCTAGGTGGTCTGATTGTCCTCTGGGCAGCCTGCTGACCTTTTCCTTTCTTGGCTTGTCTGGCTGGGGACTCCCTGTCTCTCTTGAGGGTCCGGGGAGTGTGGGGGGCCCACAGTACCTGACTGGGCTTTCTACCCTTGCTGTTAGTTAAGGCCTGCTACTCACATGAAGGAAAATCAAAGCAAATGGCAGGATTGGTAATGTAGGTTAATAATGGAACACTTGGCTAGAATATTCAGTGCCCCTAAGTTTGAATATTAGCAAAGCAAAAATAAAAAAGCAACACACACACACACACACACACACACACACACACACACACACACACATCAGCTTCAAAGCCATGTAGTAAATTGGTTTGTCCCTAGGCAGAACAGGTATGACCTTGGAAAGTGATGGTCTTCTCTCTTTTTTTTTTTTTTTTGCCAGTCCTGGGGCTTGGACTCATGGCCTGAGCACTGTCCCTGGCTTCTTTTTGCTCAAGGCTAGCATTCTACCTCTTGAGTCACAGTGCCACTTCCGGCTTTTTCTGTTTATGTGGTGCTGTGGAATCGAACCCAGGGCTTCGTGCATGCTAGGCAAGCACTCTACCACTAAACCATATTCCCAGCCCTGATGGTCTTCTCTTGAGGGTTCACAAGCAAACACATGGAAACAAACTTGGCACTTACTGGTGAAAGCTCTTTTCCAAAATAGCTCTTTCTCTTATGTGGGGATATGTTAGGTAATAGTAGAGTTATTATGTTTTAGGATTTGTGTTTCATCCTGGACAAGAAGCTGGGAAAAGGTGGGAAGGGTCATATGCATTTTCATTGGTGAATCATTGTTAGACTTAGTCTGTTCTGTTTTTATGAATATATAACTCCCAAGATTTTTCAAAGAGGTATGACTCTATAGAAACTGTTAGTAAAGTTTCTGTGTGGCCAAATGTGACATAATACATTTGCAAGAGAAAAAGCATGACTAATTGTAAAATACCACACTGCCTAGTTATACAGAATAAAGGAGCTGCTAGCTACTTCCTGTCATGTTGCAAAGATCTTTTGTAAATCTGTGATTTCCGGAGTCAGATTTCCCCTAAATTCTACTCTCAAGAAATGATTGTGCATAGTGAGAAATAAAGATTGGTTGGAGTTGAGGAGGACAAGAGGTGATAAATGGATTATCTATAACTGGATGGTGTTAGATACATAAATACTAGAGTTCAATAATCTGTACTGAAACAGACTGATGGAATCATGATTAAAGTCTTTAGTCTTGACTGCATAACTTGAGTGTAGTCTAGACAACAACCACTCCTTGAAGGCTAAGAAAGTTTGAAAACATGTAAAGGGAATCAAGTAGTAAAAAGGAAAATAACGCAACTTACGAACCCCAGTAGAGATGGCAGACCATACAAAAGAGTGGCAAGAAAGGAAGTCATGATTTCTCAGTACATGAAGAGAGCTGTGATCCTGTACATCATCACCAACATCATCATTAATGATATTATCTTTAGATAGGTATACATAGGGTTTCAATTCACCAGGTTAATTTATGGGTTCTTTTACCCTTGTGTACATCTTTTGGTAGTGTTGAATAGTTGGTCTCTAGCCTCCATACCTGCTTTCTCTGTAGAATTATCTACCCCAGCATCCAGGTTTTTAAAATCTTAAGTTAAAGCTTATCTCAAAAAGCATCTACAATATCTAGAGTGATCAGTAAGGCCTTACTTAATTCCTTCCCCCATACACATCTCCTAGCTGTTCTTAGACTCATTTTCATGTCCCTTGTTCACCTGGTTTACTTTTTTCCTAGATGTCGATATAGCATGTTCCTCCATTCAGGTATTTCTCACCCAAAACCTCATTCCTTAATTTTCTTCCTCCCTGTTTCTTTTCTCTAACACTTTGTCTCCTCGTACCCAATTTCAATTTTATTAGCTCTTTTTTCCCTCAAACATATGCATTTGTTTTTGTTTATTGTGACTATCTACCTCAACCAAAATTCAATCTTTACATGTCACAAAGACATGGTCCTGTCTTTTGTCACTGCCACAATTGCCTTGCCTACGATGACAATTAACACAAAATAGACAACCCTCAATATGTGTTGAATGAATTCATTCCTCTCTCTCTCTCTCTCTCTCTCTCTCTCTCTCTCGCTCGCTCTTTTTCATTTTGTGTCCTGATATTTTTACTTGCAGAGAAGTTGTAACATTCAACCATTTTCTGGAGGCAGCGGCTGAGAAGGAGGTTCAAGGGAAAGCTCGGCTCCATGACTTTATTGAGAATCTATTACAACGGGTAGAGCTGGCAGAAAAGCAGTTAGAATACTATCAAAGCCAGCAGGCCTTGAGCTTCAGTCGAAACATCAGCGAGCACGTGGTAAGTCGCACTTGTCCAACTGTGAATGAGAATTCTTTGTGCACTGTAGGAATGGGCCAAGAATGGAGGGGTGAGGAGAGGGATAGGTGACTGGGAAAAACTTCAGGTGTCATTTAGAAGCACTGCTTGTCTGTGTGTATGTGGGGAAGTGATAGAAAGGCACCTTGCGGAGGAAGCTAAATCCTGACTGCATACTTTGCCACTCCTTTTTCTCTTCTTCCCCCACACCATGCTAAATTGGGAGGCATTTTTTTCATATTCGTAAAATATGAACTATGTAATTATGTAATCCTAATGACTCAGAAGACTGAGACCCAAAGGATCAAGGTTCAAAGTCAGCCTGGGTAGAAATGTCTAAGAGACTCTGTCTTTCCAATTAACCAGCAAAACTCTAGAACTGGAGACAAGGCTAAAGTGGTAGAGTACTAGTTATGAGTGTAAGAGTGGAGGGAGAGGCCCAGAGTTCAAGCTGCTATAAAGCGGGTTTAATCACATTCCAGGTGAGGCAGGTAAGGTCACATCTTCCCTATATACAGTTTCCAAAGAAAGGATTTTTGTATACTGAGAAGTGGTTTATTTGCAATATTTTATTATGTATTAAACTTTACTTTTATTTACCTCCTTCCTAGAAAATTTAGAACAATTCTTTTACTTTCCCCCAAATGGACTATATTATGAGGGAAAGAATAGGAAATATCTCAGCAAAAGAAGAATAAGATCAATTGATTAATAAAGTTTAGTGTGAGCTTCTGGAAGTTGGGAGTAAAAGGAGAATAATGATATAATAAAAACTAATTATCTAGAAGGAACAATGAAATGAAAGGCAATTGAATAAGAGAAAGAAGGCAGGAGAGAGGCAATAAGTAGGCAAAGGAGACAGGAAGGAACAAAGAAAGAAGGAAATGAAACCTTGTATCAGTTTATTATAAAAATGTACACTCTGCCTTAGGAAAATATAGTATGAATATGTAAGCAACAGAACGTTCCACAATCAGAGCAGACCCGAAAGGCATAAGCTGATTACATCTGAGCTTTCATCACAGTATTCATCTCTAACTATATATGTTCGAATGATTATTTCTCAGGTGTGTATCTGTGGTCTTTGATGTGTAATGCTCCTGGGGGTGGGGGGGGCGGGAATCGTCACTCCAACAAGTTGATCTCGTTCCTGCTACTAAGTTCTGTCCACATCTAGTCATCACTAGCTATGCAGTGTACAGTCTTGCCTAGATATAGCTGGAGAAAGACCAGAATAAGCTTATTCTTTCTAGATGGATTGGACAAATTTCTCTTCTTTCCATATATTGCCCCCTAAACCATCCTTCAGACTGTCATGCCCTACTTTATGATTTAGTCTACAGACTCTGTAGACTAAATTTATTTCATAACCTAATTTATTCTGTTGTGATAATATACGTCCACCTATGAAATGAGGATCTGTAAATTTGATATAACCAGAGTGCTTAGTGTGGCCTCCCCTCTTGGGATTGCTATGGCTGCTGATATACATAACTTGGATGCTTTTATCAGGGAAAGCTTTGAGTTGTCTATTTGTTAACCCATCTGACCCAGCTTAGTGAAGATAAAGAGCACTCCAAATCCCAAGGTTCTGGAGCCACCCAGAATAGCTCCAAGCTCACCAGGATGGATAGATATTCTGCCTGACTGCCTGTGTCATGCTCCCCCCACCCACCCCCTGCCAAACCTCCTGCTCACAACACCTGAGCCATCCTCTTCTAAAGCAGGCAGAAAGAAACCCATTCCTGCTTCACTTTCATGCTCTCCAAACCCAGTGTGGATCTTCTTCTGTTTCCCTCATATCATCTCCTACTTCCCTTTCCCTCTCCTCTTCCCTTTTCCTCATTTCCACTCCTGAGAGTGGTGAGTACCATTCCTACATTGGTAAGTGAGTTGAT
Source organism: Perognathus longimembris pacificus (assembly GCF_023159225.1). Taxonomy (NCBI): domain Eukaryota; kingdom Metazoa; phylum Chordata; class Mammalia; order Rodentia; family Heteromyidae; genus Perognathus; species Perognathus longimembris. The sequence goes on from NC_063162.1 coordinate 40,039,300, forward strand.
TCTTTCTAAAGGTAACTTTTTTTTTTTCTGGCCAGTCCTGGGGCTTGGACTCAGGGTCTGAGCACTGCCCCTGGCTTCTTTTTGCTCAAGGTTAGCACTCTACCACTTGAGCCACAGCGCCACTTCTGGCTTTTTCTATATATGTAGTGTAAAGGAATTGAACCCAGTGTGAGGCAAGCATGCTACCCATTAGGCCAGATTCCCAGCCCCTCTAAAGGTAACTTCTAGCCTTACATTCTTCTGTGCTATGGAAAATTCCCATCCCCTCACCTTTACTTCCTTACCCAAAATAATGCTTTGGCATCTGTTTCTTTCCCTTAATCCCCTTGAGCATTTATGTTCCTTTTCACCTGACTGGTTTCTAAAAATACAGTGTGCTTACTCAGATATTTTATCTTTATGCTCTGAAAAATGCTGTCAAATTAGACACAAAGTGACCTAATATACCATCTGCCAAAATCACTCACAGAATTGCTCAAATGGGAAGGTCAGAGAACAGCTTGGATAATCTTGTTTTAAGCATTGCATTTATTGCCTGCAGGTTGCTAATTTAGCGGTACTTTATTTAACACATATTTACTTAAGGTGTTGCATTTACTAGATGCTGAGGAAACTGCTGTGAGCAAGACAGACAAGGTCCTTGCTCTCAGTGAGGAGGGAGCACAGTGGATGAGCAAGTAAACAAAGTCATTCTCACATAATGGGAGCCACTGTCTAGATGGAAAGTAGGATGTTTGAGGTGCTCAAGGTGGCCCAGGTAGCAGCTTTTGTGCTATGATTTGCATAACAGACAGAATGCAGCTCTGTAGAAAGTTGAGGTGGAATTGTTCTAGGCAAGGAAAAGGTGCCTTGAGCGGGAGCTAGCTTGGTATGGTTGAGTAGGAAAAGGTGAAATCAGAGAGGAAGGATTTGTTCTGCCAGACCTTAGAGTCACATAACAAGCTTGGATCTACTTGCCAGTACACAGGGAAGCCACAGGGTGGCTTGTCAGACTGGAGGGGAGCCAGAAGAATAGCAGCTGGGTGACAGCATTAGAAGTAGAGGGAAGAGATGGGCGTAGGATGTGTTCTCAGGTAGGCTATATAAGAATATTAGCCTTGCTGCAGGATTAGATTTAGTTGGTAAAGGATAAAAAGGAATAAAGATGGATCCACGGTTTTTTCTCTGAATAAGTGGGCAGGTGGTACTACCATTTATAGAAAGGTTCCGTGGGAGGAGAGCCAAGTTGGCCAGTTACCCCAAACCTGTAGCAACCTGAAACACTATTTATAATTTAGAAATATAGTTGACTTTCTCTACCTGTGGGTTCTGTGTGCACGGACTCAACAACTGCAGATTGAAAGTAGGGAAAGTCTCATTCTACAAATAGTAGAGTATAACAACTTTGTACAGTTACACTGTATTATGTATTGTAAGTAACATAAAAGTGATTTAATGTATATAGGGAGATGTTTATAGGCTATTTGCAAATTCCATGTCATTTTATATAAGGGACTTGAACATCCATAGATGTTCAAGATCCTCAGAGGATCTTGGAATCAAGCCCCTACATACAGAGTGTATCTGGGATGGACTAATTTTCCACATTTTCTCCATTGTTCCCTCTGTCAGTCTACTGGATGATGAGACATGACATTGTCTAGTTTAAGAGCACTGTGGGGAGGGGGAAAGTTGGGCACTACAGGCTGGGAATTCATTTGATTTGTCTATAAATGGCTGGGTGACATCTGGATCACAATGGTAATTATCAATTTATTCTGCAAATGAAGACATTCTGAGCCCATACACCAAACTGTGTGCAGATATTTTATTCCATAGACTATTAGGAGAGGAAATAATCTCAGTGATAGATAACCTCAGGGACATTCATGGGGTCGGTCTTCATATGCCCTCATTTAGAAATGATGTGCTATAGACAATGAAAATTTTATACCAATTTCCTCTTAGTTGACACTTTGCAACCAGCCACTGCTGCAGTAAATTAGCTCACATACAGTCAGATCATTCAAGAAGTGATGGCCCGTCATTCCTAACATGGATCTAGTAGGAAGCCTTTCAGTTTTTTGGAAAAGTTTAAGGTCTGCTGATGCTAACTTCTAGGAAGACTGCGAACAGGTGCTCATGGAGCTCCTACAGGAAACAGTCTTCTGATGTGATAGATGGCAATGCTATGGCAATGCTAGTAAGTTACTGATCTCCTTAACAAAAAAAATGCAATTTCTTAAAAGCACAATATTTTATAAACCGTATCCAGCCTTCAAGAGAAGTAATGTTTTTCTGTTTTCCTCTAGCTTACAGATATCTCCTCAAATAAGAAACCCAGATGCCTGTATGTATATCTTTTTATTCTTGGGCCATTGAATAATGGTTGTGTTACATGTTTCACTGTTGCATTTTATATGCTATTTATAAGTGGATCTGAGAAGGTTAGGCAGAAGTTAATTTGCATGTGTGAACTGTTGGTGAGACTCCAAGACATTAGACTAGTGTTTTTCTAGTATTATCTGGAGCAGTTTTCTCTTATTGGGATATAGTATAGTCATAATAACTCTATTATGCTATTAATATGCTGTGGATACTCCATTGCATATCTATACAAGAGAATTTTTTTTATTCTTTTGTAGTACTTAGTCAAGAGATATAGGATCTGATCCCATCTTCTCAGTCATTTTGGGTAGCCACTTAAAGGTGCCTCAGTTTTATCTCCGGTAGTGGAACTGGTGTTATTTCCTTGGGAGTTTAATATCATGGAGGATGACACAGGAACTTTTAGGAAGAGAAAATACCAATTTCTGCATGCTCAACATGGTAGGATGTAGAAATGATTGTGCAATAATCAGTTATAATTGTTTTAATGTTTAAAAAGTCTGTCTGCTCACCTCTTACTTCCACCCAACCTTTGTAGAAGCCGAGGGTACGCACATTCTGTGTGTAACCACCCCGATCTCAAGGCCCATTTCCATCCAAAGGGAAGAAACTTCTTGAAGAAAGCCAAGGATGACAGAGGCGGCCTGCAGCCTGCCAAGTCCATTTATGAGCAAGCTGAGTCTGCAAGAGAACTCTGCCGATCAACCAAGAAAGGAGAGTTGCTGGGGCTTAGCCGGAAAGGCAACCTCAGGCCCAAAATGGCTAAAAAGAAGCCAACCGCCATTGTGAACATCATCTAAAAGGGTGGGAGGCTCAGGAGCATCACCATCGGGCTCTGAGGAACATTTCTCTAAGGACCAATGGTATTGTTCTTTGGATACATCCTGTAGTGAGACATATGGAAAAAGCAAAGGGCATCACATATACAATCACCTCAATTAACCAGAATTGAACAAAGGGGAATCCTAGTGAACCAGAATTTTAAGACCACCTCTTTCTAGATGCAGGGGGCAATTTACATAAAGAATAAACAAGCAAAAAAGAACTAAAGCAATCGTATCCCATAATTTTAGTAAACTAAACCTCCAACTTGAGGTTTGGCCCAGTGTCCAGTAGTGCTATTGTCTGGGTCAGAACATTGTGGTCATTAACACTCAGGCCCAGGTTTACATAAGATCACAGGCTCTGGGAGAAATTTCACCGTGTGTCCACTGATCCCTAACATCATGAGAGAAGGAAAAGAAATAAAGAGCCCTTTAGATAGCAGTGAAATAAAAAAAATATGTTTTGTGTTTCACCTCCAAATTAGCTATTCTTTTCCATTCCCCCATCTCTGAGTATTCTGGCTAATTAAGACTCCTATCTCTGGATCACTTATAGGACTTGCTCAGTCAGACTTCAGCCTTCATTTTTACAAATTATGTTTCAGTTTATTTGCTCGCCTTGGCTTTTACATCTTTACATGTATTTGGATCTTGACACATCCATGCTATCTTCTTTAGCTGAATGCATAGCATCCTCAAACCATACTATGAGCCTCTGTCTTAATAGCTGCTTCTGTAGCTGTGGTCAGGAAGGCCAGTAAAGCCCTTGTGATCACCAGTGTGATGCCTGAGTATGTAGAATGCTAGTGGAGGGCACAAGGAGTGCATTGGTACCATGCTGGACATGCTGCAGGTATGGTTCAGTCTTCTCAAAACACACCTGCTTCCCTGGTAGTGCCAGTACACACACTCTCTCTCTCTCTCTCTCTCTCTCTCTCTCTCTCTCTCTCTCTTACAAGCATAACCTTCTCTTCACTGGCTTACCTTCTACACCAGCAGCTCCATTCACTTCTTGCTGCTTTTGTGCTCTTTCAGGACTAAAATATACATTCGTAGAAAATGTGGTATATATACACAATGGAATACTATTCTTCCATCAGAAAGATTACTGTACCATTCATAAGGAAGTAGAAAGGCTTGGAACAAAGTAAATTGAGTGTAGTAAGCCAGACCCACAGAAATGTAGGTTGCATGGTTTCCCCCATTCTTATTTTTCAACCAAGTACCGAGGTGTTCATTGTACAGTGCATTCTAAAGTAATTTCTGAAATAATCAATGCATGTAGAATCTGAAATATCACACTCTTCTCCAAACAGCTTTCATTTCTATAACGAACTAACTTTTAAGAACCTCTTGCTTTAACATTTTCTATAAAAATTAATTTTCATGAATTCTTTTCCTTAAATTTAGTAATATCAGGTCTCAGGCAGAGTTTATGCCTTCTGACATTGTTCTAGAAAGAAGAATAATTTTGTCCACAAATATATACATATATAATATACATATAAAATATAAATGTCAAGTATATTAATTTATTTTTAAATATTCATGGAGAAAGTGTGTGTGTTTGTGGTGGGTGGTTAAAAATGATTTAAGTTTGTTCATGTAAATTGAATTGTCTTATTTAAAATAATTAAAACTGTAACCTAATTAACATTAGTAGAATTATGATTGTAATTGCAATAAGCATCAGATTAGCAGCACATTATAAATAGATAATAAAACAGATAATTAAAACATCAGAAAAAATTAAAGCATAGCTTATAATTTTCAAGTATTTTCAGTGTATTGTAGTGAATGTGGTTTTGAGTTATTGATTTGACTTTGAACTTGTGGGGATTGACCATTTGTGTGATACTTAGACAGTTATCAAGTGGGGAAAATTATTGCTGTCAATATCACTGTTTTGGCTGACATTGTAAAAAATGTAATGTTATTGTTTATCTGGATAATTAATCTCCTCCAAAGTTCTTTATTCTTGATACTTAACATTATTGATGCTTATACCACTATGCTTAGGTTTTCTGTACTGGAACATGACTTGTTTGGTTGTATTGCATGCTTTTGTTTTGTTCCATAATATATATGCAATGACAGCTTCTTTTGAAAGAATACATACCTAGTTTTCTTTTCCATTTTATTTCAAATAACTCATGTTGCTTTTAGATGATCATTTAACATGATTAGAGGACATAGTAGCCTTCTTTGACAGTGGTAGCAGTGATCTTGTGAAAGCACCATGGTGTCTCTGTATTAAGCAAAACAAATAGTTTAGAGATTTGTTACATTAAATTGTTTTAAAATTTCAACTAAATTCTTATCCATACCAGGAAATGTATTGTGAATATTGTACTACCTTTGAGACAAGAAATTTATTGTTGACATATGGAATACTCCATTTACACGTCATGGCCTGAGGCATGTGCCAGGTCTTGTTTTAAAATAGTTTCCTTGTCACCACAGGCAGTCTGCCTTCAAGTTGAGGCAGTGACTTTGTTTTTTAAGACATCACCAAAGTTTCTGGGAAAACATGTTCACGATTAAACTGGAGAATAGATAGAATTTTATTATTTGTTATCTAGGGAAGAAATCTTTATTTTAACTGTTCTTTCTTTCCATTTTCTTGCTTCCCAAACTTAATTATAGATTTTTATCTGCAAAGTTTAGACTGCTTAGACACTGTTTTCCAGTATTCTGCAGGGTTACTTGTATAGAAGTTGGAATATTCTGTTCCCAGGACTAAAAAAGAAATTTTTAATTATAAAATGTTATGATAATAAAGCTATATTTCTGACAAATGTGATGGTATGTTTTGTCTAATGTTTTGGGGGAAGCCAAGTTGGTTGGTTCATTAACAGTGAACAAAATGGTCTTCCAAAATAAACTGCACATTTTATAATAATCACTATGACCTTGTTCACCCAAAAACATTCTTGAAAACTTAGCTTGATTATTTTTGTTCATCTGATGCCTGTATCCAAAAGTTCTTTTTTTCATACGTTCATACTGTGACATCCTCATTAAAAACCCATTTGGCATCCCCTCATCTTCCTCCACAACTCTGAGTAATTTTCCTTTACTGCATTTTTAAACTTGTCAACTCTTAGCAGAAATTATAGGCAGATTTCAAAAAGTACATTCCAGCCTATATCAGCGATAGCTTGTAGTCATTCAACGCCTGAAGAGTGATTTGATCAGACATAAAGAGATGTAAATCACTTACAGAATCACTCTGTCACTGGTCTTTTTAAGAGCCATGGAATTACAAAAATTTAAGGCAATCCACTTTCCCTTAGTTGCTCTTAGCTGGTGTTAAAATTAATGGGTTACTAGGTTGTCAGTCAAAATTAAATTTTATATTCTATGTCTTTTACAATTTTTAAAAAACTTTCTTTAAGTACAGGTTTCTATTCAACATATCAGTTTATGAGTACAGTGCATCTTGATTAATGTAGCCCTTCGGTCATTCATCTCATTCCATCTCTCCCAACTCCATCCATCCCCTCAAACTACCTGGTTCCATTTTACATATGTATATTGAATATTACAACCCTATGTGCTCACCCTGTCACTATGTGTTTGCCCTTCCTCTTCATGACCTCAGTCCCCTACTGACAACACATGTTTCAGTTTCTTATTTATTTTTTGTTAAGTTGTGAGTTTTTTCAAAGGAGTTACATTATTGAAATCCACCCCTGTGTTACCATACTTATTTGGCTTTTTTTTCACTCATGGCTGGTGCTCTACCCCCTGAACCGTGCCTTGTAGTTCCAGGTTATACCTTTTGGAGAAATATGTAACATACCTGATCATTGGAGAGTATTAGAAAACATGAAGTCTCACATACTGCCTTGGGCAGTGTAGGTACTTCACAGATGAATTCCAGGGATGGCTTACATGCATAGTCCTGAACCTAAGCTGGAACAGATTTCAATTTTTAACTAATAGAGAGCATTATGTTTGGATTTGATTCCTATTTTTGGAATGCAAGATTTTTTTTGTCCACACTCTATATTAGTAAAACAGGCACATTTGAAATTTCTATTTAAGAAAGAGCTACTTAGGCTCTTGCCCTATGTTCTAGTTGAAGCTCTTGTTCCAAGATAGAAAAAGTCTTACCAGCGGGCAGAACCTCATCTGTAGGCTGGCTAGGTTCTGCCCACCCTGCAATAGGGACACTGATAATAAATTTGGTATATGTGGTGGCAATTGCTTAAAATGGTAAGTGAGTTTAGTCCTGTGAAAAGAGATACAACAGTTGTCCTCAAATATCTGTAATGTCACATAGAATAATACTTGCTTTGAAGCCATCAAGGCATTATTGAAATTGAAGAGAGAGAGTTGTAAATAAACAGAAATCCAAACATTGAATTAAAAAAGTTTTTGGTGATACTGGCGTTTGAACTCAGGGTCACATGCTTATGAGACAGTTGCTCTATGCCTCTAGCATTATTTTGATTTAGTTATTTTTACAGGTTTTGTGGTCTTGCCAAGACCTATACAGCTGGGATCATAAGCATGAGCAAAAATGCTTGAACTTGAATGATAAATTTCTAAGTGTAACATTAAAGAGGTTATCACGTAATAAAGTGAACCCTTGGTCTCTGAGTACTTTGTATGGCAGATGGGATTCTATATGGGGTAGGGAACTGTAGCACTGGTATTCTATAGTTAAGTCTATGGCTAGGATTGTAGCAAAAGTGGTAAAGTGTCTGCCTAGCAGACTGAAGGTTCTGAGTTCAAACCCCAGTATGTTATGGAACTAGCTAGCTAGGTAGATAGGTATGATAGATAATGAGATTTAGATAACCTTAGGTAATAAAAGAAATAAATAACAAGATAACAAAAGTTCTGGCTAAAGTGGTAGAGTACCTACCTAAACAGCAGCTCCATTAATACAGATGTTGGCCACATAAAACTTAGTGTTGGTATTGCAGATTGCTTTGGGGGATTTTATATAAACATCTCGGGCTTTGTTAACTTTTTTGTAACACATAACCACATTTATACTTACAGAGTCCTTTGAATGAGGTAAGGATGAGAAGATATAATTTTGCTTCCCTTAGCAGATGGAGAAGCATCAGTTGGAGAAATGGGAGACATACACCACAGCATGACGTGCTTCTGAGAACAGAAGCATTTCACCTCATAGAGTGTGGTTTCAGTGTTTCCAGAGAAGGTACATTTTTGTTAGAACATGATTTCTGAATGCCAGCCAACCCCTCCTCTGGTGTCAGTTGTATTAACAGCCATTCTTTCTCACAGGGGAAGAACCGATAATGTTAGACTGATAAGGAAATGCTGAGTGATATGTCAGGATCCAATATCATGCCATTCTCTAAGCATTTGCCAGGTAATTTTGATTATTCTTCAACTTTTTCTTTTCTTGGAAAAAAATCACTTAAGAAGGTGACTGTATCATATTTACAATGAAAAAAAACCTTAAGAGATCTGAAAAAGTTTCTAGGAGCCAGAGTGAAAAGTAGAATATTGTTTTTCTGAAGCTTACTCAGCTCTCGTTCTTAACATTGACTTTTCCTCACTGGTAACAAACCTGGTAAGTGGTCTTAAAACCATGCATTTATTGATTTTTGCAAAGATTTTCAATGTCCTAAAGTTCCACTTAATGTTTACTATCAGTTAGTGCATCTACTTTATGCAAGCCACTATGAGGGAATCTAAACTATCCCTGTTTGCCATCCCAACTTGCCAAGCAAGTCTTTTAGAGTTTAGTGCACATTTTTGGACACTATGTGTTGGTAATTTGCTGATTGATGAAAGTGGCACTGCAATCACCTCTGTTGAATATATCCAAAAAGAATGGAGAGCTATTTTTTATTTGTTTTTCTTTTTATCTCAACCTTCCCAATCCAAACTTCTCATTGAGGGAAGAAATGCCACTTGTTCTATTTTTACGAATGCACCACTTTAATCTTAACCCCACATTAGGTACACCTTGAAACCATGGCTAGTGGATGAAACCCAGACTCTTTAAGACAAAGAATGCCTTAGCATAAATCCAAGAAACATAGAGTGGGGTATGGACAAGTGAGTGGACAGTCACATTTCCTAGCATGCTCTAGTTCACAGCTGCTTCTCCATCCATCTAGCCACACACCTCTGCATGACTGCCCTCTGGCCACCGACTCCCTCTTAGCATCCAGGAAACCCCAATTTTATTCTTTCTGCTTGGAACTGCCTTCTTCACCTGGCTTATTTAGGCTCTGCCTTCAAATTCCCAGTCAACTATCACATCCCCAAATCAACTTGCCAACTTTCAGAACTTTATATACCTTCTCCTCATAGAATTGAGCCAGTTGTGTGCCCTTTCATGGTATGATTACTTGACTCATGTCTGCCTCCCCTGCTATTCTATTGTTTACACAAACTAGGGACCAAGTCTACATTTTTATCCCTAGCATATTCCCAGTGCCAGATATACTCCTTGAAATAAATTGTTCATCACTAGTGCTTTTTTAGTATGTGGGCAACAATAATCTTAAGCATGATAAAATAACAATAAAAGGATGAACCAATGCAACAGCGATACTTACTAGCAACTATGTTGGAAATGAACTTTACAACTTGTGGGGAGGGAAAGTGGAAGAAAATGAGGGAGGGGGTAACACTGTTCCAAAAGAAATGTACTCATTACCTTACTTATGTAACTATAACCCATCTGTACATCACCCTCACAGTAAAATATAATTTTTTAAAAAAAGTTTTCCTGCTGGGGATATGGCCTAGCGGCAAGAGTGCTTGCCTCCTATACATGAGGCCCTGGGATCAATTCCCCAGCACCACATATACAGAAAATGGCCAGAAGTGGCCCTGTGGCTCAAGTGGCAGAGTGCTAGCCTTGAGCAAAAAGAAGCCAGGGACAGTGCTCAGGCCCTGAGTCCAAGCCCCAGGACTGGCAAAAAAGAAAAAAAGAAAAAAGTTTTCCTGTGCCAGTGGCTTGTGCCTGTAATCGGAGCTAGTCAGATCCCTCAGACTTGGAGGACTGTACTTTAAAGCTGACTCAGGTAGAAATGTCTGCAAGATTCTCATCCTCAACCATTCAGTAAAGTGCCAGCAGGAAGGCATACAGCGGCTGAACACCATATATGAGCAAGTAAGCTGAGTGAGAGGGCAAGACTCTGACTTCAAGACTCAAGGCCTCACATATGATAGACAAGTATACTGTCACTGAGCTATACTCCCAGCCCACAGTTATTTGAAAATATTTGATAACTCCAATGTTTATGTCACCCATGGTTCTGTTTCTATTTTATTTTTCTCTTGCTTTTGAGTAATGCCATCCTGACTCATAACATGTTATTTAAAAAAATTAAATGCTGGAAAGTGTATATAAAGATCGTATAGGCTCCCATAATATGAACACCCTTTCCTATAGTAAGCAGATGAAATTCAAACCAACCATCTTAAAACCATCAATGACGGAACTGGGCTGTGGCTGATGTTTTGCAAGTCTCACTCTGTTTATGATTTCCAGCCCTGCAGTTTAGTCCCTCAGAGTTTCCAATTGATTGCCTAGTATATTCATTTTGTTTGCACCCTTTGGCATAATCAGCATTATGCAACACTGATTTTCAGATTTGGGCTTTGATTACAAGTCCATATATGCAAAGTAAACTACTTATTTCTTCTGCTTGGCTACTCCATCTCCCATCCTCACAACTTTTAAAATGAGCTAATAGCGTGAAGACTTGTGTGTTTGAGGTGTCTCAAGTCTTCCTTTGCAGTCTTAGAAGACCATTATTATTATTTTTTTATTGGGTTTTCTTCCCAAGTGTAGTCTAGGAAAACCAAGAATTTCCAATCTCTTAGAATTCCATTTGGGAGGCGTGGTCCGGGACGTGTGTGGGCTGCGACTGGCGGCTTGGGGCCCAAGGGCAAGCCAGGGGAGGGGCAGCTGAGCGGGGCCCATAGGAGCACCAGTTTCTTGAGAATCCGAGAGTGCAGAGTTTGGGACAGGGTCCTTGGGACGGGTGGGAAAGCCGGGTCCTCCCCGCAGGATCTGTCTCTAGGCTGCCTCGGCCCGCCCCTGTTGTGTGGAGACAGTTTCAGGTAAAGCTTGCCCTAGTAGCTAGCTCCTGCCCTCGTCCACCAGTCAGCTCGTCCTCGTGCGGGCCATGGCGGCCCCCTCACTCCTCAGCTCTAGGCGCTTTCTGTCAGGCTCTTGTCCAGGCGGCCTGGGAACATCCATTTCCTGGCCTTTTCCAGAACCGGAGGCTGCCCTGAGCCTGACAGCTGGGTGTGCGATTTAGGTAGGTGAGCTGGTGGAACACTATGAAGAGGAGAAAATAGCCTTTTAAGGAAACTGGCCCACAGAAAGGATGGCCTTCTTGGAAAATCCAACTATCATTCTAGCTCATATTCGACAGTCACATGTAACCAGTGATGACACGGGAATGTGTGAGATGGTCTTCCTTGATCATGATGTTGACCTAGAGAAGATTCATCCTCCTTCAGAAATGCCTGGAGACAGTGGGTCAGAAATTCAGGGAAGCAGTGGCGAGACTCGGGGCTATATATATGCCCAGTCAGTCGATATTACCTCAAGTTGGGACTTTGGTATTAGAAGACGCTCAAATGCAGCTCAAAGATTAGTACGACTCCGAAAAGAGAGACAAAACCAGATCAAATGCAAAAATATTCCGTGGAAAGAAAGAAATTCTAAACCATCAGCCCAGGAGTTAAAAATCACTGTTTGGAAAAAAAAAATCCCTCAAAGAGAAGCCTCCAAGTTCTGGAAAGCAGTCCATATTATCTGTGCACCTGGAACAATGTCCTCTGCAGCTGAATAACCCCTGTAATGAGTATTCCAAATTCGATGGCAAGAAAAATGACTACTGTTTCAGATGGAGCCTGGTTCCATGTGTAGCATCCCTCCCCCCATCCTCCGCTGCTCTGTACCTCTGTGCTGCACTGAGCTGAGCAGAGCCTTTTCAGGAGACAGTAGCAGTTGATTTTTATATTTATTGCTATTATGTTTGCTGTTTGGCATGGTTGTGGGATGCTGAGAGCTTGAAGGGGTCATGTACAGTTTGTCTTATTTCAGCACTATTGCAATTAATAAACATACAGCTCTTTGCTTATGTTTACATTTTTCCTTTTCACATGCTAGTTCTGTAAGTTGTCTTCTTGAGCAAAGAGATATTTTTCCTTGAAACATTTTGCCTCAAAAATACAGCCTGTTACTATAGGTTGAAGTCAGTATTAATGGCCATGAGAAGGTGAGCTTGTTGATATTTGTAAGGAGGAAGAGAAATAGCAACTCTGTTTCTAAAATGCAATATTATAACAATTGCCTTTTTAATGCATTATAGATAATGTATAAATACCTTAAGGATGGTAACATACTCTGGAGTTTCCTCAAGAAATTGAAGATTGAATTGATGAAGGTTTTTTTTAACCTGCTTATGGGCCACCTTCTTCCTGTAGAAAAGTAGGGAAAAGAAGGAAGGTTTCAGGGGACCAAAATATCAACCTTAGGAAAATGGTGGGTTGGACTGTAGAGGATTACAAATAAATATATTACAGTTAAATTAGATAAGTGAGAAATTACCATTGAAGTTAGGATATAAGGATAGAACTTACTTGCTTCCACTGTGTGATATAATCTCATCGTTTAAGAACATAATTACTAAAAGAATTATGTGTGATAATGCATTCATGCCAACAAAATGGCTCAGACCTTTTAAAATATGGCACTCAGAATTTTCTTGTATCTTTAAGTTGAGTTTAGATTTGTCAGAAGTTTGTAGGCAGCTGACTTCTGAAGTTCAGAGAGAAATATGTTTTTTTAAAGCATAAGCCATTTCCTCAGTCACACAGGAATTATTTTTGTTAGATATGTGTTTATACTGAAGTATTTTTGTAATCTGCAAAGGACATGTGCACAGAACAGTCACTATTATACACTGTTTAAAAAAGATTTATATATTGATAAGTCTATCTTATGTGATGCTATTTTCTTATTATCCTATGTAATGCAACTGCTAAAATACAATTAAATTCTTGTTCTCATCTATTATTTAATATTGATGCGTTTGGCAGATACGTAATGGAAGTGGCTAATATTTGAAGGATATTGTACTGTACGTATTAAATTAGTCTTTCTTTATCTTTCTGAAATGCATCAATATAATATTCAATGACATCTGTATGGTTAATAGAGAATTATACTTGAGTCAAGCCTTTTTGTAACCTAGAAATTAAAATGACTATTCAAATAACAACTCAAAATGATCAAATTAGCATTTTGTGATTGCATAATAATGGGATTGTAGTAGTTATAACAGCACCATGGCTGCCTCTAGAGTTAAGATCATGTCAACCCCTTGGCAATAAAGCCTTTCCTGTGCAAGTCGACTTTAATAATTTCCAGATTGATTTTTCCCATAAATCATCCTACCCTCAGCACTGAAGTTTTGTTACTGTTGTAACTTAAAATTATTTTATTTTTAATTCAGCTCATATTTAAGAAATGTTTCCATCTCGGAAAATTAGGAAGAGGAAAATAACATTGTTCTGTTTACTATAATTTAGAACTCACACTCAAGCAAGTATTTTGTAGTTTTGCATTCCTGCTTTTTAACCCATAAAATGGAGAATGTAAAATTTTCTCCTACGTTGTATATTGTCAGTTCTACTATGTATTCAACATCAATGATAAACATGAAAATAAAGTTTAGTTCTATTAAAAAATCAGAATTTTGGGCTGGGGATATGGCCTAGTGGCAAGAGTGCTTGCCTCATGTACATGAGGCCCTGGGTTCAATTCCCCAACACCACATATGCAGAAAACGGCCAGAAGCAGTGCTGTGGCTCAAGTGGCAGAGTGCTATCCTTGAGCAAAAAGAAGCCAGGGACAGTAGGCCCTGAGTCCAAGCCCCAAGACTGGCCAAAAAAAAAAAAAAAATCAGAATTCAATTTTCCACTTGTTTCCATAACTTGGAGTTCATTTTGCTTAGCATCATCTTATGCGTTCATATGTACATAGTTATTGAGATATTTTGATCTGCTAGGATTATCTGAGATGTGTACTTATTATTCTCGATGAGGGAAACCATAAAGTCTATGATTATTTGGATCTGCTCACTTCACTTAATATGATTTTTTCCAAGTCCTTCCATTTCCTTATGAATGGAACAATGTCATTCGTTCTGATAGAAGCATAGAATTCCATTGTGTATATGTACCACATTTTCCTGATCCACTCATCTACTGAGGGGCATCTGGGTTGGTCCCATATTTTAACAATGACAAATTGTGCTGTGATGAACATAGTTGTGCTGGTGGCTTTAGTGTGGTCTTGCTTGTAAGCCCAAAGTGGGGCTGCTGCATCATAGGGGTATTCTATGTTTAGCCTTTTGAGGAACCTCCATACTGCTTTCTAGAGCAGTTGAACAAGTTTACACTCCACCAACAGTGTAATAGGGTTCCCTTTTGACCACATCTCTTCCAGCATTTGTTGTTAATAATTTTCTTGATAATGGCTATTCTTACTCCAAGTTATGGAAACAAGTGGTTTATCATTGTTGTTATGTTCAGCATACCATGTGAAATTATGCCATTTTCTTTTGTCTTTCTTCCCCATAGTTTTACCCCTGATGTCACTGTAACTGATTTTGGTACCCTGGGTATTGTATATATGTGTATTGGAACTAAGGAAAGGAAGGGGAATATGAAAATGGAGAGACAAAGGATAAAAGACAAACCAATGCAACAGCAATACTTACAAAACTATATATTGTAAACCACGTGTACAACTCATGGGGACGGGGGAAATGGGCATGGGGAGAGGCCAGAGAAAAATGAGGGAGGAGGTAACAAATTGGATAAGAAATGTACTCACTGCCTTACATATGAAACTGTAACCCCTCTGTACATCACTTTGACAGCAAAGAAATAAATTAATTAAATGCATTCAACTTGCCTCTCCAAAACTATTCCCACTTCAGAAAGTAACATTTTCATGCCTTTTGATTTAACGGCTAATTGATGCCATTAAAAGGATAATTTATATTCAATACAGTGTTTATAATTATTCTTGAAGAATCAGGTCTTACCTAGAACTCAATGTTACTTTCTGGATTGACACTTCAATCACATGATTGCTTTGGTTTTCTTCATTTTTGTTTCACCTCTGAATTTATTTCTTGGACCATCCTCAGCTCTGTGTAAATATCTCAGTCCCTCCTCCAGCACAGGTCCCAATGTCCTAGGCTTCCACTTGATTAGATCAATATTTCCAAGACAAAAAAAAATCCTTTCTCTGAAACCAAACCTTAGTATCAGCTGAAAACAAGGCCAAATAGAAGAAATGATTATTTGTCCCATTAATGTTCTCCTACCAAAAGAATGCATTTTCTCTAGGTGTTATCCAAAGAATATATTCAAGGTAAAATACGCCCATGTTTTTCTAAGATTGAATCCACAAAACAAATGTCTGCTATCTTGAACAAATAGTCTATTACTTGGAATATCTTGGATAATAGCTTATAAAAAAATTTTAAAAACACAAGAAAAAGAATGATGGATTAAAGGTGTTCAAAAGTTGCTGAGTGGCACTTTATAGCTCAAAATAATCTTTTTCTATTGACATTGAAATCTTACAGGTGTGGGTGGAGTTGAGCAGACATGCCATTATAGAATATAAGGTTATTGTATAATTTAATGTGCTTCTCCAAGCCAATTATAAGAACCCTTAAAAGTAGGTTCCTCTGCAACTCAGTAGCTCAGAGAATTTCAGATAATCTGATTTCTAAATAGACCTCTTTTGTTAGCATAAGAGTTATTGGAAATAATATTAAAATATGCATTCCTAATCAAGAGAATTGACCTCAACAAATGTGCTTATTTTGTTTATCAAATGGCTGCTTCTTTGCTCCTAAAATTTTCCAACATTGGTTCTCAAGTACTTGAGTCTACTTGAGCTAAACATGATGCTTTCTCTTATTTGCGTCACTATATAAAATGTTCACTTAAGCTTCAGCCTAATGTGAATTATTACCATGCATCCTGTCTAAAGTGTTTGCAAGTAGACTATTTTAGTACTTGGTACCTTCTATTCACCAAAAATACCATTAATAATCACAGTAAATAAAGCAGGCAATGGTCTTTCATAAATAGAAACTGGTATAAACATGAACAAAATGTCTCATTTTTTGTTGTTAATGCCATGCTTGATTTAGCTAATGTTCTTTTCTGCTGCCTTTACCACTAAAGTGTTGGCATAGAAAAATGATACAAAATGAAAATGAGATCATCTTAATCAAAATATTGGCTATTTGCTAACATTCCTCATACCTCAAGATATCTACCTCAAGATAAATGTGCTTCATGGTCCACCACTCATGGCAGAACTCAAACCTTTAGTTTCCTTTTTCTCATGCTGGGAAAACTGAGACATGTTGAATAGGGTAACCTTCTGACACATCACTTAGCATGCTAGAATCAGAGAAATAATTACAGCGAAACCTATAAATTTTCTTAAATTTGAAGGATCTTAAGAGCATTTAACAAATATACATTTCTCTAAATGTCTACCTTCCTCTTACAATGTTTTTACATACATAAAGTAGTTGATGTGCAAACTGTAATAGTAGTTTAAATTCAATGGGAAAATGTGAAGTAAAGAGTAATAAACATGTATGTACATACATAAATATATTTAAAAGGATATAATAGAAGAGAAAACTAAGAACCAATAAAATGGTCATTTCTGAGAAGAAGAGAAAAGAGGAAGGCTAGATAGGGATGAGAGTGAGACTTCTCAGAATTAACTTGTTTTATGGTTTTGATTTTAAAATCATATATTTTACATATTAAATAACCAGCTTACTAGTAGGAAATCTAGGAACAATGTAAAAATTGATGCTAGAATCTAACATAATAATTAATTTTTAAGCGGTGTACTTTACAATAGTGATATTAGAACATCACAATGAAGACTCAATGCTGAGCAACATTTCTAATGAAAAAGAAGGTACTAAGGTTTTAGACATGTGCCCAAATAGTTCTGTGGTTGAATTTTCTTTTTAAGAAGATTTTTAAATCTGATTTAGTTTTCCATTGTTTATTAGGGTTATTCAGGTCATTTATTCTTCTACTCTGGTCAATTTTGTTACATTGAACATCTGTCCATTAAATTTTCAAGCCTGTTTACTTTTGTCTTCTTTGTCCTTGGTTAATCTTGTAAACATTTTATCTATTTTAATAGTCTGAATGAACCAACTTCCTGACTTTCTCCTGGCCCTTGTACACATATAGTCACTTTTAGAGTGTTTCTGTTCTTCTTACTGAACACTGACTGATAAAACATTTTGTAAGAGAGGAATTCTAGAAAACAAGCCTTCAAATGTATTTATGGCCAAAGTCATTGATAAATGGTAATTTGATAGTTTACTAGTTACATTAGCAAAGATTTGCTCATGATAACATATCAAGAAGTCTTTGGAGGGCAAAGGGGTGTCAATATTCTTGAACTGCTTCACATAAAGATAACTTGTTCAGTTTCAATGGGTTTAGTGGCTTACATCTGTACTAGCAGAGGTTAGAAAGACTTTGGTTCAAGGTCAGGCTGGACAAAAAGTTATTGAGAGTCTATATGAACTAACAAGGCAGGTATGGAGGTTTCTGTTTGTTGGTCCCAGGCACAGTAACTAAGAAGATGATGGTCTAAGGCTTGCTCAGTATAAAACATGAGCCCTTACCTGAAAAATAAGCAAAGCAAAATTGGGAATTGGGCTAGATATGGCTCATGTGCTGGAACACCAGCCTAGCAAGCATGAGGCCCTGAATTCAACCTTTATTACTGGCAAAAATAAAAATAAAGTTCCAGGAGGTAAGCCTGGCTATGAAAGAGTAATAGAAGGGGTGAGTTGATCAAAGTACTTCATATGTGTTATGGAAATATCACATTAAGACTTTTTATACAATTAATTTATGTTAATAAACAGAAGGCCTTTCAAAAACACATTACTCTCAATTATGATAAGAATAATAAAAGGACTGTGGGACATTCCAAGTGAATTTACAAGCTCAGAGCCTGAAATTTTGGAGTTTAATATGATCCTAAAATCATAATTATGACTACTTTTAAAGAATGCATTACATCTTGTAATTATGATATCAATACTCTTGAAACCACAAGAATGATTCTGCAGGTTACTGGATTATAATGTGAGTATAAGTGTCTTCAGTGAAAATTAAAGCATCAATTGAGACCTTAGGGATTGAGCTGAGAAATTTGGGTGGTTTCACATAAGCCTAAATTTTTCAAATCCCAACTGACTCGCCTCCTTTCCTTTTGGGATGACTCCCTTTCCCTAAGACTCCTCTGTGACTTTGCCTGGAAATTGTTACATAGGGGATGCTGATTTAAAATCCTCCCCTAACCTACATTGTCTCCAGATTCACAACCATCAACTTGTGACATAAGTTCGAGTTCACAGGGGATAGCTTAAATGCCCAAAGAATTTGAAAACATAGTTGACTTACATTGTCAGAAACTTGGGGAACATGTGTGGGAATAGGTAAAGACCAGTAAGAAAAAGGTCAAGGTCATCTCAGGAGTTAACAGAAATTCTTTTTTTTTTTTTTTTGGCCAGTCCTGGGCCTTGGACTCAGGGCCTGAGCACTGTCCCTGGCTTCTTCCCGCTCAAGGCTAGCACTCTGCCACTTGAGCCACAGCGCCGCTTCTGGCCGTTTTCTGTATATGTGGTGCTGGGGAATTGAACCTAGGGCCTCGTGTATCCGAGGCAGGCACTCTTGCCACTAGGCTATATCCCCAGCCCCAACAGAAATTCTTGATTTATTGTCTTAAGCAACTGTAGGTTTCCTATTTACTTAATAGATTGAAACTGGAACCAAAAGTGGCTTACATCATATCCTTGAGCCGATGCAAATCCCTGAAGATCCCAGACACTTTGATGGTCCATTACTTAGAATGAAGGCATTGAAATGTAAGCATACATGTACATAGAATTTTAACCGGAGTCCTTTTCATAGACAGCCTAGATGTTCTACTGGCCACATTGTGCTAATCCCTAAAATCATGATTGAAATAGGTTTACTTAGGTACTGATAGCCTCCCTGCCCACTGGCAGTCTCACCATTTCAGTAAATGCATTACAGGAATAGCTAATTGGGAGTGCTCAGAATTTCTTTCATGGTAATCAACAGCTACTACTATATGCTGAGGTGATCTGAATAACCCAATGTTAAAATCCCTGTTAAACCCACTGTTAAAATCAGTGACACATTAACATTTGGTTACTATTGATTTCTTTCATGTCAATATCAATTCATCTGTTTGACATATACAGAATATAAATGCACCTGGAATAATGACAGTGGATTGTTGCAATTATAACTACAGATGTTACAAATGTGGACTCTGCTAAAACTTAAAAGGTATTTGAGATGCTGATTTGGGGCAGAAATTACTGTCATTCTAGCTACTCAGGAGGCTGTGATCTGAGGACTGTGGTTTGATGCCAACCTGGGCAGGTAAGTCCATGAGACACTTATCTCCAATTAACCACCAGAAAATGGGAAATGGTATTGTGGCTAGAGCACTAGCCTTGAGCAAAAACGCTCAGGGACAAGTGCCCAAGCCCAGAATTCAAGCCACGCAACCAACAACAACAACAACAACAACAAAATACAAATTGCTATATTTTGTAAGAACTCACATAGTATTTTGGACTGGGCTTGTTTGAAGGCTAAAGATAGCATAACCCACACTTGAGGGTGCTGTTTTGAATCATTTTACTAGTTGGTAACTAATGTTTCCAGGCTCGAATGAGTTTAGAATAAAATCATTGTGTCAGGTGCTCTGCTATTTGGGCCTATGACACAGATCCAGTGATGATTTTATGTGGTATGGTGAGTTGCCTAAGAAAGAAAATATTCAGGCATATTTATGGATGCTTTCACACATTATATTAGCACCAGTGAGGAAGAGACTTGTTATAATGTCAAATAAGTTTATTGTGAGAATTAATGTATCACAGATACTCCACAGATGTTAGTGTATATCAACAATTTCCAACTGTGTTTTTGTAGCATGTCATGAAACAAAACACGAATATAAAAATCTTTAGTCTAATAAATTTGAAATATTTGCAAATAGAAGCTCTTAAACAAAACAAGATACAGCTTAAATGTTTTAAAAGAGTCAATTAACTATGACATGTTTGGAATATCAGTATTTCTTAAATTTGAGGCTTACAAGTGAAACAAAGTAGTAGCCTTTTTAAATAAGATACCTGAGCATTGGAATTTTGTTGAGAATTTTCAGCAATTCAGGCTTTATGTTCCATTGGTTTTGATGGAAAGGCATGAAAGTGTTAATTTTTTTTTGTACTAACTCTGACAAGGATGTGAAATGTACTCATTTGGTTTTTCTAAATGATTAGAGTTCTTAGTCCAAAAAAGAAATTTTAATGGAAATCCTTGCCGTGAGGATAATGTAGGTGACACTACCCAAAAGGAGTATGTAAATCAAATTTAATGATGATTTTTCCATTCTGTAACATGGATTAGGGTTACCAGGAGATCACAGCTCTGTGGAACCCAATTAGGTTATAATGAAATGCATGCTTTGAGCTTACAGACCAATTGATTTAGAGAGAGAGAAATAATTACAATAATAAGCATGATATTTGGCACTATGATTATACATTGGGTTATTCAGATTATTAAAATTATTCTTATTTTCAAAATTGAATGTCCCTAGTCTTGCATAATGCATTCCAGCTCATGGGGTTTGCAGTAAATTACACTTTCTTTGGATATCCTGGTAGGAGGAAAGAACTGTAAACAACAACAACAAAAGGGTTATGATGAAGAAAAAATAGGTTTGGTTACAAATCACTTTATGTTATACTAATGAGCTTCCGAGAACAGACCACAATAAATATTATCTATAGAAAGAACAACATCATCAACAACAAAAAGATCAATTAGAGTAATTAGAGCAAATTTGGGAGAATTCTAATTTGAAAGCTTGAAAATAAACGTGCCTATCCAATGAGGCTTGGTTTTATTCTGATGCTAATATTTATCCTGGATACCAAATTGGACATTTTAGTGCCCTGTTAATAAGGGGTATGAGATAAAGAGGTGGTAAAGAAAAGCTAGTGGGTTTTTGCTTGAGAGGGGTTGTTTAGAAAATATTATGTCTGGGTCTATTGTAGTGATTAGAACAGGTTGTAGACAAGACCTTGTCAACCACGGTTTGGAGAAAGAATTAAACCACATTCTTGAACTCCATTATATGCAATAAACTAACTTCTCTCCTGTGTATCTAGAATGGAGCTAGCTATGTCTCAACCTTGGAAGAACTGAGAAAATAGTCATTCAAATAATTTTCCATACAGTGAATTCCCTAGTGGAATCTTGTTTGATAGAGACAGTTTTGGACTATTTACTACAAAATAGCAATGATGGAATATTTAAGGAATTCCAAGATGCTGTCCTCACTGGTTTTTTTTTCCTCAAATTTTTATTATCAAACTGATGTACAGAGAGGTTACAGTATCATACGTTGGGCATTGGATACATTTCTTGTACTGTTTGTTGCCTTGTCCCTCATGCTCCTCACTGGTTTTGATTCAGTTGTACAGGAATGGAATTCCAAGTCTGTATTATGTACATATCTCTATGCATTTCTGATTTAAATAAAGCTGTGAACCACCTCCCTAAATATAAAACATTCTTTATGAAATAAAGCTTTGAACGAAAGTGAACTAAGGGAAAAGCCAGGGGTTTTTCTATGTTATATGATCAGTTACCACATATATATGTACATATATATTATATATGTGTGCATATATATGTGTGTATATATAGATATGTATATCTATACATATATATCAAACAATATATATATTGTGTGTGTGTACATATACACAGATGCACGCCAGTCCTGGTGCTAGAACTCAGGAGCTGGGTGCTATCTCTGAGCATTTCTTCTCAAGGCTAGCATTCTACCACTTGAGCCACAGCTCTACTTCCAGCATTTTTGGTGTCACTTAGAACCAACAGTCCCCTCAACAAGTGGGCTAAAGACTTAAAAAGAGACTTCTCTGATGAGGAAATGAGAATGGCCAAGAGACATATGAAAAAGTGCTCTACATCACTGGCCATAAAAGAAATGCAAATCAAAACAACATTGAGATTCCACCCCAGTAAGAATGTCATATATCAAGAAAACTAACAATAACAAATGTTGGAGGGGATGTGGCCACAAGGGAACCCTACTTCATTGTTGGTGGGAATGTAAACTGGTTCAGCCACTCTGGCAAGCTGTATGGAGATTCCTCAGAAGGCTAAACATAGAGCTCCCCTATGACCCAGCAGCCTCACTTTTGGGCATCAAACCAAAAGACCACAAACAAGAACACACTAAAGCCACCAACACAACAATGTTCACCACAGCACAATTTGTCATAGCTAAAATATGGAACCAACCCAGATGCCCCTCAATAGACGAATGGATCAGGAAAATGTGGTACATATACACAATGGAATTCTATGCTTCTATCAGAACAAATGACATTGTTCCATTCATAAGGAAATGGAAGGACTTGGAAAAAATCATATTAAGTGAAGTGAGCCAGACCCAAAGAAATATGGACTCTATGGTCTCCCTCATAGGAAATAATTAGCACAGGTCTAAGCTAGTCACAGAGAGGATCACAAGAACCTAATAGCTATGCCCTTATGAACACATAAGATGATGCTAAGTGAAATGAACTCCATGTTATGGAAACAACTGTTATATCACTGTTGTAATTACTTTCAACATGCCATGTGAGACAGTAGCTTCTATTGTTGATGATCCTCTTGTATCCCCTTCCTGTGTTTGTACCCGCACTATCACTGTATCTTATTTGAGTACACTGGAAACTGTATGTAGTGATATTAGAACTAGGAAAGTGAAAGGGAATATCAAAATTGAGAGACAAAGGATAAAAAGACAAAAGACTCCAAAAGCAATACTTGCAAAACTGTTTGGTGTAAACCAACTGAACAACTCATGGGGGGGAGAGGGAAATGGGGAGGGGGGAGAGGGAAATGGGGAAGGGAGAGAGGGGAATGAGGGAGGAGGTAACAAACAGTACAACAAATGTACCCAAGGCCTAACATATGAAACCGTAACATCTCTGTGCATCACTTTGACAATAAATAAGAAAAAATAAAACTCATTAAAAAAAAAAAAAGAATCACACAGACTTTCCTACTTGGGCTAGCTTCAAACTATGATCCTCAGATCTCAGCATCCTAAGTAACTAGAGTTACAGGAGTGAGCTACTGCACCTAGCTTCTCAAATGTATTTTAACATGGAATTTTTTTTTAACTGTAGGAGGCTACAGAATAACTAAAGGGTTGTGGTGTCTGGAAATCGAAGCTTTGGCAGCATTAGTTCCAATTGAACTCAGCACAATCCACCTACAATACCACCTTTACATCTATCCTTTTGGTCCTAAAATATTTTTAATTTCAATAGTCTATTGTACCTTTAAACAATCAACTCAATCTTTTTGGTTATACCAGAAATAGATTACATATGAATCAAATTTATAAATATTTTCCTTTGTTCACAAGATTAAAAGGAGGGTAAAAAAGAGTAAGTTTTAATTTTTCTGACAGTGAAGTTGAACAGGAATTGCAAAGAGAGGTGTATATGTGCTTTCTCTAGGTGTTGGAACTGGATATGGCCCAGTTTTATGTTGTTCACCTCCCTATGTGATGGGCTTTTATTTCCTAAGCAGACATGCGTATGTGTGTCAACTCTAGTTATGGATGTGGTTTGCATTTTCCCAGGAAGCGTCCCACCCTCCCTGTAAACCAGTGAAGGCAGATAAAAGAGTGTTATAGTGTTGGGTGTGGTGGTACATATCTCTAATCCCAAGTACTTGGGAAGAGTAGACAGGAGATGGGTTGAGAACTGTGGTCAAAAATCTCCAATCCAGCTACTTGGGAGGAGTAGACAAGAGAAACATGGAAAAGCATGAGACCTTATCTGAAAGACAAACTGAAAGCAAAAGAACTCTTGCATGGCCCAGTGGTAGAGTGTTGAGTTCAATACCTAGTATTGCAAGAAGCAAAATGATCTGATAATATACACCCCAGTTTCAAATTTGACTCATTTGAGACAGTCTGTCCATATATGCTAGCAACTGGTTAATTCTTTCTCTTTAGCACCTAGTTCTAAGGATCTTAAAGAATTCTATTATGTAAAAAAACAAAAACCCTGGATTTCTACAATAAGCATACTATACTATAATAAGCATGTAAGTATATCTGCCATTTAAGTCCTTAAGGACTACTGAAAACATTTGTGTTCCTTTACATTTGCTTAATTAGTCTCCAAGCAGAACTAGGTTGTAACTTTTGAATAAATTAGATGATGCACTAATGTATTTGACTATTGGCAAGAAGTTAGGGTTGATAGGGTTGACCTGTTACTACTAAATTCTCTGTGTGTGTATATCATTGTTGTTTTTGTTGGAGATGGAACCTCCTTGGTGTCTATATCTGAGTTTCCCATAGCTCAATTTATTAGGGTCATAGGACCAGCAAGTACAATATTTATTTATCTTTCTAACTTCTCAGGAAGTTTCAGTGAGTAAATCAACTGACAGAGCGAGGAACAAGTTTCTTAACTGTGGATTGGGAAGTGATTATTATCATTCTCCTTTCAGAAACGAAGACAAACTGAAGCAGATTTTTTTGCCTACCACTAGGAGTCATCATTGGAACTGGGAAAAAACTGAAGAAGCTATGATGTTCTCACATGAGCCTTGCTCAACAGAGGTTTACTGATGTCCAACCCCAGCAGATAACAATCCTACATTCCAGTAACTGTGATAGCCTATAGATAATAAAACTTGAAGACTATTGTATAGCTAGTTCCCAAGAACCTTGTGATTAATGCACTTAATGACACTGTATAATTCTGTCATATAAATTCTCTAGTTTTAGCTCTTATTAACCAATATAAGTATGAATTCACTATAAAACTAATAATTTGAAGAACTTCCTTGTGCTTATATCTACTTTTTAAAATTTTAATTTTATTGTCAAGGTGCTATACAGAGGAGTTACAGTTACATATGTATAGGTAGTGATTACATTTCTTGCCAAACTTGTTACCCCTCACCTATTTTTCTCCCACTTTCCCTCCCCCCAACCCTTCCTCAAGATGTATATTTCATTTCCAGCATATTGTCTTGTGAGTATCACTGTTGCATTGGTTCACCCTTTGTCCTTTGTCTCACCATTTTGATGTTCCCCTTCCCTTCCCCGATTTAGATAAACAATATACAATACCCAGGGTACCAAAATCAAGTACAGTATGGAAACAAGAGGTTTTTCATTGTTGTTAATTTTAATGTACTAAATAAAATTATTTCTTTTTCCTTTTCTATGGTTTACCTACTTTTTTGTTGTTGGTGGTGGTGTTGGTTGTAGAGCTTGAACTCAGGGCCTGGGCACTATCCCTGAGCTCTTTTGCTCAAGGCTAGTGTTCTACCACTTTGAACTATAGCTCCAATTTGGTCTTTGAATGGTTAACTGGAGATAAGAGTCTCAGGGGCACTTTTCTTCCCAAGTTGGCTTTTGAACCACAGTCCTCAGATCTCAGCCTCCCGAGTAGCTAGGATTACAGGTATGAGCTTATATCTGCTTCTTTGATTTGTTGCTTAGGATAAAATTATGAATGTAACTTGTCAAATAGAAAGCAAAAATATGTGAAGGTATGTGTTTAATGAAAGCCAAGATGTTTTTAAAAATACTTTCTGTGTGTTGTTTTTGAGAAAGTTTTATCACACTGAACTGTGAGATTCCAATTTCCTAAACAGAAGGAAGATTAGAGGTCTCCTCATTTGAAGTTTAGCCACATACTCCAATTAGAATATTAGCTAAAAGCTTATTTGCCATGAAACCAAATCCTGGAGAAAAAAAACATGCTACTCTATTAAGAAGTTTATAAAAAAAAATTATTCACCATTTCCCACCCCCATCAGTAAAGTGCAATCCTATCCCAACAGGAAAGAGAAAGATGCTGACAGTGTTCTGGACCATGCAAATGTTTGGCTAACCTGGATAGCCCGTTGGGTGAAATAGCTTTGGTTATTTTTCTTTCTGTTGTAACACCAAGCATAAGGTATCTGATAAACAAGACACAGTATGACAAACAAGGTGTGGCCTTAGGTGTTCTCCTGAATGAGTGAGTGTCACACCTGTTTTTGAAGGTGGTAATAAGGATGAAGAATCTCATCCTATCATTATGATACTATCTTGTTTGTTATCCCGGATGTAATTACAGTGTTTCCCTTTTAAATGGCTCTCTTAATGTGTTTGGCCAAAGGGAGAAATCAGAGCTACTGGTAAAATTAAAAATCTGCACTATCTTTCTCAGTCAACACTTACCTTACTGCAGTTCTGGCAGGCTGACTTAGGAGAACTGACTTCTTTCAAGTAGACCAAATCTCTTGATTTTGACCAATAACCTTAGATTTAAGAAAATGCAGCAATGTCAACCCTATGAAATCATTACCAAGTACTAATGCTAATAATAAAACAGTACTTCCAGAATTTTCTGTATACAGGAATGTATATAAACACTTAAAAGTAAATAAAGCTATCCTATATACATATAGTGTTTCATTTTCAATATATCTTTAGATTAATGTTTCTGTATTAATCTAAACATGCATTTTAAAGGCTTTATCTCAATAATACAGAAATTTTATCTTCTTTAAATAACAACATAGTAAAAATGAGGGAGGGTCTAACAAATATGACAAGAAATGTACTCACTACCTTATTATGTAACTGTACCCCTCTGGACATCACCTTGTCAATAAAACTTAATTTTAAAAAATAGCAACATAGTCTCTGTATGACTCTAATGTAATTTTTCTGTGTGTGCCAGTCATAGGGCTTGACCTCAGAGCCTGGGCATTGTTACTTAGTATTTTTGCTCAAGGCTAGTACTCTACCACTTGAGCCACAGATCCATTTCTGGATTTTTCTTGGTAGTTCACTGGAAATAAGTCTCACAGACATTTCTTCCTGGAAAGGATTTTGGCTTTGAACCACAGTTCTCAGATCTCAGCCTCCTGAGTAGCTAGGATTACAGGCATGAAGCAACTGGCTCTAATGCAATTGTTTTAAGCAATTCCCTAATGATGTGTACACCTTATATCCTATGGATCAGTCAACGCTACAATGATTATTCCATAATACTTCTGAGAGTGAGTGTTCATGATGAATGTACATGTTATAGGTATGTATACATCATCTTTCAATGAAAAGGACAATCAAAAACAGAGAATACACTTCTGCTAGAAAAATGGATCAAAATTTGTTGCTTTTTAAAGAAAGATTTTATAGAAAAACACTCTGAAAGGTTTTCCATTCTGACATTTTAAAATGAGCTGAAATAACATTTGCCCTTTATTTTGCTGCCTCTTTTGACCAAAAAAAAACCCAAAACCCAAAAAGCCCTATTTTTACTTTTTGGCAGTAGCACAATATGAAGTAAATGCCTTTCACTTGCTGGGAAGGACCCTACCCCTGAGCCAAATCCCCAGACATTTTTCTTTTGTTTTTAAAAACGGGACCTCAGAACCCCTCTTCCTTCATTTTTTTAAACAGGCTCTCATGGTTTCTTGGTTTATTTGTTTGTTTTTGTTATTTAGCCTGGACTATTTGTGACTATGATCCTTTTATTTATACCTCTTGTTTGTTGAGATGGAGGTCTTGCATAATTTTTGCCTAGGCTGGACTTGAACCACCATCTTCCTGCTTTCTTCCTCCTAAATTGCTGGGATTACTGATGTGAGCCATGTTGTCCAGCTGTTTGCTCTTTTGTAGTGTCCCTACAGTTTCCAACCATGACAGTGAGATCCAAAATAACACTTACAAGATGAAGAACAGAATTCCCAAGTTCATGCTCTGGTTAGTTATAAATACACACTATGGTCCTGGGCAAATCAGCCGTGGGACTTCGGCTCTTTCACCAGTAAGAAAAAAGTCTTTAAGCTGTCTTTTAGTCTGGTTCTCTGTGATTTGTCTGCCCCACAAAACAGGTGTGAGCACTAGTTATGAGTGCTCACTGGTTAGATCTATAGGTGATGACCCTATGAATGAGGACTGCTAGTAAAGGGTCCAACCTTTGCCCAGAGCAGCATTCCTGCAAGATGAAGAACGGCAAGTTACTTCAAGGGAATTCATTTTATGTTTCTCATATTGTCTCTGTCATATGACCTCAGACACTGCTCATCTGCTTAAGGAGAACTTTTAGCCAATAGTTTGATTAATTGATCCCTCAGGAAGCTCCATGGTAAGAACAACCTTAAAGAGGACATAACATCAGTGTTGCTCCTATGGTTTGAAAGACTTTTGTCTTTTTTAACCTTGTAGTCTGAGTTCCAGAATGTGTTTCACTAAAATAGACCTTTTATATTTCATAGCCTATAACTGGTAGATTGATCATTGACATTTAGCTTGTGTGGGGGGTGTCTTTTTTATAACTCTTTCCCTTGAAAAAATAATATTTAAAAACCCCTTAAAAGGCAAGTGCTTTATAAGACTAATGGAAATTAGTACCTCCATGTTATCAACTTTGTCCAATATTGTATAAAATATAAATGCTCAGTAAGTGATGGTATCAGTAGCTTATATTAGTAATGATAGCAGCTATTACTATTATAAAAGAGGGGAAAAAACTAGATTAAAGGTGTATAAATTTTTAAGAATCAAGATAAAGTTGAAGGTCTCCAAGACTCTCAAATATTTCATTAAGACTGAAGAAAATCACAGATAACAAATCTTTGACTCAAGTAATATGGAAAGTTTTCAGTCCCTAGATTATTCCATTATAAATATGAAATGCACATTAAGCTCACTCCCAGTAAATCCACATTAGATATTCATTACCACTCATTCTCCAGACACTATGAGGCCTAACAAACCTAAGGGTCTATGTCTAATAAAACCACCTCACATTTTGGGTTTCCCCTCAAAGCCCAGATTTACCAGAGAACTCAAATAAAAGGAAGTACATACTCATCCTAGAGTGTGGGCTGCTCCTGGTAGTATCTAATGCTTGATAGCTTCCTCAGATTCCTGGAGTTGCCAAACCATTTAATGAGTTTTGGAGGCCCCTGGAATTTGAGATCCTGGAATAAGTTCCTTCAGAGAGTAGATTCATGACTCCACCAACTTGGCCATCCCAGCAGGCTAAGTCTCCTAAAGTCAGGTGAGTCCTCGGGTTCAACTCTGTTTTTATAAGAATTGAGGCTGTCTAGGTATTTCTGTCTTTCTGATTGAGAGTACTAAGCATTCAAATATATAGGGATATGATGTCCTTCCTAGGAAAAAAAACGCAAATTGCTCTAGACAGATGAACTGTTCTAGTGAAAAAAAAACGATTAGTAATTGTTTCTAGTTCCTAAAAAAAAAAAAACCCACAACTTCTTAGGACACATCTATCTTAGTAGATTGTCCATTCACCATATAATACAAATAATATTTAACAGAGGTTCAGCTTAGAATTAGGAGGCTGAAATTTACCTTCACAAGCCATGAAAGCATCCTGAGGTGTCATCTGCAGAGCTTGCTTTAACAATGTAACTGACCATGAGACCATGTGCATTATGAATGGAGTTTTTGAGAAATAAGTTTTCACAATGAAGAAATAGTGAAGAAAGCCAATAAGCCAATGTTTTAAAATACCGAGGAAGTTAGGCAGGCGGGGGAGGAGAAGTACCTAGTTTCCGTGTGTGCGCGCACGCACGAGTGCATGTTTTACAGTAGGATGCAGAGTTAGTGGTGTCAGGGAAAGAATCCAGGTCAAGCAACTGAAGCTGCCTAACCCACAATCTAAGAGTCAGTTTCTTCATTTGGTAAATGAAAGGGATGTGTTAGACTAACATTTCCCAAATTTTCTGGTACATAAGCATCATTGTTAAAAATACAAACAGACCAGGCCTCACCCAGGACTCTTGAATTCAAACCAGCAAGGTGAGGCTTGAGAAGTGATATTTTAACCAGCCCCTGGGGTAACTCTGATGTTCAGACGAGCTTGGGAAACACGAGATTATGTAATTAGTAAGACCTTTCAGCATTAAGATTGCTCAATGATCTTTCTACATACCAGGGTGCTCCCCAACATTTACCTTGCTGCTTTTCTTTCCTCCTCTTGAAAAAAGAAGAATCAAATAAAACCTCAATCAAGTTACATATTTTGGAGGGGGAGTGGGGCTTGGTGGGAGTGGTCTGCAGCTAAATCAAAATACATGTGGAGATTGTATTAGATACTTACAACTTTACACAGACTGTATACTGTATCTCCTAAACTAACACCAACTTTCAAGAAGCATCTACCATCCTTGAATTTAAATGGTTCAGGACTTTCTCAACCTCTTCTCTCTGGCCTATCAATAGGCTCTAAAGTCAGTGGCTTGAGGTATTAGGGATGTCAAGCAGCAAGGTAAGCACTGGTCAGGCTAGGATCTCATCTTCTCAGAAAACTGAACCAAACTTGTTCATGAGAAGGAGCACCTGCATAGGTTCAAGGACACAGAGAGAAGACATTATAGTAATTCCTCACGTGATGAGGTATATCAAATATCAGGGGAAAAATAGCATTGCCCTTGCAGAACACAGCTCTAGGCAGCTTCCTTGATGAATTTAAATCTCGGCTCATAAACCCATCTGCTCAAAAGGGACTTTGGAGCAAGTTTGTTCAGAAGAGTGAAAACGCACAAATCATGAGTTCATTTTCATTTATTCAGCATTATTTGTTGAGGAAATTAATTTACTCATATACTCAAAATTATTGGGGTTTTTAAGTCATCTTATGCATGGAGAATTGTTTTTTTTTGTTCTTTAGATACAGCAGCTGAACAACATTGATGCTTTTAAGACAGTCCTTAGCAACAAATGATGAAGTTCACTCTTTTCTTTTCCTTCCTCCCTTCCTTCCTTCCTTCCTTCCTTCCTTCCTTCCTTCCTTCCTTCCTTCCTTCCTTCCTTCCTTCTTCCTTCCTTCCTTTCTCCCTTCCTTCCTTCCCTCTTTCTCCTTCTTCCCTCCTTCCCTCCTTCCCTCCCTCCTCCCCCTCTTTCTCCTTCTTCCCTCCTTCCCTCCCTCCTCCCCCTCTCCCTTCCTCCCTTCCTCCCTTCCTCCCTCCCTCCTCCCTTCCTCCCTCTCTTCTTCCCTTCCTCCATCCCCCCTCTCTCTTTTTCATGGGCCTGTTCTAGCGCTTGAACTCAGGGCTTGGGCCCTGGGCTCCCCCCGACCCCCCTATCTTTCTCAGTTACACTTTTGGCTCTTTGGTGGTTAATTGGAGTAAGTCTCATGGCCTTTTCTGCCTGAGCTGACTTCAAACCTTAGTTCTCAGATATCAGCTTCCTCAGTAGCTAAGTTTACAGGCATGAGCCACCAGCACCCACCTACCATGCAGTTTTTATTTAGTAGAAGACAAATATTTTCTGGGTTCTTTTGAATCTTGCCAACATGCTTGATGGATGAGATCATTGCACCTATTAGGTTCCTCTCTGCTATTTTGTACAGTTGGGAAAAAAACCCTATGCTAAAATGTTGGCCAATCAGAAACTAAAAAGTTCTGGTTCTACAATTGAGAACCATATACCAAGAGTTTAATATATTTCTACAGACATATGTATAAAATATGGATGATAGTAGAGTCTCCTTCATAAGGGAGTTAGAAGGGTTAAATGCTTAACTCAATGTATGGAACATAATGAGTACTCAAAAGATACTGTTAGTACATACAGTGAGTCCTATAAACAAGTGAGTTCTCATTATAAACTCTCATAAATGAACTGTTAACTTTCCAGCTAAGACAGAGTCCGATACCACATTTAAAATGTATGTGCAAGAAAAGAAACACATTATTCTGTTCTTCGTGACTGTAGACTTAGATACTATTTTGGATAGTTTATTTTTAAAAGGTATTTACAGTATATACCCATTGACATAAATATATATGTCTGTAGGTATTCTAGGAGCAGGACAAGTTGTAGGAAGGAGAGTGTGGTTCAATTCAGTTGAGCAAGTGTTTTGCTACCAATGATTTGTTTGCAGTAGTTTGGCTGAGTTCACTTGCTTCTTAAAAACATGTCCTGTGGGGCTGGGGATATAGCCTAGTGGCAAGAGTGCCTGCCTCGGATACACGAGGCCCTAGGTTCGATTCCCCAGCACCACATATACAGAAAACGGCCAAAAGCGGCGCTGTGGCTCAAGTGGCAGAGTGCTAGCCTTGAGCGGGAAGAAGCCAGGGACAGTGCTCAGGCCCTGAGTACAAGGCCCAGGACTGGCCAAAAAACCCCCCAAAAAACATGTCCTGTGCTGAAATTTCTCTGAGAAATTTCAATTTCTGAGAAAGTGGTTTATATAATCATGTTTTTCCTGTTTTCTGGATGTTCTCTGCACGTTGTAAGATGTCAGCTTTTAAATAAGACATTGATAATATTCTCTAAGGGATGTCGAGAATAAAGGCTATTTTAATTATATTTTAGGAAAGAATTCCACAAGCAAATGTGACAGGAGTAAGATTCTAAGGGGGTAGAATGTCATTTTCATCTCTGTCTGATTTTTGCAGTAAGTCCACACATTGTCAGATTTACTTGACAATAAAGAAGTAGTTCAAAAACATTTTTCCTTCAAAACTTAAGTGAATGTGTTTGTATTAACATGTTTTAGCAACAATGAGATTGGAAATAAAATAAATTTTCACACACACACGCACACACACACACACCCATAGAAGTCTGGTAAGACTACTTTTTCACCACTAGGGGGTGACAGCTGATAATGAATTAACTTGCTTTAAAGTGAACCAAACCTCAGGCCTTATTAGGTAGGTATTTGATCATATTTCTATTACAGATTGCCTGGTGATATTTGGTTTGATACATTTTGTTTACCAAACATTTTCCATACCTAATATCTTTTTTTTTTTGCTATAGTCCTCCTGGGCCTGATAGAAGGACATTGTTGGAAGGCTTTGTGAATTTCAAAAAACTATGCCACCAAAACTTGATATGTCCTCTGTTCTTAACTACTGCATGTCCACTGATCCTGTGACATCACTGATGACAAGATAGGGACCAATAATATAATATTTGTCTTCATGGGGTTGTTACATAAGCCAAAGGAAAGATTAGAAAATGAGGTAAACACACAAAATAAGCATGTTAACGTGTTACATGTTAACAGAACAGATAAAGGACAGAAACATGAGGATGATGTCTAGAAGAGGTAGAATTAGGAAAGAGATACTTCAGATCAAATATTTACCTAACTTAGGGTATTATTTCTTTCTCTAACCAGCAGAATTTTGTTGTGCTCTGTTTAGTTTCATTCTGCAAAATCCTCTTAATTCACCCTGGCGGGTGGTATCTAGTGGTATCTAACATCGAATATCCTTATTAGTACATCTCTCACAGATACTTTGAATGCTCTCTTAGGGGAGGCATTTCAGGTGCTAATCTGTATCCCTTCTTATCTAATTAGTTGAAATGCTTCTGGAAAAAAAGCAAAACATACTTGTATACACAATTCAAATGTAAGACTTTGCTTATTCAAAGTTAGGCTTATTTAAAGTTAGAGAGTCATTTAGCATGGAAGATAAGGAATTATTCTAATGTTAATAAAAATATTGTTAATATTATAACCTTGTTACTGTTGGCATTGTGTTTTTCTGCTACTTGAAGCACATTTTATTCACTTTCCTATTTTATTAGATTTTTTTTCCTTACTGAAAGTCCTTATCCTTTATTGTCTTTCAATTTAAATCTTCATCTTTCAATTTCTAATGAGACTCTTGTGTTTGGGGTTTTATTTTTACTTCTCCCTCTCAGCTTAGCTTTCCCTACATGCCAAATATATCCTTGCTGTTTGTTTAAGAAATACTTAGGTGACCGGTCATATCTGCTTAGGATTTTCAAAACATTTCATCTTCACAATAAACAAATGTTAACTGGTTATCCTCCTAGTCTTCCTTGTAACAAGAGATGGGACAATGACCTCATCCTAGCCAATACGGCATGCGGGAAATTACATGGATATATTCTGAGAATAAAAGGAAAAAGGCATACTAGTCCCATCTTCATGGCTCTTTCCTTGCCTTGACTGAATCAGGCTATGCAGAGTGTAGAATCCGTGTCTCCGGATCCAATTTGTAAGCAAAATCCTGAGATGCCAGCCCCATGCCCTTGACAATGTGCAGCTGATGACTCAGCTCAAACGAATATTTACAATTGCCCTTCTGCTTCTTGCATCATTTAACTTAATGACTTTATTTTGCCACTGTTACATTTTTATATTGTTCTTGGGAGCCCAAATATGTCATAACCAATATAATCTAAATATTAAAACTCTCAAAAACATCATTTCATGCTTAACTTTTGGTACTCCTTAGAACATGGCTGGGTCTTGATAAAGAGTACTAACCAAATGAAAATGTGCACTCTACATGGCTTTCCTTTGTTCCCTCCCTACTTCCTCGTTCACCAAATGAACTTAGAATGAATCTTACATTCTTACATAAGAAGCTGCTGAACTGGGTGAGGAACTTCCCCTAGATGGGTCGGTTACACGGCATGCATGTGCGGAAGAGGGTGCCGTATGCTAACTTTGCCATGCAAGTGGTAACAATTGCAACTCACACACATGCGTGCACACATGATTTTAGAGGGTAGAGGTTTCTCATCTTCCTGCCTACTGGCGCCAGCACTGCACCTGGCACAGAGTGTATACATATGGTGAGCAAGGGGGAGAAGAGAAGGGAAAGAAGTCAGAAGTAGGAAAATGTCTTGAGCTCTTAAAGAGTATGATATAGATCATTGTAGCAGGAAAATTGCCTTCTTCATCTTCACATCACCCATACTAGGGTTCCGCAGTGTGATCATTCAGAATCAGATGGAGCTTTGCTAAAATCAGATCCTGGGCCTCACTCTAAAACTACAGAATCAAAAACCTACGAGAGGAAGATCAGGAATCCCTAATTTTATTCACTTGTGAATTACTGCCTCAGTGTCCAGTAAGATCTTCAGGTATGTATAGTAACTGTTCATTAAATAATAGTATGAATAAAATGATCCAATCCAATATCTACAGTCATGCCTTTAAAGCCTAATATATTTAACAAAGCAAAATAATTCATTTGGAGAAATGTCTACTTTTTTTTTTTGGCCAGTCCTGGGACTTGGACTCAGGGCCTGAGCACTGTCCCTGGCTTCTTTTTGCTCAAGGCTAGCACTCTGCCACTTGAGCCACAGCGCCACTTCTGGCCATTTTCTGTATATGTGGTGCTGGGGAATTGAACCCAAGGCCTCATGTATAGGAGGCAAGCACTCTTGCCACAAGGCCATATCCCCAACCCAAAATGTCTACTTTTTAAAGAAGGCAACATATTTTCTTTGATAACCAAGAAGATAGACTATTAAATACTTTGCTTAGTTTCAAATGTAAACAAAATTTTAAAAATAAAGATTTCTTTTAAAATACTGTGAACTAAGATATTAATCCAAAGCCTTCTGGGCTCTCATCCCCTGGAATATCTCTTGCTACATGTCTAGGACACTTTCCATACACACTTCTCCTCAGAACCTCAGCAGAGCTAAATTCTGATGTAAGTTCACTAAAGCATGAGCTCATTTCTACACAGAGGTAGAATATATAATGAACAAAATGGGCAGTAGTACAGCTTCTTCTTGTAATTTTAGCTTGGCAATAGTTTAGATTTCTTTCTTTCTTCCTTCCTTCCTTCCTTCCTTCCTTCCTTCCTTCCTTCCTTCCTTCCTTCCTTCCTTCCTTCCTTCCTCTCTCTCTTTCTTTCTCTTTCTTTCTTTCTTTCTTTCTTTCTTTCTTTTTATGATATCAAACATATTTTCTTTCTTTCTTTAAGTGGTGGTAGTGCAGGAGTTTGTGAAGTTTGAATTCAGTGCCTTGTACTTGCTAAGCAAGCACTCCACCACGTGGGTGACACGCCTCTTCCCACACAAGCAGAAAGCAGACTCACTCCACACCAGCCACAGCCCCACTTCCTTTAAAGACTTAGGCTTTCCCTGCTTCTGCTGAAGTCAGGATACGCTGTGTGTGATCCACTCTGGGAAAACCAGACCAACTGTGTTGGGAGGCACTGTCTGGGTTCTCTGTACAGGAAGAGAGAACGATCTTGCTTGATCGTTAATGTTGGGGGATTTGGTTTGACATTGTGTGATATCAGAAAGTGATCTGTTTGATTGGAGGGAGAAAGTATGTCTTTTACTTTTTAAGCCAATGTTTTACACAATGAACTGGATAATCTAACCCCATTGTAGGCATTCGATTTATCTCTTCTCAACAAAGGCATTGTGTTCCTTTCAAACTATCTGCATTGACTCAAAAGCTATTGCTTCAACTGGAGCTCCTTATTTTTCTCTCTCCACTAACATGAAGAACAATGCTCATGATGTTCAGTAAGCAGTTACTAGGTACTTTATCTACCATGCAATAAGGATTCAATGAAGTAAGTTCTACTCCGTTCCCTTTTGCTCACTACCTTACATATGTAACTGTAACCTCTTGACAATAAAATTAAATTTAAAAAATTTAAAAAGGAGATAACCAGACAGGTTAAAATTACTTGGCTAAGGTCACCTAGCCAGTATTTTGCTGAACTGTGATTTGAACCTAATGTCTAATTCTAAAGTCCATGCTAGAAGCCATTCCCTACCCATTGGAATTCTTTTGTTCCTACATTATTCCCCAGTCCCTTAACTTTTTGCATTGATCTTTACCTAAACCACACATAGCAATAATTTAAATGATAAAGTCATAGTGTATTAGAGAAAAGAGATCCTCAAAGGCAGCTAGAACATCTATCTCACTATTTTAGAGATGAGAAAATTTGAGGATAGTAAGTACCTGTTAAGTTAGTAAGTAAGGTATTAACACCTAGGAATATGCATCTTAAAAATAACTCCATAGTAAGCCTAGGCATAAATACGTCTAAAGTTAGGATCCACTCATATTCTTTATCACTTGGCATTTTGTCTGTTTTGTATGTGTTGATCTAGCACTCAAATCATACTCTTTTGGAACATTGTTCTATACTTCAGAATCTCCTCTACAGTTTCCAGCCAAGAAATAAATATATATATATAAATATATATATATATATATATATATATATATATATAAAATGTGTATAGTATATGCTTGTGAATTGGATTTGGAAAACAAAATTAGATTCTGAATGCTTGACTGGGAAGTGATGGGGAAATCAATTTTGTAGATTGAGCCCAATGACATAGAGAGCAAATACTCCAGGTAAGAAACAAATAAAATGATAAAATAAAATAAAATAAAATGATAAAATGATAAAATAAAATGATAAAATTTGGCTGGTCTTATTTGCTTCTATTCATAATGACTAGGGAGCCTAGTTGACCACAGATTTTGGATAAGTAAAGTCTTGATTTTTGTCATCCTTTTGCTTTTGCAGGCTGGGTAGACATGCTTAGTAACTGTGATCTCCAGATGTTCAGGACCTGTCTTATACTGTGATACACACAAAACCATGCCCCTTGGAGTGGCAGAGCCTTATATGGAAGCAGAGTGTACTTTTTTTGCTCTACTGGAGGATCTTTAAATAGCAGGGAACAGCATCTCAAATCTTTCCAAAGAACTACTTAAAGTTATTTTTCTCCATGACAACAGCCTGCCAATAAGGATAGAATTTAAAGAGCCAGGACCTCAAACAGAAAGAGAAAAGGAAACGTTTCCCTGTTCAATTGAATACTCAAAGATGAACCCAAGCCAGCATGTAAATTCCACACACTGACTCACAGCTCTAGTACAGATGAGCAATCAGATTGTATTCTTTAATTAAACCATATGCAAAATCAAGAGGATATTTTAAAAGTGTTCACTTAGTGGTGGATGGGGTGGGGGCAATATTCAAAAATACATTATGCTTTCTGGGGATGAAATAGTGGGTTCATTTTCCTCTTAACTTTAGAAGTTTGGAGGAATTCATTATTTGGGTGCATAATATCAACTACTAAGCATATTTTGTATGTGCGCCTGCACCGCTCAGAAACACCTTTGCCTCAGGAAAGCTGACTCACATCCCCAGCTGTAACGCACTCCAGTCTTGAGTCTTCCATCAAGTGAAAATACTCAGATCTTTCTTTCTCAGGAGTCTTTCTACTGGCTTCTTGCTTTTATAATCTGGGAGGTTAACTTTATTCTTCCACACTGGAGATTTTCCTTCTACTCCTAACTGTTCCCCAAAATGAGGAGAGAGTGACCTTTATAACTTCTTTTCCCTCCACCTCTGATCATACAAACCTTAGCCCAAAGGAGTAATGTAAGTTTTAGAACTGATCCAGTCCAGAAACAGAACAATTTTCCTTTGGATACAGGCATACACTCTGTAACCCTCCCAACAGTGTTCCAGAAGATTTAAAATTTTAGATTCTTGGACCCTGAGTTAGTGACAGGTGGATCTCTAGCTTGTCATCAGCAAATTTCATCTTCTATACCCATGCCAATGACCACTATCCTCTCAACAAATATCTCATGTGACCTTGTGCCCAGTGCTAAGCTAGGCTCTAGAGCCGTGAATGAATCAATCATTAACTTTTATCATCCATACTTTTCCTATGCCTAGTTCTAGTTCTGACGTTTTTTTTTTTTGTTTGTTTGTTTTTGCCAGTCCTGGGCCTTGGACTCAGGGCCTGAGCACTGTCTCTGGCTTCTTTTTGCTCAAGGCTAGCACTCTGCCACTTGAGCCACAGCGCCACTTCTGGCCATTTTCTATATATGTGGTGCTGGGGAATTGAACCCAGGGCCTCATGTGTATGAGGCAAGCACTCTTGCCACTAGGCCATATTCCCAGGCCTAGTTCTGACTTTTGAACATATATGGTGAGCCTTTCCATTCCTTCTGAGATTTGGAAAGGATGATGGGATTCTCTCTTCAATGTCTATTGTCATTCTGATCTTCCCTCCATTTGGATATGATGCCATTTGCTCATGGACTCTTTCAAAGACATCTACTATAGATAGCACCTTTCTCCTGAGCTCTGCTGCCTTCTGTTTAGAGTTGCTGGTTACAATTCCCTAAATTGATGGAGTTACATTGTCAATTATGATTTCAGAGTCTAAAGGTGCAAGTGTGCATATTTCTATGTCCCTCAGGGAGATGGAGTTAAAAACATGAACTTCAACCTGGGGAGTTGTTTTTCTTTTCCTGCTCTTTAACCAGCAAATAAATGCCATCGTAGGTTTGAAAAGTGAAATGCTAGCTTTTAAACAACTTGCAAATGATAGAGTTCAGGATTTCAAGGGGAAAAAATGGGCTCCATAAAAATGTCTGTGGCCAGCACCCCTACATTGTCCTTTTAGTTAGTAAATTGAGACTAAATGGCCACAAGAATGTAATCACCTTTAACTGCATTTCACTGAGAACTAATGTCCCTGTGACCAGAAAATAATGTTACCTTAAAAAATATTAAGCCAGGCTTCTCCACTATGACAACTTAAATAAGCAGTGATTACAGTCCTTGAACTTTGGCCCCCCATGGAGTACAACTTGACTCTGAGGGAACAGCTATGCATCTGTTACACCACAGCATAATGAATGGCAAAGGTTTTGACCAGTATTACCGATGATAGATCTCTCTGCTCTTAGACTTGGCTTCTTCCAGGGCTCCAAGAAGAGGTGATCATCACCTCAGAGATTGAAAGGATTTAGTTGTCCTGGCAGATTCCCACCTTGTCCTTCTCTTCAGATGCATCTCTGCCCTTCTCCGTGTCTTGGGAGGGTAATCCCTATAGATGAGTCTTTGGGCTTGCCCTCTGGCTTCCTGTTGAGTTTGAAGAAGAGACTGTGGTAGGAGTCTGGAGGGTGGGGAGAGATGGGTCAATGTAGACTTCTAAGCCCTTTGTTTATGGTTTCTGTAGGGTTTGTTTTGTTTTGTGTTTTGCCTCTAGAAATAGCTAAGCCAAATTTCTTCAAACCCTAGTGTTTGCCATGCAGCCCCTCATGTATGGTCCCATGACTCTGACCTCCAGAAACCACATTTTTCCTGCGCTCTTGCTTTCCCGTTTTTGCTTTCTTCTGTATGTCTCTGCCACCCCAGCTTTCACTTAACCTGCACTTGCCTCTGTCCTCACATTGCTGCCTCTTCCTTAAATCTGGAACGAATCATTTCCTCGCAGATAATTCTTTCTTGGATATTTGAACTTCTCATAAACCATCAGGTAAATATTTTTCTTACCTTCTTCAGGTAGGCACAGTCTTTACTTCCAGGACTAGAGAGGTAAAATAGTTCCAACCTGGAAGCTCATAAGGGTCACCGGCAAGCTATGAAGAAGATACAGAATTTGAGATCCAACCTTCCTGGTAAAATTCTTCAAATGCAACTTCCAAAACAGTCCACAAAAGAATGGCAAAACACCAACTATTAGTTGCTGAGTATGTGGAGTTTGTTATAACTATTCTTAATTTTGTATATTTGAAAATTTTCATTATAAACAAGAACAAAATATGTAAGATTTGTCATTAAAAAAATCATTGATTCCAAGTAAAGGTCTGATTTTGTTTTGCTATTCTCATTGTTACCTGTCTCCATTTGCCTTAGTCACACCACTGAAGAGACTCGACATGGATAAACAATTGATGTGGGACAGAGAGATCCAGCCAGCATCTTCTGTGTTCTATAATCTTGGCACCAGAGATCTACAGACTCTAGTATCTACCTCATATGATATTCTAAATGATTAGGGTTGAGCTTATTTGGCCAAATCTTATATTTCTTTTTGAATAGTTTCTGCTCAAACATAATTTATAACCTTCAGTTAAATTCTATGAATACAGAATGAGAAAACTGAAATCATTACACTTGGGTGTGGCTCTTTCTTCTTTTGTTCTGTGAAGGCGTGTGTGAAGTTTCTCATAAATCTCACAGTTCTATTTGTACCCTACTAGAAAAGAACCCAGAACTTCAAGTAGCGAACTCAGGTATCTAGTTCTCACTTGCTTCTGATCTTGAGAAGAAACTTACCTTCTCATAGCATGGTATGAGGCCGATTGCTCAAAGGCTAATTAGTTGCAAGCATAGTGCTTGGGTCGGATTCACAGTCATGTTACTTCCTAGGCACATAACTTAAAGCAAATTCTTCATGGTTTGTTGTTATTAATCTGGAAAAAGGAATGCTTAGCAGGAACCACATCACTGAGTTATTCGGAAGATCAAATGACCTATTTATTATATGTGAAGAGAGTCCCATCATGTCTGATGTGTAGTAAGACTATGAAAGTGCTAACAGATATTTGTTATCATTATTGCTGCTAGAATGTATCTATATATCTTTGGCAAGCAAGGCAGATAGAAGCATAGCAAAGGCTTCAGAAAATTGCAATAAAATATGGAAATGGTTTCTGTAGGTATTATAGAAATTAATAGGTGGGCCAATTGATTTTTAAAAGGCTATGGGGCTAAATCTATGGATGTTGGTCATTTTTTTATAGTTCTGGGCTTTGGTACCAACATAGGTGGAAGAGCTGGCTGGAAAGGAAATTGTTCTTTGCCTGCTCTGGCCAGGAACTGACATGAGCAGCCTGTTAGTGGTTATAGAAATTAATAGGTGGGCCGATTGATTTTTTAAAAGGCTATGTGGCTAAATCTATGGATGTTGGTCCTTTTTGATAGTTTTGGGCTTTGGTACCAACATGGGTGGAAGAGCTGACTGGAAAGGAAATTGTTCTTTGCCTGCTCTGGCCAGGAACTGACATGAGCAGCCTGTTAGTGGTTTTGATGTGTGGGAGGTGACAGTGAAAGAAAGAATAGAGGCCCATTGAGGATGTTCCTAAATCAAGTAAGAAAAGACAGAAGGCCAAGATGGCCTTGGCTTGTGTCTGTCAATTCTCAGCCAAGCTGAGGACACACAGCTTAATTTAGCAAACCTGATCTCATGTTCTTGTCAATTAAGAACACACAAATGTGTTTTGAATTTTCTAGACAGGAGTGTATTATCTCCTCATGTTAACTACTAAAATTGTTGATAAGATCCAATCTCAAAAAGTTGGACAGTGATGGGTGGTGAAGAGAGAGAGAGGTCTTTTAATAATTTAGTATGTGAATATATACCTTAGTATATCAGTCGATATTAAAGAACAATGGATGGCTGGGAGGAAAAGACGAGCCTTTTTGGGCTAACTTAGCCTAACCTAAATAAACTAACAAAATAAGCTAACTTAGTCTAACCTACCATAGCCAATACCTGCAGACCTCAATTTAAGAATCTATGTTTAAGACTTTTAGATGTGGAATCTGGGTTTTACAGGAGCCAGATGCTAAATGACATAAAGTAATTCACTCTCAAGCCAATATTTAACAAAAGATTGAGATCTAGCCCATTGAACCTTAGGTAAGTGTGCGTGTACTCTAAATGTGATTGCTCACATTCTGGTGTTTTCTGCTAGCTAATGTTGAAATACATACCACAGGAGTTGTGGCATGTGTTTAAGAATCATCAGCTACAAAGAGCCTCAGATTCTATTGCTAGTTTTACTTTGTGAATGGCAAGGGGAGATACCATCATAGCGCAAGGACTACACAGTGTATCATTCACCCTATTGTTCTGAAGACTGTTAGACAGTCACATTGGATGGCTGTCTGTCTCCTGACAATATGCTGGGAGCAGGACTTGTGTTTTACTGATTTCTTGGGGAGTGACTACTTTCCTGTGAGTATTCTTATTTTTTCACTCTCTATTCTAATATTCTCTGAACAAGTGCTATGCAATACTTTCCTGCTCACAGTATACATATACATACATACATACATATGATATTAGAAATTGAATTCAAAGTCTTGCACTGGATTGACAGGTGCTCTATCACTTCAACTATACTCCTAGTCCTCACCCCCTTTTTTGTCATTCATGGGGCTTGAACTCAGGGCCTACCTGGGCATTTTCCCTGAATGCTTTGGCTCTAGGCTAGTCTTTTGAGCCACAGCTCTACTTCTGGTTTTTCAGTGGTTGATTGGAGATAAGAGTCTCACAGGGATTTTTCCCCCCTCAGGCCAGCTTCAAACCACAACCCTCAGATCTCAATCTCCCCAGTAGCTAGGATCACAGGAATGAGCTCCAATGCCCAGTCCCCAGCCTTTTTTGCATTGGCCATTTTTGAGGTAGGGTTTTGCTTTATGCCTAGCTAACTTGGGTTTACATCCTACTTATGCTTCTCCCTTCACTGGGATAACAGGCATATACCAACAAGCCCAACCACTGGCTGAGATAGAGTCTCTCAAATTTTCCCCAGGTTGAGCATCCATTACTAATTCTTTGGTCTTTGCCTCCTAAATAGTAGGATTACAAACTTGTGTCACCACGCCCAGTAGCACACTAGATGTTTGATGGCAAGTGGTTGACCAAAGTTGAGTAGCTAATGTATCACTCTTCACATTGGATCAGGACAGAGTAAGGATTCTAATGAGTTTAAATAAAAAATCTTCCTTTCAGATTAATTGTTCAACCCCAACGTTTTTTAGTGAAAAAGTTTTAAGTAGGTGTTTAACCGATTTTGCTAGCACCCTTTGTTGAAGAGGCTGTCTTTCTTCCATCCTATTTTTTTGGCTCCCTTATCAAAGATTAGATGGCTATTGGTCTGTAGGTTCATTTCTGGGTCTTCAATTCTATTCCATTGGTCCTCAAGACTGTCCTTGTGCCAGTACTAAGCTGTTATTACTATAGCTTTGTAATAAAGTTTGAACTTTGGTGTTGATATTCCTCCAGATGACGTAGGAAAGTCCATGAGACTCTCACCTCCAAGTAAGGACCCAAAAAAATGCTGGAAATGGAACTGTGGCTCAAGTGATAGAGTGCTAACATTGAGCAAAAAGATTCAGGGACAACACTGAGTCCTGATTTCAAGCCCCAGAACTGGCACACAAAAAATGTGAGCCCAAAGTGGGATCCAAGTATGATTACAGTCTTCAGATTCTGTAGGCAAGATGGGGAAAAGAAAGCAAGCAAAGCAAAGAGGAACTAAAGCTAAGATTATAAATTAATGTGAAAGTGTTGTTGTCACTTGTGCCTTTCTTTTTCCTTTTCAGTTCAGTTACATGAACCTCTAACTTCTCCTATTTGCCTGAACAATTTTGAGTTGTTTTTCTTGTTCTTACAGCAAGAATCATTTCTCTTCATATATTTAACATGTATTAATCGTATAAAAGATTTCTTTGTGTTAATTCCACATTTTCAATGTACTTCAAAGAGTTCCAGTGCATCAACTGTGCATTGTAAATAATGTACTATTTATCTACTGCAAGTTATCAAGAAAGACCAACTGAGGAGAGGTTAAGAAGGCTTAAAGTTTCTTTCCAATCTAAGAGATTAATGATACATAAAATGGAAGTGTTGATCTCATCTGGGCCCTAGAAGTGGATCCATTATCTGTATGGAATAAGGAACAATTTTACCCATAGAACTATGTTTGACACAGGTCTTTAACTTCAAGGAAAATGAAAATACAACATATGTAACTTTG
Organism: Perognathus longimembris pacificus; assembly: GCF_023159225.1. Taxonomy (NCBI): domain Eukaryota; kingdom Metazoa; phylum Chordata; class Mammalia; order Rodentia; family Heteromyidae; genus Perognathus; species Perognathus longimembris. The sequence continues at coordinate 40,084,097 of NC_063162.1, forward strand.
ACACCAAAGTGAAGTTACTGATGGTAGAAGTAGCATTTTCATGCACTTTGAACACGACCCAGTTAAGGAACATTTTTTGCTTTAGTTAAATAATTACAGAAACATGCAGTGCACTTTTGCAGTTGGGGGTGGAATAGGATGCACAATGCCAAAATTAATCCAGTTTAGAAAATGTTGAGTCCATGTGTGAGAGGGAAGGAAGGTTCTCAATCATTGGAGGGGGAGTAGAGGAAGTCTTTTATTACCCAAGAGAAATTTCTACTATTTTGGATTTTAGATTCTGTATATGAATCTATTTATTAGCTGGGTTATTTTGGTATAGGTGGTCAGAATTGATTTCTTTTTCTGTCTTTGTCCCTGAAAAATCAGGTTCCTACTTGATGATTTCTAGAAAAGTCAGAAGAATGGTTTTGTATCATGGCACAGTTGTTGTGGCAAGGGTATTTACCTTAATAAGCTAGGCACTTTGTTGAGTTTCTACTTTTGTGATTTATAATTTCTTTGTGAAAAATGTTCTAAAATCTCAAGTGAGAATATTCTTCATGATTCTTTGCTTTTCTCTTTTTCTTTTACTTTTGTTTTCTTTTCTTTCTTCCCTTCCTCTTTCTTTCCTTTTTCCTTCCTTCCTTCCTTCCCTCCTTTATTTCTCTCTCTTTCTTTCCTTCTTTTTTCTTTTTCTTTCTATTTCTTTCTCTCTTTCTGTCTTTCTTGTTTTAAGACACTTGGTATATAGTCCCGGCTAGACTCAAATTTGTAGTCCTTCTCCCTCAGTCTCTGAAGCATCTCTCTAAATGAGTTAGAAAAAGGAAAAAGAACCCCAAAACAACACAAGAGAAAAACAAACAAATGAACACAAATGCCTAATAACAGATGACTAGTAAATATAGCTTAAGTGTATAAGTAAAGAAGCCAATCTGTGAAGAATAATTTTTAAAGTGTGTGATCTGTATTCATTAAATGAATATTTTCTGGATATTTTTCTTGGTAAATGGATTTGATGTTTGAAAATGTCTTCTTCAGAAAGTATATGCACTGCCATTAAGTTCATTATCCTATAATTGCCATGTAAAATCCAGGCAAGAAGATCTTTATTGAAATGTGATTATTTGGCGAACAAAAGAGGCAAACACTGAATAATCTATACATTTACTTAGTTCTTTCATTCAACTGGGGACAGCTTCCCATTCCCCAGCCTGGAGATCTATAAACTTGCCTTAGAGGCCTATGGTTCACAAAGCGCTCAGAAAAACAATGGCGACAGAGTAAAGCAGGGTAAGCTGTGAGCAGTCTTTTACATTTGAGCTGCATGTTGGGATTTGGTTACCTCTTTTTCTGCAACCCTTCTTCTTCCTATTTTTTCTAGATTTGACTCTTAAAGCTCTCTTTTCCTGATTGTTTTGGTCGCTACCTTTTCCATCTTATTGCAGTTTTTGCCCTTGTTCTGCTTGTGGTCTCCGTCTGTGCTTGTTTCTTTGCTCAAGTTGCCCAATTTGAGCTGCTCGTTAATAGCTTGTCTAATTTGGCCTCAAGGGTCCTCATTGCTTGGCAGCGAGATAAAGCTTGGCTCTTCATCTTCCCGTGGTACAACTTGTTCAGTGGAGGGTGAGGGTTAGGGCTGGTGGCAGCAGAAAAGTAGAAACTGGGGCAGAGGATCCAGCCTCATTTGCTGTGACCCCACTGTGGCATTAAAACCTGCCTCTTCAGATTTGTTTTGAGAGTTTTGACTTAGGTACCACTGCAGTTTCAGCTTAGTTGGTACTTCTTAATCAGAAAATTTAATCTTGGGACAAAGAGCTTTTCTTGCCACTCAGGGGCTTGGCTAAGGTTCACTGGTGGTTACCGACAGGCATTCCCCCTTTCTGGCCCCACCCAGCCAAACAATGGCCATCATTGTTTCCAAAAGGGCTTCTTCACCTGTGCCTGGTAAGAACTTGCACAGACAGCTCACAGCTGCATCCAGCTGAGGTTGAGCCTCCTCAGAACTGGGACACAATTCCCAATTGCCCACATTCCGAACTGAAGAATTGTCATAAGTAATGGAGTAGGAAATTTTCTCTTTATTCTGCAACAAAGATGATCATTAAATAGTAAAAGCAACATCTACCTTTCACCTAAAGGTTTGTTTATATGAATTCACTAATAGTCCTGTCAGGTAGGTAGGATAAGAGCCTACCTTTAAACATTCCTATGTTGACAATGTAGAACGTAAATTTGGGATGTAATGGGTCCCAAGTTTGTCTAAGGGTCTGGCCTAGATTTTCTAAGGCCAAGAACTGTGTCTCTCTATTATCAAATCACTTGTCTCAACCCCCAAACAATTCAGTTGAAAGAATGAAGAAGTAGCTTAAGATAGCTAGGTATTTCCATCAGGATGAGGGTGGCAGTGGTAGTATTCTGTTAGTGAGCCTATTTTGTGGTTCTAAACTATTACCACCCTCAGCAATGGCTGGCTATGGACAGGGCAGGTTGTATCAGGAATCAGGAAACGGTTAGAGGAAAATGCTGATAGCTCTAGGAAAATTAACCATCCTGAGAATAATGATTTCACATTTTATGTTAATGAAAACACTGGTTTGTTAAAAAAAAATGGAAGAGATTTCCTTTAAACTGGTCTCCATAGTAGTATGCTAGGGGTTTTGGAGCTGCATATGAAATTATTGAAGATCTTTCTGGAGTAATGCTTCTATCTGCACACAAAAAAGCAATTTGAGTGTACTTAAAATGTCAGCATCATATGGAGAAGAAGGCAGCTTGGGACTGGATTTTAAAGAAGAAAAATACACAACTGCAGTGAATCACTTTGGGTGAATATGTTCTGGTTAGCTAATTCTAGGAACACAGTTTCATTCCTTCATGTCTTTCAATCATTTCTGTGACTGAAAGAACTGGATATTTGAGTAGAAAAGTGGAATCTGAAAGCTATTAAACTTATGACACAAGACTTAACCATGACCCTCTGAATCTTTATCCATTGTCACCTCATCTCCACTGTCCCATAAATCCATTCTTTGTTATAGATTTTTTTCTAAAATGAGCAACTATTTTATAATCCTAGGAGGATGAGGATGCAGAAATAATGGCTAATGTAGACTGTATTTCTGTCATTCTGTATTGCCAAAGCTACTTGGGACTTATGTCATGAGCTAGCTTATGTCAAATATGAATAGGACTAGATGAGTGTAGCAAAGGCTTTTCCAGCCCTGTCTCAGCCTTCGCTTGCTTCTAAAGCCTTGATTTGCTCTATTCTAAAGTAAAAAATAAATTCTGCCTAATAAAATACACAACCACATTAGACACAAAACAGTACAAATTGATATAATGACAAGTGTCAGTATTTTTCCTTGGTTTACTAATAATTAATATTTTTAATAATGAAAATACTTGACATTAGTGGTGATAAGTTTAATAGAAGTGGGAAAAAACATGTCCAAACTCTCTAGAATAACTGAATAATATGAGCTGAGAAAAATCTTGGAATTTGTACACAAGGGTATTATCTTTCTAGAAATTTTCCCCTAAGGAAATAAACATGAAAGCATGTAGCTGGAAAGATGGCCATTTCAAGGTTATTGGGAATAGTAAGAAGTTGGGAATGACTTAATTAATGAATATTTGAGATGTTGTTAAATAAATTACAATATATTTTTACAATAGAAGGCCCCCATTAAAATATCATGGTGGATGTTAGCAACACTAGAGTGAAGTTGTCTAGGGCAGCAACTACATTATACCACCTACTGTGAGACTGTCCTAAATGATGTGATATTATATTTTCCTCATAAAGAGCATGTTAAGTACTTATGAAATCTTAGCTATTGTTAAGTAAGCAACTGCCAGTAAGGAAAGTTACTTTCTACTCATTATTAAATATAAACAAGTTAACCAAACAGTCTGTACAATAATGACAATATATTTTCTTTTAAAGAATCCTTTTAGGAAGTCTAGACCAGTGGTTCTCAAATTATGTGCCCATGTATCCTGGAGTGCTGTTAAATACATCATTCACCTTCCCCAGACATTCCAAAATTTCTAGAGAAACACAGTAATACTTTGAACATTGGAAATTATACTATTATTAAGTTGTTTGGGCCGAACTACATAATAAACATAATTTTCTTTCAAATTACTAAAAAAAAAGTAATGAAATAGGAGTGATACCAATAGAACAAAATGCTTAAGAACTTCTATTCTATCACATTAAAAATTAGTGAGAGGAGGCATTATGTGTGCTTCAGATATTCTGCTTTTTTTTTTTTTTTTTTTTTTTTTTTGGCCAGTCCTGGGCCTTGGACTCAGGGCCTGAGCACTGTCCCTGGCTTCTTCCCGCTCAAGGCTAGCACTCTGCCACTTGAGCCACAGTGCCGCTTCTGGCCGTTTTCTGTATATGTGGTGCTGGGGAATCGAACCTAGGGCCTCGTGTATCCGAGGCAGGCACTCTTGCCACTAGGCCATATCCTCAGCCCAGATTTTCTGCTTTTGACTTATTTAAATTTTCTCATTTTCTGCAGCATTTATTTTTTACCTATGACTGTAAAAGTTATTTTGATATAATTTTTTTTGAATCCATTTATGTAATCATCACTCCTTGAGGACTCTGTTGGGGCAGTTCCTGGGAAAGACACAGAAACACAAAAGTGCCGCTTCCTCAAGAAGGCCACAATGGAAGGTCAGGAATGTAAATACATAATTGCTCCTCAGGGGAACAGGCCTGGAGGCAGAAGTACTAGGTAGAGTGGGAGCTCTGAGCTCTGCTTCAGGACACAGGCAATGTGAGGCAGGTCTTCGAGAATAGATGGGACTCACCGTTGGACATCTAGAGAAGGTTGAAGAATGTTCTTCCTTATAGCCTCCAAGTAGAGATGGCACACTAACAGATATTAGGAGACTAGACAGGTAGGCAAGGTAATAATGGGTAAGCTTTGGTGGGTTATGCCCTGAACGGAACATTTGTAAAGCATGGGAAGATAAGTACAAGGTTTGCTCTGGCAGTACTGGTCAGACAATTCTGGGAGGCCTGGTTGGGTAAGGCTGGGGCGGGGGCAGCCAGGAAGATTTTGTAATAGCTCAGGAAAGAGGTCACAAAGCCCTGATTAGATAATCACATGGGTTATATAATGGGCCCCCATGGACTAAATCAACAAAAGCAAATGATTCAGATGTAGCACATTATTCATCTGAAAATATGTTGGTGTCTTCATTGATCAAGATGCATTGCACTAATAAACTGACATGTTGAATCAAAACCCCTTTGTATAACTTCTCTTTTTTTTTTTTTTTTTTTTTTTTGGCCAGTCCTGGGCCTTGGACTCATGGCCTGAGCACTGTCCCTGGCTTCCTTTTGCTCAAGGCTAGCACTCTGCCACTTGAACCACAGCGCCACTTCTGGCCGTTTTCTGTATATGTGGTGCTGGGGAATTGAACCCAGGGCCTCATGTATATGAGGCAAGCTCTCTTGCCACTAGGTCATATCCCCAGCCCTGTATTAACTTCTCAAAGACAATAAAAAATACACTGGTGCCTTTTAAAATAAATGTTTTGTGTTTATAAAGACAATATATAGTCAATGTAGAGATGTGGCAACACAGGAATGTACAAAGAAAATAGAAGCATTTATATTCTCATGAACAGAACGTATATGTGCATGTGTATATATATGTATATATATACTCATGTATGTGTATATATGTATAATAAGTAAAATATTAAAACATTGCAGCTGGGAATATGGCCTAGAAGCAAAGGTGCTTGCCTTGTATACATAAAGCCCTGGGTTCAATTCCCCAGCACCAAAAGCCAGAAGTGGCGCTGTGGCTCAAGTGACAAAGTGCTAGCCTTGAGCAAAAAGAATCCAGGGACAGTGCTCAAGTACTTAGTCCAAAGCCCAGGACTGCCAAATAAATAAATAAAATAAAACATTGCATAACATGAAAACACTGATATATACACCTCACACATTCAAGCTATGTGCAAATGGTAAAAATGGAAAAAAAAAACTTACAGAAGAATATACAACAAAACCTCATCATTACTGTATGATTTCCCCCTGAATATTTTAGAGAAAAGTTGAGTGCAAGTACAGAAGATCAATTATCAGTGTAAGGTGCTTTCACTTTCAAGTGTCAGAACTGGGATTTGAACTTACACAGTTTGCCTTCAGGACCTCCTTTATTCTTAAGATCCCTGTAATACAATCTTGAATGATATATTTGAGCTTCCATTGTCTGATTCAATGAGTGCATATAGAGATTGTTAACACTTTACTATAGCATTTCCTGACTGAATTTTTAACAATGCAAAGTAGGTATGTTTATATCAGCATCACCACAGACATGGGAATAATGCATTGTGTTATGTATGACATTGTGAGAGTTTTGGTATCTCTAAGCAACAGGATTTTTCAGTTTCATTTTTCAGTTCTTATGGGACCAGCATTGCATACGTGGTCTGCCACTAACAGAAATATTTTAGTGTTGCACATGACTGTAACTCGTAAGCAGCTGGCTGTGTAGGGCAGGTGCTTTGCCAATGGGCAGCTATACTTCCTCAGTAAGCACTGTCTTAGTGAATTTTGTTGCTATAAAAGAATTTCTAGCAGGTAATTTAGAAAGAAAGAGGCTTATTTTTGCTCATTGTTCTGGAGACCAAGATGTCTAGAAGTGTAGTACTGGTATCTGTTTGGCTTTTGGAGATGGCTCAAACTCCTTCATTTTGTGCTGGACAGAAGGACAAATGGTGTGTGCACAAAACATGAGGGCCAGCCTCCTTTTATACTTACTAACTCATGAAAAAAGTATTCACTACTCCTATTCACTTCATAAAGGCCAAGTATGACCCTGCAGGATCACAATGACATTTCAGATGACCTATGTGATTCATAGGGGACAGGTCACATTCAAATCTAACAGGAACAACCAGCTGAACCTGGGACTGGCTATAGATGTGGAACATGGCAATTGACATGAGAGCTTGGAAATTGTGCAAATGGCTTTCTTTCCCCTTCAAAACACTAACTACAAAGGGCTTCACTGTGGGATGCCAAGGGTTATTTATGAAGCCTTAGTTCTCACAGGGGAAGACTTAATTTTGGTTTTGGTCTTTGAACTGGAGTTTCATGCTTGCTTGGTTGGTGCACTACTGCTGAACCATGCCTCCAGCCATGATTTTTGCTGGTTATTTGTAGGATAGGGTCTTACTTTCCACCAGTGCATGCCCCTGGACTACAATTCACTTATTTCATTTTTCCCCTAGTTGCTGAGATCATAAGCATCCAACACAGTGTTCAGTTACCCTCAATGGAGATGGATTCTCAAGGACCTTTTTTTGCCTGAACTTACCTGGAACACAGCTTCCCCATGTATTTTAGGATGACAGTTACATGCCACTGCACCCAGCTATGGGTTGATGAATGAGTCTTGTGAACCTTCTGGCCTAACTTGGCTTTAAACCACAGTCCTTCCAACTTCAGCCTCCTTAGCTATTTAAATAGCTAAGATTACAGGTGTGAGCCACCAACACTTGGCTTAGATTTCATTTTCTTAATAGAGCAGATTTGGGGGAGTGGGTGAGGGTTTCTGAATCCTCTTGCCAGTCCATCTCATGTATGGAAAAGTGAAGAAGGGATTAGCAAGGTTCCACTGGGAAGAATTCTCTGGACAACCTTCACTGAACAATTTGCCTTTTGACCACTCTGCAATCCTGAGGTCTGAACTTGGTAATGGCCGATGTGGAGATTCCCCATGGCTTCTTTGGGGAAAACATTTCTACCTTTTCTTTGGCTTTCTGAGAAGATCTGGAATTCTGCTTTTCTGCTCTGCTTCACACATCAATATTATTCACTTCCTCTTTGCCTTCCATCTCTGCTTTTTGTCTTTGTCATGATTATGAAGCTATTCTCATTGTGCCTGTAATTCAGTAGAATTTTGAAAGAGAATATGGTTAATTGCATGGGGTTAGTGTCCTGTTTTAAATACACATGCACTCGGAAGGAAACTAGGGACTTTAGTATATCAAAAGAAAAATTGGCTGGAAGGAATGACAAAGCCATTGTAAGTGAAGCTGAAGGAATCTTAGCTTGGGACCAATTCACTGGCAGAGAATAATAACCTTCCTACGGTGGCTTGCTGACAGCAAAAATGGAGACCAAGAAAGCTATAGACTATCAAAATGCCAAAGACTTAGCAATTTGGGCCTTAACTGTAGGTACCTAATCTGCAATGCCTTTGAAGCTTGATACACTAGAACAACTCTATGTTACTAAATAAATACTTCTATAAATAAAAAAATACACATGCACATAATTTGTGTGTGCTTAAGTATGTGTGTATACATGTATAAGCACATGGATTATTTTTTAATCAACATTGGTTCTTGTCAATCATCACATTTTTTTTTAACCACCAGCTTAATTAAATATTCTTCTAGAAGAATTTTGGAAGTTGTTTCTCAAAGCTACTGTGGATATGACATTCCTCTACTGATTTATTTTTTCTGTAAATTAGCTAAGTTTTTGTTGGTTTCTTTGTTTTTCTGGGTAAATAAGTGACTTCAACTTCAAGAAAGAGATGATCTATCACCTAGAAACTGATTTAAGTTACATTTCAAAAACATGAAAATCAATTGACTGAAACTTTTTTGTGATTAGAGGGTTTTTATTTCTCTTTATTTTGAATCCTTAATAATTCTAAGCTATACAATCTTATCAAACTGGAAAGTTCATTATGAATCCTGAGGGTGGAGGTTATTAGCAAAGAGCCAGAAGAAGTGGATAAATGACCCATGAAGGAAATGGCTATCTTATGTTGAATTAAAACCTAACTAATAAACACTTAGCTGTTACTGCTAATGCTGCATCCACATTTTCTGTATAGCAGGCTCAAATATGTATAGGTCTGCTGGGGATGACTAAAGCATCTGTAGACTGAGAGACGGGTTCTGTTGCAGGGGCTTCAAGTGGAAAAGAGAGTTGAATGGAGAGACACACTCCAGAAGAAAAAGGATGACTCACAAAGATGACTTAAATGGCATCTGGTTCTCATCTTCTTTGTTTCTTCTCTTGGATTCCATTCAGAGGCACTTCCTTCCAGCTGGAGCTTTTAATGGCATAATGTGAAGGCAAGATCCACAGTAGTGGGTTTGGAGGAGAGACTTGAAGGAGAAAATGCAGATCATCAGAGTTGACTATGGGAAATTACACCCAGATGGGAGGTCACAGGCAATGTACACCTATCAGATTAACACTTACCATTCATGATGCCTAGGGAAATGTAAAAGAAGCATATGTCTTTTAAAAAAAATATGGGGCAACTAGTATTAAACTGATTGAAAGGCAAAGTAATATACAGTCTAATGCAATTTCTGTTTCTAGCCTGAGAAAAGATGGCTGAGTTCATTTTTCTTTCTTTATTGTCAAAGTGAAGAACAGAGGGGTTAGAGTTTCATATGTAAGGCAGTGAGTACATTTCTTGTTCAACTTGTTACCTCTTCCTTCATTCCTCCTCCTTTTCTCTTTCCCCCCATGAGTTGTACAGTTGGTTTACAAATGGTTACAAAACCAAGTATTGCTTTTGGAATCATTTGTCTCTCAATTTTGGTATTCCCTTTCCCTTCCCTTGTTCTAGTACACGTATATGCAGTATCCAGAGTACTAAGATGAGATACAGTGATAGCGGGGATAAAAGCACAGGAAGAGCATAGCGACATCAAATTTCATTGTGTATATGTAGTACATTTTCCTAATCCACTTGTCTACTGAGGGGAATCTGGGTTGGTTCCATATTTTAGCAATGACAAATTGTGCCATGATGAACATTGTTGTGCTGGTGGCTTTAGTGTGGTCTTGCTTTTAATCTTTTGGGTAGATGCCCAAAAGTGGGGCTACTGGGTCATAGGGGAGCTCTCTGTTTAGCCTTCTGAGGAACCTGCATACTACTTTCCAGAGTGGTTGAACGAGTTTACATTCCCACCAACAATGTAGTAGGGTTCCCTTTTGGTCACATTCCCTCCAGCATTTGAATTCTTCATTTCAATGAATGTAGAATAACACAACTAGTGGTTTTGCTATGCGTTACTCATTCTACATACTAGCATTTGTGGTGGTGGTACCCTTTTCTCCTTTTTCAAAGCTGGTAAACTATGACTGGTATTCCCAAAGGCTATGGGATGGAAGTGAGCCATTTACCCAGACAGGTGAAATGGGCTTTGCAGTTGTAACTATATCACACAGGGACGCATAGGAAAGACAGTAGAAATTTCTCTATGCAAACATTTTTCTTCACATTTCCCTTCTTTTGGGCCAATAGCAGCAATGGGAGGTGGGCGATTAGAGCTGGAGGGAGCACCTATTGTATTCTATAGCTTTTTTTTTCCATGTATGATATTCCATTTAACCAAATATCACCAGATTTGGGTGCTTTGTCTGGTTGTATTGCTCTCTCCATCCCCAAACAGCTCTGGAGAGAAGCCATCTCACTTGATATGGAGTCAAAAGCTGTGACAGTGGCCATGGTTCTTCTACTACTGTGAGCAGAGCAGATGCAAGCTGAGGATGAGTCAAAGAGTAATCAGCCCTCATCCAAGTCACAGCAGCCATAGAGGGTGAAGAGCGCTGATTGATACATAAAATGGTCAAAAGAAGCAGATTTCTTTAAGCCTTAAGAGAGGCACAAATAAGAAAGCCAACAGGGGCAATCGTTATAAATCCTGATCTTGAGCCTGAAGGAAAGAAGTGTAAATCAGAAGAGATTGAAAATTCCAAGGACAAGATGGTGTGTGTAGGACTCTTTGCCTCCTTGCTCAGATAAGTGCTGGGTTCACATAGGCCAAGGATGCAGGAACAAAGCTGCTCCAGAGGCCAGGCAGGCACAGTACACATGTGAATACAGGAGCAGTGAAGCTGGTGATGAGCAGAGGGCCATGGTACACCAAAAGATCTTCCATATCATGTTAACAATCCAAATTTAAAGAAAAAGCTCAAACTGGGTACTCGTGGCTCACACCTGTAATCTCAGCTACTCAGGAGACAGAGATCTGATCATCACAATTCATATCTGGAAATTCCAGGAGACTCTTATATCCAATTAACTACCAAAAAAAGCCGGAAGTGGAGGTGTGACTCAAGTGGTAGAGCACTAACCTTGAGCCAAGAAGCTCAGGTCCAGGCCCTGATTTTAAGACCTATGAACAGCAAACACACACACACACACACACACACACACACACACACACACTTACAGCTTTTTGTCTATAAACTTACTCTGTCCTTGATGGTGTCTCTGTGCTTCTACATTCAATTCTAACTATTGCCTACAAACAGAAAAAGGCTCAGACTCCCCCCACAAGGGTACAATCAAATCTAAATCACTAACAGAAACAAACTCAAAATAGGGAAACTGAAGAACACAGTAGACAAGAGAAATTATAGAAAGTAAATTAAAATTTAATCCCTGCACAAACATTTTTCTCTTTTTGTTCTTTCAACAAATAAAACCATTCAACATACAAAAAGTTATAGAGGCTTCATATTAAACTAGAATGTTCTCAATCTGTAGACAAACCATCTGTCCTCTTTTGGCGGGGAGGGTAGAGGAAAGATCTCCTGATGTAGCTCACGCTGGCTTTGAATACAAGATCTTCCAACCTCAGCCTCCTAAGTGCTAGAATTACAGATGTGTGCCACCACACCTAGCTCTTTCCTCTTTTTGATTATGAAGGATTTTAGACATGTTTATCTGCCTGGGATTTCACTTGGCGATTCTCATGGAAATATATAGGGCTAAACTTTTACCACTACCAATATAGGCAAAGGATGATTTTGAATGTATGAAGTTTTCACCTGATTTCAGGTAGATGTTGATGTTACAGCTTTCTTTTCTACACAGACACAGAGTCTGCTTCCTGAGACTGGGAGGAAGTGACAGCTCCTGAGGAGAGTGATATGCTTTGGATTGATCCAGAATTATAAACTACACCTCTCAGGAGCAAGTGCTAGGTGTGTCCCCAGGTTGGCTAGATATGGGGAGCGGGACTCTTCACTTCACTTGAGATTCGTGCACCCCCTATGTGGACTAAAAGCAGCAGAGGTGGCATCTAACTTGAACACAGAGAGACTGGGACCATTGCCATCTCAGCACCAACCAGTGGAGACAGAGGATGAACTACTGGATTAACCCTCCCCATGCCTCTATGCTGTATTCATCTTTGTATTCTACAAGACTTTTCCAGAGCTCTGGTGTGTAAGGTATGGGTGGAGGCTGCCAACCTGATGGGCTGGTGACTCTGCATCCAAATTTCAATTTGATGCCAGGAAATCAAAATAGTTTTGCGGTTCCCTAGCCACAAGAACTTACAACTGGAGATTTACACTTATTCCAGTTGTTTGTTGAATGCCTTGCTGATGGTGAGATTTACTGATAGCTATGAGGGACCCATCTCTGTTTCTGCTAACAAGGGATAGATATACACCCCCTCCCCAATTTGGGTGAATTGAAGAGGTGAGGAGTGGGGTCCTGACTAAGTGAGGGGCTACAGAAGATGAACCATGTCTTCCGGAGCCACTGAGCTAGAGCTCTCACCCATCCTTTTCAATCGCGGGAGAAACAACCATTGCCACCACCACAACACAAAAGCCAAACCCAATTGTGCACATTCAAAAACAAACTAACAACTTCACTCTAGTAAATCATTTTATTAGGCTCAAGATGAGTTCCTGCCTGCAAAGCTCTCAAATGCCAGAAACTGTGGGTTGGGCAGCCGCCTACTTCCCATCCAAGTCACGCTGCTTAGGGTTCAACTTGAATAGCTAATTACTGGTCACCTCACCTTCTTGTCAAAGCCAAAAGATTATACTTAATGCACAACTTAAGCCGTCCCCTGGACCTCACTTGTTTGGGTTGGCAATCACGTTTTCTGTTCCCCTCCCCACTTACCTTAAGTTTTAGTAATTGCCCTCTGGGTTCAAAAGGGCTTCCCACTAGGCCATTGAAATGTTGAAAAGCCCCCTGACATGGGGAAATGTTTGTCTACACTCTGGGAAAAAGGGTCTGAACAAATATGTGTGGCTTTGGTACATGACAGGATGCAGATTTCTTGGGAGCAATTTCTTAACTTTCAGCTTAATAATAACTATAATCAACTCGGGTGAATTGAGAGTTGGTTAGAAGTGTTTTTAAGTAGCAACTAGAAAGTTTAAAGATGGTAAATAAGTCATAATGATGATCTTTTCCACATTGTAAATATAATGCCCAGTGTTGCTTTAAGCTTTGCAAAACACAGGAAAACTTCCTCAAGCTATCTTTCTAGGAACAAAGGATATTCTTTACGACTCCTGACTGCTGTGGAATTGATTCTGAGCAGAATTTGCCCAGCCCTGGATAAAGACTTTATGGTTCCTTCTGATGACCTACTACCAGATCTTCTTTCCAAAAGATAGAAGACTCAAATGGAGTATATGGGTACATCACCAAACCCTGATGCCAAAAGGATATAGTTACATTAATCAAAAGAAGTCAGCTACACTTGCCAGCCAGAAAAAATACATGCCTCTTCAACTTCCATAGATTTAGTATTGAACTTTACTACCCAGTTACTAGCAAGGAGAACCTGACAAAGAAAGTAATTTAACAGATAAATAAAATATATGTGCATACTCTCTTCTGCTTTAGGTCCCTATGAATGCTCTTTCATCTGCTGTCCAGATTTGTTGGGTTACAAACTCAAGGACTTTGTGCTTGCTAAATAGATGATCTATTTATTACTTGTGCCATGCCCTTAGTTGATTTTGCTTTACTTATTTTTCAAATAAGCTCTCAATTTGGGCTCAGGTCAGCCTTGGCTGCGATCCTCTTATTTACGTTTTTTGTGGAACTAGGATGCAAAGCACATGCTACCACATCTACCTTTATTAGTTGAGAGGGGATTTTGTGAACTTTTGCCTAAAGGATTTCTCCTGTAACTAGGATTTACAGGCATGAGCCACTGCACCCAGATCTACCCAGCCTATTCTTATCCATTCTTAATCACTTATTGTAAATATGATCTTCCTTCTGATATGCTGTGTAAGGTCCTTGTTCATTATATTCCCACTCAAAGTGCCTGTCCTTCCCCTTCACAATAGAGAACGGAATTATAATAATTGAATTAATTTCAGGATGTTCTGTCTCCCCTGCTGGGATATAAGGAGAAAATAATTTTGATCTTCCATAAGGTGGTATCCCAGGATCCTAGTGCATACATTAATCACAGCAGATGTTCAATCTGTTGAATAAACAGATAAGTGCTAGTTTCTTGAGATTGGTGCACAGTGATATCAACACATTTTAGCTTTTTTCCTTCTCATATCTTTCATTTGTATTTCAAAGATGTGCTCATTTTTGGCTTCCATCTACAAACTCCAGATTGTAAGATTGTCTGTGTCACAACAAAGTATCATCATCATCTTAGAACTAGAGATTCAGGCAGATTATTCCTTTATGGACTTGCATATTAAGGACTCAATAGTTGAAGTTAGGAGAAAAGTTGTTAATGGTCATGTTCATATGATCTATTTAGTCCATTCAACATCAAGGTCTCTTATATTTCTTTTTTTTTGTTTGTTTTTTGTGGTGTTTGTTTTTTTTTTGGGGGGGGGGCAGTCCTGGGCCTTGGACTCAGGGCCTGAGCACTGTCCCTGGCTTCTTTTTGCTCAAGGATAGCACTCTGCCACTTGAGCCACAGCACCACTTCTGGCCATTTTCTATATATGTGGTGCTAGGGAATCAAACACAGGGCTTCATGTATATGAGGCAAGTACTCTTGCCACTAGGCCATATTCCCAACCCTCTTATATTTCTTCTTGGTTGAAAGTTCTAGTTTCTTCATCACACTTACTGTAGTTTATGTGCCTCCATCTTTAATCAAGAGTTAATCTCCAAACTTTTCTCACATGCTTGCCTAGCTAACTGTATTCAGCAGGTTACTTGAATGACTTTGCTTTCCAGAAGCCTTGTTGGTTGAGTCTGTCAACAGGAAATTTTGTTGTTGTTGTTGTTGTTGTTTTTTACTGGATGCAATTATCACATGTGAGTAAAGTATTCTAAGAAATTTTCTTTAAACCTACAAATGGCACAGAATTCATACTAGGCCAACTATAGGAATAAAAATAAAAATTTCGTGCTTTTTTTCTTAAATTCTAAAGGACTTTGGTGCTTTTATTATATGAAATTCTTTAATTTTCATTATATGATTCATCAGATACCATACTGTGCAAATGTCCAATTAACTGCCTGATTCAATGCTGAAAATGGTCAAAAATCATAGATTAAAAAAGTTCTGATTCCCTTAATCTTTGGTAGTTTCTGGACTACTTGAAAGACAGGGGAGCTGACAATACAGATTTGATTATTTTATCCAGATAGATAGATGAATAGCAGAAAGTTATTAAAGTCTCAGATCAGAGACTTACAGAAAATGGTGTCTGTTAGACCCTTCAAATGAAAGTATTGCTTAGTTCATGTTCATCTGTGCAGGCTGGAAGAGAGAGCACAGATACTTCTATTCACACTTCATCAGTTAAGGGTAAAGGTACAAAGCTATTGGATTTATTGTCCGTTGCAAAGTGGCTCAATCATAATGGAACTGGAAATTCTGAAGCAGGAAAACTTGAGAGAATGATGTCTGAAGCAACTCACTGATTTTGATACCCTGAAACAGCTCTAAGATGGTTTTGATGCTTTTAGAGAAGGAAAGTTCCTAAACTGCTACCTATTTTATATCTTAACTGCTAGAGTTAGTCAAGCTCAGTCTTTGTCATGGCTCTGAAACAAGACATTCTATTTAATGAACAAATGAGACTCATCCATCATCAACAATATAAATCCATTATCTGAAGGGAGGTCCTGACTGAAGACACTTAACCTTTCTCATGAAGAATTGTGACAGTGTTTTCCCCAACTTCATCAACAAAGATTAGCTAGCATTGAATGAAAACCTGCCATTTTTATGTGCAGAAATTTGGTTACTGTATATTCTTGAGTTAAAGGTACACATAAAATTTATTACACGTAGCTTTTGTCATCAGAATATGAAAATCATAATTATAAAACTAAAGAAACAAAGAAAAATATACAGTATCAGCATTTAGAAAGATACTATTCATATTTTGGGGTGTTTCCCATTTTCCTACTCTATAAACATGTACATGTGAGAATTCATGCATATTAGTATATTGTGAATATATGTATGTACGACAACGATGGAACATAGTATCCTTTAAACTAGTATCTTAAACTTTATGTCAAAATGGTTAATATGCCATAATAATAATTAGTGTGTGTCAGACATTATGCTAAACACTTAATAGGAACTATTTTCTCATTTAATCATCAAAGTAATGCTATTAGATACTATTGTCATCCTCATTTTACATGTGAGGAAAGTGACACTTATAATGAAATTAAGTATCTGCCTAAGGTCATCAGATGAGCTACTGATGGAAGCAAACCATGCGATGGTATCTCATTCTAGAAGTTGTGATCTTAACCATTCCACTATATCATTTCCCTTCTCAGGATATTAAATATACTTTTTCATATTTTAATGAGTATTTATTGTATCATAATACTGAATCAGGGCATATTATTATTACCCATATATCACAGTTCCAATTTTCTGGTAGTATAAATAATACAGTGATGGACATTGATTTACACTCATCTCTCCCACATGGCGACCTGGAAATACAGATTAGTGTTAGGTCCTCTCCCTGAGGGCTACATGGAGATGCCCCCACCTCATTAAGTCTCCACCCAGGTACCTGGGTAACCTGCAGACCTGGAGGCAGTTACCTCCCCTTTCTCTGAGCTCACATCCTAATTCACCTGGCCACACCCCTTGGCCCTGCCCTTCGGTAATAAACTTTCTGTCCTGCCTGAATACCGCGTGGTGTTCTCCTTTACCGGCTACCTACTTTAAAAACCTAACAATTAGAACATCAGTAGTTTGTTTGGAAGTAATCCAGGAAGCTTCAACAAGTCAAGGACAAGTGAAAGGGAAAAGGAGAAAGTCAACAAATGGTTTTTTGTAGGCAAATCAACCATGATTAAGTCAGCCAAGTCTTCACTCCACTCTTACTTTTAAAAGACTGGGCTGAACTCGTAGTTGTCTCCATAGGGTGAGGAATCTTAACTTCTGTCAATCCTTGGCTAAGGACTGTGTCCAGGAGAGTTCAATTTCCAGTCAGCCTCATAATTTGGCACAATTCCTTCCAGAAAAAAAATACCAGGCAGAGTATTGTTGGAGTGACAGTTGGAGCTCAGGTAGTAGTAACAGAAGAGATAGGAGTGGGCCTGGATAGCATTTGCTGTGGCATGTAGCCAGCCAAGAGGTTTCCTGCTGGATAAACTTAAAAACTGACATAGTGTCCTACCAATTTATTAATATTTTCTGTGCTACAGACTCTGAGAGTATCAGCTTGATGCAGTCATTATATATATAAAAGGCATTCCATTTGCACTTTTATCAATGTGGCAGTTAATCACTTAAAAATATTGTGTGGGTGCATGTGTGTGTGCACGCATACATTACCCTTCATGTACTGTGTTTTGCTGTTGGAGTGTTGGTTCATGTTTTTTTTATTTACTATTTTCTTTTACATTAAAAATATCTTCTCTATTTTATACTCACATATTGTTTCTATACTCTCATTGGCTAGGACAAGTTTTAAAATTTTTATACTTTCATCTGTAGATTATCTTTTTTTCTTTTTGAATTCAGACTGCAGAAGTTTCACTTCTCAAACTTTTAAAACATGTACTACCTTTAAAACTTTTAAAATATTAATCTCTCAGTTGTTTATTTTGCTTTATAGTTTAAGGTAAGAGTCAGTTAGATTATTTATCTTTCCAAAGCTAATTTATCACTAAATCTTTTTTTTGTTGTTGTTGTTGTTTTTTAACTGTATTTTTTTTGTCTTTTCTTTTCTGGTATTGAGGATCGAACCCAGGACGTTGCACTTGCTAGGCAAGTGCTTTGCCACTGAGCTACATCCAGCCCTTGTCATCTTATGTAGCCGATTATTATAAATGAAGATTTGAGGAAATTTTTGACTGATCTGTAATTTATTATTTTTATTGGTATCTATGATTGAAATACAAAAGGACTGCATTTTCCACTACTTACTAATTTTAAGAATTTCAACTTTATACATATTATAATCATCCATGGCTTATTATAATTGCTGATTGCTAGATACACTATCCCTGTCCAGCCTGTATTCATGGCATGCTTGTATAAAATACACAATGACGCTGGTAACTTTCTTCATTCTTTAGTATTCCAGCCCTTAACATCATCTAGAAGGAAAACATTATTTTATCCTGAATTTTTATTGTAAATACAACTTGAGTATGATTTTTAAATCACCTTGTCCCTGTATAAGACACTCTGTTCAACAGGACAAATTATTTGGGTGTAAAGTAAAATTCTAGAAATGTTATATGTTGAATCAGCCACCAGAAACACCTTATCCATAAACGCAATATTGGTAGTGTAAGAATGGAAATTACCTGTAAGTATTCAAGCCTCAACAATATGCTTCCTCTGACTTTGTAGTTAGATGGGAAAACAAGCCAGAGTTGTGTAGCTCAACTTTACAAATGCTAGTTACTTAGCTACCAGCTTCCTTGAGTTAATATGTGATGTGCCTGTTTTCTATCATACATACCATTTTTCAACTTGTTTCCCTGAAAGTTGTCTATGTGGTCCAACCCCACATCAAGTGTTTGCATATCACCAAGGCTTGTGAACAGTCCATATGATAGTGGAAAATCCAAGAGAAGGAGCCTCAAAATGGCTCCTGTCAATACTGTGTGAATAGAATAATTTTTTTCCAGAAAAATATTACAGTTAACTTTCTACTGTGGGTTGAACTGTGTTGCCTTGAATTCATTTGTTGCAGTACTGACTGGCAATAGAGTAATTGTCTCTGTATCAGGTATGGTTGTAGCTATTCTTAATTTGAAGCTGCAGGAACAATAGCAGAAGTGACCTGCCTTACATAACCATTCTGCTGATCAGGGATGGTGGCTCTATTCTACACAGCAGGGACTCATGCAGCTGTTACAGGCGTTCCCAATTCTGAAATTAATTTTGTCAGATGTTGTCTCAGAGAGGGAACTATTCCTTGATTGGGCTTCTGTTCAACACCCTCTAAGTAACTCCCCGGACATTTCCCCTGTAGTCCTTCAGGAACTTTCTTTTCCAGTGTCATCCTCACTTGTATCTCAAGATAAAATTGTAACACATGATCCCCTGGGAAGCTGAAGGACTTTCCCTCTACTTCAGCTCAAACAGGAAGAGAGAGGGTTATCTTAGGTCTCGAAAATTCCCTTTGGTCTGATCTGTTTTTTATTATTATTCATTTATTTATTGTCAAAGTGCTGTATGGAGGGGTTACAGTTTCATACTTAAGCCAACTTGTTACCTCCTCCCTCATTCTGCCCCTACCCCCACCTGTCTCCTCCCCATTTCCCCCCACCCCATGAGTTGTGCAGTTGGTTTACACCATATAGTTTTGTGAGTATTGCTGTTGCATTGGTTTGTCTTTTTATCCTTTGTCTCTCGATTTAGATATTCCTTTTCCCTTCCCTAGGTCCAATACATATATCTTACTGGCAGTACAATACCTGAAAAAAACTTAGCTTCTTGGCTATTTTATTATTATTCCTGTTTTGAAAGATGTCTGTGTAGACATGTCTAGTTACTAAAAACTTTAGCTACCAGATTGTTCCAAGTGGTCCACAGGAAGCCATTTTTTTCTAATTAAAGCTTTCACTAGATAACATCATTTTGCTGTTGTTTTGTTTGGCTGTGCTGGGGTTTGACCTCAAGGCCTTATGATTACAAGTCAACTGTTAACTGAGCCACTTTGCGATCCCCTGGATAGCATCCTAATATTTTCAGAAGCATCAAGTCCTTGATTTGGTCCATAACATGAGGCTAAACTTTAGTGGATTTTGTTCAGTCATAGACAGTCCTCTCAGAAAGAGGAAAACCAGAAACTTTTATAACTGATAACATGATTTTCCATCATTAAAAATCTTTATATTGAGCATATTAAACATAAGATACATTTACACTATAGAATGGAAGCACTAAAATCCTTAATCACATAAAAAGAAGAGCATGACTGATAAAAGTAGGGAGATAAAAGAGGCTTATGTTCAGCCTATCTTCTTAACTAGAAGTTCTTCCTCCTGCCTCTTGCTTACACTGTATACTCATGTTATATCATCAGCTAGGACCTTTTGAATATGAAAGTTAGTAGTGTCAACTGTTGTTTCAGGAAAACAGGTAAATGTGAAAATTGTCCCGGGCAAACCAGGTGGTGATTCCCTACATAAACATTCCCATTCAGCACAAAGCTTCAATTAGAAATTTGTGTGAATTGTTTGAATTCTCTGTTGCTAAATAACAAGCTCAATATGTCAATCATAGTTTGACAACCCTAATAATAATTTGCCAACACCCAGGGTTGGAACTATTTGTTTATTTACTTATTTACTTTTGCTATTGTTGCTCATACACAGACACTACTTCCAACTCTTCTAACATTTCAAAATGAAGAACCTACAGTTGTGGAAGAATGAACTTCAAGTGTCATACTTCTGAATGAGGCCTGAAAGCAAGGGAATGATGGGTCCATTAAGTCAAGACGTTTCTGTTCACTATGTCTCTGTCATAGTGAGTTTAAGAGGCTTCAGGAGTATTTATTCCAGATAATGGGCTCCTATTCTACTTAGCTTGGAACATAGCAGGTATTTCATTATTATTAATTGAGTGAATATTTATTGCACAAGTTTTTTAATTCTTCAGTGAAACAAAATCCAATTCTCTGCCCAAAAAGAAATGTCCAACTGCTTTGAGAAGTCCAGTTTTGTTTCTTTCAGAGAGATTTTATTTTTGCCAAAAAGAGATGAGCTAAATTCTCCATATTAAGCAACATTAGTTCTGGGAATATGGCCTAGTGGCAAGAGTGCTTGCCCCATATACATGAAGCCCTGGGTTCAATTCCTCAGCACCACATATATATAGAAAACGGCCAGAAGTGGCGCTGTGGCTCAAGTGGCAGAGTGCTAGCCTTGAGCAAAAGGAAGCCAGGGACAGTGCTCAGGCCCTGAGTCCAAGGTCCAGGACTGGCAAAAAAATAAATAAAATAATAATAATAAGCAACATTATCTTACTCTTCTCAAAATCAGCAACCTGAGCTTGTAAACCATGAGTGAAGTGTTTTCTTCTTTAAGGCATAATTAGCCCAGTCTTAACAGAAAAAAACTATTCTGAAAGTTTCTTTAAGTCTTTTGAAATGTTGTTTAGAAATCCATCATAACTGAATTGTGCAGTATTTATGAAATTGTCAACTCCAAGAGCACATCTGCTCATTTGTTTTTCACTCTGAAATTACTTTACTTAACAGGAGGGCACAAACTTGGCTGTCGTATAATGATTTAGATGGCCTGTACCTCATTAGTGTTGCCAGCATTTATTTAATAATATCAAATCAGAATAGCATTTAATTTAGTTTTAATAGGATAGTTAATGTGTGTTAATGAAATACCAATTGATTATTAAAAGGGAGGGTGCTGAGGTGTAACAAATATTGAGATATAAATCTTGTTGCTATGCCATTAATTCAGAATTACATAAGCAATAAATGTCTAATTAGACTCTTAGTAGTGATAAGTTGTAAGCATTTCTTGGGGATCAGTAAGACCAATGTTAGAGATTTGTGTTAAGGACCACAACTCAATTAACTCTTTCTTTCTTTTTTTTTTTTGTTTTGCTAATCTTTGCCATTTTTGTTTTATCAGAAGTCAAGCTGAAAGGGTAGAAGCAGAAAAGGGGAAAGGATCTGAGTACAGTACCTGAAAATTCTAGACTGGTCAATAACAAGAATTTAAGACTGACTATTCTCCGATGGGTTTGTATTCCAGGACCTGAGATGAGGGACTCACGAAGGCCCTTCTCATGCAGAGAAATTTGAACCTGCTTTGCATGATACCATCTGTGTGTCATAAATTGAAAAGTAGACCAGAATCCATTCTATCTGAGATAGAAGACTATGTCATGTATATAATACAATCTTATAAGTCTTCACTACTACAAGAGTAACTATCCTGTTTTTCTCTCCTCCTGTTTAAAAATATCAATTTTATTTCTTTAGGAAATTTTTTATTCTTTTTATCAACAACCAATTGTTTACTAAAGGTGCTTACTATACATCCAATATTGTTCTAAGTTCCGTAGTGGACATCAAGACAAAAGAAATTATCCCCTGCCTTCAAGGTACTTTCTCAAACAATGATATACTACACTTGTAGTTTCACTATAGGGTCAAAGGCAGAGTTGTGTACAAACAGAAGGAAGGAAAGAAAGAGGAAGTAATTAAATTCTGGGAGTACTTTATTGTTTTATAGAAAATTTAATGATCCATACAAGTCACTGAAAAGGCATTATCTTCATATAATCTATGAAAAGACTAAGACATATAAGTCTAATTTGTTTATTTGTTTTTGTGTTTTTCTGTGTTGTTTTTTTTTTCTTATTTATTGTCAAAGTGATGTACAGAGAGGTTACAGTTTCATACGTTAGGCATTGGGTACATTTCTTGAACTGTTTGTTACCTCCTCCCTCATTCCCCCCTCCCCCTTTCCCCTTTCCCTCTCCCCCCATGAGTTGTTCAGTTAGTTTACACCAAACAGTTTTGCAAGTATTGCTTTTGGAGTCTTTTGCCTTTTTATCCTTTGTCTCTCGGTTTTGTTATTCCCTTTCACTTTCCTAGTTCTAATACCAGTATATACAGTTTCCAGTGTACTCAGATAAGATATAGTGATAGTGTGGGTACAACCACAGGAAGGGGATACAAGAGGATCATCACCAATAGAAGCTATGGTTTCACATGGCATGTTGAAAGTAATTACAACAGTGATATAACAGTGATTTCCATTACATGGGGTTCATTTCACTTAGCATCATCTTATGTGTTCATAAGGGCATAGCTATTAGGTTCTTGTGATCCTCTGCTGTGACTAGCCTAAACCTGTGCTAATTATTCCCTATGAGGGAGACCACAGAGTTTCATGGCTCACTTCACTTAGTATAATTTTTTCCAAGTCCTTCCATTTCCTCACAAATGGGGCAATGTCATTCTTTCTGACAGAGGCATAAAATTCCATTGTGTATATGTACTGTACGACATTTTCCTGATCCATTCATCTACTGAGGGGCATCTGGGTTGGTTCCATATTTTAGCTATGACAAATTGTGCTGAGATCAACATTGTTGTGCTGGTGGCTTTAGTGTGTTCTTGTTTGTGATCTCTTGGATAATTTGTTTATTTGTTCATTCTTTTGTGTGTGTACATATGCTGGCAATGGTGTTGAACTCAGGGTCTCACTTTCTTGCTTGACTCTTTCATTCATGGCTGGTGATCTCCCAATGGAGCCATACCTCCAGTTCAAAACAAAGACATAGAAAGCATATAGTCAATAACTTCTTTATGACTCCTGAGCAATTAGGTATTGAAACCTGAATCTGATTCCCAGAAAAGCTGAGTCTCAAGCTTTTTTCCATAGAACATACTAGAGCACTATGTGGGTTTGGTCCATATCTTTCTAGAAACAATTATCCAAATGTACAGGAAGTCTACACATGTTGCAAAGACGCTTTTAGAGGCCAGTGAGGATAGTGCTGAGACCAAAGAGGGCTGGGAATATTGAAAGGAAGTGTTAATCTTAGATTAGCCACATTCCTGGGCATTTTCAGGTACATTATTGATAAACAGTATTTAAACCGAACAACAAAAGCAAGTTGGGAATTGTATGAAGCTATATTAATAAAGAGAGATAAATGTGCTTATCTTCTTTATATACTTTGCCTGTGGGTGGGATACATGAATACATTTCTATCACTGCTTACCATGGAACATAATATGTAAAGCAGTCCAGGTAAGAAGCAGCTCAACTGCCGGCTAAGACCGGCAGTTTGAAGTATGTTGTAACTTACATGATTCTTCAACACACAAATGTTTTCTGGGGACTGAATTTTTTTTAAGCAAAGGGATAATTTAACAATCATGAAGGTATATACATTATGAGCCTTGAATACACCTTGAGACAGCAAAATATATTAAAGAGAATTACAAAGAGAGACTAATCTGAAATGATAATGGTAAATTTTCATGTATTACTCTCAGAAACTGACAGATCAAACCGGAAGTGTGGCTCAAGTGATAAAGCTCTTTCCTAACAGCTTGAGGCCTTGGGTCCATTCTCATGCACAGAAAGAAAAGGAAAGGAGGAAGGAATGAAGGGAGGGGGAGAGAGAAAGAGGGAGGGAGAGAAAGAGGAAAGGAGGGAGGGAGATGAGGAGGGAAAATAAAACAATAGATCAAGACAAAATAAAACTAGTGAGATTTGTGCAGCATAATGTAAGAGCTTGATCTAATGGTAGATAAAGAAATTTAAAGTCAGCAGATCAAGCTTACAATCTTGCTAAGTACTAATTTAACATTTATAAGAACCAATCACACACTAAATCATGAGAAAAGTTTCAATAAATTCAAAAACCCAGTTCATATGAGCCACATTTCTAGCCATAATGAAATTATTAAATTAACTACCAAAAAAGATGATTAAGAACAACAGTAGCTGTCATACCTTTGGGATGGGGACATATTTCTAAAGGAGAGAGAGAGAGAGAGATTTTAATAGTTTAATAGAAAAACTAATAGTTTTTGTTACAAAATAGTTTTTGTAACAAAAACTATTAGTACTGAATGAAAACAATAGTGTTACCTCAAAGCAAGAATTAATAGCAGTCTATAAATTAAATTTTTGTCTGTAAGAAGTGAGTTGAATTGTTCTTGAAGTTTAAAAAAGTTTAAAAGATGTTATGTGTTAAGAGTCAGAAGGTAAATGAAAACAGCCAACAACTAAAACAGTTCTTATAGATGAATCATGAAGATTTGTGCTACATGGCATTAGAATCAAGCATAAACTAGAACAATAAAAGTAAGGCGGTGTTGTCACAGGGATAGATAACATAGATCATCTGGAGAAAGTGGAGGAATGAAGTCAAGTTACACTCACATCCTAGATGAATAATAAAAGCCAGTGACAGATCAGAAAGAATGATATGGATAAACCAATCACTAATTATTGCATAAGAAAAATTGATTTTCATATATAAAAAGTAAAGCTGGGCTGCCTATTGAATATAAAAATAATCTCCCAATGGATTACAAAATATAAATGCTTTAAGAGTATTAGAAGAAAATTTTGAGCCACTTGCTATGATCTCAAGCTGGAGAATAATTTCTCAAAAAAGAAAGGAAAAGCTTACATTAGAACTGGAAAAAAATAATATAATTTAGCTTCTCAAAAAAATTTAAAAGTCACAATGAAGTTAATATAAGTGGCAAAGGAGAAAGAACAAAAATGCACTATTTGTAACAATAAACCCAGCAAAAGCCCTCTATATTTATACATATACACACATACAAATACATATAGCAACATACAAAAAAAGACTAAAAGAAAATTAGCAATCATTTCTCAGAAGAGAAAACGTAAATAATAATTTAAAAAGATATAATAATCCAGGCATCAGTAACTCATGCTTGTAGTTCTTGCTACTCAAGAGGCTGAGATCTGAGGATCACAATTCAAAGCCAGCCAGAGCAGGAAAGTCCATGAGACTCTTATCTTCAATAAACTACTTATCAAAAGCTGGAAGTGGCACTGTTGCTCAAGTAGTAGAGAGCTAGCTCTGAGCACAAAGAGGTTCAGGGACAGTACCCAGGCATTTAGTTCAAGCCCCAGGACCAGCAAAATGAAAAGGTAGAATACACACAAAAAGGGTATAAGAAAATCTGCAGAGATCCAAATATGTTTGGATATATTAATCAGGCCATGTCCTGATGTGATGTTATACTACAATTTTGCCAAGTGTTGCAAAGGGAGTAATGGAGGAAAATGCACAAGGGATTTATCTATGTTATTTATTACAACTGCATATGAGATTATTTTTAAAATCCTAAGTAAAATGATGACTTTAATATGAAAAGTTGTTCACCTTCACTGATAATCAGGAAAATCTATTCTTAAATAACAATATGCTATTTACATTCAATAAGTTGGTACAAACTAAGAATTGTAACCATAACAAGTTTTGCCAGGATGTGAGTATTTGGAGAACAGGGAATTCTAGTATTTTGTTTGTGGGAGTATAAATTAGGGAATTTCTTTCCATAGCTCTTAAAGTTCAGAGTGTGCATACTCAACAAATTCAATTCTAAGTGTGTATCCTTAATGTATTACTGTCCATGTACCCAAAGGAATATGTACAAGGAAGTGGTCACAGTTGGTAATAATAAAAAATTGAAAATAAGTCAGAGGAGATAAGTAAATTATGGCATACAGTGGAAAGCCAGACAACAATTAAAATAATCAATCTAGGTTCTTTTGGTATAACCATGGGTAGCAGTAGACATCGTAATATTAATGGAGACAAGATAACGCATGAAGCCATTCATTATAAGTTAAAAACACAATATTGCATTTTCTATTATTTGTAAAGTCACATATAAGAAGATATTAGATAAAACTTTGTTTTGCAGCTTAAACCTGGAACATCAAGTCAAAAAGCAAAATTGCTCCTACATTGTAAAAGAGATTCTAGATAGACCAGTAGAGCAGACATACAAAGGAGTCATCTGATGTCCAACTGTTTGATTGTGAATTGACCACAATTCCATCCTTTTGATGTGATTGGAGACATCAAGAAATTAGAGATTAGAGAAAAGTTTGCTTTGCAAGAAAGGTTGATGTGATGTGAGCCTCTCCTAGTCAGTGTGAGGTGGGAGATAGACACACACACACACACACACACACACACACACAAACACACACAACTTTACTCTTTCCTGAGTCATTCCATTTCCTATGGAACAAAAATATGAAGCATAGTATGTCAATAAAATATGAAGCATTTGTGTCAATAAAAAATTGATCACTTGTGAACAACTCCACTTCCACCTTTTTGGTGGCTCATTGGAGAGGAGAGTCTCATGGACTTACTTGCTAAAGTTGGCTTTGAACAGTGATCCTCAGATCTCAGCCTCCTGAGGAGTGGGTATTGTAGGCACTAAGCCACCAATGCCCAGTTCTACTTAGCTGTTCATTTCCCTCCCACTCACTGTGTCATAGAGTGTCTTTCATGTCAGTTGTAGCTCAAGTGGTAGAGTGCCAGTCTCCAATAGAAAAAGCTAAGGGACCCTGAGGTCAAGCCCCAGGACAAAAGAAAAGTAAGCCAATGTGTTGAACACACTAACATTTGCTGAAAATTAACATAATTTACTCACCAGGCATCGTGTAAACAACAAGACCAAGACCTGGGCAAGTTGGGCAACCAGAGAAATGACACTTTTGCTGGATGTGCCTTTCTAATTTTCTGTATGTTTCCTTCCTTCATTCATTCAATAATACAAGTATTTTTTCTTATCATTGTGCTGGTACTGAGTCTTGAAGTCAGAGAACCTCATGCTCATCTTTAGCTATTCCTTTCATGCCTGAAGATCTATCACTTGAACCATAACTCCATTTTGCTGTTAATTGGAAATAAGTGCATACAGACTTTTCTTTGCAAGATGGCTTCCGATTGTGATCCTCAGATGCGAGCCTCCTGGAGTAGCTATGCTTACAGTCATGAACCACCCACTCCCATCTGTGTATGTTTGTGATTTGTTTTTAAAAAGACATGTAGAGACCACTGACAAATCAATTAGAAATGACTAAGAGAAAGAAAGTTCTAGAAGTATCATCAAGCTTCTCTGTGGTGTGGGCTGAAGTGGAATATGTCAGCACTTGAGTATGTGGACTGTTTGAATCCTGCTACAATGTCCCTTGAAATCCACCAGATGGCACATGGAAAAGCACTGGGAGTAACCCTGGAAGGGTGGGTGCAGGTAACAAGTTAGGATTGGGTGAGAAACCAGAAAACATGAGAAGTCACATCCCTCCAGACTAAGCCTTGGTGGTGCATTAACCACCAGGCTCTTTGTGAACTTCAGGACATGGTTTTGTCACATGTCAGCTGGTAATACTGGGAAATCACCAAGCAGCACTGATGATTGGAAGCAAGCATGAAATCGGTTTTATATCAGTTTCTGCATGGATGGCTATTGGATGCTCACTCCTTTGCCATAGAATCTTCTTCTAATTTTTTTTTCTTCCTAAGTGTACTTATGAAAAGATGTACTGGTTTCTTGGAGAACCACATTTCTTTAATTAAAGGAAGGAGAGTTGGGAGAGATCCACTGGAAAAGGAGAAAATTCTGGTTTCACAATATGCACTATTTATGAGGGTGCTGTGCTATTGAAACCCTATTAGAGGCCAGCTCGGCCCAGTTGCCTCTTGCCCTCCCAGGAGACAATTACTGTCCTGCATAACAATTTGAAGCAAGTATCGGATGTGGTTGAAAGAACAGTTGTGGCCCTTTGCTTGGATTTCTTAATTGTTTCCACCACTTCCTTTACTGAGCTTGTGGCCTTCTGGGTTCTGCAGGGCCCTGAGCTTCAATAAAAACCTCCCATTCTCTCTGGAATTCATATGTGCAAACAGACACTTCCTGGGCCCTGGAAAAGCTGTACCTCGGTGAATGGCTCCCAGCCAGATTTGCCCAGTGCACAAGCACATGGGAGTCTTTGCCATGGGTTGACTTCTTCCCTCTTGACCACCAGAAAGAAGATTCATCTAGTTCAAGACACACCCTCAACCCCTCATTCTGGACAACTTTCCTTCCTGCCTTTCCCAGAGTTCTGATCAGGTTTGCTCTTAGTCTCTGTAAAGAAGATCTTAGCTAGTTGGCTTCAAAAAAAAAAAAAAAAGTGATGGGTGTGGGGGGAACGAACTAACTAGCTTGGTGTCATGGTGATCATTTGTAATCCCATCCACTTCAGGAGTTACAAATAAGAGAATCTCAGTAGTATGAGAGGACTCTATTTAAAAAAAATGAAATCAAAAGATCTGGGACATGGTTCAAGTGGTAGAACCCTAGTATGGTAAAAACCATAAAAAATGGCACTACTGGCATGATAGCACACTATATAAATTCCAACATTTAAAAGGTAGAGGCAGGATGAATTCAAGTTCATGATAAGTCTTGGCTGAGATCTGATCTTATAACACAAGCTAGCACTATGTAGTTTGTGAAGGCCCTGAGTTCGATCCTTACTAAATATTTTCTAGCATTGAGATACCCAAGTCAGGAGGTGTTTGGGGGCTGTTAAGGGTTCCAACACTGGAGAAAGCACCACCTTTTATCACTAAAAAGAGAGACTGCCTCACTATTGATAGTGTCCTTGGGCTGTGGGAAAGATGTTGAGATGGAAGATGTTGAGATGGAAGATGTTAAAGCCCATGCATGAGTCAGGGAGTAAGTAGCAAGAGTTAGATCCATCCCAGTCCTGTGACCTCAGGTGAAGACTATACCTGACAGCCTCGGATTTAGTGTTCTCCTCTTTACACAAGAGTAGCAGGATCGGTCAAGTTTACCTCAAACCATGGTGAAGAGTAATAAAACATTTTTTTTATTTAAAAGAAGTTTGAGGTGGGTGACATATGTTTTATCAATGAGTAACTAAACTACAATTAAATCACTGCAGAAGCAGCTTATGTATTGGCAAATATGCTGATTAAAACTAGAGCTAAGTGGTGCTTTGATGACAGTTTGGGGAAAGCTTTTCTTCATTTTGAAAAATGCCCTTCTGTCCCAGGTACAGAGTTGGCTGCCTTTGAGGCAGCTAAGGCTTTTTAGTTAAAACAACATGAAGCATGGAGGGAGGAGCATTGTATTGGTGTACCTAGCCAAAGAAACAACAAACCTAAAAGAATGTGTACTCCCCTTTTGTGTCAAACAATTCTGAGCATCTACAAATTCCAATTATTCTATCTTTTGCCTTTTAAATGAACTGCAAAAACACTTGTTAACTGAGTCTGGAACTGTAGTCCAATTCCTCTCCAAACTACCCTTTCAGATCACCTTTTATGCAAAAACGCATTCTTTATACTCGATTAGTGTATGAACATGTTGATTTAATGTAGTTTTTTTAAAAATAGAATTTCATAACCTTTAGTTGCACAATCCAGATGCCATATACATGTTTAACTAGTGATTGGTTAACCTAAAGAGTGTGAAGCATATTCACAAATAATATTCAAGAACCTTCAGAACACTTCGTGACATAGATACCTCTCTCTTTTAACAGGAAGTAATTCAATGCAATTTGATGCTTTGTCCACAGAAATAGTTTGTAAATTCAAAGCCAGAATTAGGACTTAATTTTTTCTTCCATCCCTAGCATTACAATACCATATAAGAAGGTCTAACCATTTCAGGAAACAATGGAGAAATGACATGTGGCATTTAATTAACACTCATTGGCTGCTCTATACAAGGTTTTCTAAAATGTGCTAGAATGTGTACTCCCCAAGAATGAATTTAAAAAATCTTTTTCAAGTATATTTGCAAAACGTTGCACTTTTTCCACCCCCTCCCATCCCACAGTATGCACATTAGCAATCTAAAGGTCAAGCAAAGGCCACTGAAGAAGTCTGTCTTACCTTGTTTGACCTCATGTTTTCCCAACTGATTTGGTGCAGACTTCTGTAATAGCTATTGCCGTTCAGCAAAATGAGTGTGACATGCAAAGAACACACTTTTAGAGAAGTGTGTAAGAATGAGTTGAGGCATATTGAGTAAGTAATCAAATGTAGGAGAAAAAAGCACTCAAGAAAATATGTTAGCAAAAATGCATTCAAGGCAGAGGTCGCAGAGTCTGCTCTGCTCCTGAGTGTAGGTTGCCTTTTAGAGCTGTTCTGTGGCCACTTACTTAACTTCAGGTCTCAATTCTCCATCTCCAAATTGAGGGGCTTTACCTAGGACATCTCTACAGTTGCTTCTTTTCTACTAACCAGCACTTTATACCTAAGATCTGCAAAGTATATCCTTCATATCTGTATTTGTCACTTTGTATTTTGATATCATTTAAAATTCTTAGAAAAGTTGTCATGTGCATACCAGGAGGTTTTTTTTTTCTTTTCTTTAGATTTCTCACTAAATGTCTGTCTCCTCTCTGATTTTTTTTTTTTTCTTTTTCTCTCCCATTCTTTTTTGTTTTTTCGGAACCACATGGAAGTAAATCAGAAACATTATCTCAATCTATTCTTAAACAATGAAGGATAAATATTCTAAGAATTAGGACATTCTTTTTCAAATTCATAGTATTATCAAAACCAGATACTTAACATCAATAACAGATACCAATAACATTATGTAATTCACAATCAATAATCAAATTTAAGAGCTGGGAATGTAGTTTAGTGGCAGAAGACTTCCTAGTACATTGAAGGCCCTGCTTCTGATTCTCAGCATTACTGAAACACAAAAATAAATTTTATCAGTTATCTCAATAGTGTCTGATAGATCTTTTTCTGCTCATTCCCTGAAATATCCTCTTTTTTGTAGTGCTAGGGTTTGAATTTAGAGCCTTACATTTGTTAAGCAGGTGTCCTACTTCTTGGGGCCGCTTCTCCAACCACTTTTTTGCATAGATTTTTTTTTTTTTGAGATAGGATCTTCCTTTATGCCCTGGCTGGCCTGGGCTACAATTTCATTTATACTCCCCCCTGTCACTGGGGATAATTGGCACATGTCACTGTGCCAATTGGTTGATCCTGAGTCTTGCAAAGTTCTTTTTACCCAGGCTGACATTGAATGGTGATTGCCTGTTTTCACCTTTCAAGTAGCTGTGATTACCAACTTGATCCTTACTTTTTATAGAGGGCAAAGTAAAATTCAATGTTGAAGTCACTTATTCACCTAAAATGAAGCTAGTGAAGCACTGCATTTCTCCTTTTCTTGCCTCTGAGTACCAGATCCGGGGGTAGAATATAGAGGAGAGGAACAAGAACAGCTTGAAATACATGAAACCATGAACTGTCCCAGATATCTGTTGATCTGCACAAGAACAAATGCTTTTATGCAGATTGATCTACTGGAAGGTTTGATATTTACAATGATGCAAAACTGGTTGGTTCAATATGATAACTGGCATTATTTGAAAATAAAATTGGCTACTCATTCTCACTATTCATACGTACCTCCTAATAGATTGTAAATGCCTTTCAAATGACAGCTGGCAATTATGAGACGAGTTAGGGAAAAGAAGAATATTTGTAAAAGGTAAATTTGGTGTGAACATTGAGTAAATATTTTGAATAAGTGTTATTCTTCCTTCCCACATTACAGGTTACATTATCTCCTGGCATTTTAGGATAGTTTAAGGAACACAGAATTTGAAGTCCTTATGTCTTTTAAGCTTTCAGAATCTTATTTATAAAATAGAAATATTCATCAAAATGAACTAAAGATGGGCTTCAGTAAGCTAACATATGTAGGATGTTGGTCCTTCTCATACTTAATTATATCTCACACCGCAACACGTACAGTATGGGATACTAAACATCTAATATCAACCAGTGAGCACTTAGTACTTACTTATTTGGAAGAAGGAGTGGTGAGATAGGTATGTGATGATGCTATTAACATGTTCATAATGACGATTTCAGCCTGGAGTTTTTTTTACTGATTCTTTCTCTCTTGTGTGTATTTGGATGCTTCTGGCTTTCCCCAGATTTCTCGAGTCTACTTGGAAACATTTAACCCTGCAGGCCAGGCTACACAGTAAAGGCTCAGCTGCAGGTGCTGAGAGAATGAGGCCAAGGGTCTTCCCTTCTCAAGTGGATAAGATGGGTCAGCTGCATGGAGAAAATTGGTTGGAAAACACAGATGTGTGTTTAGTTTCGAAAGGTTCTTTTTCTTGCTCCATCTTTTGGATAAATTTTTCCTCTCCTTGGAGACCTATTTAGGGATGACTTTTGGCTACATCAGGTGTCTGGGGGAGACCTTTCTCATCAGAGGCCAAAGCAGAGATTGGAGGCCAAAGGGGAACACGATTTCAGATCATCCAATGTATTATCCTTGGCTCTGGAAAGTGAATTCCAAAAGGCAAGTGCAGCCACCATTCACATCCATGCTTTTAAAAGCAAACAGTGGACACACGGTCAGCCATAGTCAACAAATGCCAACTATAGCCAAATCCCTCATCTCTAGGCAAAGTGTAGTTACTGTAGAGAATATTTAGTTGCCCGTGAGCTATTCTTTTTGGCTATGGGTGGGTGATTAAATCCAAAAGGGAAGGGGGACAGAAAAAAATGAAATAAAAATCATGAATGGAAAATTATTTTCTTTTAAGGTGCTCACAAAGGAAGCAATGCTTCTCCAACCACCTCCCTCCTCCAACCAGTTTAGACTTGCTGGATAGCTAGTGGTATTTCTATTCTCAGGTAAGAATGCTCCAAGTAAGAAACTTGCTCATGCAATTGTGTCTTTTCTGGACTTGTGTGATATGTCTGATGAATTAATTCATTCTTTAACTTAACTGGCAAGATTTAATGCTTCACATTGAAAGCATGAATAACCATTTTGTTTCTTGAATGACTTTACTTTAATGCCTCCTGATGTCAGTGTATTTTGCCCAGAGTAAAATTTGCTATATGAATTATTCACCGCTTGATGGAATGAATGGGGCCATGTTTGCCCACTGAATGTTAGCTGTGATTATCTGACACGATGGGGCACAGCAGCAGCATACAAAGGACAATGGGTGGTTTAGACTGTGCCAGTGCTCAGCCATTGCACTTGAGATCTTTATAGAAAGCATAACACCTTTTTTTTTGTCTTTTACTAGGCATTTTAATAGCTCCAGGGATGCAAAAAAAAAAGACTATTGGTCTTAAAAAGGAAAGGAAAGAAAGGGAAGGGAAGGGAAAGAAAGAAAAGGAAAGCAATAAGAGAGGAGGGAAAAAAGGAAGGAAGGAAGGAAGGAAGGAAAGAAGGAAGGAAGGAAAGAAAGAAAGAAAGAGACAGATAACTTTGACTTAGAATCAAAGAGTTCTGTCCCCTCTGGTTTAAGAGTATTTGGGATGAGTTGTCATCTCCCCAGCTAGAATGCCAAGCCTCCCCACTGAATTCTTCTGGTTTAATAAGAATGATTTATAATCTGGAGACACAGTTAATGCAACTCAGTGGGAGCTGACAAATGAACAACCGAGTTTACTTATAGGAGTAAGTAGGGCATTAATCTTGACTTTGAATTTCCCCATTGGGCCCTCTTCATAGCCATTTATGATATTGTGAGTGACAGGAAGAAATGATGGGCAACTTTTAATGGTGGGAAAAACTTTTCTGAATGTCTTCATATACTTCAAACATATGACAAATAAGTCTTGAGTCTGAAATATGGACTAAACTGGCATCTGTCATTTCAGCGTGCACAGTTGAATTCTTAAGTCAGATTTCAGAAAAAATCACCCCGATGCACAGCTCTGACCTTAGCTCAACAAAGTTGGGTACTTCCTCCAGCAGGAGTTTGCACAGATTTGTTTCCTAATGAAAGATTCATTGAAAATAGTATCCACTCCTGGTTCAAATAGCTTTGGCCAGGGATTATTATACAAATAAGTTGGTGGGAGCTCATCTTGCAATTGTAGAATTCATTTTCAAAGTAAAAAAAGGGTGGGGGGAAATCAAATCAAATTCTGGGAAGTTACCTGGGTAAACTGAGTGATGACTTCTCAAAGATATCCAGCTTTTAATTGCAGAGCCCCATTATTCCACTTTGTATCATAAAGGTATTCACAGATATGATTAAATGAAACATCCTAAAATGAGATTTTCTTGCATTATCTAGATGGTCCTCCTGTGAGGGAGGACATAAAGAAGATCAAAGGAAGAAATAGCCATAACTGAAGCAGCAAGAAGTTGGACTGATGAGGGGGCCATAAGCTACAGAATTCAGGCAGCCTCCACAAAGAAGTTAAAAAAGGCAAGGAAATGGATTTTTGTTTTATAGGCTCCAGGACAGAAACACCACTGTTGACACCCTGACTTTAGCCCAGCAAAACAGAGTTGGGTTTGTGATCTCAGTTAAAACAATTAAGACTGTTTTAAACTATTAAAGTTTGTGTTTATTTGTTAACAGCAGTGATAGAAAATGAGTTCAACACCTTAGATCTTTCTAACTCCGTTAGTATTTTAAATGTCTCAAGTTTTTTTTTCTTATACTTCACCCTTTGCCCCTCATATGAATCCTCCCAAAGCCTAAATTTTATGGCATCATCTATAGTCTTGTTAGTGTACTGGGAAGAGCATGTTACTTCCTCTGAGCAGACTTTCACTTGTGTTTTTAGAAATTGTACTCAACAGGGTTTCAAAGGAAAGGGAGGCCTTCCATTTTACATGTGCTAAAAGCAGAGGAACTGTTGATTCTGGATTTTTTTTTAAAGAAGGAACATGTTTCTTCTCAAGATTAAATGAGTTTCTGGGTTGACTTTAAGATACAATAAATGGGCAAATCAACTCAATTGGAAAACAGTCATTATTCTCATCAGAATTTACTAAAAATGTTGAGGGAAAAGTTGATTTAGTTCTACAAAATAACTGTTCAAATGATTTGGGTGTAGAAGATATGTCTGCAGATATATTTTCTTCTTACTTATTTCCCTCTGCCCTAGGCATCACTGTCAAGGATATGAGTATAAATCTTTACCCAAACTCACTTTACAGGGGAACCCATGTTAAGTTCATGACCATTTGATCCTGCTGGTTCTATTGGGAGAGGGTGAGATACTGGATGAGGTTTTTGATCCTCAGTGACTTTCTCCATGTGATCATGTGAGGAGGGAGAGTTCCACATCTCTTAAAAAGACTTAAGTCTCCTAAACTTTTATGGAAAGATTCAATAAAATTTGAATTATTTTTTTCTGAGTTCAACACTATCTCTAGGACATGACACCGCAGACCTGCGTCTTCAACTCTCTGGTGTTGCTGTCACTTTGTCTTTCCCTGGCTTCCTTAAAGTGGCTCCTGTATCAGCGGCTCTGCATTGGCACTTTAAAAACAAGCAAACCTTCTAGATACTCCTTTAGTGTCAGTTCTTCCTTCCTGCTTTCTTCCCTCCCAGTGACCACTTGTATTTTGATGAAAATTCAACACTTCTTTCTCCTGTGCTTCTACAGCATCTAAAACTAGTTGTCAGGTCATGCCACTTGGGTGGTTCATCACAGTCAATTCCTCTACCACCTTGAGCACACCACACTTTCTTCTGTCCCAGGCTTCTTGCATCCAGCCTAGTACAGGCTCTTCACTTTGAGATTCTTTCATCTCTCTGCTTAGCAAACTCTTTCAGATCCCACTTTCAATCTCCCTTTTTTATGGAAGCATTCCATAACCATCAAACTAAACTACTTTCCCATTATAAGCCCTCATAGTACCTGGTGGAAAATATATTTTTAAATCCTTTTTGACTTTCTGTCTTTATATATTTGTCTGTTCTGGACAGTTCATAAAAATGGAATCATAACCCAGGAGCTGGTGGCTCATGCCTGTAATTCTAGCTACTCAGTAAGCTGGGATCTGAGGATCAGAGTTTGAAGCCAGCCCTAGCAGAAAAGTCTGGGAGACTCTTATGTCCAATAAACTACTCTGAAAAAAGCTGGAAGTGGCACTGTGGCCCAATTGGTAGAGTGTTAGCCTTCAGCACAAGGAGGCTCAGGGACACCACTCAGGCCCTGAATTCAAGCCCCAGGACCAGGAAAAAAATATAAAGGAATCATATGGTATGTAGTATATTGTGACTGACTTTCTTCAAACCATAATGTTTTCAAGGTTGTTCCACGTGATAGCATGAATCAATATCTCATTAACTTTTATAGCAGAATCATCTCCTAGTAGTATATGCTTGTACATTTTATTTATTCATTTGTTGATTGATGGACATCTGTGTTGCTTCTGCTTTTTTACTTCTGCTGTTAGGGATGCAGGATAGTTTCTGAACTTTGAAAGTTTTCTGAGGTTATTTAAAACTAATGATGGCTTGGACCTTTTAAAAAATCTGAAACTGTAACACAGAAAGTTGGCTATTCTTTGACAATGTTATAGAACTTACTTGTCTTTTCTTATTATATAGTTCACATATTGTCATTTTTAACATATTATTGGTGCTTCCCCATCTGTGAACTTGCAGAGGACAGGAAGGACCATGTAGTTTTCTTGTTCCTGTATCCCTGATGTATGGCTCAACGATCAGTATATATCAGAATTGTTTGTACTGATTAATTTTGTCTAACCCCAACCTCAGATTGGCCTCTCAGTTTCCCCATTTCTATAGATGACCTTACTCTGAGCTCAATAACTTGAGATCCAGATTGGAGTCACATTCAACTCTTCTCTTTTTCACTTCTTTGGATCTGTTCAGCCAGCAATTTTTTTTTCAAAGAAATTTTCAAGATTTGTCCTCTCAAGCCTTTCTACTCCATTTGCAATCTAGACATTTCTACTTGTTCTCCCTACTCCTCTGTTCTCTTACTCCTAAGCCACAAAACATATTCACTATGAGTTTCCATCTTATTTCTCAAAGCTATTACTCATAGCAATATTCTGCAAAAATTTCCCAATACATAGAAAAAACTTTGCCTTTCTAGACATGATTGTGAATAGATCATTGATAAATGCCTCTTGTAACTCATACAAGTTCATATGTTCCATAGCCTTGGGTCAGGCCCCTTGGTTATGGCACGTGTAAAAAATAGAGAGTTGGGAAATCATAGTTTATGCCTGTAAGCCTAGCCACTAAGGAGTCTGAGATCTGAGATCTGAGATCTGAGAATCATGGTTTGAAGCCAACCTGGGCGAAAGAGGCCATGAGACTCATCGTCAGTTAACCACCTAAAAATCACAAGTGGCTCAGTGGCTGGCTGTGGCTACCCTTGAGCAAAAGAGAAAAAAAAAATAAAGCTCAGGGACAGTACCCGTGACTGACAGAATAAAATAAAATGAAATGGAACAAAATAGATATAGAAAAAGTCTGGTGTCTTTTCTTAGCAGAGAATTTCTCTTCCTATTCTTGAGAAATGTTTGCTTTCTATAGATGAATAGTTTGATCTCCCACTGGGGTTTGGAGATGAGCCTTCAATCCAAGGGACATGGAATAACCTTCACAGAGCTTTGGCCTAGCTAACTACCCTAGCTTTTGCATTGATTTATTATATTCATCACCTTAGAGTCAGAGCTGAATTGTTTGTGGCCATAGCAGGGATTTGGGGGATGGGTTTTGAGGATCAAAAAGGAGATCCAGTAACTGGTATCCAACAAGGGTATGGAAAAGAATATAAAGTTTCCAATAGAATATCATAGAGATGGTTTTCTTTTTAAAATTTTATTTATTTCTTTATTGTCAAAGTGACGTACAGAGGGGTTACAGTGGTTTTCCAAATAATGTATAGTTAAAACTTTGTCCCCCCCCAAATAAAACCTTTGTTTCCTGTCTGTGCACATAGTACAATACAGACTACTTGCTTGCTAATGCTTCATGGGATGAGTTGCTATGTGGGACTAAGACCATGATGCCATTAGATATTAAGATTTGTCTGAGAAGATAACAGAGGCTACCCACAGTAATACAGCAACAGAGACTTTACATATATATAAGCAAATATGTATTATATTATTGTGTCTGTCTTGTCTTCAAATATGAAATTTCCTTTACCTCCAAGTAATTTGTAGAAGTCTTCAATGCAAATTTTCTGATTAAAGGAGAATGCACTGAATTTAAATTCACCTTACAGGAGGTAGGAAAGTGAATTTCTTAAGCACCTATTGGAGACTTTCACATTTCATCTTTAATCCTTTTTGAAGTACGTACAAGTAGCATTGTGGAGAGGACAATTGCCTTCATTTTCCAGATGAAAAACTAAGGCTCCGCAATCTGAAATAACTTACCAAGCACATATTCAATGGTTCAAACCCACATCTATTTGACTCCAAACCCTAACGTCCTCTTGAACTAATCACACCATGAACTTTATAAGGAGAGCATGAGAAAGTAAGAGAGAGAGAGAGAGAAAGAGAGAGAGAGAGAGAGAGAGAGAGGATGGAGGGAGGAGAAGGGCACACAGAGTCCCGTCTTTTAGGTAAATTACTGATTAAGAGTACCTAAGCACTAGTCTCACCTTGGGTAAAGATGAGCACCAGATATTCTTATTCAGCTTAATTTACTTCATAATATGCTGGGGGTAAAATTCAGCAAGGTTTTCTAGAAGTTGAGAAACATTATCTATGAAAAAGAAAGCTGTCTCAGGTATTGCCACTTGTAGACACATAATAATATATAATAGGGGAGCTGCCCTACATATTATAAAGTAAATTAAGGTTGTTATGTCGATATGTTCACTTGAAGAGCCACTGGGGGGAAATCCTATACTCATACCACAGATAAATTAATTCCTAGTTTCTCACTGCTACAACAAAAATTGAATCCTTTCTGCATTCTTTTTTTATTAATTAAATTTTATTGTCAAGGTGTTGTGCAAAGGAGGTATAGTTACATAATAAGGTACTGAGTACATTTCTTGTCATATCTGTTATACCCTCATTTTTTCCCTTCCCTAGTTCAGGTAGGCATATATACAATATACAGCGTACCAAAATCATATACAGTAACCACATAGGGTATGCCAAAGGAAATTCACCTAAAACATTAAACTCAATGACAATAATGTGTCCTTTTCTTGGAGTTGTTTTTGCTTATCCTCATCTTATACAATCATGTGTACATAGCTGTTGAGCTACTGTGATCCACTGATAGGTCTATCCTAGACCTTTTTATGTTTGTTTAGTAGTTGTTTGGTTTTAAATACATGATGTAAAGTCACTGACCCAAACATGTGGAAATACCATTTGAAAAGAAGTTTTTTGTTTCACAGACCTGGTCTCTACTGTCCCTCCCACTCTAACAGTCATATATCAGGGAGACCATGCCCCTTTGTTCTCTGTGGCTTGTCTTGCTCAACATTATTTGTTCAAGTTCTGACCATTTCCCTGTGAATACCAATATTTTAACATTTCTAATTGCTATGTAGTATTCCATTGTGTATAGGTACCACATTTTGGGGATCCATTCATCTGTAGTGGGGCATCTGGGTTGTTTCCATATTTTGGCTATTGTGAATTGTGCAGCAATAAACATGGATGTGCAGATGTCTTTTTGATATCCGGGGACCTGTTGTTCAGGATAGATGCCTAGGAGTGGTGTGGCTAGGTCATAGAGTATGTATATGCTGAGCTTTTTGAGGAACCTCCGTACTGTTCTCCAAAGTGGTTGTAGTAGTTTTCACTCTCACCAACAGTGGAGAAGGGTTCCTCTTTCCCCACATCCCCTCCAGCATTTGTTGTTGCCTGAGTTCAGAATTTAGGTCATTCTAACTGGAGTGAGGTGATATCTCAGGGTTGTTTTTATCTGCACTTCTTTACTGCCAGGGATGTTGAACATTTCTTCATATGTTTCTTTGCCATTTTTTATTTCTTCTGTGAAGTCTCTCTTTAGGTCCTTTGCCCATTTAATAATTGCTTTACTTCGTTCCCTGAGGATAGGAGCAGCCCTCCACCAGGAATCGTGGGGATAGAGCGATATCTATCCAAGTCGCTTGTTCCTCAGAAAGGGCAGTTCCCAGGCATGCTCTGTGGTCCCTCTGTGGGCATTCCTCCTGATTGAAGCCATTCCCAGTTGGCTTTCTTTCCATTTCTTAGCTTTTTACAATTCTACTGGTGCTTCTTGGATTTACCTTTCAAATAAACTAAATTCACTTAAAAAATTGGTTTACTGGGTTTGGAAGGTGTTAGTTTCTTGAGTTCTCTATAGATGATGGATATTAGATCATTGTCTGTTACTGTGCTGGTGAAGATCCTTCACCATATGGTTAACTGTCTTTCTAGTTTAGTGGCTATGTCTTTAGCTGTGCAGAAACTTTGTATTTTGTAGTAGTCCCATTTGTCCCATTTGTGTCCCTGGGACTCTGTTCTGGAAGTTTCTACCTGTGCCTATAAGTTCTAGTGTCTCTCCTACTTTGTCCTTCAGTAGTTTCAAACTTTCAGGTCTGATGTTGAGGTCCTTAATCCATTTTGAGTTGACCTTGTTGCATGGTGATAAGCTAGGGCCCACTTTGAGTTTTTACATGTGGCTGCCCAGTTTTCCCAGCACCAGTAGTTGAAGAGGCTATGTTTTTTCCATTGTATGTCTTTAGCTCCTTTGTCGAATATCAGCAGACTGTAAGACTGCGGCTTTATTTCTGGGTCTTCTATCCTATTCCGTTGGTCTTCAGGTCTGTTTTTATGCCAGCAGTACCAGGCTGTTTTTGTTATGATGGCTCTATTATAGAGCTTGAAGTCTGGTATTGTGATTCCTGCTGTGCTGCTTCTTTTGCCTAGAATTGCTTTGGCTATTCTAGGTCTTTTGCTGTTCCATATGAATTTATGGGCTGTTTTCTCTATTTCAGTGAAGAATGTAGCAGGGATTTTGATGGGGATTGCATTAAATTTGTATAACATTTTGGGCAATATGGCCATTTTCACTATATTGATTCTACCTACCCATGAGCATGGGAGGTCTTTCCATCTCCTGGTGTCCTCTTTGACTTCCCTTTCTGCATTTTTTTTTTTTTTTTTTTTTTTTTGCCAGTTCTGGGCCTTGGACTCAGGGCCTGAGCACTGCCCCTGGCTTCTTTTTGCTCAAGGCTAGCACTCTGCCACTTGAGCCACAGCGCCACTTCTGGCCGTTTTCTATAAATGTGGTGCTGGGGAATTGAACCCAGGGCTTCATGTATACGAGACAAGCACTGTTGCCACTAGGCCATACTCCCAGCCCCACTTTCTGCATTCTTGATCACAATATTGCCCGTCAAAAAAAACTAAAGCTCACAGATAATTGAGCATATTTAATATACTGCATCACTAGGAGGCGCATTTTTGAGCTTCTTTAAACCATGCACTTTTGAATAAGGAACATAAAAGGCTAGGTTTTTACTTAGACTCTCAGTGATGGGTTGTTTGTGAGAAAGTTGCAAGCATGTGAAAGAAAACAACTTATAATTACAAGAAAAAGTCACTGGTCATTGATATCCTGTAAAGAACGCAGGTTGTCACAAGACCAACCTGTCATTGTTCGTTAGTGATCTCCAGTCTAGTGAAAATGCTATAGTCAGAAGCCAATATACAACATGACATATACTTCATTGGGAAATTTTACTTAGAAATGTTGAGTGGAAAAAACCTAACTTCTTTGATAATCTGTCCGTTTATTGACTCAAGTCAGATTTCATTTCCTTTGGAGAATGCAATGTTGATCAGCTTGGCTAGAAACAAGTTATTTCACAAGATAAATTGGTGATAAGAAGCAAATCTATGTGGATCACTATAAAGATGTGCCATATTTAGGCCCAGATTGTTATTCTCTTAATTGTGGAAGCTATGTTTATTTGTGTTGTGCTGGAGCTGGGCTTGAACACAGGGTTTTACACTCTTGCTCAGCCTTTTCCCTTCTGGCTGTTACTCTGCCTGAGCTACACCTCCTGTCTGACTTTTGTGCTGGTATTTGGGAGATTGAGTATTGCAGAATTTTCTTCATGGCTAGGATTCTAATCATTATTCTCAAATATCAGCCTCCTGAGTAGCTTGGATTACAGGTGTGAGCTACTGGTGCCTGGAGGTTGGTCCATTCTTGTTTACTGTTTAGCAGTATTTGAGCCTAGACATGAGCACAGACTCATCATTAGAATTGTGAAAACTCCTTTACTTTTGTTCATCTGTCTTTAAATTTTCATTCAAATATATTTATAAGCATCTATTACAGGTGAACCATGCTTGGATAAAATTTGTTTTAGGATTATAAAATCAAGAGAGACTTAAAACAGTTGAAATCGAGAGTCTATCTTTTACTCAATCACATCTACATGTAACTTGAGAGGTCAACTGGGGATTTTTGTTACAGCTCTGTGGTCCTAAAGTCAAACCACTAAAAGTGCTCTCAGGATCTGTGCACTGCTCCCCAGAATCTGAATATCCCACCTCACTTTGGGCTCCAAACTCCTCTTTTTGTGAGTCTCTGTCACTCAAGCCTTGTCTTCTCTAGTATTTCTCTTTTGGCCGTTTTGAGAGAGCTCTCTTTTAATAAGCTTACATAGTTAAGGCATAGTTTCATTACCTTTTGACTATAGCTATCAAATAATCATTGACTTGCCAAGACACTGAAACTGGAGTTTTAGACTCCATACCAAACTCCAATAGGAGTTTCATACCTCAGATCAACAGAAGGGAGCACATGGCATAGCCATGCCACCAGAAGACAGCATTTCACTACCTTATCAGCCACCTTCACCATACAGACATGAGCTTTATTTTTTATAGACAAAACCTGAGACAAAGGAAGAAAGGTGAATAATAATTAAACAGTCTCAATCATAGTCCTAGCCTGGCTGACCATTATCTTAGTTCTTGGCTATGGAGAAGTTTAAGAGAAGTTGTTATTGCTTTTTCACTTGATGGGAGTAAGCAAGTCTTTATTGTCTGTCCAGAGTTTATGGCTGTTTAATTTCCTTTAATTTCATAATTTTGCCTGCCACAAATCCTAAGAAGGAGGCACTGCCTGACTGAGAGGAAGTGTTACTTGTATCACAAGATGCTTTTCAGTTAATATTATCCTTTCTGCACCTAAAATGATTGCAAAGTAACTGCGAGAGGGCAACTTTCATTTTTGCTTTTAATTTGTGATCCCAGTCAAGTCATTGTTTTTCAGCAATAGCAATTTTGAAGTTCTTCTCACTATACTAAGAGTAAAAGTTGTATTTTGTAGCTAGTAATTGAAGCTATAGTAAGGTTCTGAATCTTTCATTTCTTTTGTCCTCTAAATAAAATTTAGTCCTTCTTATATTTTAAGGACAGTTTCTGACTAGAACCACCCATAGTTCTGTAATAATGTCCTTAGCCAGATTGTTTTGTGCAGAGCTAGACTATGTGATACTTAATAAAGGCTCTTCAATTTCTTTGCTTAACAAATGAAATATAAATG
Source organism: Perognathus longimembris pacificus (assembly GCF_023159225.1). NCBI lineage: Eukaryota > Metazoa > Chordata > Mammalia > Rodentia > Heteromyidae > Perognathus > Perognathus longimembris. The sequence continues at coordinate 40,128,145 of NC_063162.1, forward strand.
GGATCATCGCATGGCAAAATTAAAAAATTCTCAGTATAAATCTCACATAGACTAATGCTACAATTATTCTGATATATATCACACAATGGAAAAATACAATGAAGTTTGAAATGGCAGTTTCCCACTTTATAAAGCATTTGCTTTTGAATCTTCCTGGTTTTCTCTATAGCCCAAACGAAGCCATATTGACCTAATTGAAAACAACTGTGAAAATCACGTCAATTTAACAACAGTTATAAAAATAATCTTGTATAATAGAATGAGTGATTTAAAGACTATGAGGTTTTATTTCCTTTTTAGATCACCAAAACAAATGTTACATGTTGTAAAGATTAAGTTATAATGGAAGATTTAACATGGAATTGAGATTACTAAAGAATGAAAAGAAAATTCTTCTGTAATCAGCAATTTTTTTTCCCTCTGAGCTTTTTAGCTAAAATGCTATAGCCATAAAGAGCTAGTGTATTTTGGCAATTCTAACCCTGAGATTTACATCTTTTGCTATTTCACTTTAAAATTAAAACATTCAAAAATGTCTTTTATCTGCCTTTTCTACCATTCAGATTCATTCCCTACAAAATATCCTAGACATGGCAAACTTAGTTGCCTACAGAATGAATTAATGAATCTTTTATGTCAATGGAAGTTTATTAGCAACATTCATGACATTTTCAAATCAATCCTCTTATGTTCTCCAATTGTGTTCTCCATTGTGGTTAGACACATCCCAGGGGAAACCAAACAAAGAGTAGGAGGAAATCAACGCACTTACAACTGACTTCAGAAAAGCAAATTAATAAAAGGAAGTGTGTATAAATTATGTTTCTGTTGCTGTTTGTTACATTCACTGCAGAATGCAAATGCATGTACTTTAAGGGTATTGGCTGTCCTTCAAAAATGTGAGCTATTCTGCCAGAAGCAAAAGCTCTTTCCTTCATCCTCTACGCCCATGGTTAATTTGAGTTAATTTTCTTGTTTTGACAATGATTCTAAAACTAAACCAAGGTTGTTTTTACAACATGGGACATTTGCAAATATAAAAATAAATAGTTCATACCATCAGTTAACAATATTTTATTATCACAATGATGAAAATGTAAGATGAAGGTAGGTTACTTCTTTCCTTCTTTTATTTTTATTTTTTGTCATTCATTGGGGCTTCAATGACCTATGCACTATCCCAGAGCATTTTTGCTCAAGGCTAGTGCTCTAGCACTTTGAGCCACAGGGCCACTTCCATTTTTCTGGTGGTTTATTGGAGATAAGTGTCTCAACGGCCTTTCCTGTGCAAGCTGGCTTTAAACTGTGATCCTCAGGTCTCAGCCTCCTGAGTAGCTATGATTACAGCAATGAGCCATAAATGCCCAGCAAGATTACTTAATTCTTACTACCAGTTTGCACATAACTGTGTAATTAAGGGAGGCACTGAAGAAATACAGAAATAAAACCTTTATAATTTATATGACATACACGTGTGTGTGTGTGTGTGCATGCGTGTGTGTGTATGCCTATGCCTGTGTGCCAAAGAAAAATTCTGGCATTAGATTCTAGGTCATTATGAGCCAAAAACTATTTTGTCTATCCATCTCTATTAATTAAAGAGTTGGGATTGCAGACTTCAAAGTGCTTTGATTGGACAATGTATTTTTGGAGTCATTGGTTATTATTTGTTGAATTTTTTGAGAAATATATTTTCTCTTAGTTCTTGTGTCCTTCACCCTTGTTTCCTTTACCCTTGTTCTTATTTATTCTCAAGAAGTAAATCAAGTCACACTACTAACATGATTCACAAACATCACCAAATTTCCAAAGTATAAGATTTACTTTTGCATCAAGGATACATATTATGTTCTGTAATATGTCAGATGGAATAATGTCAACAGTTCTTGCTCGGATATTAAGGTATAATTTGCAAAAAAAAATAGGTCAAAGAGAATTTGTATGTCAAACAAATAACCATTTTAGATCTTTGCCATTCAATATCAAAGCCATTAACCTCATTAGCTAAAACTCAGAACTGTAAAATTGCTCAGTTATTTTAAGTTGCTTACATATTGACATCATGTGTTAAATTAAGATTAATCTCACTTGTTCCTTTTTGGCTTTAGTAATGTGGCTACTAGAAAAGTTAAATTTATGAGTGGTATTCATTGTATCTCTTTTGGGGCAGCACTAGCGTTATTGTTTTCAGTGATCTATTTTCCACAGTATATTAGAAGATGGAGGACCAATAATGTTTGAACAGCTGAGTAGTGCTAGAGGAAGTGGACATATACTGTATCCATGATTGTCTTATCAGGACAACTGTTTATTCTGAGCTTTCCAATCCTTCAGTGTATGTCTCATGCCTGTGTACAGGGAAAGCCAAAATCAGCATTTCTCTTTTACCCACATATTAATGTTGAAACTCTCAATGTTCTCATCCTGTTTCCAATGACATCCTGATCTGTGACTTTCCATATTCTACACATGTTGAAATACTCAGGGCAGATAACAGAAAGGAGCCAGAAAATGAAATCTCTTTTCCTAAGACTGGATTGCCAATGTGGGTCTTGTGTTGCACTGTAATGCAATTCTAGAGGTGCCATTGTCTCTGGCTAGCTCTCTCTCCCTTCCTCCCACCCAGAATTCTTTACTTATCAAAGGAGCTTTACCTCGAGCTTGGTCTGCCCCATCAATTAGCTATTAGGCACACTTCCCCCATGCATTTGGAAATGTGATATGGACAAATAAGTGTGTTTAAGGGATAAAATTTGAAAATGAGGAATGAAAGATGTGAGCAGATTCAAAATACACATTAACTCTTTGAAGCCAGTGACTCTGCAGTGGTCTTCTCCTGTCCTTCAGTTCTTGATCTTACTTCCACCCCAGCCCGCTCATTTTTTCAATTCTGGAAAATTTTCAAGCCCAAGTATCTGTTTTGAAGTGCTATAGTCCTTTCTGGAAAGTAGTATTTATTTCCAAAGCTTACCTATTTTATCCCTATCATGCCCAGATGTTTGGCCCTTCCCCTTTCCTGCTTCACTCTAATATTGTGCAACTCTAGGAGAAATGCAGGCAGATGCCCCTTTCGCCTTAGCATTACCCTACTCAGCCCCCACCCAGAGTGCTACCTGTGCTCTTTGCTGTGGTTAAAGTCCATTCAGGATTTGAGAGGCTGGAGGAGAAATGTAGGCTGTCATATCTGCTTAAAAATGAAAAGAAAACGTGTGCCTAGAAAGGTAACTGTAGAGAGGAAAGATGCTTCACAATGGGTTTTGTTGCTGTATATTTTTTACGTGTGACGAAAAACTAAAACCACGAAGCATACAAATTTGACTTTTTTTTTTTGCCAGTTCTGGGGCCTGAAATCAGGGCCTGAGCACTGTCCCCTGGCTTCTTTTTGTTCAAGGCTACTACTCTACCACTCGAGCCACAGTGCCACTTCTGGCTTTTTCTGTGTATGTGGTGCTGAGGAATCGAATCCAGGGCTTCATGCATTCTAGGCAAGCGCACTCTACCACTAGGCCACATTCCCAGCCCCCAAAATTTGATTTTTTTAAATAATAAAGTGTTTGCATTTTTGCATTTTTATTTCTAGGGACATGATAATTAAAGGAAAATATCCCATCACCTTCTTATATGTATTATGAATAGAGTAGTAGTAATATAGTAATGATAATAATATTATTAATAATAATAACAACAATAATACACTCAGTCTAGGACACTGCAGCTTCCCCAGTTCTTTTTCACATAGGTATGGAATGGTGGAGTCTTAGGCCCTCTGAGCAGAACAGTGGAAGCATGGAGAATAGTTTGGGCACAACACTGAAAAACAGCTGTGGAAATTTGAGTCAAACATTTTTCTTCTCTAGACCTCTGTTGCTTCATCTATTTGTGGCTCTGATTTTGCATCATTTTGATAGTCATGAAAATCCTGTGTTCTTATTGGGAAAATGACTCTTATGCCCATTTCATGGAGAAGTAAGGAGATGGGGGAGAGATTCTTCTCTTTATCCTAGGTCACAACTGTTTGTCAATGCTAGACTGGGCTTGAATTGAGGTTAGGTGGAGCCTCCACCAGCTGTCAGCCATAAGGGTCCCTGGTCTCCAAGGATGACTCCATTGCTTGATTCTCAACTTAATGACTGCGGGTGATGGGAACTTCAGACAGACTTGGCTATTTGGCATGCCCTTCCTCCATGCTCTGGTATGGTATGTAGAAGATAGGACATGTATCTGTGCGTGAGAGGGCAAAGCCAGCCTTCTGAAAGATGAGGATCAAAGTGTACAAACTGACATGCCCTCCTCCTTGAAGAGAAAGAGAGACAGCTAAAACTAGGTGCAGCTCTTTCCCCAGAAGTGATTTGGGGAAGCAAAGAGAATCACAAAAATTTCTGTCACCTTCAAATATGTTTTTTTGCATATTTAATTGGGGGCGAAGGAGAGAGGGATAGAAAAATAAGAGGGAAAGGGAGAAGAGGGAGAGAGAGACAGGAGGAAAGGAAGGGAAGGAAAGGGAAGGGAAGTGGAGGGGAGGGGAAAGGAGGGGAGGAGAGGGAGAGGGAAGGGGAGGGAAAGAAAGGAAAGAAAAAATAATAATATGCTCAATATGTCTATATGGATTTACTACCCAAGCTCCTCTATGACAACTAGACAAAGAGGAGGAACTGATTTGACTCTTATCTAGAAAGCATCTTATTTATTCATTCATTTTTTTCATTTAACAAGTGTTTGTTGAGTGTGCATTGTGGGCAAGGCCCCTGTACAGTGGACAATCTCATTAAGAGTTGGAATCTATAGGAAGTGGGAAAGCGATTGCAATTAACTAAGAGAAATAAAGAGAATGAAATACAACTAAAGGAGGAGAGGAAAGAGACTGCTGCCCAACCTGTACAAACTTTTTAACCACAAAGTGAGGACAGACAAGAACTTATTAGTACCAGCACAACAATGTTCATCGCAGCACAATTTGTCATAGCGAGAATCTGGAACCAACCCAGATGCCCCTCCGTAGACGAATGGATCAGGAAAATGTGGTACATATACACAATGGAATTTTATGCCTCTATCAGAAAGAATGACATTGTCCCATTTGTAAGGAAATGGAAGGACTTGGAAAAAGTTATACTAAGTGAAGTGAGCCAGACCCAAAGAAACATGGACTCTATGGTCTCCCTTATTGGGAATAATTAGTACAGGTGTAGGCAAGTCATAGCAGAGCATCACAAGGCCCAATAGCTATACCCTTATGAACACATAAGATGATGCTAAGTGAAATGAACTCCATGTTATGGAGACAATTGTTATATCACAGTTGTAACTACTTTCAACGTCCCATGTGTATATGTAGCTTCTATTATTGATGATGTTCTTGTGTCACCTTCCTGTGGTTGTACCTACACTATCTCTGTAATCTTATCTGAGTATATTGGAAACCGTGTATACTGGTATTGGATGCAGGAAATTGAAAGGGAATACCAAATTTGAGAGACACAGGGTAAAAAAAGACAAACAACTACAAAAGCAATACTTGTAAAACTGTTTGGTGTAAGTGAACTGAACACCTCGGGGGGGGGGGGGGAGGAAGGGAAAGAGGGAGGAGGGAGGGGGGTATGAGGGACAAGGTAACAAACAGTACAAGAAATGTATCCAATGCCTAATGTATGAAACTGTAACCTCTCTGTATATCAGTTTGATAATGAAAATTTGAAAAAAAAAAAAAGAACTTATTAGTCAGATACTAACCAAATGGAGACAAAGGTCTGTCAAACTTAATCAGACACTTAGTAAAATGGAGACAAAGGTCTGTCAAGATACTGTGTACATCCTTTGCTGGTTTCCCTTCCCAAGATGTGATCTGTGGCAAGAGCAGTGGGATCAGAAAAACCATATGCAAATGAAGCAGGCAGTAAGGACAGGCAGGTCACACATGGTCTGGTTTTCTACTGCAGAGGAATTCCTGGAGGAGAAGGGGTTTATGAGGGCTTATGATGCCATGAAGGAGATTATTGAGAGGTTAATTAGAGCCTGCCCACTCAAGGGAGATGTCTTACTAGCAAGGTCTTGGTCATGTGTTAAATTTTGTAGAGGCCCTAAGAACTTAACTTCCTTCAGTGTATCATTTGATGATCAGAATTTTTCTAGATCTTCACCTGCACCCTCCTCCTTCCTTTTACTCTTCCTGCCTTGCTCCTCTTCCTTCTGTGATCTATCTTACTTTTGTGCACATTTAATATATTTCTTATGTGTCAGAATCTAAGATTCATATCTCCCCTTTGCCCTTGATGGTTTCTTCTTTGGTATGTACTCATTGGCAGTTGGTTCATACTTTCCTAATCATCTACCAACAAGAATTTTAGCATCCTTTGTTTGCTCAAGGAGAAACTGGGAGAACCAGCTTAGTTCCACAAGTTAGAAGCAGACTGTGGATATTGACCATTTTGGGATCTCTGAATGCATTTTAAACCTTTTTCTTTTCAGCGGTGGGAATTTTTAATTGCTTTTGTTTAATTGCTGGAGTAAGTTATTAAGGAAAAATGTATAATTGCCCAGTCTTTAAGATCTTAACAAAGAGGATATTGTGCTATATATTTCGGATATGTTTCACTTGCCTAAAAGATCTCTTTCCCATTCTATTCTATGGCTTTCCGTTGTGGTAAAAGGGATGATTCTTCATGGTTTTCAGGGTTTTTTTTAATGATATTCCATTGAATTCTGATTTTGTCACCAGAGTAAAAGTTCTGACCTAGTGGGTATGTTCTTAATCAAAGATGAAAAAGGGGGGCTGGGGATATGGCCTAGTGGCAAGAGTGCTTGCCTCCTATACATGAGGCCCTGGGTTCGATTCCCCAGCACCACATATACAGAAAATGGCCAGAAGTGGCGCTGTGGCTCAAGTGGCAGAGTGCTAGCCTTGAGCAAGAAGAAGCCAGGGACAGTGCTCAGGCCCTGAGTCCAAGGCCCAGGACTGGCAAAATAAGATGAAAAAGGAAGCTCCAATGTGTCACTTGGAAAGAAGGAGTCAGCTACATTTTCTGCAGTAATCCCTGGAGACCATCAAGGATCAATCTAATCTACTTCTGTGGAATTTACTGAAAAGGGTAAATTATAGTGGTTCTTTTGAAATAAGCAACAAGGAAAGGAATGACTACATCAGCAGTACATGAAAACGTGCCTTAGTCAATAGATAGCAGACATAAAATATGAAGTGTCCTTTCTTTTCCCATCTGATTCGTGTTTGTACTTCATAGTCCTTGTTTAATTTTTGTTTTTACTGAGCTATGTGCCATGAGTCACTACTTGAACTGTTAATTCTTACAGGCAAGATTAGAATTGCATTGGTCCTGGAGTTGTGCATTCCAGGTCCTTACTAACAGGGAGTGAGGGCCTCCTTGTGAAGTGAGACAGATAACCTAGCTTTTCTTCACTACATAGTGAGCCTCCGAGTTGTTCTCTGACATCTCAATTCAGATTGAGATGCAAAGAGAGGCAACAATTCAATCTGTGGGTATGAGAAGATCATCAAGTATGCAGCAAGGAAAGCATGTAGCATGCAGAGGAAAAAGCCAAGGATAAACTCCTGGGTAAGGGTACCCAGAGTGAGATTAGCACAGGAAATGGGGAGAAATGGGAAGAGAGAAAGACCCATGAGCATGAGATTACCATATCATAGTCCTTGAAAGAGGAGGAAATTTCAAGGTTGGTGTGATTCAAAAGTTTTGAACATAAAATGCTGGGTGAAAAATGCTTAGGTGTCCACAAAGAAACATTGAGATTAATATTCCAAGATTGTTGGTAATGAAGGAAGAGAGGCATGAGACTTGATAGGCGTGTCAAAGGGATTTCTTCCTAAGAAGAGAAGAAATCTGAGAATGCATGTAGAGAATGAAGAAGAGAGACTGAGGAAGCACTTGAAAAAGTTGAAGAAGAATGCAGCCTTGAACGAAATAGATGGGGACAATAGTACCACAACACATGTAATTCTCATCAAATAAAGCTCAAATAGGCCTCTACCATGATGTTCAAGGGCATGGAACATATAGAGAGACTATCAGGGTTCAATTGATGACTTTTCCCTAACATGCCTTTGTGATCCCCAGCATCTAATGTTTGTGCCTCTGTTTACAGATTTCCCAAAGTATGGAAAATACCAGTATCTGTGTTATAGGACTATTTAGATCCACAGGTACTCCTAACCTTAAAATAGAATTTCATTCCCATAAACCACCACTGTAAGGTGAAACTACTGTAAGCTGATAAAACTAACCTACAGAACATCATAGCTTGGCAACACGGTTCTCTGTGGAGTACAGGGTTCTGCCCCTTGTGGTGTGGTGGCTCAGAGGGAGCTTGTATGGCATGCCTCACTGCATCATGAGAGATTATAATATTGCTTAGCACTAGCCCAGAAAATGAGCAAAGTTAAAACTCAAGGAATAAATTCTACCAAATGCTACCAGGTTTGTACTATCATACAATAGAAATATTGTAAGTCAACTATTATTAATTTGGGGATTAGCTACATATAAAATGCTTAGAACAACTTCTAACATATTGTTAGCACCATATAAGTTAGTCTAAAATGAAGTGAGGAAATGGAGAAAAACTTGAAGGCGGAAGTTTGAGAAAAGTATTTAGTACATTCTGGGTCAGTCTCTAACAAAACACATGACAGCTGGGTGTTGGTGGCTCAGGAGACTGAGATCTGAGGATCCAGGCTCAAAGCCAGCCTGGGTAAGAAAGTCTGATGAGACTCTGATCTCCAATTAACCACTAGAAAAAGTGAAGCTGTGGCTCAAAGTGGTAGAGCACTAGCCTTGAAGTCAAACCCAATACTACCACAAATTATTTGTTTTGTTTTGTTTTTTAAACCAAGTCTGCCATTTGGTTTTAAAATTTTATTTTCTCATTAACCTCTCTCCGACAAAGAAAAGCAAACCACTGAATTTGGGGGAGAAATATACTTGACAATTGGAATTCTCAAAATTCTCTAGCTTGTAAGAAAATGGAGTCTTCATATGGAAAATACAAAGATCCCAGGATGAGTAACATAGGTTATTTTTTTTGAAAGAGTAAGAATCTATTTTTATTTTTAGAAGAAAAGGAATATTATACACAGGCATTTTTCACCCAGCATTTTATGTTAAAAAAGATGGAAATGAATTTCTAGAGTTATTCACTCACATTGAATCTTGATAACTTACAATCATCTTTAAAAAGCTGAAACTAGTCTCATCCAGTGAATGCAAATCAAACAGCTCAAATTTGGAGCTCTCTGTACTCTGTCTTCACTCCATTTTTCATAGCTGCTACACTCATGGCAGAACTAATCAGTGGGCGGTGACTCACGCACCAACCAGACTCTCCTTCAGAAGGGCAGGTGGGAGAGGAAGACAAGCTTTAAATAAAGCTGTATTTATCTCACAACAGTGTTCTGCTGGGGCATTTGCTTCCATAGACACATATTCCTAATAGATGCTCTTAACTCTTCAAGAACACTTGTGTCCCCAAAGCTGTTATTTGGAAAGATGATTCCCAATACAGCACTGTTCAGAGTTAGGACCCATATCAAGTGATTGATTAGATCATGAGGATTCTGCCTCATGATCTAAAGTATTCCAATTCTTTAACCTGCCATTCTTCAGTTAGGACAAGTTAGGATGGATAATCCATTTTAGTTTCCCAGATGGTCAGTCCTGTTCATGAAGTGGATTACAATAATTTATCTTTAGGCATTCCAACACATAAATTTTCTTTCTTCTTACATTGGTTGGCACCTTCAGTTTAACTATTCTTAATCTTTTGCCTTTGTTGCCTGTTTAACGTTTTGACATTGTCATTAAGGTTTTTATTTTCTTTTTGTCTTCTCTGAGTTTTTCCTCTACTGTACTACTAAAATTCAGATTCTAAACCATTAATTCAGAAATCAGGAGAGTGGAAGCAAAATTAGGCTTCTAGGAACAAAGCCAGGAAATAATGTCTGGAGATATTTTGTTCATGCAAAATAGAGCATAGGGATGGAAATATGATGTTACTTATTCTTCTATCCGATTTTTAATTTTTATTTCTTAGTCGTGGGGCTTGATCTCAGGGCCTGGGCATTGTCCCTGAGCTTTTCTGCTCAAGGCGACCACTCTACCATTTTGAGCCACAGCTTCACTCCAGGTTTTCTGCTAGTTAATAAGAGAGGAGTCTCACAGACTTTCCTGCCCAAGCTGGCTTTGAACTGCAATCCTCAAATCTCAGCCTCCTGAGTAGCTAGGATCATAGGCATGAGTTGCCAGAACAAGGCCAATCTGATTCTTTGAGGTTGAATTTCTGTGAATTTTTTCATCATGCCTCTTTGCTTTTTCCTTCTGTATATCACATGCCCATGGTTGCAGTTGGTATTTACCTACCATAAAATAAATATCAAGATTCTAGGTGCTGCACCGATTTGAAATCTAACTTCAGGCCCAGATTTCTATGCAACACTAACTTTGTATCTCCATTTACATTCTCTACAACATGCAACCTTTCCTCTCTTTGGTTATGTTCTTCATTTCATATTGCCCATATGGGTAACTTATACTGCATCCATCTGTTAAGTAAACATACTTTAGATCAGAAATCTGTAAATCTGTGAAATACCTTCTTTTCCCACTCTCCATTCACTCTTTCGTAGATTTCTATCGATTGAATATTCCAAATAGCCCCTGAACATCTCTTCCCTCTGTTTGTATATCTTTAGATCAGGCCACCTTAAGTCTAACCTGGACAGTCTATGTCATTAGCCTTCTAAGGAACTCAAGGGTAATGTGGTATACAAATCTTCTTACAATCTTTCAAAGGAATTCATATTCTTTTTGTTTTTACAGCCACAGAAAAGTCAGAATTCAATTTTATTTCACATTGATAGAAACTGTGAAAAACATTTAAATATTCCCACATCACAGCACATTTCACTGGAATATTTCTTGCCATAGAGACCTTACTGATTTGTGTAACTGAAATAACTATGTTCTTCAAGGCAAATGACTTAGTAAATGATTGTTTAAAATTTTCAAATCCAGACACAAACATATGGCTTCATTATTAACATCCTATGTAGTCCATTACTAAATTCCATGATCAACTAGCACCCATTTACAAAGATGCATTCTTAACATTGTTTTGGTCAGTTGGAATACAGAAGAAAAATTAACACTGTTCAGAAATATCAAGCATACACCTTTGCTACATATTAAATTGTGTGATAACTACATAGTAGTATAAGGTTCTGATCTTTATTACCCATAATTTGTTCTTAAATAATTTTTACTGGTAATCCAGACATTTTGACTACTTAAAAATCAAATGATTACTATTTGTATTGTTCGAAAGATCTTTTTTTTGTGCTAGTACTAGGGACTGAACTTAGGGCCTGCATGCTGTCCTTTAGCTTTTCAGCAAAGCTGGCATTCTACCACTTAAGTTACAACTCCACTTATGACTTTGGGGTGTTTTTTTTTGGGGGGTGGTGGTTAATTAGAGATAAGAATCTCAGGCTTTCCTGCTCAGGCTGGCATCAAACAGTGATCCTCACTCAGCTCAGCCTCCTGAGTAGCTAGGATTACAGGTGTGAGCCATTAGTGCCTGGCTCAAAAGAAGTAATTTTTAAAACTCGTTTGACTAAAGTGAACGTTTCAAGTAAGTCTATTGGCAGATAAAAATAATGTAAAATTTTCTAATGAAACACTCATTTTGTACAGTAATTGGTTTCAAAAACAGAAAAAGTAAAGTTAAACTATACGCTACAGACACCTAGTCGTTTTATGAATTCATTTTTAAGATCCATCTTACATATCTGAATATACCAGAATATAATGTATCCCTTTTTTAACAAGAAAATAAAACCACAGAATTATTCTTATTACCTAAAGATTCTAGTAATTAGGTCTAAATTTGGACTAAGGTGTAATTATTTGAAATATGTAGTACAGGAAGTTTAATGTTTGACTTCTTTTATAATGTACATAGATTTTAAATACCATGTATCTGCGATTCAGAATATAAAATTACAGCATGTCTTGAGAGTAGGTGAGGCAATATTTGGTCTACTATGAAAGTCAAGAAAGAATCTATTTTTTTGAGAGTACAGAAGAATATTAAATAGAAATGATATCTGGGAAAAAGCATAGTCCCTCAAATAAAAGGGCCATTCATTCAAGATAGCAGTATTACTCTTTTCTGACATTTAAAAGTATTATCCCTAATATTAGGAATAACATAATACCATCTAATTCTTATGTATGACAATCATTACATATCTATGAATAAGATATAAAAATACAGACATTGCATGATGACTAAGCAATTGTGGAACAACTCCCTAGACTAAGCCCCATAGCACTAATACATCATTTATACCTTAACTGCTTATTAATACCTGAACAAATTTTCTCTAAGAATACTAGTTATTTTTAGTGATGTAATAAAAACTCTGATTTCAGTCTTTTATTTTGATGAATTACATTTGAGAAAAAGAAGCTAATGGCTTCACTTATTTTAATACTAGTATATTCTGGATTATCTTATACAAATACATGTATAGAAACTTAAAAGATCATAAATTTCCCATGGGGAGACATTATTGAGTCTGAATCATTGTGTGTATTTGCAAAACATTTACCACTGCAAACATGATAAGTTTTAAGATCAGGCATGGGAGAAGGTTTATAATCAACTACAGTGATGCTGGTGTACTTCCATCCAAGGCCTCTTAGTGACATCAATCAATTGGAGGTAGGAGTTTATCAATGAATTGCTTGACATCCATCATTTCCTCTTGACATGAACTGTGCATCATGCCTTCATATGTTTTGAAAGTCACATTGGCTGGATTGACCAATGTTTTCAGTTTTTCAACAGAGAACCAAACATTAGGGGAACTAAAGGATCACAATCCCCATGGTACTGGAGAACAGAAATATCTCTATTAGCGCCACTTATAGGACCCTGAGAAAATCCTCCTAAAATAATTCTGTTAGAAGGAATGCCATTCTTTACCTCTTGCTCTATCAAAGCTTTTACATTTTCTGATGCCTGCTTAATTCCATATTCATCTTCCTGGGATTCTGGTGAAAGCCCAATGATATCAAACCATGAAGGCATAGCCATATTCATATTAAATGTAACAGGTATAATTGGCGCATGGGGGCAGATATATTTGATATGTGAACTTCTGATACCTGCAAAGGCTTCTGCCCATCCGTGCCCAGTATCTCCCAGTCCATGAAGGAAAATAACCGCGGCGGCGGCCTTACGGGAGGCGGGCACGACGGCGGGCAGCGGGGCAGACATGTTATTGCCGCACATCCACCGGCTGAGCAGATGGCGCGTCGGAAGCGGAAGGGAGAAGCGGGCGCCGGCCGCGGCCCAAGGGCGTGCGAGCCAGGAATTCATATTCTTAAAAGAAAACGAGGAAGACTACTAAATATGAATCATGATTCATTTCTGGTCTACTATTAGGTTAGAATGTGGCACAGGGTTGGAAGACTGTGAGTACTTACTGCACTTGTGTTTGGTAAATGAAGAGGTGAATGGTACTGACTCATACCCTCTGTCCCGATCTCCTTTCATGGATGCTGCTTGACTTAAATTGGCCTCTTTTTTTTTTTTTAACCTGTACTCTGTCCCTGACCAATTATTTTGTCTTGTCCTTTTACTCCTGTAGCACAGGCCACATGGTAAGGTTCAACACGGATCTAGCCAATCAAACCCTTACCTGCTGGAGACATCCATTTATTGGATTTGCCTACGGCACTTAGCACAAGACCCGACACTTACTGGAGAGTCAGCAAATCTTTTTTGATTGTTGAGCCAGACCTTTACAAGTGGGGCAGAATGAGCAAACTTCTGAGAATCTGCCTCCTTCTTCACTTCAGGATTTTAGTTGCCATGGATTTACTTTGCAGAGACATGCTTTGGGTGGCATAGGAAGAACAGTTGTTCAAATTGTAAAACTGATTACTCATGAGGCCCTTTCTGTAATACTATGTATTTTTTATCCTGAATAATTGAGCATTCACCTATCTAGTGAGCATATTTACCATGACAAAGAATATCTTGTTAACTTTTCAAAAACATTGTGTGTGGCAAACTGCCATGCCCATTTTAATAATTGTTAACATTTTGGTCAGTGTTGAAAGTTTTACTCTGAAGCCTCATACATTTTCCCTAGTACTTATTTAATCCTATTTTAGTCAATGTTTAGGGTGTTCATTTCAATTTGTTTTCTTTTTCTCTTTGGAAATACTGATACTTTTCCAGTACCAGTATATTGATAATACTCAGAGCGTTTCATTTTTTAGGCAGATACTACAACTTGAGCCACTTTGCCATCCCTTTTCAATGCTGATTATTTTTTGAGACAGTCTCAGTTTGTGGCCCAGCAAGTCTGGAATATGATCCTCCTGTTTGTACCTTCTCCTGTCACTGTCCTGAGCCATGATGTTTCTTCTATATTTTGATATAGACACATACCACTGAATACAGCCATTGTGCTCCTCCAGAGCTGGGATGACAGGTCCATGCAACCATATGCAGCTGCTGGTTGTGATGGAATCTAATTTTGTGGCAGGGGGGAGGTCTGGGCTGGCCCCAAACTACAACCCCCTGATCTCTGCCTCCCAAGTATCTAGGATTATAGGCTTGAGTTGCTACACTAAGCCATTTCATTTCCTTTGATCATGAATGTCATTGTAGAATGAAATTTATAACCATATTTAGATCTATGGGTTTTGTTAACCTAATTAGCATTTTTATATAATTTTATCATAGCCTTAACTTAACCATAAATTACTACTACAGTCCATATAATGAGTAAAGAATCAAGCTAGATGTAAAGGTGTTAAGTAGTGTTCTCTTTACCTGATTTAAAGGGAAGGAAAGTCTGGTACAAGGTAGTCTGATGATTTAAAAAAAACAACACTTTGTGACTATTTGCTTCCTAACAACAAGCTGATGGTCAGAATTGTGGGTGCTTTCATGAGTATGGTTATATATTGTTCATAATCAAGTGTAAAAACAATTTGAGACACAAAGATTTGCTTTACTAGATGTCAATTAGCTATAATAAATGTGTCATAAGACAGGAAGAATAAGTCTACTAGGAAGATTAACTAAAGAATATTTGAGGTGTCCAGGAACATTGCTGAAAGGCGGTGATTAGAGACAGTGTGTTCGAGTGCATATTGAGTTCTAAGGGGGAAAGTTTTTGTTCATCAAAAGAAAAGCAGACAGAGCAATCAAAAGTATGTTACAGGTGGTTGGTTTAGTTTGTGACCCAAGTTCTTTTCATATGGCTTGAGATGAGTGAGAATTTGTGGAAAATAAATTCTTATTGTAAGATTCAACTTCTTGTTGCCAGAAAATGGTGCAGTTCCATTGCTTTGATATCTCCAGTTGTAATATTCACACTAGCTGATGATTTTATGCCAAGGAGAAAACTGTGAAGCGAGTGAAGTTTGCCTTGGAACAGCTAACAGTTAATCATCACGTACCTTTTTCACCATTTGGATCTTCTTATTTACTCTCCTTTCCTGAGTCTCTCGGTTCTAGAAAGTCAGAAACTCAAGATGGATCATCCTCAAGATGTTGAGTCAAGATGGTGGCATGGCCTGCATCTCCTTCTGGAATTTTTTTATGGTAAGGTCTGCTTCCTTGTCTTTGTATCTTTTAGAGGCTGCCTGTATGACTTGGATACTGGCTTCTTCCTTTGTCTTTGAGGCCAGCACTATAGTCTTTTCAAATCACTTTCTGTATGTCTAATCACAACTCCCACAATAACTTAGACCTCCAGCTTCCTTCCCTCTGATAAAAACACCTGTGACTAGATTGAACTGCTTGAATTAGTAGTGTAGTCACATGCTCTTGGAATAAGGGTAAGGACCTCTCTAAGGTATAATGATCTTGCTTAGCATATTTATTAGTCATGAGAGCTCAGGTAAACTGATACATCTTCAAGTTCTGTTTCTTCATCTGTCTAATGATGATAGCAGGTCTCTAAAAATACCTTTCTGAAAAATATAATGATGTAATGCATATAGGATACTTAAGTATATGTTAATACATAAGCACTTTCCAAACCATACATTAAGAAAACTGAGGTAGGAAAGACAAAGGTGAATAAATTCTCAGGTAAAATACTGCCACGGGCTTAGGCTGCTTCCATGACAGCTCTTTTTGGACAAACAAAATTAAGAGAACAAAACGAACTTAAGTTTGTGACATACAAACTTTAGGTATTCTCACAAGCACAGTTATCCCTTACAAAGTTGATATCTTTGTTCACCTAACACTAAAACTTGAGTATAGTAAGAACTGGTTAAATGGAGAACTGGAAGAAATGGAAAAGGCATCCAATTGGTCATCTCCAGCAGCCAAATCCCCTTCATGCCTGAGACTTCCCATTATGTCTTTAGACAGCTACCATCATTACAAAGTGTATCCAAGTATTAAGCTAAACTGATTCCTAATGATGTTTTTCTTTTCATTCTATTTGTGGCTACTCACTTTGTATAAACACATTCATTATTTTTCCACTAAATAGTCTTTGTAGCTATTTGAAGACAAGTAACCTATCCCTGGCCCCAATCTACTCCACCCATAAGCTCTCTCTTCTCAAGAATTAACATAACCAGTTCCTCATATTAAAAGTTTAACCAAGATAAAAGTTAGTTTGGTAACAGCAGGGGAAAAAGAACTGAAACCGTGTTCATTTTCTTATTAGTTTATGTCCCCTTTTTCATTGTGAATATCAGGATGGATAGACTATATGAATAATGAGTGGAGGAAATGCAAGCAGGCTGTGTCTATTGTCACCAGTACTATCCTAGTATGAGCTGTTTTTATTTTTTCTAGGATTACTGTAATACCCTTCTAACTAAAGTACTCATTGTTGCTCCTGATCTGTGTTCCAATTCTATAGAAATGTATACTGACACCAAGCTTAGATAAGTGACTTATTCAAGGCTATAATATAAATGTAAAGTTGAACCTAAGATTACTTTCATGTAAAGCCTGTAAAAAAAGAACAAGAAAAGCTAGTGAAACCAACAGTTGTATCATGAATTCACTCCAGATGAAATGAAAATAATAGTACAATTGTAACATGAATTCACTCCAGATGAAATGAAAATAACAACACATCTGAAAACAACTTTAGAGGCATATTTAGGATTCTGGTCCCAAGGAAGATGGTATTAGCGCACGGTATCTCATTGCTTCTACCAAATGAACCTATAAATCCTGGATGGGATGTATGTAGTAGCCATGTGAAATCTCTGAAATTGAAATGGTAGTGTTCAGATTGGGGGATAACACCTGAATTAAAACTTCGACCAGATCATAATGGAATTAAATATGAAGCAGAAAACAGAAAAAAAAGTGAATGTCCAAAGAAAAGAAAATTAAATGAATTACTCTGAATTATCAAGAGAAATTAGAAACTACTTTGAAATGAATTAAAGTTAAAATGTATCATATAAAAGTTTTGAATGCAGCTAAAGCAATGACTGGAGGGCAATATATAGCTGCCATGTTTTCATTAGAACCCAAGAAAAGTAAAAGTCACAATCTAAGTCCACCTGAGTAAACTAGAGAAAAGAGAACAAAACAAATCTGAAGTAAGCAGAGGATGAAAATTACAATAAAAATGGAAGAAATAGTCAGGTGCCAGTGGCTCATGTGTGTAATCCTAACTACTCAGGAGGCTAAGATCTAAGGATCATGGTTCAAAGCCAGCCTAGGCAGGAAAGTTCATGAGACTCTTAACTCCAATTAACCACCAGAAAATCAGAAGTAGTGTTGTGGTTCAAGTGGTAGAGTGCTAGCCTTGAGCTGAAGAGCTCAGGAACAGCCCCCAGGCCCAGAGTTCAAGTTCCATGACCCACAAAATTAAAATAAAAAATGGAAGAAATAAAAGATATTGAAACTGCAAAATAATAAAGGAGAAAGATCAATGAAATGAATGAAACGTTAGGCAGACTAACAGAGAAAAGTGAGAGCATGTGATTACCAATATCAGAAATGAAAGAGTAGATATTACTAGTGTATTTTTACTTTGAGAACATTGAAAAAATAGCAAGGAGCAACTCTCCACACATGCATTTTGTAATAAAACTGCCCTTGCAGAATATGAAGAGATTAGAGGGAAAAAACAATCTGTTTAATTTTCTTAGTTTAGGAAAAAACACAACAAAGCAAAAGTTGCATGGATTGATATGAACATAGATAAGGTCCAGATTTCCAACCAGATACTTGATACTTCATCCTTAGTTCCTAGTAGTCTTGCTGCAGATAACACAGTCACCTAAAGCAAAACAAAACCAAGAAAAGGTACAAAGGATAAGTAAACCATGAGCCACAGCTCATCTTCTAGCAGCAGAGCCAGGGAACTGTTAAGTTTTGGAGACTCTTGGATATAGGCTGAATTGAATTTTGCACTGAGATGGACAGAAACCCTTTGGGGATCCTTGTTGGAATATTGGGGTGTGTGTATGAAGTGTTCCCCCCCAAAGCTCATGTAATGAAAGCTTTGCCCTGTAGCTAACAGGTGTTAGCTAACAGGTGTTATAAGGGTACTACCTACATCAATGGGTTGATTCATTGATGAGCTCATATTGAATGGGTTATTAGGAATTAGGGTCTGGTTGGAGAGTGAAGGTCACTGGGAGTGTGTCTTTGAAGAGGATATCTTACCCTAGCCCCTTTCTGTTCTTGGTTGCCATGAGATAGGCAACTTCCTCTATCTTACACTTGTTCCACCATGAAATTCTGCCTCATTTCAGGTCCAAAGTAATAGATTCAGCCAGTCTTGGATTCCACACCTCTAAAAAGTGTGAGGTGAAATAAATCTTTCCTCCTTTAAACTGGTCCTCACAGGTGTTTGTTCAAGCAATGAAAAATTCAACACAAATATTACATGAATTTAAAGTGAGTTTCTAAAGGATAGCAATTAACAACCAAAGGACATGCATTGCATCAAAGATAATGTGGGATTTGAGTTAAAATCTCATACTTGGACTATAGAAAAAAAAACTTTTACAGAACAATACAGAAAAAAGAAAAAGAAGAAAACCTTCTGCTTAGTGGATTTGGATACAAAATGCCTACAATTGAATTCTGGCTCCACCCTTCCCTTCTAGCTGTGAATTTGCTTCCTTATTTGTAAAAGTGGGTTGTTGGCAACACTAACTGTAAAACTTTATCCCATGCTTAGTGTTTAGAACAACCTTGGATAGCACATGGGAAGCATTCAAGAAAGGGCCACTATTAACCACATGGAGCCTTAGTTTCTCCATTAGCAACACAGAAATAAAACCTATAACTGATTTTAAAGTAGGTTCTAAATATATGTTTTGGAAAAAAAACGTGTGTTAGTGTTTCCACAGAGAACACAAGTCCTTAGGGTTCATATTTGGTTACAAAACTGGATGAAGAAAATGGAATTTCGGTCTGTTTGATACAAAACACAGTCTTCCTTTGACTCCCACTTCCACCCTGACTTCTTTTTCATTTTTTGTTTTGTTGCATAATGAATGTTTCCTGAGTAGATGTCCACAAATATCTAAAAATATCTAGTAAGTTTTTACTCATCAAGATGCCATAGATAAAGATGGTCTCAGAAACCAGAAATCCTTATCAAAATTAGAAATAAGACAGGAGAAGGAGGGGATGTTATGAGGAACCACTTCCTATTTCAACTCTTGTACACAGAGCAGCTCTGATTCACTCCCCACATTTACACATTAGGGAAGCAAGAGCTTCCCAACACATAGGTCATTTTATCACCTCAATTACTACTTGAAGTGATGTTGCTTCGTATAATGGACAGCAGATTTTTAAAGCAGGCAAAGCACTTTTCCACGTATTGGTGTCCGCAAGGTCTCATAATTATTCTTCTCAAAGGCTCAGCCACACATATGCCCTGTACAATGAGGATTGCTAATTTCCACACTGCAGCAGCCACATGTGGAAGCCTCCTTTACTTGGGGTTGCTGTTGTGTTGGTAGTGAACTTTGCCTGTAATATATTAGTGTGTGCATCACGGAAGCATAGGATAGTTGGGGCTGGAGTTAGCGTATTCTTAGATAGGGAGTCTTTGTTCTATCTTCTTTCCACTTTGATTTATGAAATTCACCTGAATGGCTTCTCTGTCAGACATTAGTGCTGTTCTTATTCAGAAACAGAGGTGATGCCTTCCAGGTTTGATACTTTTATGAGGGCCTGTGATATTTCATCTCCTCTACTCCAACTCCTTTTCCCAGGGATCCTAAAAGACCACACGAAATAACAATATTATTGACGCTGGGTTCTTATTTTGCATAGATTTAATGTACTGGCCTTTTAATGAATAGTAAGACCTAGAAGAAAAGAAAGTCAGGAAAGACAGGTTTGGATGTGGATATTAAACAGAGATGGACAATGGGGTCAGGAAGAGCAGGTTGCTTTAGAAAGCAGAGACAAGAGACTGATGGAAGAGAGTATAAAGAAGAGAGCTGAGCACAGTTTCATCTCCTCTAATAGATGCTTACTGGATATCATCTGACAACTCCAAGATTGCCTTTTATTAAACACATAGAGTATAACCCACAAAACTAAAGGATGGCATGCTTCCTCTGAACGACAAATGAACTGTTCAACAAAGTAGGTAACAGGGAATAGAAACACATTTGGGGAAAAGGGAAATGAGGGGCAACATGAATGGGAGGCGGAAGGGTGAGCAAATGTCATCATTATAGCCAATGCACATTATGTAAAAAGTGAACTATATAATTTAAAGATAGGAATGGGAGGAGGAAAAATGAGCAAGAACAAAAGAAGGGGATGACATTGATCAAGATACATAGGACTCACAACTGGACTTATGGAATTATAAAGTGTACAAGTACTTAATAAGAAAAAAATTTTTAAAGAAAAACTCAAAACCAAATAGCAAAAAATATTTTAAAAAATTGGCAAGGGAATGGAAGTCATGGACTTTTTGGGTACTGTTGACAAAAATGAAGCAGATTAGTGCAATATGGAGGCTTTTAAAGAAGTTAAACATGGAGCTACCATATGAGCAGCAATCCTTCTGCACGTGTAGACAAGGAAATGAAATGGTCATCTTCAAAACATGCTTCACTCTCATTCACGGCAGCATTATTTATAATTGCTATCAACTCACAAATTGTTTTACAAACGTAATGTGCATCCATGATGGATCTAATCTTAATGGAATAAAATAACCCAGACACAAAAGAAAAGTAGTGCATAATTTCACTTGCATGTAGAACTGGAACTAAAATCAAATACTATGCACAGAAACAGAGTAAGGTAGTATTTACAAGGGGTGAGGAAATGGAAGGTGAGTTCAAGGGTTTACAGTTGCAGTAATTGTGAATATGTGTAAGTAATAGAACTAAGTACTACACTGAATAACATTGCATTTACACTAGTAATATACTGAGAACAGATGTTGTGTAATTTTTTTTGGTCCTCGTACTGGGGCATAAACTCAAGGCCCACAGACTGCCCTTTAGCTTTTTTGCTCAAGACTGGTGCTGCACAATTTGAGCCACAAATCTACTTCTGACTCTACGTGTGTGCACACGTGCACGTGCATGTGCACGCACACACACACACACGCACACTAGCCATAGGGCTTGAATTCAGGATCCGGACACTGTCCCTGAGCTTTTTTATTCAAGGCTAGAGTTAATTGACCCACAGCGCCACTTCCAGCTATTTTAGTGATGAACTGGAGATAAGAGTCTCATGGACTTTCCTTCCTGGGTGGGCTTTGGTTGTGATCCTCAGATCTCAGACATCTGGGTAGCTAGGATTACAGGTAAGAGCCACCTGTTCCTGTCTGATGTTAGGTGCTTTTAGTTCTCACAAAAAGGTAACTATATGAGAGAATGAAGCTCTTCTTTTGCCTGATATAGTAATCCCTTCCCTTTATGTATGTGTATCAAAACATGTTCACACTTTAAATGCATACAGCTAGAAAAAGTAAATATAAGAGAAACATCCCTGGCTCTTCTAAGTTACAATAATGGGAAAATGACTAGACGTTTAGCTACTGTCTGTCCTTTCTTCTGACCATATTATAAATTTGTTGGAGAGCAGGAAGTAGTAAAGCTGTTTGGGTTTCGTGATAAAGTGTGATGTGTCATCACTTTGAAGTTGGTTGTTTTAATTCTGTCTTTCTTCACCCAAGTGAGACTTGGAAAACTGGAAACCCTTCATTTCTTTCCCCTGGCTTTCTTCCCATGTCCATAATCACATTTCCGGAAAGATCAAACTTGAAATTTCTCTCCCGGATGTGACCAAGACTAGACTGTTATCTAGAATCTACATAAAAACTTTCATTTTCTAAGCAAACGTTCACTAAAATAGCTCTTGAAACCCCATCAGGTCTGACTGACTGGTTTTCTCACCGCCTGCTGTGCAGGCAGCCAGGCCTTAACTGAGATCTGTGAGTTGGGGGAGGGTGACGATGACTACATGTAAGATCCAGAGATGACATCTTCATTTCCTGTGAAAATCTTTCTGTGTAGACTGTGTGAACTTTGCTGAGTTCAGACAAATACTTTGAAGAAGTCTGGATGATCAGGATTTCTCTACACTGTCTAGATTAATAGGAAATTTCCACCAAATGTGGACTACTCAGGGAGGAGCTACTATCATCAGCTTCCTGGAGAAAAGGAGGCCCAGGGTTCTTCTCACATCACAGAAATCTCTCAATTATTTACCACATTACAAATCTTTGGTTGTGCTTCAAATTCCATAGGATGAGTGGCAGGGCCAACTCCATGGACAACCACGTTTAAATTCTGAGTCTAGACAGGTATTCACTTGTACTGACTCAGGGAGCTCATGTGGACAATGGAGCTAACAAGAACATGTGAAGCACTTCAACTAATTCCTGGAACGTGCAAGAATGGCAGACACTATTACAGTTGTCATTATGGTTCTCAATGTTTACCATCATCATCATCATTCTTTAAGCATCTCCTTTTTTTCATGTACGATACAGAATTGGAGACTGTCTTCCAGATAGGTTGAGTGGAGACCCAAAATATCACACGAAGAGTCTAGGACTAAGAGAGTAATTAGGTTTCACTCAATCTTCCAACTCTGAGTAGTTGATAGTGGCTTCCTGGAAGGCTGTATAGACAATACTTCTTGTTAAATTAGCAAAGGCAGAAATGATGACCCATAACTGCCATGACTATGAGAGAGATCAAGGTCATAGTGCAGATCTCCAACACACCCCTAGGAGCTATGGCTGTGGTTTACATTTTCTGTCCTTCTGAAAGACTGTAGAAAAATACAAACATTCTCCCTCTAAGGATAGCACAATTCTAACATTTCTTATGTTAAGAGAGATCCTTATTGGTAGCAGGCTGTCACACACTTCAAGACCAAACATTGAAAACAAAATTGTTTTGTTTAATTTTCATTTTCTTCAAGTATTTAGTTTCCCCCTGGGCAAACTGTTTGCCCAGTAGACGTCATAGTTTGGTAACATGGTGGTCTTCGCTTCCCCAATAAGGATGATAATGGCTCATATTTTCAGAGCTCTTAATTTATAAAACATTCTTCCAACCATTAGGATACTTTATATTCAAGCATTTGGCATGCATCAAGTACAAAAGGAAGGAAAGAAAAATTGGTGGGGCTATTTCTTAAGTCTCATTGCTCAAGTTCATTGATAATGCTGGCATATATTTCTGTTTCCAAAGTGCTGGCATTTCACTTCCAAATGGTATCTGCCTCTTGCTGTGAGCCTTCTTCTGGTTTCTTGACTCTTTAATTTATTTTCCTTTCATTTATGATTCTTCTCCATGTCATACATGTTTTGCCTGTTGTTAAAATATTGCTCTCATCTTGTGCAGCATGCCCAAGTATTTCCTCAGTGAGTCACTTAGAATCTTTGTTCCAATTCTGTTCCCAAGACAAAACGCCAAGCCTAAGATTAGTTCCAGTTTTCTTGTTAGTGATTTCAGATTGCAAAGGCTTAGAAACCCCCAAATGCTGCACAGATACCAAAGAAATCAAATGGTAGTTTGCAGAAAAGGCAAGCTCTCTGTCCCTTCCACTCTACTAAAGGGCTGTTTCCGGTCCTCCTAGATAGCTTCTACTTCAGAAGTGTAATCTATTCTCTCCCACTCATCCACTCTCAAGAGATTTGGAACTATTTTGCAATGAAAGATTTGTAAGGTTGACCCTCTCTGCCCACGCTGCTCTCTGCTCAGATGGGTTGAGTCACTATTTCCTCTTTCCCTAATTCAGCAATGGGCCAGCTGGTTTTGTCTGATATTCTAGGATCCAATTAAATGACCTTTCTGATCAGGAAAAGAGAGGTAAGCAAATTATTTAATTGATAGGATGCAAGAAGTGAGGTGAAGCAAATAAACTCAAATTTCTAAGATCTCTTTCTTCCACAGAAATATTTTGGGAAGTTTTCAAGGTAGAGTTATTGGTTTCTATTGGGCAACTTTAAATTATATAATAGGAAACCTATGTCTTACTCTCCACTGATTGTATAACCACTTAGATAAAAAATTATTTAAGCAAAGACATAAAAATATTACTTATTTATCCGACCAAATATCTTAAGTAATTTCATATACTTTTTCATGGAGTTAAAGCTTGATATTATACCATCAATTTACATTAAAAGGTACTATAAAAAGTAACCATATAAAACCTAATTTTGCATTTAATATATAATAAGGTTTTGATTTTTTTTTACCCCAATTCAGTATCTCTCTGTGGTGTCCCACCTGAGAAATTGCTTAAGGGAATAACTTCTATGACAGTAGGAATTTTCTTGAAGAACTGATACATTTTCTCCTCAAAGACACTGACAAATAGCTCATTAAATATATCTTTGTGTATGTTCACACGCCATTCCTGGGGCTTGAACTCAAGGCCTGGGTGCTGTCGTTGAGTTATTTTACTCAAGGCTATTGCTCTGCCATTTGAGCCACAGCTCCACTTCCAGTCCACTTCTTGAACTTTCTTGTCAGGATAACTTCAAACTATAATCCTCAGATCTCATAATTTTGAGTGGCTAGGAATATAGCCTTGATGCCTGGCTTAAATATAACAAAATATTGTCTCTTGGGAAGCTTAAAGATGTGTGATTTAACTTTGAACACATCCTACCAGAGTTAGAAAAGGCTCCATCAGTATGAACAAGTGGTCAGACTAGATGGAGGCAAGAACTGACATTGGTGTAGCTGTCCACCGGTATAATCAATGACATAGGCTTGCTCTTCCTGGTTTTCTGTCACACCATTTTTGACTGCAATCATCTGAGTCTGATGATTAATTCCTTGTTATTACATTATTGCTGCCACCAGACCAGGCCATAGGCTCACATTTATGTGAAAGGAAGAAGAAGGTTAGGGCTGCAAGTTCTCTTCTTCATGTCTTCCTAAGAAACAAAGAATTCATTAACATCTCACTGCCCTTTCTGGGTCATAGGACAAACTAACAAAATAAAAGTTATATCAGCCAAAAAGAAGTGAAAAATGAGAGGATAATTATCACAGTTCTAACACCATATTCTACCTGGTTCTATATTTATATTAATGTTTATCAGCAGCAGCAACCTAAAATTTCTTAAGGAATGAAGAAGAGTTTAAAACACTCTTCTGGCTTTCTCTCTATAATCTTATCCTGCAGTTTAGAGGTAATCCATATCTGGAAAATTCAATAGTAATGGGATAGTAATAATACAAGTCAATAGCCCCTGCAGTGCATAAAACAATTCATGATGAAGTATCAAGTGAGAGAACCAGTAGTAAATGTTGGATAACACTGCAACTTTTGATGAACAAGATGGGTTTCAAAGAATAGGAGGGAGTGTGATGTGAATGTGACCAAGGAATGAAAGGGAGAGCTGAATATATTCTTTTGCCAGTGCTCCCATGACCAATATGTTAATAACTTAACTTTTTATTGTATGGAAACAGTTTCCATTTTCTTTGACAGAGAGGCAATCTGGTAGCGCATTAGAGGATATGTGGAAGTTCTTAATTTAGAGTGGAGGGCAAGAGATTGAACGCTGAGGACCTAGATCCAGCTTAAAAGTCTTATGCATTTCAGCAACAGCCTTCTTTATAGAAATACAGTGACTATTATCGTAACAAAATGTCCACTTGATGTTGAAGTCCTGTGTTTCCTATTAACTTTACGTTTGGTGTTGGGGTTCAGAGCTGACACACCCACTTAGGCCAGAGTTAGGAAGCATATAAGGGCCTGAGAAATAGCAAGAAAAGATCTAGTTTTTCCCTGGGATTGGCTGAGTCTCCTCTAGGCTCTGTCAGGAGAAAATTCTCAGATGTCAGAATGGGTGAGATGCATTGAGGGTTGTAGACAATAAGTCAAGGAGAGTTGATGGCTATCTATCTATAGGTGGGTTTATAACAAGCCTAAGAGGACTTTCAACTATGAAGGCATGACCTTACATCTGTAAAAGTTGAATTAATTTCTGGAGACAAGTTTGAGGATAAGGATAGCATGCTGCTGTTCAATAATAGTTTAATTTATTTTTACTTACTAGATTTCTTCATGGAAAACTTAAAAGCAGTTTTGGAAAGAGCAACGTGATGGGCACCCTGCAGCTTTCATACTGCTTGCCTCCTGAAATAATTAACAGAAATGACAAAATAGGCCTTTCATATATTTTAAAGGAGCTACCGCACAGAGGACTAAAGACTAAACCTAATTCGAGAGCTGTAAATATGCAATAATAGGAAGGAAAATAGGCGA
Source organism: Perognathus longimembris pacificus (assembly GCF_023159225.1). Taxonomy (NCBI): domain Eukaryota; kingdom Metazoa; phylum Chordata; class Mammalia; order Rodentia; family Heteromyidae; genus Perognathus; species Perognathus longimembris. Next base: position 40,154,923 of record NC_063162.1, read on the forward strand.
GTGAGTTTAAAATAGAATGGAAAAGATCCCCTCCCCATTCTGCTTCAAAGGAAAGCCAATGAGTGGGACTGGATTTCCAAAAATTATTTTAATAAATGTTACATGGAAACTCATCAGTGCCATGACATTGGACCCACCCCACTGGACCAAAAGCTAATCTTACAGGCAATACCAGACTATATTTGAACATACGCCTAGTGTGTTTAACTGGCTATTATAGTCTCATTGCTTAGTAGCCAAAGTAGAAATTCCAGGCATGCTGCTCATTCTCACTGTGGTCTGTTGACCTGAAATTAAGCTGAGATAAAAGATTTTAAAACAAGTGCTCCAGATGGGAGACTGACACCAGCATAAGAAAATAACCATTTCAATAAATCTTAGGTGTGTTTAAGCCACTGGTTTCCAGGACATCCTAAAGTCTCCATTTATGTTGCTGGGAAAGACGTATAATTTTATATTGATTGCATTTGCTCTCTGACACTCTTTGTGGATTTGTAATTCACTAGGCTCTTTGGAAGAATAAAACTAACTTGTTTTTAGGCAATAACTAGGTAAATTTTATCAGATCTGCACTACATGAATCTTATGTATTACATTTAATTCAATCCTCATAGCCAGACTGGAGTGTGAATATTATCACTTTCTCATAGATAAAGTGAGATATAGGAAAATTAACCAACTGATTCAAAAACACAGAGAGGTGGGATTAGGATTCTAAGAACTCATCAATTATATACTCCTTGTCATCACTGATACTGAAGATGACAGGTTTGTTTATGTTTTTTTTTCACAGCAGCATGTTGTTTCTGAGTGGATAAATTAGGAATATTTAGGACTGTGAGTGTGGTAAAGTGATAGACCACTTGCCTAGCAAGCACAAGGCAACTCTTTGAGTTCAGTCTCCAGTACTATCACCAAAAAAAAAAAAAAAAAAATTCTTCAAAGTATAGTGTGTGTGTCTGTGTGTGTGTGAACATGTTTGCATATTGTAGTTTTTTTAAATTCATTGCCTAGGAAATTAAATTTTGAGGAATTCTGGCCAAGTTTTCTAATTAGCTGAGGGTTAATGTTTTCTTCATAAACCTTGTTGACACATAAGAGCTTTGGGGTCCTAGTGGGAAATAGGAATGCTACTGTGCCTTTTTGTATTTGTGCCCCAGTTTTCCATAATTATTTCTTATACATATTTGGTAGGAAATAATGAATAACTAACAAATAATTATTGAAAATTCTTTTCAATCTGGAATATAATTCTCTCTCTCTCTCTCTCTCTCTCTCTCTCTCTCTCTCTCTCTCTCTCTCTCTCTCTCTCTCTCTCTCTCTCTGTCCTGGGCCTTGAACTCAGGGTCTGAGCACTGTCCCTGGCTTCCTTTTGTTCAAGGCTAGTTCTCTACCACTTGAGCCACAGCGCCACTTCCTGGAATATAATTCTACTAATGTGCATTTCACACCAAACACCCCTCAATTTCAGATGAGGAGGAACAGAGTAGAATCTTAGGGTGCCCTGTCAAAATGTATTTTCTGTTATCCCCCAAGGACCAAGACCACTATCTTCAGTGGTGTGATCTGTTTTATGGATTTACTAACCCTTCAAAGATACAGTTGACTTTTAATTATTTTGTGGTTTCTCATGGTTTAATGCTGGAATCAGAAATCTGGTTTTGGTACCAAGGAGTTGAAAATAATCCTATTCAAAATGGGGGAAAAAAAGTCATTTTTTATAAGACCATTAGAGTCTGCACTGAAACACTTGATTGCAGCAATCATAAACATTGTCCCATTTAAGGTGATCAAATTCACACTTGAATCTGTCAGCTTGCCTACCCTGACCACAATCTCTCCCAAGACAGAATTTCATTTTGGCAGGTTGTTGGCTTGAACAAGTTACCCAATGATAAACCTGCCCCACTTCCTTTGGTGACTTTTCCTGCTGATAATCCCCTGTTTCCTTTTACTTAACTTTTGTCATCTTATGGGCTTAATGGTATTTTCTTTTTCACTGAAGATGGAATCTATTTATCTTTATATTAATGTTTTTTTTCAATTCTTACCATGAGCTGCTATTTAAATCTCATCATCTAGTACTTTTGAAATAGAATAGTGACAATAACCATGAAATTAGGTAACCATACTTTGGGCTCTTCTGTATCATTCCTTAATTGATCTCCTCTCCTCTTGTCATCACCCCACTGAGTTCATTTACAATTACTGGCTGATAAATCCTGATCTGAATAGGACAGAAAGGAGAAAATTGGTATTACTCTTAGAATCTTTTATAGCCTGAAAAATCATAGTCATAATTTAGAATGCTATCTTATAGTAGAGTGATTTTCAGAGCCCATTATCTACTACACAAGCTGAAAAATAGGACAAGAACAAATTCATTCAACCATTTGAAGGTTGAATCTATTGTTTTTCCTTGGCATCATTGTCAAGGACTGTTTGACCTCTGTTGTACTTATTTTGGTTACAAAAGTGTCCAACCTTGGAGTGTGAGGGAGAAAAGATTCCAACTTCATAGGCAGAGGGGAACAAAAACTCAAAGTGAAACTACAGCAAGTAGATTATGACATTTGAAACTTTGAGATATGACTAAGAATGAATGGGCAGCCACTGCAAGGCTTAGAGTCATTGTTCACGCATCCAAACTTACAATCTTCCTTCAGAAACCTTCTTACTATCCGAGATGTCTGGGCATGGGCATAATTCGACTTCTTTTAGGCATAAAAAGGCAGAGTGGAAATGCATTCAGCCTTCTTAACTCAACAAGCATGTAATACAAAGATCCCATTCCATTCTGGATTAATGTTCTTGTTTAGAGCTGTCTTGCTCTTCAGCGTGAATATGGGACTAGACTTTGTCAGGTGAGCCAGGCTCATAGAGACAATTTTGATTTCATATCTCAGTGACCCATCTCTGTTGAATTCTGTGTGGTCAAGGATCTATGAGAGGTTTTTGGGAATGGGGCCTAAAATGAAGTGGGTTCTTGATTTGAGAAAGTGTTTGATGTGACAGGAGGTTGAAGTGGTAATTCTAAAGTGCCTTTTTGCCACACTGGTAGGGACTTCTGTCATATTACCAACTGACCACCCCTGAGGCATACGTCAGCTAGGAGAGTCGGTACCTTTGTGTGAAATGTTGGAAGTAAGAGTTGGGGAGAGAAGAATTACTCTCTCAGTGACAGAAGTTGTGAAGGAGAAATTTGGACAGTGTCTGTAATCATATTTTTTTAATCACAAAGGGAAAACTGGAACATTGTAGGAAAAAGTAAGACAGAACCATAGAGTGATCAGAGGCAAGTATGAGGTCAGAGTCCCTGCTTCCTACTTTTCCTGAGTTCCAGACTCACCACTTCCTATTCCATAAATTTGGTTATTCAACTATTTCTTTGGTTCTGTGAAATAATATCAATTTTTTAAAACCCTCTCTTTTTTGGCTTAGGTTAATTTCAATTATGGTTTTGCTTGGGAGTACAAAACCACTGACCCAGCCATCCTAATGGTGTCTGGTAGAGGGGGTGGTTTGTAATTATTCAAAATATAAAGTGTTTCCCCAGTCTTCCTCTCAGAATTAATAGTACTAAAGGCAGAAGTTACAGGGATTTTTTCTGATGTATGTTAAAGAGTTGGAGCACAACTTTCAGTGTGAAGTTTCCATAGAAGCACTTTTGTTGTTGTTGTTGTTTCTTGTTATTTTTGGTCATGGGGTTTGAACTCAGCACCTGGATGCAACCCCTGAGTTTTGTGCTAGCACTCTGCCACTTGGAGCCACAGCTCCACTTCCGTTTTTGTGTGGTTAATTTGAGATAAGAATCTCATAGACTTATTGGTAGCCAGTCGTGATTCACACTTGTAATTCTAAGAGGCTGAGATCTGAGGATGGCAATTTAAAGCCAGCCTGGGCAGAAAAGTCCAGGTGAGACTCTTTTCTCCATTTAACCATTCAAAAACCAGAAGTGGTGCTGTGGCTCAAGTGATAGCACTAGCCTTGAGCAAAAAGAGGCTCAAGGACAGCATCTAGGCCTTAAGCTCAAGCACAACTGACAAAAAAAAAAAAAAAAGGAGTCTCATAGACTTCCTTCCCAGGCTGGATTTGAACCCTAATCCTCACATCTCAGCCTCCTGAATAACTAGGATTATAGGCATGAACCAGACAGCTCATGGTAGCCATTTTTAATGTTAGTCACTTGTTCATCAATAGATTTTCATGACCGCTCTTCTACTGGCTGAATACAAAGGGCTGCTGATTTGGGAGAGTCAAACCCACACTGTCTGGGTCCCCGTAAGCCTTTCTCTGTCTTCTTTCTTTATTCTGTTTTGTCCAAGTCATTGGATTCTCTCTCTCTCTCTCTTTCTCTCTCTGTATTTTTTACCCTTACCTTAAACTGTAGTTTAAGCACAAGTTCTTGTCCTTGCTAAATACTCTACCAGTCAGGCCACACTTTTCTTTCCTAATGTATTGAATCTTAGATATGACTGTTACTTTCAAATTAAGAAATAACTTTTGATCTTTTCTAGTGTATATTTCCTAATTTTACAAATTACAATTCCAGTAGTGTTTGATGATCAATTCAGTTCTCTTCCCTCATATTACTTGAGCATTCAATAGGCCTAAAAATTTTCATCTCTTACCATATTAATTTCTATATATTTTTTTAAAATATTCTTTTATTTTTTAGGTAGTTGTACAAAGGAGTTGCCATTCAACAGAGAAGTTTATAAATACAGTGCTTCTTTATCAGTCACTCATTTTAACATTCTCACCCATCCCTCTCACCCCACCCTTTCCCTCACTTTTCTTAACTTTTAGATTGTGTACTGAATTTTTTGCCATTTAGCACAGCAATTTATGTATACAGTGCATCTTGATCTGTGTCCTCTCATCAACATCTTCACCTCCCTCCTCATGCCCACCCTTATTTTCCCACATTTTCTCAGTTCTGCAGCATATGCAGCACATTCTTGCCTCCATTCTGCTCATTTCCCCAGTTTATTCTTCCACCCCTTTCCTCTTAACTCCTCCCTCTTGGAAATATCCATTTCCTAGTACTCATTTTGTTAGCTTTGATTTAGCTTGCTAAAGAATTATACTATTTGTGTTCTCCTTAGATTCTGCTATACTTCAGTTAATTCATTTATAACTGCTTGGGTGCCACCCAGTGTGCTTACTTGTAGATGTATAGTCACTTTATAGTTACCCCTAATGGGGGAAACCATGCAATCTGTGTTTCTCTAACTCTGGTTTATTTCACTTAACACAATCCTATCCATTTTCATACAAATGGTTCAGTGTCTTTCTTTCTGATAGTTTCCCCATGTTTCTCTTATAGTACTTGGCGAAGAGTCAGCTCCCACAAACTTAAAGTTGAGTGAAAAGTTTGTGAGAGCTGTCGTCAGTTGATAAATTCTCTTCCACTAGATGGTGCTGGTTGGTGTACTGTCAGACTTGCTTTTAAATGCCTTACTCTGTCAACCTTTGGCTAGCAGTAGGACTTGATTAAGGTAGCTAGTCTATTTGTCCAAGATAGTAATTTCTGAGTCTTTTTTTTTTGAGTCCTCTAACCAGTATGGACTTGAGCAAGCATCATCTTAATTTCTTGTTCTTAAGTAGGGTGATTGGTTCTTCACCTGCCCATGTCAGAGGACATGGGACCCTCTGCTTTCTTTTGGTATTTCACATAGACCCACTTGGATGTGGTTTCAAAGTGCTGCTTTATAATACTCAGATGGGAAAGGGTTGATTGGATAAGAAAGTAAAAATATAGCTATAATACTGGCCATCCCAATGGCTCCTTGCCATTAGTATTTGGTCCCAGAGCTATTGATGATGTTCACTTTCAAAATGTGAAAAATACATAGGACCTTTAGAACAATTTTACAAAGGGAGCTTTTTAAAGTCATGTTTGGGCAGGACAATACCCAATGCATTTGTCAGGACTTTCCTGCCTGAGCTGAACCACAGTCCTCAGATTTCAGCCTCCTGAGTAGCTAAGGTTACAGACATGTGCCACTGGCGGCCAGCCATTGTTCTATTTTCATAGTTGGAAATAATCATTTTGACTATAATCAACCTTGCTCACCCTCCTTGTTAGCCCATCCTTCTCCCACTAGTACCCATCCCCCATGGAATCTATTTCTCTCTCCCTGTTCCCCATTTCGTATCAATCTGCAGTTTTCAAGGAAGTTGTTTATGCCACGTTTATGTGTACTTGCATTGTACAATTTACATTACAAAAAAAATTTATCCTCTTTCTTTTTCCCTTCCTTCTCCTTCTTCTCCTAAGTAGACCTTTAGTTAGATTTGCATTTTGTATTTATCCATATATATAATCATGTATAAATGTGTATATGTGTGTATATATATATATATATACATCCTGATATATATCCTGATACACACACACATATCCTTTTCAAAATTGGGCTAGAGTAGTTAAAAGTAGTATTGAAATATATTGTGTATTCAGTGCTTTCTTAAACATAACATGCTAATTTTAATTTATCTTATTTAACAACTTAGAGGAATGTATATGTATTTTATGTGTATATTTTGTTTTGTGGAGGGGGTATTAGTAGTGATATATTATTCTTTTGGTGATTTGGTATACTTGCCTGGACAAATGTCTAAATGTTCTTACCATACTTCGTATCTTCCTAAGCATTATCTATTTTTTCATATTTTTCCATTTTGCAACCAGTAGCACATTTTATGCTGGATAGGAGATTGGCACCTGCTGCCTAGGTGCCGATTTCTTCCACTCAAGTTGGGTATAGTAGTATCTAGACAGAGGACCCTGCTCTTTCTTGATTCCATGGAGTCCTCAGCATCCCTGAACATCCCTGTATTTGGTGTGTGCCCTTTAGGAGATGAGTAGGTCATGAGGGAATTAGTGTGCTTATTAGTACAAACCCCTGGAGAAGTCTCCTTTCCCTTCTACCATTTGACAGATACAGCAGGAATATGGCTGTCCATGAACCAGGAAATTAACCTTCACCAAACACCAGATACACCAATGCCTCGATCTTAGATTTCCAACTTCCAAAACTAAGTATTCACTATTTAAGTCACTTAGCCCATATTATTTTTGTTATGGGAGTCCAAATGAACTAAAATACCATAGTATTATAAGGAAGGATTATGCTGCAAATCCAGATCATCCTTCATACCTAGTCCCCATATTGTACATTGTAAGTTTGGAAAGATTTCAGAGAACTCCATGAATTTCTTCCTTGTTATTCCTTCCTTCTTTCCTATTCCTCTGTTTATTAAGAGTAGGAAGTCAGAGAAGTCTCTACAGTTGCATTCCAGTCTGAATTCTTAAAGATGGAGGAAGCAAGCATCCAGAGTAAGAGAGGGAAAGCCAGTATCCCAAGCAGACGGAGCTGCTGAGGTGTAGTGAGATGTAAGTCCTTCAGCTTGGTCAGAATGGTAGGACTGCAGCAGAGGCTGAGAGTAAAGGAGAGAGGGAAAATGAGTTTTCACATATGAATGAACCTCATGCATGGACTAATAAGCCAAGTGACTGGTTTGTTTTCAGAATCATTTGAAAAAAACGCTCTCTGAGGTCTTTCAATTCTTTCATCAGAAAGATTTCATTGTAACCATTGCCCATAGAAGAGTTATGCCATCTGTCAGTCTACCCAGGCAGAAACAATATGCACCCCTTCATACACGGTTGTGTCCTTTTCCTCTCTTCAGTGGCTGCCCACCTCCTTTCTTTGTCAATCTGTAAAGCAGCCTTCCCTCCTCTTCTAGTACTCTTCCTCCTTAATGCCCCAGCTGGCTCAGGACACCCTCTTCTTTCTTCTATGGCAGCTGAAGTAGGCCCCTTCTATAGTTAAAATTCTTTCTACAATTAGGGTAAGCAAGCTCAAAAATGTCTCTTAACTCCTGGTATTCATGTCTCTAACAATCCTCTCCTGCTTTGAGTAAGACAAAAGTGAAGGATTGCCATTTCATAGATTAAAATGTAAAAAGGCCATGACTTCTCTCTTGCGTATTCCATCCCTCCTTCTCTTAGCTCACTTCCTGCCATGTTCTCAGGACCCTTCAACAGTTTATAGAGAAGCTCACATGGTAAGCTAACATGTGAGTAAGCTCAGGAGCAGAGTCAACAGTTGCATTTGAGTCTTACGTAACTGTAGTGTTGACTGACAGTTTGTGGTATCCAAAGAGACCTCAAGTTAGGTACAGACTAGCTAATCTATGCCCAAATTCTTGGTATTCTTGAAAATATGGATAATAAATGTTAGTTTCTTAAAACGTATTGTTTGAAGACAATGTTATTTAGTGACAGATAACTGACACAATCAATTTCTTGAAATGTGTTGTCCTTACTGAACTGTAACTTATTCATCTTAGATATCCCAGTATCTGACACAATGGCTGCCATATGTGAATATTATATACCTCTGAAGAAAGGAGATGGATTGAACTCAAATATTCCCTTAAAAATCCTGTTGTTTTTCCCATATGCTGTGGAAATGCAGCTTGTTTTTGTGTTGCACACAAGCAGAGAGAATCGATTGGGCTTATACCCATTATCTTAATAATCTCAGGACATGTCTCCCTTCTCCAGATCCTCCTGGAGTGCTTTTGGTGATGCATGAGTCAGAAAGATGAAGATCTAACACATCCCTCATACACTAGTGGAGATTTTGAACATAGATCCATGCCCTGGTTTAATGAGTGTTGCTAGAAGTTGTATGTAAAAGTCTCCATGTCTGAGTATTTTTAAGGATAGGATTTACTTTTGCCAGTATCCCAAGGAGATCATGATCAAAAGGGTTCTAGAACTAGAGAAATAGAGAAAATGGAGGGGGGAGGAATCTGTGGTGGAGGATTTTCATTGTCTGAAGAGGAGCCAGAAAATGAGGCTGATTCCAGCTGATCTACACTTGCATCATTTCATTTTCCTGAATCCATTTCCAGCTAAGATTGAGATTCTAGAGAGTATACTTACACATGCTTTTTTTTCCTTCTGTCATGTTCCTTTAATGGTCTAGTGCATGTTGATTTCATTAAATTAGCCACTGCCTTCTCCCACCCTCATCCTTTCCCTAAGGGGATGTTGAGCAATATCCTGAGGAGGCTGGGCTTGGATCTGTGTCTGGCCTTCTGGTAAAGTACGGAAGAGTGTCTCCAGTGCTCCCCAATTCTGAAATCCCTCCTGAGCTCACACCCTCCAAACATGCTCTTCTGCATGACCCAGACTGTTCCCTATTGCTCCTGTTCCTCTTCATCCTTACCAAAGGCTTGATTATAACCAAGAGCAGCTTGATATAGGAAGGAAGCTATGTTTGTATCTCAAGAGAATAGGATCTGATGGACTATGAAAGCTCTCCAGAATTCAAAGGAATGGAGCTCTGATGGTCAATGACTGTCAGAAGGCAGGCATTCCCAGGCAGCAGGGGCTTTCAAATCATACAACTTAAGTGCCTGCTGATTCCTAAGAGGAAGTGTGTGTTCTGTTAGGGATCACAACAGGGATCATGACTTTCTGAGGGCCACTTGATCTTAATATTTGCTTCTTCTATCTCTGTAAGAAAATTGAACTAGCGTTCCTCCAATGTTCCCTCCAACCTCAAAATATTAGAGGGCTGAATGATAATTTAAAACCTACTGAAGAATGGACTTTGGATCTCAGTGTACAAATAAAATATCAAGAAGCAGACATGTCCAAATATATAATGAGTGTGGAGAACATTCTTTCCTGAAGATGTTGATTCAGAAGCCAAACAGCCCCTTGTAAAGTATACAAATAATTAGTATTGGTTTGCTCTGTATGTGTGTGTGTGTGCATGTATGTGTGTGTGTGTGTGTGTGTGTGTGTACTCACAACTACTCATTCAGCAAGCACTCTGAGAGCCCCACTCATCTACTTGCCAGGTACTTACAAAGGAGCATTGAAATAAGACATTGGTAAGTCTGCATTGTGGACTCGGATAATGTGCATGAATATAAAAGATAAGTGGGCTCAGGGATAACTAAAAACTATGTGTTCTAATAAAGACATCCAGTATTAAAATATTATCCATTTTGTGAACCAGGAAAATAAACCAGGTCTACAAGCTGAGTTTGACATTGATCACAAAGTAGTCAAAATAATCATAAAGAATAGTTGAGTGCTTACATGTTGTAGATTCCTTACACACAGCAGCCATTTATCCTTATAATTTTAGAGTTAAATAATAATAAAGAACTGTCTAATTATGGACAATTATTACCTCCACTGCACTAATGAAAAAAAAACACAACACAGAATACATAAGTATTGACTACCTGGGAAGTCTGATTCCAGCCCTAATTTGAAACTCCATGTTGTCTTTCCTCAGATGATTCTTCTGAACTCCTTTACATATATGGTATTGGCCTTACTTGATCAAACTAAAGAAAGTGAATTTTATTTGCTTCTTTTTTTTTTTTTTTTTTTGTTTTTTTGCTAATCCTGGATCTTGAACTCAGGGCCTGAGCACTGTCCCTGGCTTCTTTTTGCTCAAGGCTAGCACTCTACCACTTAAGCCACAGTGCCACTTCTGGCATTTTCTATATATGTGGTGCTGAGGAATTGAATCCAGGGCTTCATGTATATGAGGTGTGCACTTTACCACTAGGCCATATTCCCAGCCCTTTATTTACTTCTTTTTTTTTTTTGTACTGACCAACTTCATATAGGTTACCATCAAAAGAATCAGAATCCATTTTAGACGTGATCCACAATGACTTACAGAATTTTATTTAATTGTCAAACATGAACTGCCTTCTTACAAGCAGATAAGCCCCAGAAGACATTACTGTCAGACACTACTATATCTGTTTCTGAGAAGAAACTAACGACTGGGGAAAAATGGTGAATAAATCATCTATTTTATATGTCAACTTTATAGCTCACAAACTTGTTTGTGCCTTGATCTTGTTTGTGCTGAACTTATAAAGTAGAAGAGATTTAAACATCAAATACATTAGTGTTATGGAATATTAATGGAACTAACAAGAAATAAGTAGCTATGCTACATGGTCAAACAACTTGTAATTTCTAGGTTCCAAAGGAGTTAACCTGATTGTTTTGCCTCTTTCATTGGGAAAAGTCCTGGGAACCTTTTCTTCATGGATGAGAAACATTATGCAGAACAGATTGGGGAAACCTAGCCTGTGACTCCTACCTAATTTTTTAACATAAAGAATTTGAGGATGATTTTGGAGAAGGAAAGTGAGCTACTGAGCTCCCACAGCTAATAAATAATGGGCTGATTTAAAAATAGTACTGATTAAAGCCTATTGAGTTTTGTTATCCTGATATTCTAGAATTGACAGAGAACTTAAAGAACTAATTGAAATAATTCACTTCATTTAAGAGGACAACAGGTTAAGTTCTTCTTAAGAGGGTAAGTTACTTGTACATGATATGGACCACAATCTAGACTTTTGCCCTTCTTCTTGGGAAGGTACGAAGTAAAAAAAAAAAATTAATCATGCTAGCCAGAAATGACTGTGACCCAATATTTTCCATGTAATGTGTAAGAACTCTGGCTAAATGTCATAAGCCTTGACATGATGGACACTGGGCTGCTACTTGGCCTCAGGGAGGAAAAATCTGAGAGATGGCTGATGATTTCATGTCAGAACCATTCCAGGAGCTTTAGCAACACTTCTGCTAACCCCTGCACAGGGCCCACTCTAGAGGAATTCAACCTACTGAGAATTTGGAGGTAGAGGAGGTCTGTTATTTGTTCGTTGTAAGGCTTCCTGGGAGATTCTTATACTGTCAGAGTAGAGAACCTCTAACCACATAGACAAGGTGTGGAGTTTGGTGGATGAGAGAAGATGATGATAATAGAGGCCCCAGACAAAGGATGCTAAAGTCATTGCAGAGTAGAGTCTGTGGTGCTTATCTTTTTATTACACACACACACACACACACACACACACACACACACACACACACACACACACCTTCCATCTGCTTAGTGAATGTCTGAGTAGGGAGCTTGGTACAAACAAGACCAGTAATAGAAAGAGGTAATCGAAATACAACTGTCCAGCCTTAATCAGCAAAGTGTTAAATGCATAGATTTGTGGGAAATTCCATCAATATGATCCAGTGATACTAGGGGTCATGAACAGAGAGTGCTCCCTAGTAGTGGCACTCACATATCAGAGTAAGGATGATTTCATGCAGATCATCCTGGTTTCAACAATTCAATGCTGCCCCCCTCACCTATTCAGTAAGGTCAGCACAGACCCCTTTGCAGTGGGAACACCTTACTTGACATGGAATAACTCATCTACTCAAGACTGTGAGGCCCACAGTGTTCATGCATCTGTACCCTAGATCCCTTTCAAGCCTTGCTTCCTTGCCAAATTTTGGAGATTTCTTTTTTTTTTTTTCATTTTGAACAAATTTTAGATATGTGACCCTCCCTTCAATTATTTCTGTAAGAATGGACTTCTTGTGCATGGGGGACTGCCAAACCATTAAGACACAGCTGATTATGAAGTTATGACTAAGTGACCAGAATTTTAAGACAACCTTTAGCCACATCCAATAAAGAGCCAGCAGCCAGCATCTTCTAGCAATTACTGTAAATTTATGTGTTAAAAAAATGACACAGCAGCAGTTAGATATCTCCAAAAGATTCTTAACTAACCACATGAAAATCTCATTTGTAGGGGACCTAGCTTCTTATCTTTTCACCTCTGATCACAAGGTATCTTAGAAGGAAGTACTCTCTGAGACTAAATAGTGGCTTCCTGTGGACTTTTTAATTTAACTGTCTCTTGCTCCAGCCAGAACCCAAGAGTTAGTATGCACACTCTGTCTTCCAACTGAACTGTGCGATTGTCTGTGACTCAGCTGTCCAGAGAGCCACAGCTGGCTTGGCAATGATTTTAACACACACTCTCTCCTCCATTGCCTCTCTCTCCTTTCCTCTCTCCACCCCAGGTTCCCACCCCCACTTCCTACCCAAATCCAATTCCACAGTGAATCAATAGCCAGTTCCTTCCAATTGGCTGTTAAGAAGAGACAGAGGGAAACTCCTAGTTCTCTGGCTTGGGCTAGGGAAGCGACTTATAAGGTCAGTGTCCCAAACTGAAGCAGACAGCAGTACAAATAAACAGCCATGGGGAGACAGACACAGAGTCAGAAAAATCCCCTGCATGACTAGACTATCAGTTTCAGCAGTGCTGTGCCTGGGAACATCAGGCTCAAGTCCATGACTTGGATGACAATGAGAAGGGCTTAGGATAAGTGGTATGCTCAAGCTAATTTCTTCCTAGTGTCAATATTTCATTTAAAAAAAAAGAAAAAAAACCTCCTGAGTGTGGATGGGTACAAGGGAATTTCAAATAATTATAAAATGACACATTTCTGGGATTTGAGGTTATTGAGGTAAAATGACAAGAGTGTAAACTATAGAAGTCTTCAAGACAACTGTCAGTAGAGAGGGATGGGGTCTTAGTGAGTGATATCCTAAAAATGAATGAGTGAGACCACTCATATCCAATAAAAAAATTCATGTGGTTAGTAACAATGAAACTATATTTAAAAATAAATCAGTATGTCTCCTGTCTTTTAGTAAGAGAATACTTTCTGTTTTGCTTTGTACAGAAATGGAAACCAAAGCTCAGAAAGACTCAGAATCATTCCCAAGATCACACAGGTGCATGGTGGCAGAGCAAAAACTCAAACTGGATAACAGCAGGTGCAGAGCTCACAAAATTACTACTTGATCCTGTTATAATTTGAGAATCTCAAAAATGCTCCTTGATATAAAGTCCTTTTTTTATTTCTAAGTAACAATCTGGTTCATGATGAATAAGGTTTTATTGTCATTGTGTATTTGAAGAACAGATTATGGCAGCTAGCTAATTTCCAGGTAATCCAATTGTAACAAAAATGTGAGTTCCAAAATATTTATTCAATTGTAATTTAGGGCAAAATTAAGACATACTAGTCAAGGAAACACCAATGATCATTTGATTCCATTGTTTACTGTGCAATTTGTTACAATCACATTGCATTTAGAAGATGAACTTTGTCCTGAAAGGGAAATGAACCACTCTTGGCTCTTTCCTCCTCTGCTACTCTATTCCAGCCACCAAAACACAGTCTGACTGTGTGGTCTGACTGGTTGTTGTTGTTGGTAATGGTGGTTTTAATTCTTACATGATCTTGTTACAGCTCCTCAGACACACCTCTATTTTCCTATTACCTTATTTTGGTCTGGGTATACCCTCCTGCTGAAATGCTCTTACTCCATTTGTGTCTGAAGAAATCAGGCTCAGCTAGAATTCTGCCTCCTCTAGGGAGAGGGTAAATTTTCCAAAAATATTGAGTCCCTTCTTTGTTTTGTTTCAGAACTATCTCAATGATTCTATAACAATCACTGGTGTAACATGTGTTCTATCTATACACAAATTCTAACTTGACCACAATTTCAAAGCTTACTCTCCAGTTTGTTCTGATCACATTGCATTAAAACTGATTCATTTTTCTTAACTTCATCTTAGTCCCTGGAAGAGAATTAGTGGACTGGAGTCACCTCACTAATTTGTAGAAATGGCTGAGAGAATTATTCCAAGTCTTATCCATTAGCTCAACAGAAATTTCACTGAATCCATGTTCTTTACATAAAATGGAAATGATACTTGGTCTGAACTCCAGCTGCATAATAAGAACCATATTGCTGATGTCAGCAACTAGGAAAGTCTTTGGAACCTAGCATTTACTAGTAATATTTTTTTTAGCTTGGGGGATTAATTTTGTCCTTTGAATGATACATCTTCAGATTTCAGAGTTCCCAATCAGAGAGGATAGAGTTCATTTAAGAACTTATAGGGTGTATTTATGCCATTGAAGAAGTAGCTATCATCCAAACCAATAAGGAATAGTACAAATTCATAGATTTCTTTAGAACTAAGGTCTCCAGACAGTTCTCAGATGCTGGAAGAAGTCTAAGTCTTTGGAACCCACCACAAATGTAAGTGAAAGAAGGGAATTCTTCATGTGTGGCCAGTAAAATAATGGCTAACTGAAGGCTACAAAATATCCAGTTATTTCCCAGGAAGATCCAAGCTATGGATCACCCATTATTAAATGTAGGCATGCATGTCTCATTGTGGTCCTTAAGATAAATAGCATGAGAAATAGAACTTAGTATTTATCCGGGTGATTCTGTTCTGGAATCAGCTAACTGACAAGAAAATTGTCATCTGTTATGGATGAGAATAATAAGCTCATAAAGTAATTTTTATCCCAAATTCAGATCCATCTGCTTCTTTCTCTTTCTCTCTCTCCCCTTTTTCCACATGCTGTAATGGGATAAATGATGTTTTCAATCAGGGAGGGATGGGAAAAATTAAGAAGCTTTAGGAAAAGTATATCCTGCATTTCCAAAGGCTGTCTAGGTCAGTTCAGAGTCTAGTTGGAAAGCACATTCATCCTGCCTGGATATTTCCATTGACAGCGGAAGTAAGACTGGGACAGCTGAAAATGATTACACTTGTGACCCTTTCCCAGAGAGATCCTAAAGTTGAAGGTAGTTGGAGGCTCACAGCTTGTTGCCATTTTGCCTTTCTTGCTCTGGGTAAGCAGTCATGCTGAATGAATTTGTGATTCACTTAATAAACACTTGGGGGAATGATTTCTTGCTTCTCTGGACCATGTTTTTAAATCTGGTCTACACCACCCTTCAAAATATGAAAGAGAGAAAAAAAGGCCTTAATAAATGAAATGACTGTTTTTCTCAACATGGGTGGAAGAATGTTTTCGTTCTGTATGTATTATGGAAAAAGTATGCCTCAGTATGGTGTCTACTGAATGCGGTAGGTGTTGGCCCTACCTGCTCAGTGGGGTGGTTTAAAGAAAGCATTACTGCATTTCAAGTGGTTTGAAAAGTATAATAAAGTGAGCCATTTTATTTTATCCCTATTTGGTGACCCGATCTGACTTTATATTGTACTGGACTGGTTTCCCCAGAAGACCACTTTAAGGTTAAGAAAACCTACCCTAATCCTCTCAAAAATGGTTATTCAACTTAGCTATGTATTTATTCTTTTTAAAAATTGTTACACAAAGCTATAGGGTATAATCCTTGCATATAATTTTAAAAGAAAGTAAAATATAGAACAGGTGTCATGCTTACAATGAAGCTGGGCAATTTGCTCAGCCCACTCAACTGAGTTCCTGAACTAAGTTCAATGGGCTGTGGTAAACTTGATCTGGATGCTTTATAAGCGAAATAGCCAGATAGCTTCCATAATCTGCTTCATTTGTAATTATCCAATTGTTTTACACAGAGAGGCTTAACCTATAGAATATTCCACCTCACATCTCATTGATTTTTAACAAGAATAATAAATTTCTGAGAACAACCTAGTTCTCATAAGAAAGGAATCTGCAAAGTTTTCTCTATTCCATCTATGACACAGAGGCCAGGGATCACTTTCTGACAGAGCAGGTTGCATGTAAGATGTAGAAATGCTCGTCTTCAATGACTGCTTTAATAGTGTCATGCTACTATATGTTTATACACTTTTATGCACTACTAATCTTAGAGTAAACTAGTCATTCAAGGGTATGAAAGCATTGACAAATAATCAATGCTTCACCAACAAGTAAAGCACCGAACTTTCTGCTGAAAAAAACATTGTCTATTTCTGTTACTCAAGTCAATGGAAAGAAAAATAAATCAGATTGTGCCAACATCACGAGACTCCTATTGTGGAGAATGAGTTTCTGACTCTAATTACAGTAAGGATGTTTGTGGAAATGGAGTTTCTGTGCAGGAAGATGTGTTGACTTGTTTCATAGCTACAAGTGCCCATGCTAAAAGACAAGAGGATACCCAATGCAAGCTTTGTGTGGCCATTAAAACTTCATTTTCACAACCACAGTAATGTGTTTGGGACTTAACAGCCCTAATATGTTTCACATCTTGCCATGTAGATAGGCTTTGTTTCTGAAAGATGCTCAATTCACCCAGTAAGATGAACATTTCAGACTTTACTTTACTTTATTCTCATCTACAGCTAAGTTCTTTCATTTCCTTATCTCTAGGATCTTTTTTCTCTCCCGTTTAAGTTTTCTATGATTTCTCCCATGAGTCTTGTTGTTCATTGGAATAATCTTTCAGGAATTTTGTTTTGTTTTAAGGTGCTAGGGATTGAACTTCAAGCCTCATGTATGTCAGGCAGGTACTCAGCTCTACCAATGAACTATACACCACTCTCTCCTCCCAGTTGTTGTACTAGTTGTATGTGACGTTGAAATAAATATTAGTCATACAAAACAAATACTGAACTATAAGGATAACAATGGCAATAATAATCCCTGAAGTGTAAATAGCTTAGCTGTTATTTTGCCTTTATACCATTCATTCATACTTCTGATGGCTGCCTCTCCATTTTCATTTGGAGACATGCCACTCCCATATTCTTGACCTAGATGCTCACAGGACCCATGCCTGCCAGCTGTAGCATTCTACTCCATAGCCATGGTGACTAACTCAGGGCCAGAAGTGTGATCCACTCAGGCCAATGCAAGTGGATTCCAGGACTTTAAACAGACTCTTGGGATCCCTTTCTCCTGTGGTTGCTCAGCTGGGAAGATGCCTCAGCATCCATCTCATCATCCCATGGGGACAGTCAGCCTGAGGATGATCCAATATAAGGAATATGCAGCCACATGATTCTATAGAGAATCCATGGTGAATGATGTGGATGAGCCTTTAGATACAAACACTTCTGAATCTAGACTTCTCATGACAAGTGAAGTTGAACTGGGCTTTTGTGAGTTACTGTCATAACGGTTCATACCAGTATCAAAGTAGCTGTACCAATTATTGAGTACTAGTTATGTGCCAGGCACTGATTAACTTCTCTAACAGAGGCCATCTCCTTTAATCTACACAGTCATCTTGCATTTATTCTTCTTGAATAGATAAACAAATAAAAAGATGTCAAACTAACATCTTTCTTGGGTTCTGTACCCATGGATTTAGCCAACTTTGGTTCAAAACAAGGGGAAAAAAGCGTTTATACAGAACATGTGCTAAACTGCATCTACACTAAACTTTGTTTCTGTCATCATTCCCTCAATGATATGGTAAAACACTATCTTCACAGCTTTACATTGTAGTAGATGCTATAAACAATCTAGAGATGACTTACATTATATGGAAAGATGAGTGTAGAATGGGTGATGTCTCCAAATACTACACTATTTTTTTAATAAAAGGGACATAAACATCTATAGAGTTTGGTATCTTCAAGGAGTGCTGGAACATAAACAGTGAGGGTGGCTACCTTCAGACTAGATGGGCTGCCATTAGCTAGTCTTGGACACACCAAGAGTACTAGTTTATATATCCTGAGGGTTTGGAATCTTTATCAAGCCGGCCTTGCAGAAATGACCATAGATGAAATACAAAAATCAAAGCCAACAGAGTCTTTCTCTCTCAGTTAGACCAATTAACACCCAGGGGTTCTCCACAGGGAACAAGAATGAAGACAATTGGTCCTAAGGCTTGTCTGACAAAAATAAAATGATATTCGGCCATGTATATTGTCATTTCTTAACTACTGGAAGAGGAAAGGCACTGAAAAGGAGCTTGAGAAAGCCACAAATGGGATTAAATGGCCAGTGAAAGGGTGAGGCAGAGCCTCACCCCAGAGTCCACTCCAGCCGGCATTTGTGGCTTGCAATTGATTTGTCATGGTCTGGCGCAAGGAGTGGTGAGGTCATCGTGGTGAAGGTAAAAAATGATCCCAGTATGTTCATTGTGCCAAACCTGGGCCTGTTGGTCCTCAAATCCATGCCTTGCCCTCCCCCCACCCTGCTCTGCCTCTGATATGGGCTTTCCCTGAAGTCTGCCTTCCCTTAGGCTCCTACATAGTCTGGCTTCTGCCTGCATGCTCGCAGTGGTAGGCACTGTAAATGACCAGCAGATAAATGAAGGTAAGTGCTGTGTGTGTGTGTGTGTGTGTGTGTGTGTGTGTGTGTGTGTGTGTGTGTGTGTGTGTGTATGTGTCCTTTCCCTGGCTCCAGTTTCCATAAGACAAACTTGCCATGGTTCCACTTCTGACTGGTAATATCCTTGCCCCTGGACCTTGGCACATGTTTGCCTTTATCTCGCCAAAACGTAGGAGGCATAAAACCTTCCTGACTTACAATTGGCTAATCTCTGAATCCCTGCATTATTGGCATCCCAGGTCCTCTGTCACCTCTTTTGATTCTCTGCTTTAGATGCTTGTAGCATTTCCTGCTTAGCCAAAGATTCAGCTCCATTTCAAGAGTGGCAATCATCCATTGGAGTGCCCTCATGTAGGAAGTGCTTACACATAAGTTGGTTGATCTGGACTCTCAGCCTAACCCATCTGTCCATATCCTCTGCTTTCAAATCATGGTTCATCAGAATCAGCCACATTTTCATGGGCTGATCCTCTCAACTTCCTCCTACTCCCTTGCAGGCTAGACTGACCTGAGCAATAGCAGTCTTTCTTGAAGAAAAAAAAATCCTTTCCCTTTCCATCTTCTCAGTAATCATATTAAATATCTGATTTTGTGTGGGCCAGCCAGAGAAAACATATTTCCCTTTTCACTGAAGGCAAGGCATCTCATCATGACTTGCTCTGCAATTGCTTTCTTGTTGTTGTTAATTTAAGAGACAAGTCTGATTTACTCTGTAAACAATGGATATGGTTAATGGACATAGCATACTAATTCCCATTTAAAGCAGAAAACCTCCTGGGTAAGTTTTTCATCTGAGTGGAGGTGATTCACAGTATTCTTATACCATGGTACTGAAACACATCCATCACTAAATAGAAAACATTCCTTCTCAGACACTTCTTCAAAGTAAAGTCTAACCAAATCCTTGTTGGTACCTAAGACTCAAGAAATTCATTTTCAGACTCAGCCTTAAGTATCAGCCTACTCTTGTGTCCAGAACTCTGAATTTCCTATCCAAATTGCTCTGGTTGGTTTGTTCAAGCATCTCCTGCCAGAAGGTTCCACATGGGCAAATGGGGTCATGAGCACAGCTGACTGGAGCTGACATAGCCAGTGGAGCTATGTTGGTAGAGTACTTTACTGTCCCCAGAAACTGCAGTTGGAACTAGAGTGGGAGAATTTTGGGAGTAGCCACAGGAAGTGGATATTTCTGACCAGCTCATCTTTTGCTGATTTTTCAGCATTTACTTGTCTACAACTGAAACGCTTTTGTATGTTCCAGTCCAAGGCCCCTTGAGACAGTGGGTGGCGTTTTTTTTTTTTTTTAATTTATTTTTTATGTTTTAATTTTATTTTTCAAATGTGTCAGAAGTTAAGTCCATAATGCATAGATGTTGGCGCTGGTCTTTTAGCGACATGGCTTCTTTGTTTCTGGTATATCCCACTCCATGGTACAAAACCAGATGAGTCTGAAAAATTCCAGCCTTTTGAGCAATCTGGGCTGGATACATCTGTTGGAATGAGAACCCTGCTAAGAAGACACTGAAGAGATAAGCCTGGTAAACTATTCCTTGCCTGTGGCCTAAGTAAGAATAAAAAGAAAACGGTATTATCCAGAGTAGTTATCTAAGAAGGCTGCTGTAGCAGGCTATGTTTCTCAAAAATCATCTGTTGGAAATGTAATCTGTAGTACAATCACATTGAGATGTGGCCTTTGAGAGTTGTTTGTTGTAGTGTTCCACTTTCATGAGTGGACTGAAGGAGCAAATTAATTTGAAAGGGAAAGAGTACATGCTTTCTCACCACCTGATGCCTTCTGCTATTGATAACACAGCCAGAAGGCTCTTGCCAAATACAGCTCCTCCTCCTTGGATTTCCAGATCTCCAGATATGAAACATATAAACTATTATTTAGAATTTGCTCTGGTGGTGGAATTCTGTTACAGCAGCAGAAAGTAGCCTAAGACCAAGATTAATAGGACATATCCTTCGGTCTCTTCCTTAATGACCAGCACTGGCTGTTAGAAAAATGGAGGGAACAGAAAAGGAATAGGCGGGACTCCATCATCAACAGGCTAAGACTGTTTATTGAGGAACAGCGAGGGGCACAGACCTTCCCAAGGGTTTGGAGGTTGTGCGAGGGGGTGAATCTGGGACCAGGCTTATATGGGGTCTGAGCAAGGAGGCAGAGGTTAATGAAAGAGCCACTAGGTCTAGGAAGTTGGGGGCTTTTCCATTTGGGCCACAATGGATTGTTTACAGCTGGGCCTAGGTGAAGAGCCCTGCCTGCATATCAAAGCAGGTTCACATATGCCTGAGGTTTTATCTGGTGCCTGTATGGACCTGGGAAAACTGGGTGGTCAGTCCTTCATATTCCATCTTTTAATTCCTAGAAAGAATGGGCCCAGAAGGGAGAGCTAAGTCCTTCACTGGCTACTACTTCATTGCATGTCATTGCAGGTGAGGTATTTAGTCTCAATGAAGAGGGAAAGATTCAATGGTGGGCATCTAAGGATGCCTTTGACTAACATCTAGAGTTAGGAAAAGGAAACTCTCTGTTGGAGATTTTCAGGGGATCATTAGCTACTGTTCCTTAATCATTAACTGTTATTCCTGGAAAATGTTGGAGCAAGATGTTTAACAAGATGTACCAAGAAACTGTACTGTACCTATCCCCTGGTCCCTTTGTGCAATTGGTTTTCCCTTTTTTACATTCCTGCCTCATGTCATAAGCAAGATCACCACATTCAACTAAATAGGTGGTATACTTTCCAGCTCTATTAAGTAAGATTTCCAGTTCTGCAGCATGGTATTCACCCAGTTATGCAGAGTGACACTGACTTAATGACATTCTCTCTTTTCAGCTTCTGCTTTCCCTCATGCAGGCTTTTACCTTCATCAAGAAATAGAAAGTAGCTGGGTTTGGTGGCACTGAGGAGGCTAAGGGAAGAGGATTAGAGTTCATAGCTAGCCTGAGCTACTTAACAAGTTTCAGGCCAGGATGACCTAGATAATTAAACCCTGTATTTAAAAAAAAAAAAGACTTCTATTACTTGGGAGGAAAACACGTCTTTCCTAAAGACAATGTAGTATTATTTTAAAGTTGGCACTAATAAAATTATTTTCTGGAAATGAAAATGTACCCATATGAGCTAAATTATTCCATATGCTGGGCTGATGATGAATATTAGCAAGGGCCTAATGGGCCCTGGGTCCCCAATAAATGAGGCTGACCTCAAATCAACCATGTTGTGGAAAAATATGGATTGTAAATGGCCTTACAATGATTATAACTTCCCCTTACTATACAATTCATGAGTTGAGAATTGTAGCATCTGTTATTCTTAGAGTCAGCTTCATTGGGAAAGGGCAGAAGATCTGGGAAAATTCTGAGTGTCTTCAATACAGAGTGTCTTCAAGAATCAGATTGGTTCAGAGATTGGTTCAGAGAGAAGAGATGGAGGGGCAGCTCTAAGAAAAGGGAGCTCATGGAACCAGGATGGAGGGGGAAGAAAGTTTGGGGGAGGAGTAAGGAGATTGGTCTTGAAGGGGAAGGTTTCAGGTCTTAAGAGACAGAGAGAATGGCTATCAGGGGCTGCATAGGCAAAGAAAAAGCTTGGAGTGTTAGGAAGAATGTAGAATGAACAACTGATGGGATGGAAAGCGTGCATTTGAGGAGTGAGAGATAGTAGGTTGGCAGAGAGTAATTATTACAGATCATAGACCACAGAGAGCTGTGAATCTCCCCCTGTTGCTCAGGCCCAAGGAATGTGACCTTTTCCTCAACCTAAGACGTGCAGAAAAGCTTGTCCTTCCATCTCAGGTCACAACCCTAGAAGATCTTAAACGTTTCTTTTTCCTTTCCGCCAAGTCTGGTGCTTTCCTCAATATGTAATTCCCCATGTGGTGGCATACATGACTTTGTCAAATAAATAGTCCTTTTTTTCTTAAGAAGTGGTCAGACTGGAATTTGTTTTCAAAAATGTGTTTGTCTCCCAGAAAAAGTTAAAAAAAAAAAAAAAGAAAAACAAATAGATGATGGGTAAAGATGGGTATCCTTCAAGTGAAAACCCAAAGCAAGTGGCAGCAAAGAGAGGTATTTGTCGTTGATAATTCATACTGACACCAAAGTTGGTTTTTATAAAGCTTCAAGTGGTGTGGGCTGTGGAGTCAGATGGCAAACCTCCCTGAGGCAGCGTGGACTTCCTGCAGCAGCATTTGACTCAGGGTGAGGCTGGCAAAACCTCAACAGCCATCAAATATCCACTTCATCATAAACTGTCCATTTAGCAAGGACAGAGGCTCAGACACCAGGATTTCCCTCCTTCAGATGCAATGTAATGCTTACCTGTCTTCTTTGGCTTGAATCTCTTTGAATCGTCTTCAGATTTCAGTATATCAAAATACTTCTCCTATACTAATGAGACAAACAAACCTGATAGTAGTTTCCATTTTCTAAATAGGCTTAGAAATAGATGTTCTCCACCATAAATCAGGAACTAAAGGAGAGAGAAGCAAGATGGAAAAATCCTTGTCATGAAGCTGGAGATAGAGTTCAGTGACAGAGTTCTTGCTCAGCATATACAAGGTCCTTGATTCAATAGCTTGCAGGGAAAAGAAATCAAACAAAACCCATGGAATCCCTTTTATGAAGATTAAGAGATAGAATGAAAATGATCCCTGAAGAATCCTGGTTGGAAGAAAGGGAAGGCCACTAACAGATAGGCAGTGAGGTCCAGGGACAGGGTGAGAGGTAGAAGAATGAAATTTAATGATTAAATCTATCTTCTAGTAGGTAACAATTCAGCTATAGCTTTCAGAAGAAAACTAGTGTTTAAGAAAATTTATTTCCGAATAAATAAATAAATAAATAAACAAACAAATAAATAAAATAAGAAAAGAAAATGTATTTTCGTAGGAATGAGGAAATCCAGGCAATAACTTTAAGAACTGAGTGATCTGGAAGCTCAAATCCAGTGCTTGACAACAAGACTGAAAGATGGATGCAAGAGCATCTAACAGTCTTGTAAAACTTACAGTTTGAACAACCATTGTGGAAAAAAATAGTTGCAAGGTGATGGCCATCATGCCATAAAGGCAAGTCTTCTCCTTCCAGCAATTCGTGCTTCCTCACAACACCTACCCTCTTTGTGCTGCTGATGTCATATCCCGACATCCTAAAAAGAGGGGAAATTATATAACCATCTGAAGTAGTATAGGACCTAACAATAAATACACCATATAAATTGTGAAATGTGAGTCATAAGTATCTTTATGACTACATTTTTAAAATTACATATTTTCCCCTCAGGAGAGAAATCTAAAACCAAACAAAACCCTTCTAAGTGCCCTCTCATGATGAAACCTATTTTATTATATCAGATTATAGCTAGGCAACTGCTATTGAAATAACAGCCAGCATTTTTTTGAGAGTCTATTGTGTGTCAGACACTCAAAACCACCCACTTCTATTCATATTTTAGAGACAAGAGAAGCAAAAATAAAGAGGATAAATTATTTATCCACAGTTGCCCAGGTATTATCAAACTTCAGACTTGAACTTGGGGCTAATTCTAAGCCCATGCCCTTATTTATTAAATATAACATCCACCCTCTCTCTCCAGAGAACAGAATTTTCAAGAGACTCCACTGAACAAGTCTCAGATAAGCCACCTGCCTAATACTCCCAAATTGCAAATGGAGCCTGTGTGCTCAGTCTCTTGGTAATACTAGACTGTGGCTCTCTCCTGCTCACACGTTGATCTTTGAAGAATATATCTTAAAGTTCTTAAATCCACCCTATGCATCCACTCTGGATAAGTAAAGAAAGATATAAAATAGCGACGGGGTTGAAGACAGGCCTGAGAAAGTATTTGTCCAAAATGAGTTGCTTATTTAGTATTAACTTTGCACAAAAATATGTCTCTAAGACGAGCTGGAGGGCAGAGAAAAGCTAAACCAAAGCTTTGACTGAGTTATAGACAGAGGAGAGTACATGGGATGGTATTAGCCTTGAAAGGAAACATTTAGAATTATTATGAGAAAGGAGTTCTTCTGAGCCCGCTAGTCTATTTTAAGTGCCCTCTTCTCTCTAAAGATAAGAGCATTCCAGGGGTAAATATTTAGCTTAAATCAGACCTGCACTCAATGAGAAAGATGCAGCTACAAAAGGAATAAAAGGCCATGCCATTTAGAAGATAACAGATTGGCCAGAAAGAGAATGTGCAATTATAAAAGGTCAGTGTGAAGGTTTGCTTGAAAATAAATATTTGGTTAAACAACAAAATGATACGATGATTTAGTAGATGCAGGAAAATATTGAGTAAAAGTACCCATGTACATCCATATAAGAAGAAACAGCTCCTAAGAAAACAGAGTGCAACAAGACTTCCTTCATCTGAAAAAGGATTTCCATCACACTCACACACCCCAAAAAAAAACCCATCTGAATTTATAAGCATCCTTCTTTAGTTTATGTTATGGTTTGGACCTTGATTGTTCCCTAAAAGCTCGTGTGTTGAAGGCACTGCTCCAGGTGATAAAGCTATTGGAGGGTTAGAACCTTAGGAGGTGGAGCCTAGTTGGAGAAAGTAGGTCACATTGCAAGAGTACACTGAGATCCGGAACCCTTTCTTCTTTCTGTTTCATTCTGAGCCCCGGTGAGGTGACATGAGCAACTTCACTCTGCAATACATGGAACATGGACAGGAAGGAACACAGCCTCAGGCCTAAAGGAATACAACCAAGCAACCACTGACCAAAAGCTCTGACATGGTGAGCTAAAATCAACCTTTTCTCTTTGGAGCTGATTTTTCTAAGGTATTTTGTCACCGTGACAGAAAGTTGACTGGTACATTATATTAACAATAACTGTCATACTTGCTATGGCTGATTCAGGCAGTCTTAATCAGCACAAGAAAATAAGAATTTGTAAGATTGGAAATTGTTCTTACAAATGATCATTATGTATACCCTATTTGAAAGCTGAAAGATGGCTGGGGTTGTAGTGCTGTGGCACAGTGCTTGCCTAGCATGCTTGAGGCCCTGGGTCAGATCCTTGCACTACCAATAAAAACAAATACTTTTGAGTTGATAGGCTAACTTTTATCAATAATAAAAGAGTCTGGCATTGTCACTCTAGACAAAAATCAACACAAAATTTTTCTTGGGAATATTTGGTGGTAGGGGTTGGGAATGAGGAGGAGGTAACAAGCTGAACAAAAAATGTACCCACTGCCTTATGCATGAAACTGTAACCCCTCTGTACATCACTTTGACAATAAATAAATAATTATTGAGAAAAAGAATAATTGGTAATCATATATCACTTCATGCATTTAAGAACAAAAGCACCCAGACATTTTCTCATTTGCAAAAGCTCACAAAAATCCCATTTGATCTACTCTCATTATCATTAGCAGACTACACTGTTTCTATCTGACAAATGTAACAGAAATAGCCCTCTCTCCTTTTGTAAAAACAGAGGCACAATGAATATAGGGCACAATCTGCAAATTTGGCATCAGTGTGTATTCCCTCTTTAATCTCTTTTCAGTCTTCCAGTTCTGCATTTTTAGAATTAAGTAATCAATGCCCGTGCTGGGGCTTAAACTCAGGGCTTTGTACTTTTGCATGGCTTTTTCACTCTACCACTTGAGCCCTGCATGCCTTCACTTCTAGAAGAGAAGATTACTGAGTAGGTGAAATAGTTAAGTATATTCTGATCTTTATTTAAAACTTGCTGAACTGTTTTCCAAACTAGCTGCATCATTTTGCATTCCCACAAGTAGCATATGAAAATTAGTAGGTTGTTTTCTTATTAATGAGTTGTAAAGGGTTTTTATATATTCTAAATATGAATCCTTTACCAGATATGTTTTACAAGTATTTTTGCCAGTCTATGGCTTATGTCTTCATTCTTGGTATCAGTGTCATTTGTAGAACAAGAACTTTAAATTTTGCTGAGGTACACATTACTGTGATTTTTTAAATTTTTGAGTTGAAATTTTGATGTTGATTTTGAAATATCACTGCCTAACATAAATCATGAAGATTTTCTCCTAGGGAATTAGCTTTATTCTTTGTGCCTTTTCTGTTTCCACACATCATGATCCCACTAGGTAAATTTCATATATGAGGAGTAAAAGGGACAATGAAAATGTGGTCTAGGCAGAACAAAGCCATTTAGAAGTTAGCTTTTCCTCTAAACTACTCCTCTATGTTGTTTTGACTCAATGAAGTAATTTCTTAGGAGCAAGAACCTGAGTGTGTAATGACTCTATGCCCAGTAGTGTTGGCTGAATGGTAGCTACACAATTGTATCCAGTAATACAAGAGGCCCCACTCATTGGCTAAAAGAACCATTCCAGATTCTTCTCATACTGCTCACTCAAAGAACAAACCACTCTAGCTGGAGGAAGCTGCTGTCACATTGTGGCCAGGGGCCACCATCTGAGGAGTTGCAGGCCTATCCTGGATGATATTAAGTGCAAGAGTCACTTGCTCTCAAATCAACCCATTTCTCACAGGGAAAAAGAGAGATAAAAACGAACAAGCAAGCAAACATCAAAAACCAATTTACGAAGACCTTGAGGAACTTGAAAGAAATACCACATAAACTGTGAGGAATCCAAAAAAAACTGGCTAAGCCTGGTTTTAAAAAATCAGGGTAAATAAGACTTTCCATATAAGTATTCTAGAAATAAACAGACAGATTTTAAAGTTCAATAAATTGTCTTAAAAGCATCTCATGAGTCACTGTCATAACTTGGATTAGAACTCAAACCTTCTCATTCCAAGCATGATGACAAATTATCCAATCCGTGGATGTCTGCTCTGAGGCTGACAAATCCTTCCATGAGGCAATTACTGAGGAAATGATCTCCACAATGCTAGTGAGTTGTGGTTATCTTCCTCAGCAAAGAAAAGGGAAGTAAATATTGCCTTCATTTGCTCTTGGAGATAGGTGACAGGAAGTAACTAGAGTAATAGTGATGTGTGTGGAGGAGAATGGGTAACATGGACACACCCAATCCTTTTCAGAAGCAATCCCATAAACTGGAGCACACAGAATAGCACTTTTCTATCTAAAAAAGAACCCACATCCAAAGAGAAACTCAGGACCAGGGAAAAGCCTGTTGGTTTGTTTTTCTCTACTTCAAATGGCCTTATATTTTGCTGATGAGGGAACATGACTTCAAAAATATCATGGAAGAGCTGGAATTACTGAGAATGGGTTTCTAAATAAACCTACAATTTCTAAGAGTAAAGGCTTCAAAATAGATATTTAACCTTATGAGGTTAAGTTTGAGGTATTTCCTAGTTGACTTGCTATTAATTGCTAAAATTGTTCTGGTTTTCCATCTGAAAGTAAATGTTCAAAATCAAATACAATGAGAGCCATAATGTGAACACACCCAGGAAGGAAATGAGAATTATGAGTTCAACTTTATGGCAGCTGATAATAGGATGAATCACATAAGGAAATAATTTTGTAGTTTAAAAATGGACAAAGATTTGCAATTTTATATGGTTAAATCAAATTCTTAACCCAGCTTCACTCCCAATGATCAGTTTTCTAGCACTGTATTTCTTGTTACAACACTTCAGATTCCTGGTTGAGGGCTTGGAGGAATCTAGCTCTGTCGTCTAATTCAGGCCATGTACTAGCCATGCTATGCTCCCTTCTACCTCACTGCTAGGGATCGAACCCAGGGCCGTGAGCATTTTAGGCAAGTACCTGACCACTGAGATACACCCCCCATCCTTTACTGCACTTTGAATATGCTTTTTAATCCACATAGTGAGATATTATAAGATGAGACCAAGTAGGAACTTAAAAAAGTGATGAAGGGTTCTTCTTCTTGAGTGTTTTATCCTGAATGTATTGATACTCTCATGCCATCAATGGATTCATGGGTTATCTTCAAGAGTGGACAATCTATAAAGGCCGGTTTCGGTAAGTCTCTCACATCATCCCTGTCTCTCACCCTATGCTGGCCTTTGCCCCCTAAGGACATTGTTAGTAAGAAGTCTGCCAACTCCAGCCTATTGACCTCGGGCTAGAACCACAAGCCAAACTAAATCTCTTTTCTTTATAAATTATCCTATATTATTGTGTTATTTACATCAGAAAGTGAACTAAGACCTCCTCCCAACCACCATTGTCATCTTCTTCCAACAGAGACAGCAAAAGACATAGCGCCCCATCTAAAATAATCATAGTAAATTTTCGACATGCTATGGTTTGAACTCAGGGCTTCATACTTGCCAGGCTTTGGTTATTGCTTTGGCTGTTTCTGAAATAAGGTCTCACTTTTTGCCTAGGCAGGTCTATCCCATGGTCCTCTCATGCATGCCTCCTATCATAGCTGGGATGACACATGCATGCCACAGCACTGGTTTATTGATTGAGATGGAGTCTCATAAATTTTTTCTATCGCTGGCCTCAAACCATGGTCCTTCTGTTCTCTGTTTTCCAAGCAGCTAGGAATAGAGACAGGAGCCACCTACCAGCACCCCGTTAAACCCAGCTTCTTGGAAGTGTTCAATTGTATTATTCCCTTGATCCTAAAGAGACCAAGATATCAATGCTTAGCCATTATTTAGACAATTTGTTACATAAGATATCCCTCCTTAAGGTAGCAAAAGAATACAGATCTCCAAATGCACGTGTGGCCTTCTCCCTATGTAAGGTCTAGGAACTGAGTCTGATTTCTTTAAAATATGACTGATCAATTTGCATATGCCCAGCACTGTGCCGGACATTGTGAGGGTCCCCAAACAGTTGAATTCACACAAAGGATGCCAAATAACATGCATGTGCTAAGAGATACAAGTTGAAACTTATGTCAAACTTTCCCCACAGCAATGCTTTTGGGAATTTATAATCATAGAGGTGACAAGTTGGTGCTTTTTGAATTTAAGAGGAGGATAATTCTAAAGACTAGAAAAGTCTAAAAGTTAAATTTCAGCTACACTTGAAGATAGGGTAGCATTTAGAAAGGAGGCCAGATAAAGGTCAGTCCAGACCAACAGAGGTTTGGTGCCAGGACCATGTATGCAGATTGTGAGTAATGGTGTCTATTATTTTTAACATGGGCAGTCAGGTGTGATCCATCTTGACACATTCTAGTGGAAACCATGGGCACCTTTATTATTTGTTCATGGAAAAATCCAAATTGGGTTTTATTTGAAAAAGCAATTTTTCCCTTGTTCTTTTCTCATCTATTTTGCTCTCATGTCCTCATTCTCTCTTGGGGTTGAGCTCAGATTTTAGTATTTTTATCATGAGATATACTTCAGTATTCCTCTCAGTGATTTGAAGTTGAAAAACAGAAGCTACAATAATCTTTCTCATTTCTACCATCATTTTGAGAAACTAGATTAGAAGCTTTTGAAAAAAATCTATTCATTATAGATGACCTCACTTGTGATCTTAGCTTTTAAGAGTTAATTTTTTTTAATTTAACTATAAAGTGAAGTAGTTGATTAAGCTTAAAACAAACCTTTAAGTAGGTGCAATTAATAGAAAAGGCTCCACAAGACAAAGCCTATTATCGCCTCACTGTCCAACTCAGAAATCATACATGCCCATAGGAATCAGTAACTCCATAGCAATCCTCCTTGGGGGTAACTTGACTTTAAAAAAATAATAGAAAAGTGGACAATGGTTTATGCCAAAACTCAATTCCTCATGGCAGATTTTAGACCTGTCTAAGTGGGATACATAAAAGAGGACAAGGAAACTCATACAACACAATAGCCCAAATAACTACTTCTCTGCCCAGAAGTGAGATTCGCATACCAGCAGTGGTAGCAGAGAAACAGTGAGTTTTTCTCCTTATCACAGTTAAAATGATGTAACACCATTCATTATAACACCATTCCTATAGATTCTGGACAAGTTTGGCAGCCTAGATAAGATTCAGAGATTAAGACTCATCCTAGAGAAAATTAATTATAGATGGTGAGAAAATAATAGCAGAGTCTCAGTAGTACCATTCCCAGTAGCCGATATCTATGAGTCGGCCGTAGGAGGACTTGAAAGACTCATGAGAAAATTGGTGTCACAGACATAATTTACTGTGTGGGATTTTTCCTGTTGTCCCAGAATTGTCGCATGTAGCAAACAGAAGGAGCTTTCTTTCTAGAAGCAATAGACAAAAGTTGGAGCTAGACTCCCTTCCAATACTCTACATGTTTCTAGAAGTAGCTCTTCCATAATTAATTAGAGTCACATAGGCCCCACCCTGCAGTCCAGGCTAATGGGAAGAGGCTTGGGCCACTAGTTTTCAGCCCTGGGAGTACCTACAGCTTCTTTATCAGGCAGCATCCCTTATTCACCTGTTGAAGAACAGGAAATGAAATGAATGAGAGAACAATTACTCTTTATAGCAGTAGGGGAAAATACTACTCTTTTTGGGGTAATCCATCATAAGGTTAAGGCTGGCCTATAAACTTGTCAAAGTCTTAGATCCATCATTGCCTGTGGCATTTTAAGACTGGACCCACATGGTTGTAAGTATAACCATCAAAAACTTTCCCAAGATGACTTACAATAATGTGAAGAAAAAAATTGCACCTCAGTGCTTCTGATCAAGTTAGAAAACACCCAGCATGTACACGTTTTATGACATCCCTCTAAATAGCATCTAAATGCCTGAACCACAATCCTGAAGCCATTCAAATGCAATTTATGGACCTAGCCATCTATTCATTTGTTTTTGTTTAGTAAGAGCACAACATGAGATCTTTTTATTCTCAACACAGTTTTAAAGGTGCAAAACAGTATTCCAACCCTATTATGTGTGATTTCTGCCCAAGACAGTACTCTAAATATTCATTATTTAGAGACTTTGTGATTTGTTTTCCCTTACCAAACCTGTCCTGGGTTTTTTCATTTGTACTAAAGTGTAAATAACTTTAAAAGTTATAGCTAATACACTGAATAATTGGAGAGAGTTGCAAATATTCACAAGCAACTTCTAGCAATTTTAGAATACTTAATTAGAGTCATTTACCTGGAAGGCAGTAAATCTGAGTAATGCCTGTCAGATCCACTGGGTGGCACTGGCAGGCCTGAGATGTGGGTGAGAAGGAGGACGTATAAAAGGACAGGAAACCATGGGAGGGCTCAGAAGGGTGTGAAGACAGGGAAAAGGGAGAAAGTGAACAAGCAGCATTAAGCCACTGTCACTACTTTCTTCTTTATCCTTTAAGGTTCCACTGACCCCCCAATGACAGCCCAGTTCTGGGCTTCCGAGCTGTGAACTGAATATCTCCCACTCTGTCTTAGGTTCCCAGTATCCTGTGTGCTTCTACACACTTAGTTGATGCTTGTGTTTCTCAGCCTCTGGTGAAACTTTCCTTTGTGGAGAAGTGAGGTGGGAAGGAATATTAGCACCCCACACTCCCATGGGTCAACAATTTTCTTTGTAATGAGTGAGATAGTAAATGTGTCGGTGTTGGCAAGCTGTACTGTCTATCTATCACAGCTACCCACTTCTTTTTCTTAGTATGAAAGCAATTGTTGGCAGCACATAAATGGCTATGTATCAACAAAATTTTATTCTCAAAAACAGGTGGCATGTCAAATTGGGTCCATGGTTTGCTAACCCTTTACTGGGGTCTAATATTATCTTTTTTATTTTGCATCCTCTTACATCCTCCAAGGTTATTCTTTTGATACATGACTGTTTATTGAACTTGGTTTTATTTTACATTGCTCCATTTTGTCCCAGGACTGGAGCTTGAACTCAGGGCTTGAGCACTGTCCCTCAGCCTTTTTTGCTCAAATCTAGGACTCTACCACTTTAGTCCTAGCTCCACTACCAGCTTTTTGCTGGTTAATTGGAAATAAGAGTCTCGTGAGTTTTCCTGCCAGGTCTGGATTCAAACTGAGATTCTCAGATCTCAGCTTATTAAGTAGTTAGGGTTACAGAGGTAAGCCACCCATACCCAGATTGTTTACTACTTTCTCTGAGTCTGTGTTGACTGTAGGCTCTTATATGGTAAGCTCCTTAGGGAAATCTGCGAGTCTAAATATGACCTCCAGCAGCATTAAGTATTGTCCTCTGTGTGTTCAAGGGAAGGGTAGTGTCAGGGAGTGTCATAGAAAACGCCTTAACCTTTGGTAGTCTCCTAACACACAAAAGCCGCAAAGCCAGCTGGAGAATGCAATTGATGTCAGGTGGCAGAACATGAAGTCTTGGGGGAAAGTTCTCTGGCTACAGTGAAGTAAATTCAAGCCAGCTTGAGAAAGGTCATTCCTAGCTCAAACCATGAGTGACTAAAGTTTGTTTTTGGAGCCTTCCAGCCACACATTCTTTATCTCTCCTCCTTTTGTCACTCAGCATCTTCATTCCATTCCACATTCACTTTCAGCTTGATGCTTCTCCTTGCTACAATGTGAATGACAGATGACAGATCACTGTGCTTCCATCTTGGGATGTTCACCTTTTCCTAAGGTTGAGAACAGCTGAAGACAGAGATGGAGGGCCAATGATGGGGTCTTGTACTTCTTGGTTGTGATTTGTGACCTGAAACTAGATTCTACTTGGATCACAGTCCATAGAAAAACTCAGAAGTATTGTGCCAACAGCTACTGAGCCTAATAGCCCCATGGCTCTGCAGAATTTCAAAGATTAGGATGTGAACCACACGTTTTGGAATTGTGCGCAACACACTGGTGACTCAGAGTGTGGGTTTGCTGGTGTGTGTGTGTGTGTGTGTGTGTGTGTGTGTTTCTTATGGGAAGACTAATTCTTTAAGTAATAAGCAACACACATATTTCTCGGCAAGTGAAGGAAATTGACATGGATATTTTTATGGGACAAATGGAATTAAATACTCCAGGTCCATTGAAAATGTGCTACCTTCACAAGAGAGTTTTACTCATTATATTGATCGTCATGACTGGGTGGGTTGGGGCTGGGAGTGGGTAGGTTTTGAGGTACCTCAAATCTCTGTTGCCTTCCACTCTTACTGAAGACACCGCATCAGAGGATGGAGGCTTGGAGAAGCTTCCTGTAGATCCAATCAGCTAGCTGGATGGTCATATTTCTCACCTTCCCACAAACCTGTGGATAGAAGTGGGGAGCTCTGTACTCAAATGTAGGTAATCTGGAAATTTAGAGCTCATTGACCACAGGAGATAGGAGTTGAGGAATTTATTCTTCTTCCCTCTGGTTCTCAGGCAGATGGGTCTGAGACAACATCTTATAAGTTTCTTAGTAGGGCCTGAAAGAATCAAGTGCCTGTGCTCAGTATGAACCTTCCATCCAGTGTTAACCCTTCTTTTTCCCTATTCATGCTCCTCCTCCCATGCCTTCTCTCTTAGATATCATCATAAATAAATAACCTACATGCAGGCTTTACAAGAGGCTCTGCTTTGGGAGACATGCAGACTAAGACATCCAAAACAAGTTGCTATGGGTTGTATAGAGGGAAAGTTGCAGCCTAGTAGAAAAAAAAAATCCCCCCTTTACTCTTTCTGTGCATATGTGGTGCTGGGGATTGACTGTATGGTCTCATGCATGGCAATGTAGGCAATTGCTCTACCAGTGAGGTATACCTCCAGCTCAGCATCTTAATCATGAACAGCAGCTTTAAGACCCCTTTGACAGTGTGCAAAGCACAGGACCTTGAAAACATGACTTCCTCCATGGATTCCTTTATTTCTTCCCTAAGACTTCCTCTCCCAGGGAATCAGCATGCTCTGGTGCCCCTCCTCCCACCTTGCCAATCTCTCTCATATGAACATAGATAGTTACAGTCCTGACTGATGTCTCTTAGCTATGGACTGAGAACGGATCAGTCTAAAGCAACATCTAGACACACAGGAGTACACTCATGGCTGATCTGGTGGCCAGATGAGAAAGGGCTTTATCCACATAGATTGGTGCCACTGACTTTATCTGGATGATACACTTCATCTGACAAATGCTGGCTCATTGATAATTTAGGCTTGAAAATGCATTAAAGACTAGTCAGTCAGTGGAGCAGAAATGCTGAGGGAAGGATAGTTTCAGTGCCCCCTCTATAGCCCTTGCAGATACAGCTGCTTAGCCTGTCTATATGCAGGTCCACCCTTACAGATCAAATTCCATCCTAGGGAAAATGATGAGATATCTTCACATCTGTGGAATGCACATTCCACAAACGCTGATCTTGTGGCTTCTCCACAGTCTCGCCAGTGACTAATGTCCATGGTATAGAGAGTCTGAATTCTGAATTTGGGGAGAGTGTCTAGATTTTTACTATATCATCACAGAGTGGTCATGAATCACCAGGCTGCTCCAGTGTTTGGCAGAGAGTATTAAATAATCAACACTAGTGGACATTACAGTAAGGATGAGGTTCCTGGCTTCGAAATAATGGGATTTCCACTGTTTGATTAATGATTGAGACAAAGACATATTTTTTGTGTAAAGAAGTCTAAATGGGAAGTGGAGGCATAGCGCTGGTCGTAGTATGTAAGCCATGAATATGCAAGCCATGAGGAAAATTGAGGTAGTATTTGAATGCTGAATTCAAGCTTTGGGGAAGGCAGGCCTAGAGAAAAGACAGACAGATCAATGGAACACGGTCAAAAGACAGGCCCTTAAATTTATGGTCAACTTAAAACAAAAGGGCTAATGTGATTAAATACAGAAAGTATTGTCTTTTCTAGCAATGACACAAGAGAATTGGGGAGTCATGTACAGGGTGAATTTGGACCCTAACTTTATAGCATATTGGAAAAGTGACAGCAAACATAAGCAAAGGATCAGAAGAGGCACTGTGGCTCAAAGTGGTAGAGCGCTGCTGGCCTTGAGCAAAAGAGCTTAAGAGCAATGCCTAGGCCTGGAGTTCAAGCCCCAAGGCCAACAAAAAAACAAACAACAAGAAAAGAAGCAAAGGATCTATTTGGGGGGATGGAAATGTTTTAAAACTGGATAAGGGAGATGAGTGAACAATTTTGGAAAGCCTTACTAAACCTCATTGACTTTTTCACTTAAAATTAGTTAATTCATCACTTATAAACCATATAGTGAAACTAGATTAAAAGTGAAAATGGGTGGTCTTTCTATCTTGTAAGGTTGGATAAATTATTATGCTTATTTCTTCTCTTATAGTCTCCATGACACATAGATTGATAAGATTAATGGTCTGGTCATATAATATTATTAATACTAGCTTTGGAGACAATAATCATGTAAATTTTATTTTGAAATGATCAAGTAGCTACCATGTAACATTGCTCTTGTTGGGTGCCAATCACATAGTCACAACAATTATATGAAAGAAAACGTCGAAAGTTCTTTCAGTTAACATAGAAGTTAATATTATAAAATATTAAGAAATCTTTATTTATTTATGCACTACTATAAGAGATGGTAAAAAATCACTTTTCAGAAGTTTTAGCCAACTCCTGAAAAACTTGATTATCTTTGAATATAATATTTTTAAGATTAATGCCTATCTTTGAAGAATGTTAGTATTTTAAATTTAAGAATCAAATGTGGGAATGTACATGCTAGCACAAGAAAGGAGCTTATTTTAGCTTTACAAATAACCTGCTCTAAAAAGATTGTAATCAATAATAATCCCTGTGATATGAAATTTTGCAAGTGTTTTGAAAAATATTACCCATGAATAGTTTTAATTATAAGGGTCTTCAGGATACAAAATCTGCTAATCCTCATCAACTATCCCTAGTTTAGGATGGAAAAAGTTTTGAGTGGAAGGAAATAGGAAAAAAAAGATTTCATTCTTTTGGTAAATGTTTTGATGCTTTGTTATGAAATCCTACTTTTAAATCCTACTTTTACTTTATGTTCCTAATACCATGAGAACTTGGCAGTCAATCAGGACAAGGTTACAATATGAACACATCAGAAACTATTTGTTTCTAGAATATTGATACCACTAAATTTGAGAGTGCTAAATCAGAAAATGTACAATGGCTACAGAAGCCATTGGTGACCTTTGAAATGATAAAATACCTCTTGGTTTTCCTAATGACTACTCTGAAAAGTTGGGGGAAAAGATTACAAACAACTGGGAACAAATAATATTGACCAAGCTGGGCTCTATGCTGCTGTTGGGAGGAAGGTAGAGGGCTTTAGAATTAGGCTATTATGGATTTCAAATGTAAACTGCAGAAAGACATCAAACTTCAGTTTCATTATCTCTGGAAATCAGGAAATCGCTCTTGTAGGTTTGCTCTAAAGATTGATTATGTGAAGCAGAAGATATATGTAAACACCCCAAAAATACCTACCACAAAGCAGGCCTGAGATTGATCTTAGCTTCCTTTTTCTCCAGTATCTGCAAGTGGACAAATAAAGAAAAAGATCACACAAATGTGATGGTAAGTGAATTATTGTAATAAATTTGCTATTTCTTCCCACAAACTCATTGCTTTTTAATAAAAAATATCTATCAAACAGGATTCATTAAACATGATAGTTTTTTAATCTTTCAGAAGAATTTTTCTATAAATTAACATCTTTTTTTTTAAGTCTTCTTTTTGCCAGCTCAATGGGACCAAATCCCTGCTAGGAAAATTATATTTCTTTCTTTTTCCAGTCCTGGGGCTTAAACCCAGCCCTGGGCACTGTCCCTGAGCTTTAGTTTTGCTCAAAGCTAGTACTTTACCACTGGAGCCATAGCTCCACTTCTGTTTTTTTCTGTTTATGAGATACTGAGGAGTCCAACCCGGGGCTTCATGCATGCTAGGCAATTACTCTACCACTAAGCCACATCCCCAGCCAGACAATCCTATTTCTTTAACCTTTAATCCTTCAGAACTATGTAGATGCCATGTGTTCAACGATCAAGCTTCAGATTCTCATATATAGAAACTCTAGAAGTTAAATGTAGGTGCAAGTATACACCCTGACTGTCCAACTGAGGAAGATGGGGATGTGATTGCTTTGTCCAAGGTCAAGTCCACAATGGAAAACCAAATGCCCTTGATTTATAATTAAGCATATATCATACAAAGGAGTCTGGCTTTTATTCATCATTACTTACTTGACATTATACCAGCAGCAGGCACACAGTAAATGTTTAATAACATATATTTGTTAAATAGCTGCATATGATAGTGAACCACAAATATCAGATCTAGTAGTTTTCAAACACGTTTTCAGTTGTGGGCTTTCAAAGAAAATATTTGAGTGGCACCTTACATGACATAAAGGTCATGAGATCACAGCCAATACACAAAGTTTTGCTGTCAGAGAGAATGCAGTGACATCCTGTGAATGCAAGGTGAGCCAGATAAAACAGAGGCCTGTGTCCCAGAATCCTCTACATCCTACTGAGCATTTCTGGGATCCCCTAATCTTGTCAAACCACTGATTTTACAGAAGAGTACAGTAAAGGCCCAGATAGGAACAGGACCCAACCAGTGCTACACAGTGGGTACTAAAAGTTTGCTCCTAACCTTGGGAATCCCTGTTCCAGTAGAAAAAAAAAAGATCATATTCCACCGGATGTTTGCATCACCAGAAGGGCATGTGGACACCTTTGGGCTAACCAGGTGTTTAACCAATGTTTGCATATTTAACTCATTCTATGGTGCAAGAGCTGTCACCATGGGCTGTTGCATGCTTTGGCTGTAATCTCATGACTTGCCAGCTCTCCATATAGGAAATGGGTTCTATTACTTCCACAGAAATGGTAGATATGGTAACCCCAGCATCCTCCCAGATCAAAGACTTTTATGAATATTTAGCCAAGAACATCAGTAGGTGGTAAGTGTAGAAGAGATATGGAAACTTGTGATTTTTTTTTTTCTCCGCTGTGATTTTTTTTCTTCTCTATCTGGCTGGTGATGTGTCATGCTATCCCCAGTGGGTATCTCAGGAAGATCACCCCTTCCTTTAAGGCTGCTGCTGACAATATGCCCTTGGAAGCTCTGCAGACATCTCCAACTTTCTTTTCCCCTTCTCTATCATGTGGAAGTCATGGAAGGAGGGACTTAGATCCCCTCACAGAAAAGGAAATTACAAAATGAAAGAGCAGAGGAGCTGAGATCATATGTAACTAAATGCTGCCCACCAAAGCCATTTTTTTCAGTTGTATAGTCCTGGATATAATATGACCTCTGACAGAACACATTATGACTCTACCCTAAGATCAAGCTAAAGTGGGACAGTTCCCTCACTCGGGCTAAGAGGTTCTGCCAGTTTGGGGGCTGGTCCGTAGTCCCTGCTGTTCCTCAAATCTACCGAAAGAGGGAGATGTTTCCTTAGAATGCCTGAGGGAGGGGCTGCTCAGCCAGTTTAGGGGTTTGTCAGACCACACAGCTAGCAGCCTGTTCTGCATAGGGGCTAAGAATAAACTCCACGTGTCATCAAACAAACCCAAGTAGCACCTTGCTCATCTTTAAAAAAAAAAATAATGTCTGCTAAACTGGCTGCAGTTGTAGATCCAGTACGTTGATATAAGCCAAGAAACTTGAATTTCTACTC
This sequence comes from Perognathus longimembris pacificus, assembly GCF_023159225.1. Taxonomy (NCBI): domain Eukaryota; kingdom Metazoa; phylum Chordata; class Mammalia; order Rodentia; family Heteromyidae; genus Perognathus; species Perognathus longimembris. Next base: position 40,194,340 of record NC_063162.1, read on the forward strand.
CACCTGTCTAATGCCATTCAACAGGTGTCCTTGGGTAAATTCTATTACCACTCAGGCTCAGCATCCTTACCCACAGAGCAGGGACAGGGGCTGGAGTCCCATCTATTTCACTGAATGACTAATAGGAATAGCTGTGCTTGGAAAGATGTCAGGTTATACTGAAGGGTATGATCTCTAGAGACTGAAATGATAGGCTTGGAACCAACTGCTGATCACATGGCCTCAGTCAGATAGCTGACCTCTGTTTTTGTAGGGGGTTTGTTTATAATTTAGGGGAAAGAATAACAATGAACTTGAGTATGTGGAAAAAAAATGTATGTGGTGTGCTAAATAGAGCCAGTACATAGTAAGCTCTTAATAAGAGCAGCTTCACATACACACACACACACACACACACACACACACACACACACACACGCATGTTCACAACATAGACAAACACCACACATTTGTTTATACATATGACTGTTAAAGCAAAAATCTTTTCTTATGTACAGGTGAGGTGTATTTTTCACATCTTGGCTTCATTTTCCCATATAAGTTAAGCAATAACCAAAAAGAGTAGAGTAGCATTTCTTTGTTGTTGTGGTTGCTGTTAAAATTTTTATTTTTATTGTTTTTATAAAGGTTATGTACAGAAATGTTACAGTTACGTAAATCAGGTAGTGAGTACATTTGGTATTTCTGATCCAAATAGGAACATAACACATGGACACACCTCTTCAGGATGTTTCCTTAAATGAAAGGTACCCAGGCCACATAGATGTGACATGGAAAAGCCAGCACAGTCCTGTCTACATAAGTAGAGGGGTCACTGTCAATGTTTCCTCTAGTAGCACTCAGAGCATGAATCCTTTCTCCAATAGGCAGACAACTACTCACTTTGTCATTCAATCAACTATCATGGCACAATAAGCTAACATGTGCAACCTCACAGTCCACAGAGACAGAAGCAATCAAGGCCCAAATTCCTGCCCTAATAGGATTTACAGTGTAACTGAGGAAGGCTGAAAGACGAATGAAGATACAGTCCCAATAAAGCTCGGTGCGTTCTGTGAAGATATGCAGAAAGGATCCCTAACCTAGAATATAAGGAGGGAGCATCCTTCATTTCTCTGAAGAGAGGATAAATTGAGGCACAGCAGAGAATGTGCCAAGTACCAGTGGTGCATGCCTATAATCCTAGCTACTCGGGAGCCTGAGATTTGAGGACTGTAGTTTGAAACCAGTCCAGGCAGGAAAGTCTGGAAGATTCTTTTCTCCAATTAACCACCCAAAATGCATGAGTGGAGGTTTAGCTCAAGTGATAGAGCACCACCAGTCATGAGCCAAAAGGCACAGAAACTTAGGGCTTAGGCCCTAAGTTCAAGCCCCAGGGCCATCACCACACACACACACACACACACACACACACACACACACACACACACACACACACACAATCACAGAAGGTAAGTTTGTCATTCGGAGTAGAGGTGGATAATGCCTTAGTGTTTCCTAGGTCCCTCCTTTATAAAGTAAGGGATTTCATCTGGATGGTTCCTATGCTGTTCCCTGGAGGAGGGATTTAGGAAGTGGACAACAGAACTTCCTGTAATAAATCTCTCCTGGGCCCATGGACATGAGGGAACATAGCACGTTGGAAGCTGCTATGGTTTAAGGACAGGTTTTGAAACAAGCGATGAACTTGGATTGTGAGATAGTCATGGGGATTTAAAAAGGTCTGCTGAGGGGAGAATGGGTTGAAGGAATGAATGTAAGGCCATAGTTAGCAAGGCAGTGAGGTGGGGGGGAGGGGTCGGCGCATGCTGAGCATGTGACTGAGACAGGGTCAGAAGCAGATGTAAAGGTGGGTCTGAAGAGCAGGCTGACTAGAAGACTGTGTCAAAGGCAGAATTGACTTGATGGGTAACAACATGGAAAGGTAAAAACTGACCCTGAGGCCCTATTTGGACGTGTGGAACAATCTCAGAACTTCCTCATGGAGCACTTAATGAATACCACCATCATGTACTTCAAACCTATGACGCTCATTCTTTCTAGAGAGAAATGTGTATTCCAGCAAGGGGATGGACACTTGGCCTCCTGTGCCCCATCTTAGCTTCTGGTTGCTTGTTGTGCTGTTATTAGGCCTTGGGAACCATTGTGTAGCAATTGAAGCCTGCTAAAGGAAGGGCAACCATTGAGCTGATGCAATACTTTTCCTTCATGACAGAAGGAAAGACAAAGCAGCAAGGTTTCCAACAGAAGCCTTGAAGTGCTCACACCCTTTGCCCCAAATTTCCACTATTTGTTAGACTAATTTAAAAAAACTCAGTAAGGTATAAAGGAAGGATGCCAAGATAATGTCTGAATGCCAGGTAATTTCAAGGATGCTCATTGCAGAGTTGTATATACTTGTGAAACACTCAAAACAACCAAACATGCACAGAATTAGTGCCTGGTTTTAGAGAACCCAGATAGACATGGCTCTGCAGATAATGAATTTCCATAGAGGGAAGGGCAGAAAGATGTCTCAAAGGCCCAGAAAGGCTCTTGAAGCTATGTGCTGACCATCCTGTTCTTTTTGAATTGGAAACAGGGGATTCATGAAGCTATGGCTCTCAGGAAGAGCATTTCCCCACCTTTCTCCTACTTTCTAGGCACCGCTAAACTGTGTCCCCCGCTGGGACAAGTAAGCCTCTGTCTGCTGTTTCTTCCAGGCATCTGTCCATCACATCTTATAAATAGCATTTAGCTGGAGGAGGGGGTTACAAAGCTTTAGTAGTTTTCTTGAATTTGTAAAAATTGAGTACCTATATAGTCCATGTCTTATACTAAGCACTAAGAAGAAAATTATTTAAAAAATAATCCCTGTACATGGTAGACTTGGATACTTGCCTACCCAGTGTCTGTTCTTTCCTGCTGCCTTCTGAACCAAACTCTGATTGTATGTGAGTTTTAGTATGTCCAGTTGAACAGTATCCTTTATTCTCTTTGCTATCATTCCAGTCTGACCAAGAAGAAAAAAATCAAGAGTGACTAAATGCAATTTCTAGGAAATCACTACACAAGGAGCAAGTTTGGCTAATAACTACCTTATCACATATTGCACCTACCTCTTTGTTTACCAGCTTAGAAATTAGATTTGGTAAAGGAGCAGTCATTTGAGGACTGCTGAGTATCAACCTGGGGAAAATAGTTACAGGATAAAGATAGCTGAGCAGAAATCCCCAGGGAAACAGAGTACCCTCTGAGACAGATGTTATGGTAGCTATGGCTACCCATGGAAATTAAAAATAGCCTAGAATTTGTCCAAAATATTGATTAACTAGGCTTTCCATTACTTGCAGCTGAACACAGTCCTAACTATGTCCAGGAAAACAAATTTTCCAAAAAGTGATGGGGGCAACTGTGTGAACACAGTAGAAGCAGCCCGAAGGGCAGCTTGAAGAGCTGTGTTTTATGCAGGGAGAGGAGTGCTGGGATGGGTCTGCTGGTGAGAAAGGCTGCGAAAAAGGAAGGAATCCATCCATTAAGTCATGGAGAACAAGTCATCTGCCTGCCACAAAGGCACAGAGATGATATTTTGAGTTGACAGGACACATGTGATACATAAGAGAAGTGAAATAACAGGTCACAAATATACAAGAAGTGTAAGATGACTTCATTTGACTGAAGAAGAGGATGTGTGTGGGACAAGGTAAAGGATGACGGATGGTGACGTAGTAGTAGGTTGTAAAAAGGCCGATAGGATCTTAGACATGTCACTCAACTGGTTCCTCTTCACTTTCCTCAGCTACAAAGGGAAGGGGTTCCCTGAGAGATCAGCCAGCTGTGAAGGAGGGGCTGCCCTGTAGGGATGTCTCAGGGACCCTAGTTGGAGGCTCTGCTCCTTTGTAGGACGTGGAAGTTTCCATGGGAAGTACTATCCCATCTAGCCCACCTGGTTCTACACTGCATAGTGTACTCCAAGAATGGCCCTGGCATTTCAGTTTGAACACTAAGTGGTGACTCAGAGCCAGCAGGAGTGTGGACCACTGTTTACTAAGAAGGCCGCCTTTGGTGTGACAAATTAGAGTGGGCTGTGGATTGTGCAGTACTCATGAGCTAGGCAGCTTAGAAATAGCACATACCATTGCACTGGGCAGTTGATTCATTTCTTGTTCTGTCTTGTCAGGCTAGGCGTCACATGCCTTTTCCTCCTCCCCCCGCCCAGTCAGACCCACAGTCTACCCAGGCAAGGGAAAGTGTTTTTTTTCCCTCTGAACAGTGCTCAAGTATGCTGGTGTGTTGGGCCCAGCACCCCTTCTTACTTATAGCACTATCACTGAGTTCAGCATTTTCTTGAGACTGTTCATACACTTGGGACCAAAAGACTACTATAGAGAAAATCACAAAACTTAAGAGTCATAAAACTCACACATCACCAGACAATCTCAATGTGTTTTATTTCTGTCCAAGGATATTGAAAGCCAGCAATATATTGGCATCTGTTAGGTGCAAGGAAGCAAAGGGCTAGACACTGTAGGAGACTCAGATAATTAGGAGATGATTCTTAGAAGACAGCCTAAGTTGATACTCTGAGCAAGGAAGCTAGTTGTGCCACAGAGAAGACAGCACAGAATTCAAATCCTACCTCTTTTTGCATTGATAGCAGATAGCCATCTCAATCTGAACCCAAAACTTCCCCAGGTTCTGCTCCTTTGTTCCCCCCACCCCCAACACACATAGGGATAATAGTACCTGCCTTCCACAAAGGATGTAAGAATCCAATAATGGACTGTTGTAAATAGTTAGTCAATGAATGATGGTGACTCCTGCCATTGTCAGGTAATGTTAAAGAATTAAAATAAAAATCACAAAAGAGATTTTGTACAGTAGGGCAAAGGAATTGCTGACTTATGGATTTGAAGTGTAAGAAATGTCACTGGCTACTTAAAATTCCTGCAAGTGTCCTCTTTTGCAGATGAGAAAACAGAGAATGGAGAGAAACCAAGTGGCTTCGGTAGAAGGCCAAGCCAGAATCAGAGCCTGTGTGCGTGTTGATCTTCCCTCAAGAAACCAAGGATGATAGCTCAGAAGAGGGACAGACCCCCATGGGAAAGCCATGATACATCATCTGAACCCACCATCCCCTCCACCACCAATCATTAAGCACCTGCTAGTTGCAGCTTTGGATTCTAATATAAATACATAGGTATTTTCCAAAGGCCTGCCTGTCACTGTTCAGTCAATGACTTAGTCTTGTATTCATTCTACTCTTCTGTAAGCTCATGTTATTTTTGCCCAATGCTGTTGGACTAAGGTGGATGTTATCCTTATTTTAGAGGGCTTCCTAGATTCAGGCTCTGCTAATATGATTACTCTCCAGTACATGCATTTCTCAGTTGAGCTTGATGTTTAGAAGTGTTCTCCAACTATATTCCAAGAGACATTGGTTGTGGTATGTTACTGAAACTATAATACCACCTCACTCTCTAAGATGGGACGCTACGTCCTTTTACTGGCTGTCACTCTATAATGCTTAGAGAGATTTATCTTTCTTTCTTGGGAGAAAGAGACCCTTTCTGATTGGGATCGAATTGAAATCTGGGTCCTCATTAAGTAGCCTATCAACCCTCTGTAGTGCCCTCACATATAGGGGAATGAGACTGACTTTTTCCATAGGAGACACTTGGGGAAGTTATGTTAAACATTTCAGTCTCAGTACGGAGGATCTCTAGCTCCAAAGAATTCCTGAAGATCTACTAATGTGCCTGGGACAGAACACCAAAGGATTAGTGATGGTTTTCAGTCAAGTTCTACATTTGATGGTAAGAGAAGCAAATGATGAAATAGTAGATAGTGTGGACTAGAAGTTCTGTTACTGTTCTAGTATCTCATCCACTTCTCCTCCCTCCCCCCACCCCCCAGGTAGGGGTGACCTTCCATCCTGGGAGTCGGATCCCAGGGTCTGAGATGCTGCTGAGCAGTTTTCTCAGACCCTGAGTTCCTGGATGTAGGCCCTGGGCTGTGGCACCCAATTGCCTCGAGGAGTCTTTTTCAGAACCCTATACATGAGCCCCGACATGATATAACCCTGCCATGGGAGGAGCTAAGTCTCAGGGGAAGTGGAGCCACTTGGCTTTCTAAGTGTTGCTGAATAAAGTTCATGCTGGAAAAAATAGGATGTCATCCTCAGAAAGCTAATGGGTAGGACCTCTGAGTGTTTCTTTCCTATGCTCAAACTGGTAAAATGTTCTATTCTTTTTCAACCTTCCTTCTGGGAGCTATCTAAACAAACTTTATTTTCCAAGTAGTCAGGGTCCAACTGGGTCTTTTATTGGGCCAGAATATTGCACTCCCAGGACTCTGAGCAGAGTTTGCCTTTTGCCCTAAGGAGTCTGAGTAATGCTCTGGCAGCTGGTGGAGACACTTTGCGTACACGAGGAGCCCAGATCATCCACAAAGGGGGAATTTAAGCAGTGGGTTGAACCTCATTCCTAAGCTGCTAAGGCTTTCTTGAGTGGCACTGCCCCGAAGCTGATCTATTCTACCTAGTGACCTTCAGTTGAGGTTTATCAATTCCTGGAAGTCATATGTATTCATGGTACCCTCAAACCTCATTGTTGGAGAGATCAGGTCACTTAGTAGACTAGTTTCTAAAAAATTCTTCCTGAGGAAATCATCAACCCTCCCTCACACCTTTCTTGTGCTGTAATTGATCTCTTAGTTTTAGGCACACTCTGTCTATCTTTGTGCTCTCTCCCTTTAATTTAGGCTCCATTTCCCCCTATTTCTAAAGACATGAGAACCACAATTCATTGTAAGAAATCCAAATTATTCCAACACAACCCCCACAGCCTTGGGTAGAGAGCTTTTCCAAAGAACACAGGAAGCTTTGACATTACTAACATGACAAAGTAACAAATTGTCAGCTATACATGCTCTATTTGAGTTATCTCAAATCCTCACAATAGAATGCTCATGAGTCAATGAAGGCAAGTGGTTACAGGAAGCTAAGATAGGATCAATAGCTTCCTATAATCACATGGATACCAACTGGTCAAGGTGGGACTCCAGCACCTGATCTCTCTGAGCATTAGGACCTCAACAGGTGGCTGTCATAAATCCCTTTTTCCAAGTAAGGTAGCCCAAGACAAATGACCTACCTAATAGCTAGAGTCATAACTAGAGTCCAAGGCAGTAGTTCTCAGTCATGGCTGCTTATTAGAATCACCCAAAACATTAAAGGCCAAACCCACTCTACAGCAGCATCCTTAATGATTCATATTTAATTGATCTTGGGAGAGAATCCCAAACATAAGTATTTTTAGAAAGCTTCCCAGGGGGAGATTCTAAAAATGCAGCCAGATCTGAGGCTCTGTGACAGATCTAACAATCCAGGGACAAAAGCTTCAATAAGCAAAGTGTTTCCCGTTATCTCATACTCCATCAAGTTCCACTAGAAAGTGTCAGGATTCATCTTTGAAACATTCACCACATCCTGGGTAGAAGTGGCAAGTGTACTCGCCTGTAAAATGGGAAGAACATGATGTGCAACACTCAGCCCAAAGCGTTTAAGCAGTAGTGGTAGAGGAACACTTGTCAGAGTCATAGGAGCAAAAGGGTTCAGGACTGGATATTATAGCCTAATGACTGAAACTCACTGGCTGTGGGCATCTGGAACAAGTTCTGTCAGGCAGCACCTCCTTCAAGTCAGTGCTGAGCAGACACACAAACACATACACACATATACTCCATCATCTTCACACCTATGTATGCATCCAGGAAGTGGTTCCTTCAATCATGATGACAGATTTGCAGAACATCCTGGGGTTATCAGTGCAAGCCATCACAGTTTGCACTGTCAGTCTGAGTGTGCAGAGGTCCATGGAAAGATTGCTCTCCTGCCACTCAGAGGAAATGCAGAGAGGAATATCTTACTACTTGCTTGCCTAATCATTTCCACTTAACACACAGTGAAAGCAGAACTGTGTGACATGGTTACCCTGTCTGGGCAAAGGTTCTGCTTTTTTTCTGGAAGATCTTGGAAAAAAGAAAAAAAATTAACCCACAACACTTGGCCCGGAGGAAGGGAGAGCTTCTCAGTCTTCTCTTGAGCCAACATCTGCAATCAGTTTCTTCTTCTATGTGTCAGGTTGGTATAGCACATGCCCAGCACTGTGCTATACTGAATCCTCAGCATCACTTAGAGTTATCCATGCCCTGGAGCAAAGAAACATAGGTTGCATGGTTTCTGTCATTGGTAATAGTTAGAATGTGCCTGTGAAGAAAACCCAACGGATAGTAAAAGACAAAAAAAAAATGACACTTGGACATAATAAACTACACAAAACTCTAAACATTCACACAGTGAGACCAAAGGCCATCCTTAGGAGAGGATCACATAGGTTATGGCTATGTGCTTATGATTACAGAAAATAATGCTTATCAAGATGCACTCTAAGCAATGAAAACAAGAGGGTTTTTTTCTTGTACTGTTTGGGGCTTTTTTTTTTTTTTTCCTTTTTTTCCCTTCTGTCACTGTTTTTTTATTTCTATACCCTTTGTCTTGTATGTAAGTTTATCTGATTTGGGGAGGGGAAGAGGAAGCATGGAAATGGTGGGACAAAAGGTGAACCAATTCAGAAGTGGTACTCACTAGATACGATGTTGAAAGTGAACCATACAACTAGTAGAAGGAGAAGGACAGGAGGGGGAAAACTTGGGAGAAAATGAGGGGGTGACACTGTTCAAAAAGTAATGTACTCATTACCTGACTTACATAAGTATAACCCTTTACAATAAGAACTAAAAAAAAAAAAAAAAAAAAAAAAAAAGGCCAATGGTCATGGGATGGAAACAGAGGTTCTCAGGCAGCTCTCTTCCTGGGATGGGTATAAGACCTTTCCATTCTGTTCGTCTGTGCATGGTTTTAGGACTCTGATGGCAATGTTGTTATTTAGACAGTATTCTTCAGCATATCCAGGATGGTAACCAAAGGATCAAAGTATTTTTCAGTATTACCTATGCCTTGACCACCCTTCTGTCCACACGACCATCCTGAAACACACAATAGTAGGTCTGCAGGACAACTTGTCAGTCCCATCCCACCCTAGTCTGCATTGTACCTTGGCTTATGATAAGAGCCCTTTGTTGACCTTCTGAACTGGAACCCTGCTTCTGAGTCATCAGAAGCTCTAGAGTTCTTCCAGACAGAGATCTGAGGAGCTAGCAAGATAGAAGTTAAGAGACCTGTCTTAAAGGTGCATATGCCTGGCAATTACATGGGTTTTAGTTGAACTACTTGAGGTAGATGTGAGGAGCCAATGGCAACTTTAAGAAGCTATTGAGTGGCTATTTTTAAGTCTTCACCTACAGAAATCACTTGTTGATGATGCTTCTGCTCTAAATTTGAAATTTTAGGATGCTTATATTTCCAGAAAGACCCCCTCATGAAGGAAAAAAGTAAAGACAACCCAATATATGAGCATTCAAACAAACAAACAAAAAACAACTAGGAAATAATACTTGCCCTTCAGAAGGGCTGAGACACAAAAGAACAGGGTTCCATTGTATACAAGCCTTTCCCTGAAGGAGAAACTTATCAGGAATTTATGTTGCCACAATACAACACAGCCTCATAGTTTGCACATGAGAAAGCAGTTCTGAGGGCTGTGACCAAAAGACAGCATTCTACCAGAAAGAATCCTGGGCAGAGGACTTCCCAGAATGGATTTTTTAAAAGGATGGTCCGTCCTTGCTCTTCCCCTGCTCTATTCTTGGTCATATTGCCTCCTCCTTTCCACTGGGTCTCTGGCTTCCAACAGGGACAGGACTGGAGGGTGGAAATTAGGCATAGCCTGGGATTTCTCATCTCCTGTGCAGAATGAAGTCTATACCCACCATAGGACCAGCTCTCACAGCAGACTCACGGGATTCTGGGTTTACCAGGACTTTAGCAACTCTTCCTTCCTCTGCAATCTGGGAGTTGTACAGTTTTTGCTGTTATCAATCTTGAGTTGCCTTCCTGGTCTGTGTTAACTTTAATACACCCTCATTACCAGTGCATCCAATTGCCTGCATTCGATTTTTTCTGTTGCAAACACTCCATATGGGGCTGGGATGTAGCTTAGTGGCAAAGCGCTTGCCTAGCAAGTGCAACTTCCTGGGTTCAATCCCCAGTACCAAAAAAAAAAAAAAAAAAAGACAAACACTCCATATGGATTCTGTTTGCTCAGTTTCCCTGGCTAACAATGACCAACTCTATGTTCTTTAGAGAGTAGTATCCCCACCCTAGGCCTCAGTTTCCTTGTCAGTTAATGAGACTGAAAGAAGTTCTTACCAAGATTTATTTCAGCTCCATGCTAAGGTGGTGGAGACACCTGTACTATGGTATAACATGGGGTCAGATCTTCAAAAACGGATGTCCTGAAAACAAGTAGTGCATTTATTTTAAAGCAATACATATGGTGTTTCCTACTTAATTCATAATTCAACATTTCCTTTCCTTTTCTTTCACTACATGCTGTATGTTAAAGGGATTTCCATCTAGTCTTAATATTCTGATGTCAAGTGATGATCACTATTGGTATTTGTATTCTTTTTTTATTATTGTTGAAAGGTGATGTCCAAAGGGGTTACAGTTATATAAGCCAAGTAATGAGTATATTTCTTTTTGAACAGAGTCACCCGTTCCCTGATTTTTTCTCCTAGTTTTTCACTCCCAACCCTCCTCCCCCACAACTGTATAGTTCATTTTCAACATAGTGTTTAGTCAGTGTCACTGCTGAATTAGTTCACCCTTTGTCCCACCATTTCTGTCCCCCTCCACTACCCTCCTCAAACTTACACGACAAAAGATATAGAAAGCAAAACTAGCGACAAAGAAGAAAAAACAAGAAGCAACATAACATAAAAACTCTTGTTAATACTCTTAATATTCTTTACAGTTACTGATTGGTTGAGTGATTGGCTGGGTGATTAGTTGATTTTTAGCCACATAAACCATCATCTTTGTGGGCTGAGAGATTCTCATCACATAGTTTATTAGCAATTCCAGCCTCCACCTGCTTCCTGGATCATTTAACCACTTTTCTCAGACATCTTTGAACCCCTTAGGTGTTTTCCAAGGCTGCTGTAGGTGAATAGTCAGAAGATTTGCATAGTAGTGTGATTTAGTCAGGAAGCTATTCTGTTGGTTTTCCATCTTTCTTCTCCAAGCCCCTCACCAAGTCCACCATCCACACTCCCCAGGCAGAGGTCCCACAGGAATGTAAGCTGGCAGGACTTCTCTTGCACAATGTGGGTGGCAAGGCCCATGGACTTCCTCAGCAGCTGGAGAGCAGGAGGCCCATGCTGTGCACTGTGCTGCCCATGTCGGGAGTGATTCAGCAGCCAGTGACACATCAGCTTCCTAGAACTGAACTCTGAGAGGAAGCACAGGGATGGCTGTCTGTCCAAGATGGGTGATGTACAGTGCAGTTTTCCTTCATGCATTATCTTATTAAATCGATACAGCTATGTGGGATAGGCATGACAGATGAGGAAATAAGCCAAGAGGAACTAAGCAACTTGACCAATAACAAATACCTAGAAAGTGATAGAACCAGGAAATCCCCCTGGGTCTATCTGCTTTCAGTCTCCACTCTTTTGCAAGTTAGCTTAAGACTCCAAGCATCCTTTTCATGTCAGGCTATCTGTGCCTAGCTAGTAGGGTTATTTGTCTCTCCTTGTCTTTCTCTTCCATTGGTCGAGCTGTTCACTCAGTGACATCAAGATGACAATAGGAATCACTAGTCAAAAATTTAAAGACTCGTTAGGCAAAAGGAGCCCATCCTTAGCTACTGAGGAGGCTGAGGTTTGAAGATCATCATTTGAAACCAGCTTGGGCAGAACAGTCTGAGCGACTCCTATCTCCAATTAACCACCAAAAGAGTCAGAAGTGGAGGTGTGGCTCAAGTGATAGAGAACCAGCCTTGAGCGAAGAAGCCACAAGAGAATCTGGGGTCCTTGTTCAAGCTCTAATACTGGGGTGCACATGTGCATGTGTGTGTATGCACACACACAGATAAATAACTTTGTTAATTTAAGGGACAAGTATAATTTTAAATAGATCAATAAGCATGCAGAATATGCCTGCATAATTTTGTTGTCCCTCAGAGAGTACATGGAGTGAGACTCAAATGCACAGGAACATGGAGAAGAGCCTGACTGTGACTAAGAAAAAGCCAGCAGCTGACATTTCTGAACTTAGCTCTCAAACCCTTGCTCCCTTCCCAGACTCTTGGGTGACATTCCCTGCCCTGCTTGATAGAAAGATAAGGAAATTCCTGGGTCCTTTTGGGGGTATCTGTATCCTGATTGGATAATAGAAGTCTGGATCTTCAGTCACGCCCTCCCCCCCCCCCCCCCCAGAGCTCAGGTTATAGAAAAGCATATTAGCATATTGAAAGCTTTCCCATCTCTGAGGTCTGGAGATAGAAGGCCACCAAAGGAAAGAGAAAGGAGAAATTCGTTACAGCTTTGGGAATGCAATCAATTGTAGACTCATCTGTATTAGTTCGCATGTGGCTTAGTGAACAGGACTATCCATCGCTTGGATGTCCCATGTATTTTGCTGACATTTTCTATGCCTGCTTGCTTTATAAACAGCTCACCACAAACTGAAAACAAACTGAAGGGAGAAAGCCTAAAACTGTAATAAAACCCTAATGGGCCCCCAGAGAGAGCAAAAGCTGGGGAAAGACAGTAGTTTAGGAAGACTATAACAATGTTTATAGTAGTATTTTCCAACAGTTTGCAAAGTAAATGATTTCTTTTCTGGAGAGAAAATGGGGAGTGTGTGTGTGTGTGTGTGTGTGTGTGTGTGTGTGTGTGTGTAAACTGGGACACTGAACAGAGAGAAGATGAAAAGTTTTCATTAGGGAAATATTCCTAGAACAGCAAGCCTAACTGTATTCAAATGAACTCCCTATATCCCCCTTGCCAGATATTTTCCTAAATTCCCTGAGGCCACTGTTACCTTCTCTAAAAATATGGCCCCTTCTTTAAGTCCCTTTTTTCTGTTGCATTGAATCATTAATTTCAACATCTGTCCTCATTTTAAATTCTGAACTTTCCAGGGATAGTTAAATTTGTCTTCCCCATATTGATATTGCCTGTGCCTACCACTGTGGTTAACACTAAGGAGGGTTCGTGAGTTGATTGTTGAATGAATATGCTATTATCTTGTGGTAGAGGCTCTGTGTATAAATTGCCCCTTGCCAGTATTGTAACCTTTTGATGTAGCCCTGGCAGGTTTACCTCTCTTAGGGTAGGGAACAGATTTCTTTTTCCTAAAAGTGCTCATCTTTCTAACTTTAACTTCTACATTAGCATATGTTGGAATTATCCCACATCATTTTTGAATTTTCAAGATCAATGAAAATGTGTTAGAAAATGTGCTCACAGAATGACAATTGCTTGCACTCAAACCCTAGCGAAGCTGAACTTACACAAGAATCCTTTGTATACCTCTGGAAACCTTCCATAAATTAAGAAGGTGGTGCTTCTTAGAGAAAAAAATGGCTTGATTTGCTTATTATATTTGTACAAAGGCAAGTAAATATGAGACAGATATGCAATAAATATGTCAAGAGATAAGGAAAAACAAAAACCAGCTTAAATCCCCAAATTTCTGTTACAGAAAGAGCAATGCCTCACAGAATATTGAGAATAGCACAGGGCCTGGATGTGAGAGTGGTGGAGAAAGACCATCTGAAACTCACTTTACCCTCCCCTTTGGGGTGTGGGTGTCGACTAGGACTTGTTCTTTCTCTTCCAACAGTTTTATGTACCCTGGTCAGTGCAATGCCAGAGAAAAGGCAAGAATTTCTTATGCATTTCTGGCTGATGACATGTACATTAGTCATGTCTCTCTCTCTCTCTCTCTCTCTCTCTCTCTCTCTCTCTCTCTCTCTCTCCTCTCTCTCTCCTCTCTCTCTCTTTCTCTCTTTCTCTCTTTCCCCTCTCCCTGTGTGCCCTCCAAAACTAGCAACATATGCTGCGCTTCACAGCTCTACAGTGGCCCCTGAGAACTTAGGCAAGGGGAACAGTTTGATATGACTTAGCCTGGTTCAGAATGTGAATCTTGTTGAAGATCAAATGAACTCCATGAAACTCCTCTGGTTGCTAGGAGACATGATATCTTTAAATGTCAATTACCATTTCCCTCAAAAATAGCTCAAAAAATCATCCAGGGCTAGAGCTTTCTAAGTTTCATGATATGCTGGATTTTAAAAGCAAGGATTTAAAACCTGATTTCAAGATAAGCTAATTTTAAAAAGAAAACATATTCAACTTCCTGGCTTGACCATTTCCCAACAGGAGGACCACTTTGGACTCATCTTTCCTTTTCCTTTTCTGTTGAAAGGGAATGGTGAACAGGATCAGCTTCCCATAGTTTGAACCACTTAATTAACATCAGACATAAGAACATAAGCAAAAGAGATTAAAAATGGAAAAACATACAAATTATTACTAACATGTACATTATTGTTGTTATTGTTGTAGGATTTCCACTCTCTTTTAATTCATATGCTATTTTGATGAAGGTAGAGGTAGATGCTGAAATCCATGGGAGGCAAACAAGAGGTGATCTGGTATTTTCAAATAATACTTAGGTTTGTAAAAAGGAATTTGGTTTGTATTTTTTTTGGAATCCTTCACAAAATAATTCACAGTGGCTTATTGTGTTGCTGTACAATGTCATATATTATTGAAATAAACTACTAAGGACCCAGCTATCCTAGTTCATTTTAAATGTGACAGTTCATAAAATGTTATTTTTGCACAATTATTGCAGCCACTCAGGTCTACACTAAGGTTTCAAGGGACACTGGTGATGGAGCCTTTCAATATCAAGAAAGAAAGAACTTTGATTGGTTCCCCCCTATGGTCATGTCTCTAGGGAGCACATGATGAGATTGATAGCAGAGCCCCATCATGGCATGGGATGCTATGTTCTTGGCAAACGGACACATCCTTCATTTAGTCTTTCCATCCTTGAGTCCTTTCTGTATTTGTCCTCTGGATTGTATACCCCACAACTTCATTAGAGACCCTCTGAAGACCTACAAGCTCCTACCCTTGGTGCCTCTGTCTTGGGCCCAGCTGGGCATGCTATTAACAAGGACTTTTGTCTTCATACTTGAGTGAATCCTTTTAGTGTATCTCCTTCTATTCCTATCAGAACCATCCTTACTACAGAAAACTAAACAGCGGCTTTTTGGAATCCAGCTGTTTATAGAGTTTGGGATTCGACAACCACAGCTCAGGTTCTATGACACTAGCCAGTACCCAGAGACTCTGGGAAAGATTACTTCAACCCTCTCCATCCTGATTTTTCTTCTCTCTAAGTGGCTATAATAATATCTTTCCCAGAATTTTATTTTTAAAAGATAAACCATTTAACACGGTGTTTAAGAAGTAGCAAGTCACCAAAAGTAATGAGTGTCATTGAAGTTGCTATTGTTATTGTTCTATATATTGTTATATATAGGATCAACTCAAGGGAACTACCATCAAGTAAATATCAGTTTGGTTCTGATGCAAAATCTGCACTTTACTAAGACTTGATGGGTAAAGGTTTATACATTCACAAGGAAGTGTGTGAAGCTTATAAGATCATATAAATAAGCCAGGCAGTAGTCTTACTATTCATGAGGCTGAGATCTGAGGATTACAATTCAAAGACAGTCATGGTAGAAGAGTTCTCATGATTCCATCTCTCAAATAGCCAGCAAAAAGCCAGGTAGGAGGTATGGGTCAACTAGTAGCTATATCAGCTATGAATAAACAAGCGGAACAAGACTGTGAGGGCCTAAGTTCAAACTCTGCTATCGGAAGGATGTGAGGGGAGGAAAGAACACATTGATAACAATCTTCACTCAAATAGGATAATTCAATAATAATTAAACCAGATTTGGGTAATTAAACCTGATTTTGGGGCTTTGTAATATTACACATAATTTTTATGTTTACAGTAGACTTACCTTCAAGTCACTTTTAGCTCGAATTAGTCTAAAAGCAAAATCAGGACTAAATTCTCTAACTATACATCAGCTTTCTCAGAGGAAGAAAGTAGACCCAAAGTAGTTAAGGGACAGAAAGAAAAGAGAGTGTATATAGTTTATACACTTGGACAAAGCTCGTACTGGAGAATCAAAAGCAGCTAGGAAGAGAAGGAAAGATGAGGAACTACTAGAAATTCTCATGCTAAAAAATGTAAACACATTTTAAAAAAGGAATTTAACTGACTAAGAGATCAGGAATTTTCCAGTGGTTCTTAAGAGAGCCAAGAATGTTTACCTAGGAAGGACAAGACTTGGCAAACCATGACTTCATTCTTGAGAAGTATGAAGAACTATCACGTGGAGGGAGGAGTTTGTTTTTCCCATTAAATGAGCCACTCCCTATTTTTTAATGTAAAAGAAATAGAATTTGCAATTATGACATATAAGTAAATAAATACTACCTTTGAAAATTAAGAATACAGAAATATGAAGCAAACTGATTTATTATCAACTTTGTGTGTGTGTGTGTGTGTGTGTGTGTATGCACATGGACACATGCAGCCTTTCAGTGATTAATTGTAGATAAGAGTCTCATAGACTTTCCTGCCTGAGCTAGCTTTGAACCTCAATCCTCATATCTCATCCTCCTAAGTACTAGGATTACAGATTTGAGCCACTAGTAACCAACTTCAACTTTCTTCAATACATTTAACATTAACTAACTGTATGGAAGAGCAATCTCTAGAAATATCTTTAATTGTTTTACGATTCTTTTAAAACTAAGGAACATCTCAAAGATAAGAAGGAAGTGTCCACTGTAAGTTGTATGAGCCAAATCTTTCAGAAGTCTAGATTTATAATAATGAATCATTAATAATACTATAAGAACTTAGATTTGAAGCTCTGCCTGCTATATGCAATTGTAACAGCTGTAGTGAGATAGATTTGTGTATTTCATTTATTTCTTTATTTTAGCATTTTCATTTACAAAAGAGAAAACTGAGGTTCAGAGAGGTCAAGAAAGTTGTTGAAGCCACTCAGCTGAGTGTAGAGCTGTTTGACTCCACGGCCTCTGCTCTTTCCACTGTGTCACAGTTCTTACCACTTCCTGTCTTGCCTGAACAAACAGTTCAGCAACCATGAGTGCCACCGTCACACCTCCCAATGAAACCCCATAATTTCCAAGTCTAGGATGGAAGGCCTTTGGCTCTGTGTTCCTGTCTGGCTGTTTATTTTGAGATGGGCTTCTGTCAGAGCTGATGGAGGTTTTCAATGGCCACGCATACACACGTGGATCATATTGAAACTGAAGGCTTTTGTGCTTCACATCATACTGAGAATGGCCCTCATCCCACCCCCAATTTGGAGGCTTTCAAATGAGACTGCTAAGATTATAAGTAGGGGGACTGAGAATGCGACTTAGTGGTAGAGTGTTTGCTTAGCATGCATGAAGACCTGGGTTCGATTCCTCACTACCACATAAACAGAAAAAGCCAACTGTGGTGCTGTGGCTCAAGTGGCAGAGTGTTAGCCTTGAGCAAAAGAACCTCAGGGACATTATCCAGGCCCTGAGTTCAAGCCACAGAACTGTCAAAAAAAGAAAAAGTTTATGAGTAGGTTCATGGAGGCTATAAATAGAACCCTAGGCTTAAGCCAGCTCAGTGTGTTTATATCTTGGAGTTGCACTGCCACCATTGGTAATTTTAGATGCGTGGGTGAGGATGGGTCCTGATGAACAGTTCCTCTTCCTGGTTCCCTCTTTACACAAGCCCAGCCCTGAGGGTGTCTCATCTCACCATCCATCATGAAAATCCCTCCTGCCTAGTCACTGCTGTGCTTCCTAGCCTATAGAAAGGCCAGGAAGATTTGAAAGGAGTCATGGTATTCCATGGGGCAACATCTGTTATAGTCTATGCCTTCATTAAAAAAAGTACTATGATATTTGTCACAGCTAAAATATGGAACCAACCCAGATGCCCCTCAGTAGATGATTGGATCAGGAAAATGTGGTACATATATACAATGGAATTTTATGCCTCTATCAGAAAGAATGACCTTGCCCCATTCGTAAGGAAATGGAAGGACTTGGAAAAAATTATACTAAATGAAGTGAGCCAGACCCAAAGAAACATGAACTCTATGGTCTCCCTCATAGGGAATAATTAGCACAGGTTTAGGCTAGTCACAGCAGAGGATCACAAGAGCCCAATAGCTATGCCCTTATGAATGCATAAGATAATGCTAAGTGAAATAAACTCCATGTTATGGAAACAACTGTTATATCACTGTTGTAATTACTTTCAACATGCCATGTGAAACCGTAGCTTCTATTGTTGATGATCCTCTTGTATCCCCTTCCTGTGGTTGTATCCACACTGTCACTGTATCTTATCTGAGTACATTGGAAACTGTATATACTGGTATTAGAACTAGGAAAGTGAAATGGAATATCAAAATCTAGAGACACAGGGTAAAAAGACAAACGACTACAAAAGCGATACTTGCAAAATTGTTTGGTGTAAAAAAACTGAACAACTCATGGGAGGGAAAAGGAAAGGGGAGGGGGGAGGGGAGAATAAGGAAGGAGATAACAAACAGTACAAGGAATGTACCCAAGGCCTAACGTATGAAACTGTAACCTCTCTGTACATCATTTTGACAATAAATAAGAAAAAAAAATGAAAGAAATGCTGTCAATGTGAGGTACATATTTTGGAAGATATTCTTCCCTCCTTCTTCAACCTCAGCCCATCCATGACTAGTTAAGTAGAAGGAAAGAATCTGAGGATGTGTGGGGACAAAGGGGGATCATCCAGCCACATCACGCATGCCCTGTCCTGTGCTACCTTGGCTTCCATTGTCTAGCTCATCTTCTCCAATGACAGGCTAAGGAGGAGCTGTTCCAAGTGTTTAGAAGATGGAGACAACATGGTACATGGAGTCAAGAACAAAATTCACATCCAAGAACAAGGTGGCAAGGTCAAACAAGCATGGGACAGGCCATTAAGCAAAAGACAATCAGGCAAAAAGACACACACACACACACACACACACACACACACACACACACACACACACAAACACACATCTTAGATGCTTCCATTTGGATGCAATGCCCAAGAAAAAGACAAGTCTATAAAGACAGAAAGAAGACTCGTGCTTCTAGGCCTAGAGGACATAGGAGATTGGATTGGAGGGAGATGGCAAGGGGTATGGGATTCATTTGGAATAATGACATTGTTTTTAAATTGATTGTGGTGACTTTGTTACTCTATGGAAAGCTCTTCAATTGAATATGTGAATTCAGTTCATTGAATGGTTTGTGAATTATATCTCAGTAGGATCAGAAGTAAAGCCTTTGGAGCATGGAATCTGTGGAAAGCCAGAAACGACAAGCAGAAGATGGTTTTCTAGGCAGTTCTGAATGGAGGTCAAGCTACTGTCATCAGTAACTGTACCTGTACATCATGTTTATTTGATTTATTTTTGAAAAGTCTGAGCTAGATATTCCTCTCAGTGAATATCACCACATGGTTACCATAAGCTATGTCCTCTACTTGAGGGGATTCAATCCGTCTAAAGACTGAGTCTAGTCAGTTTGGTAAATCTCACTCCTGTGGTAGATTACAACTATAGGAACCTGGCTGTGTTTTATTTCTTGAAGCCTAATTAGAAGTTTAGTGTATGCATTATGGATCTTTGAGAGTTAATTGTTCTCCTGGATGCCAGTATTTTCCCATATTTGCATTTGATTAGGAGGGCCTGCAGGGTTTGCCAAACACTACAGCAGCTATAACTAAAACTATATACCTCAAGAAAAAAAAAGCCTCTGTTTTCATATAATCAACAAAGAACGAAGGACTGGAAGTGGAGCTCAGTGGATGAATATCAGTCTAGTGCGCAGGAAAGCCTGAGTTCAAACCCCAGTACTATCAAGAAAGAAATAAAAATGAAGAAGGAACCATTGTATAAGAAAGAATTCTAGACAGAGTGGTTTGAGACTTCGGTCATTAGCAGTACCTGGACCTTTACAAAGTGCATGTCTCACTTTCTTAATTTATAGAGATTCAAAACTGCAGTGCAAGATGCATCACTATCTCTTGGCTTATTGTTACTTCTGTTTGAAACATCTTTGTCATCCACAAATGAAGAGTTCCTATTCTTCTTCATAATTCTTCCAATAAGACTTTTATTACTTTCTCAGGATGGTATGAGAGTCAATGGACCCTTAGCATCTTGGTTATATTCTAGACATTCATTTTACTGCATTGTAATGGAATAATCTACTTAACTGCCTATATCTATATTGACCAGGAAGCTCCTGAGGGCTTATCACCATGTTACCAGACCAACTCCTGGCTTAGTTTCCAGCATCCAATGTGTTCTTAATAAATGTAACATGAACTCTTTATACAAAAACAAAAAAAATCTATGCAGGACCACCAATAAAGCTAGATCAAGAAAGTTCAATGCCATCCCCTTTGATCTCAACTCTCAATTCAATGAACTGGCCCATTAAGAATTAGAGAATGGGGCTGGGGATATAGCCTAGTGGCAAGAGTGCCTGCCTCGGACACACGAGGCCCTAGGTTCGATTCCCCAGCACCACATATACAGAAAACGGCCAGAAGCGGCGCTGTGGCTCAAGTGGCGGAGTGCTAGCCTTGAGCGGGAAGAAGCCAGGGACAGTGCTCAGGCCCGGAGTCCAAGGCCCAGGACTGGCCAAAAAAAAAAAAAAAAAAAAAAAAGAGAATGGGGGCTGGGAATATGGCCTAGTGGCAAGAGTGCTTGCCTCGTATACATGAGGCCCTGGGTTCGATTCCTCAGTACCACATATACAGAAAATGGCCAGAAGTGGCACTGTGGCTCAAGTGGCAGAGTGCTAGCCTTGAGCAAAAAAAGAAGCCAGGGACAGTGCTCAGGCCCTGAGTTCACAGCCTAGGACTGGCAAAAAAAAAAAAAAAAAAAAACAAAAAAAAAAGAATTAGAGAATGGGGGCTGGGAATATGGCCTAGTGGCAAGAGTGCTTACCTGGTATACATGAAGCCCTGGTTCGATTCCCCAGCACCACATATATAGAAAATGACCAGAAGTGGCACTGTGGCTCAAGTGGCAGAGTGCTAGCCTTGAGCAAAAAGAAGCCAGGAACAGTGCTCAGGCCATGAGTCCAAAGCCCAGGACTGGCAAAAAGAATTAGAGAATGGCAGGTCCTTCTTCCTATCCTCAAGACTCAATACCTAGTAGGCCCTTCTTAAATATTTGTTTTGTTTAATGGATCTATTTGTAGTCCTTGACTTTCATGTGCTTAACTGTCTCACAGTCTGCACTTTCAATATCTTATACACTTCTATCCCTAAATTTCTTTCCACATATTGAGTTCAGATGTTCATTCATGAATTGACAAAAGAACACTGAGCACTTTGTATAACGAACAGCCATTTGGCTTTAACAGTATGCTACTGTGGTAATGGAAGATTCATGCAGTTGCCTGAATATTTGATAGCACTTTATAAAAATGAGTAGAAAATAGGATAAAGTGCACATACAAGTGAAAATAAACAAAGAGGTCTCATCAATTTAATAAAAGACAAAAATAGAAATCATTAGGTGTGCTAGAAGTATCAAGTTTTTAGCCTCAAATGGACTTTCAATGGAGGATGGATTGACTGTTCCATTATGAAGAAAAAGAACAAATTAAAGAGCATAGTGAAATTCAGGGGATCTATTATCAAATGTATCCAAAAGGCAAGACATAGTTAGCATTTGTGTGTCTGTGTGTGTTATATGTCTGTGTCTGGGTGTGTTATGCGTGTGCATGTGTATGCATGTGTGTACATGTACGTGCGCATGTGTCTGTGTATCTGTCATGGGGCTTGAACTCAGGGTCTGGGTGCTGTTCCCAAGCATTTTTTAATTTTTTTTGCTCGTGCTCTACCACTTGAGCTATAGCTCCATTAGCAGCTTTTGGTGGTTAATTGGAGATAATAGTCTCATGGGCTTTCCTGCCTGGGCTGTCTTTAAACCATGATCCTCAAGTCTCAGCCTCCTGAGTAGCAAGGGTTACAGACATGAGCCACTGGAACCTGGCATATAGTTCGTATTTTTATAATTACTTTTAAAATCCTTGGAAGTCCTCCCATCCTTAAACCAAACAGTATGAAAGGAGATAAATGGATGTCCATAGCATTAATCTTCATTTGTGCTGTGGTTTGGATATAGTTTGAGTATGTCTCAAAGTTTCCCATGCTGAAGGCTTTGCCAGTGGCTATGAAAGTGTGGAGGGGGTGGAATCTGCAAGAAGTGGGTCTAGGGGAAGGTAATTAGGTCATGGCAGCATTGCCCTTGGAAAGCACTAATGCTGGTTTCAAAGGATTAGTTCTCACAAGAGCAAATTCACACACACACACACACACACACACACACTCTCTCTCTCTCTGTCTCTCTCTCTCACACACAGACACGTGCACTCATATTTCTTTCTATAGACATCCTTCTGTGTCTCTACGTCTCTACCATGTTGTGATGTAGAATGGTAGGAGGTAGGAGGAGATTAGTGGTTCACCAGAGGTGAAACAGATAGGAACTTGAACTTTCTACTTCCAAAATATGAACTAAACCCCTTTTCTATGTAAAGGACCTTGCATCAGGTGTTCTGTTACAGTAACCTAAAATGGTTTAATACAATACATTTTCAAGATTACACTATCCAGATATATAGAGATGTTAAAACAGATGGTGATTTGTGATGTATTTGAAAACCTTAAGTCATTTTCCACTTCTAAAATCCTGCAGGAGAAGTAACACTTTAAGAAGAAATAGCAGAAAAAAAAAAGAAGAAATAGCAGTTGATTGAGAACAAAACTCATGGGCTATATTTTAGCCATAGCCTATTGCTAAGGGGCAGAAAGTGCAGACCTAAGTGTCAGGCACGGCTAGTGAAGAATCCTGACTTTGCCATCACTTAGAAATGTATCTTGGTCAAGTTACCTAATCCTCCAGACCTCAGTTCCTTCTGTAAAATGAAGATAATAATAGCAACACTTCCTAGCCCTAGAATGGCCACAAAGACACAAGTAAGTGAATGTATTTAATACGACTCACCTTGTTTCTAGTAGTTACTCAGATTAAAATACAGAAGCCTGTTTTCTAGAAAGGAAGAAGGATGCTGGAAGAAGGACTGGGAGGAGCTAAATTTGGCCTACTTCACAGAGAATCTAGTCCCCACCCCATCCTGAATTCTATTATAAACTTAGCAGGAAACATTTACAACTTCTATTACTACTCAGACTCTACCCACTGGGTCATTCTGGCTTCTGTTGGTTTGAGTGGGAGTGTGCTATTATTATTCACCTAATAAGCTCTTCCAAGTTACAGAAGTTGGAAACCCTGACAACTCTTCCACCCAAAACTTTTTTCACTTTACCCTCTGCATCAGGAAGGTGTGTCTTCCTGGTAACTCTCCATCTGCATTGCAGGGTTTCTTTTTGCTTTCTATACTTAATTTTTTTTTTCATTTTAATTTACTCTGCATTTTGGAACACAAACCACAGAACAATCTGCATTGTGAGCTTTCTTATCTAATACTTTAAATTATTTTTTTTGTTCTCATTTTAATCTATGTTTTTTAAAGTGAACGCTGAGACATACAAACTGCAGAAGCTTTAGAGTTAGTGCTGGTCAACTTCAAAGCAGAAACACTAGTCCTCCTCTTTCATGTTCCTCTTCCCTCTACCCTCTGACCTGAGCATTCTATGTGCATTTGAGCCTTCCACACTCCCACTTTCTGAGCTGCAGCCACTGCTTCTTTTAGGAATTATTGTGCATATATAAGCCACTCAAATACTTTTTCTGCCTTCTGCCTCACTATCTTCAGGCCCATTCGTCCCACAGATATGAAAGGAACCTTTCTATAATGAAAGTCTAATAAACCACTGCAATACTCACAGCCCAGGCAGCTACCCTCCTTGCCTTTATGACATAGAGAAACACTTTACAGAATCTGAAAAGACTGGCATCTGCCTCCTACATGTCATCTCCATTGTTTCTCCTTCCCTCTCTCCAATATACACCAGTCTTCTAGAAGTTCCCCAAGGATCATGCTATTCCATACTATTCTGTACATTTTCAAAGGCCAAGAAAAAAGCATTTGTGTTTGTATTACATTTGCACATAGACTATGAGGAGTTACCCTTAAGGCCCAATTCAAGCATTCTCTCTAGTTTTTAACTTTTCCTATCTCCTTCCACTTCACCTCTCCTTAGAGAGCTACCTCCTATCTCTAATCTGCCACAGTATCTCTTTGTAAGATTCTGTCATACTTATTGACATGTATGAATCTGTTACACCAACAACCTCTGGAAAAATGGATGTGGTCTCTGATCTATCCTTATCCTTCACCCTGTGCCTAGGACCTTGCTGTAAAACAGGTAGAGAACACAGAACCCCAGAATCTATCAAATCAACTGGAAAAGAAAGTCCAAGATAGGTTTGTTATTTTTGATGGATTCCGTGTTAGCTTCAGTAATTCACTCTTGGCCACCCAGAGTAGTGAGTGTAGAAAGTCTTCAACCTGTGATCCAATGTAGGTTGTGTGCTGAGCAGGAGGTAATGATAATCCTGCTGATAGGCTAGCCTTTGCTACCTTTCTGCTCAAACTCCACTTACCCTCCTTTTAGTCCTTTTATTATCAATTGAAGCCTCAGGCAGAGAAAATAAAAACCCACTCTGGGATATAGAGAGCCTTGTCAGTTTTGACACATTGCAAATTGTTCAATGAGTAATGTTAATGTGATCCCAGAATAGTAAACAACAGGGATAAAGACATTAGTTGTGTTATCTGGAAAGCAAGCAAGACAATATTTAGCTTCAAGAACTGTGGTAAAGAGGAGATGTCTGCACCATAATTCAAGTGCTGCAAAGGCAGGTAAACTGCATTTTGAGGGGAGGATTGTCTGCCTCCCTCCCCCACTCCTGCCTAAGAGGGCACTGCCATTCCCACTGGGAACTGAGGTGAGTGAATTGGGGAAGTGAAGGGAAACTGGGGGCTTACACACAGAGGAAGAAAACAAAGGCCTTCAATTTCTAAAACTGTCACTTACTCCGATTGGGAAAGAGTTTCTTAAGAAATGTGAATGTCCCACACAGGAAGTAACACTTCATCACGCGGCCAATAATCAGCTGTGTGCTTGTCAGGGACTGGGTTTTCCCTTCTGTGGTGAGAAGATGGCTCTCTGAAAGCTTAGGCCTTGTAGTCGTCTAGGGGCAATGTTCTAAAACATTTGCATCTATGCTCTCATTGTGCCTCATTCATGAGGAAGGCCCACCATGGTGTGGGGGGGAAGTGACTGCAGCTTCTAAGAATTGATGGATTGCCAGAACAATGTACATCACCCCCAAACACCTTTCCCAGATTCAAGCAACTTTTAGGGCCTTGAATATATATCCAGTTAAGTACAGTGTACTTTCTTTCATGTTGCCTTTACAGCTTACTTAACATTGCCCAGTTTTCCCCCCAAATGGAATAACTTCATAGCTTCTTATTTTTAAAGAAAAAAAATCAGATATTCACAAGTTCACTCTAAGGTATTACAGTCTGAATATGATCACTGTTTATATTTATGAGAGAGATTAAAAACTGTATCCCAAAGAATGGCCTTACCATGGAATCTGTGGGGCTTGGTACGGCCTTTCAAGTCCCACCATCTTGGTGACCTCCAATAACGCTGATGTGTGAACATCACCCCCAGCCTGGGTCATAGGCCAGCCTCTGCAAATAGTTGGCAGTTTGTGTCATGGCTAGCAAGCTATTTTCTTTTTTTTTTTTTTTTTTTTTGCTTGTATATATATATTTTTTTAAGTTTTTATTATAAAACTGATGTACATAGAGGTTACAGTTTCATACGTTAGGCATTGGATACATTTCTTGTACTGTTTGTTACCTTGTCCCTCATACCCCCCTCCCTCCCCCCCTTTCCCTTCCCCCCCGCCCCGAGGTGTTCAGTTCACTTACACCAAACAGTTTTGCAAGTATTGCTTTTGTAGTTGTTTCTCTTTTTATACCCTGTGTCTCTCAAATTTGGTATTCCCTTTGAATTTCCTACTTCCAATACCCATAAACACTGTTTCCAATATACTCAGATAAGATTACAGCGATAGTGTAGGTACAACCACAGGAAGGTGATACAAGAACATCATCAATAATAGAAGCTACAGATAAACATAGGACGTTGAAAGTAGTTACAACTGTGATATAACAATTGTTTCCACAACATGAAGTTCATTTCTCTTAGCATCATCTTATGTGTTCATAAGGGTATAGCTATTGGGCCTTGTGATGCTCTGTTATGAATTGCCTAAACCTGTACTAATTATTCCCAATAAGGGAGACCATAGAGTCCATGTTTCTTTGGGTCTGGCTCACTTCACTTAGTATAATTTTTTCCAAGTCCTTCCATTTCCTTACAAATGGGGCAATGTCATTCTTTCTGATAGAGGCATAAAATTCCATTGTGTATATGTACCACATTTTCCTGATCCATTCATCTACTGAGGGGCATCTGGGTTGGTTCTAGATTCTCGCTATGACAAATTGTGCTGTGATGAACATTGTTGTGCTGGTGGCATTACTGTGATTTTGTTTGTGGTCTTTTGGATAGATACCCAAAAGTGGGGCTGCTGGGTCATAGGGGAGTTCTATATTTAGCCTTCTGAGGAATCTCCATACTGCTTGCCAGAGTGGCTGAACCAGTTTACATTCCCACCAACAATGAAGTAGGGTTCCCTTTTGGCCACATCCCCTCCAACAATTGTTATTATTAGTTTTCTTGATATATGACATTCTTGCTGGGGTGAGATGGAATCTCAATGTTGTTTTGATTTGCATTTCCTTTATGGCCAATGATGTAGAGCATTTTTTCATATGTCTCTTGACCATTCTCATTTCATCATCAGAGAAGTCTCTTTGTAGGTCTTTAGCCCACTTGATGAGGGGGCTATTGGTTCTTTGCGGTTTTGTTTTGGAAGAAGGTAGTTTTTTTAGTTCTGCATATATTTTAGAGATGAGGCCTTTTTCTGTTGAATGTCCGGTAAAGATCTTCTCCCAGTCTGTGGGCTTTCTGTTTATCTTGCGAGCTATGTCCTTTGCCGTGCAGAAGCTCTGCAGTTTGATGCAGTCCCATTTATCCAACCTTTCTTTGATTTGTAGCCTTTCTCTGTCTTTGTTAAGGAAGTTCCGTCCTGCGCCAAGGAGCCCAAGTGTTTTTCCTACTCCTTCCTTTAGTGTTTTCAGGGTGTCTGTTTTGATTTCAAGGTCTTTAATCCATTTGGAATTGATTTTGGTGCAGGGTGATATATAAGGATCTAGTTTTAGTTTGTTGCATGTGTTGAGCCAGTTTTGCCAGCACCACTTGTTAAAGAGGCTATCTTTCTTCCATACTATTGTTTTAGCTCCTTTATCAAAGATTAAGTAGGCGTAGTTCTGTGGGTTCATTTCTGGGTCTTCAATTCTGTTCCATTGGTCTTCAGGCCTGTTCCGGTGCCAATACCAAGCTGTTTTTATTACTATAGCTTTATAATACAGCTTGAAGTTGGGTATTGTAATTCCTCCAGCACTGTTCTTTCTGCTTAGGAGTGTTTTTGCTATTCTAGTTCTTCTATTGTTCCATATGAATTTTTGGATTGCTTCCTCTATTTCATTAAAGAATGGTGTTGGGATATTAATGGGTATTGCATTGAATTTGTAGATAGCCTTTGGCAATATTGCCATTTTGATTATATTAATCCTCACAATCCAGGAGCATGGGAGGTTTTTCCATTTTCTTAGTTCTGACTTAATTTCATTTTTCAAGCTTTTAAAGTTCTCATCAAAGAGGTCTTTCACTTCTTTGGTTAAGGTTATTCCTAGGTATTTTATGTTTTGGGGGGCTATTGCAAAAGGAGTTGCTTTCCTGATTTCAGCCTCGGTCTTCGGGTTGCTAGCATAGAGAAAGGCCATTGATTTTTGAAGGTTTATTTTATATCCTGCAACTTTGCCAAAGTTTTGGATCAGCTCTAGTAGCTTGGGGGTAGAGTCTATGGGATTCTTTAGGTATAGGATCATGTCATCTGCGAAGAGAGAAAGTTTAACTTCATCTTTTCCTATTTGGATCCCCTTTATATTTTCTTCTTGCCTAATTGTTCTGGCTAGGAATTCTAGTACTATGTTGAAGAGCAGGGGAGAGAGTGGACATCCCTGCCTTGTTCCTGATTTTAAAGGGAATGGCTTTAGTTTTTCACCATTTAGAATTATAGCAAGCTATTTTCATTTAGTGCCTCTTTAGAAGCTTTTGTTTTTCAAATAAATACTAAGTACAATAAATTAATTTAGATCCTTGCTCCAAAACCAAACCTCTTAGTTTCTTTTCATTCCATCCAATGCTCCTCTGAAAGAGAGAACCCAGATAGAGGAGGGGTGGGAAAATATTGTATGAGTTTCTTTGGATGTACCAAGTTTTAAAACTGAAGTTATATGGTGATCTTACTACAGACACAAGAGGTCCTCATCTATTCATTCATTCGTTAATCATAAATAAACTCCCACAGGAGTCACTCCAGAAATGCACCAAAGAATCAAACTGGCCAATTCATTGCTATGGTGAAAATAATTTAGACACGCGTATGTGTGTGTGTGTGTGTGTGTGTGTGTGTGTGTGTGTGTGTGTGTTCAGAAAGCAGAACTGGGACAAGCAAGTAGGAGCTACCCAGGAGAGTAGACTTTTTTTTATCGCATATAACATACAACCAAATATGGCAGGGTGTAGGACATCCAGTGGCTAAGGGATCTGAAAAAAATGCCATGAGGCTGCTTGTTGCAGGAAGATTCATGCTCAGAGCTGGATGAGATCTGCTGCTTTCAACTATGACTTTCAAGAGCAGAAAAGAACATCCAAACAAAAATCTTACCTGCAGCCCCAAGTATGAGTCAAGCTGCTGCAGCTGAATCAGATCAGAAAGGCTCATGGCATGCTCAACTTTATTCACCAAACCCTAGCTAGCTATAAGCCATCAGATGAGATGCTCTCCAAGTTCCCAACCCATGCCAGTGTGGTGGGGATCTAGGAATCTAAGTAGGATGTTGAGATATCTCTCTCTACCTCTCTCTGTCTCTCTCTCTGTCTCGCTCTCGCTCTCTGTCTCTCTGTCTCTCTCTGTGTCTCTCTGTCTCTGTCTCTCTCTCTCTCTCTGACTTCTACCTTTTCTCAGGGTAGAGCCTAGGAAAGCCAAAGTATGGAAAAAGGGGAGAGGCTCTGGGATATAACAGGACATTTAATGAATGCTATTTGAGAATGGCCACGTGAGCCAGACACTGACTGCTTCACTTTGGGTAGGCCTGACAATTATATCATGGTTCCTCAACTTCAAGTAAAGGCCAATTTGCTGGGATTCTGGGCCTTAATGAAAAGCTGTAGAAGATCAAAAAGACCCTGGAAAAAGAAGATGAAAGTCTCCAGACAGAAAAAAAAAACCAAAACACCTTACAGACAATGCATCTAGTCAAGTAAACACTTGTTTTTACCACTCTCTGGAAACTTTAGGACTGTTTTGTATCTTTTTTGTTTTTCAGCACTGAGGATTGACCCAAAGGCCTCACACATGCTTTACCACTAAAATAAATTTTATACCAATAGACTATTTTGTTTTTTCTTTTTTCTTTGTGCTAGTCCTGGCACATGAACTCAGGGTCTGGACACTGTCCCTGAACCTCTTTTGCTCAAAGCTAGCAATCTACCACTTGAGCCACAGTGCCACTTCCGGATTTTTCTGTTTATGTGGTGCTGAGCAATCAAACCCAAGACGTCAAGCATACTAGGCAAGCACTCTACCACTATCTAAGCCACATTCCCAGCCCCACTAGATTATTTACAGGATGAGAAAGCATTGGTAATAAAAGAGCATTGCAGTCGTTTAAATTCATTGGCAATTAAGTGAACCCAGTTGGGAGATGTCTTTTCTTACCAAATGAATCCAGAATGTTTTACGTGGTGGCATTTTGTGTTGGTGAGAATTGTTTTCCAATCTGAAACAGGAAGCTGAGCACCTGCCTCTTGAGGTGATGTAGCTGGCAAAGCCTATCCTTTCAAGCACATACCCAGTGCTTGCAAAGGGACTCTTCAGAACTGCAGAGCAAGTGGGGGAGGGGGGAGCAGCCACTCACTGGCTTGGGATTGGTGATGGGATGTGGGAAAGAAGAACATGAAGACTTGGAAAAGAGCTTAAGGTCTTCTTAAGCATAGAACAATCACACATATCCTCAAGTTTACCTGTCACTATTTTGACATCCTCCCAGCTCTAGTTTCCTCGGTGGTTCCTGAAAAGTGAATCAAAACAAGGCTAACAATTTCTAACATTACCATGCATACAGTGTGAGTTTAATTGGCTGAATCAACTGAACTTATTCAAACCTATGGTTTAGGAGGTTGGTGTATGAGTGTGTGTGTGTGCACACATGCACGTGTATGTGTGTGCATGCATGTGTGTGGGTGTGTGGGTGTGTGTTGGACCTGGAGTTTGAACTCAGGGTTCTGTCCCTGAGCTTTTTTGTTCAAGGCTAGCCCCCAGTTGAGCTACAGCTCCACTTCCAGCTCTTTGGTGATTAATTGGAAATAAAAGAGTACTACAGACTTTCCTTCCCAGGCTAACTTCAAACTGAATGCAATTCTCAGACCTCAGCCTCCTGAATAGCTAGGATTATATGCTTGAGTCACTGGTGTCCATATTAAACCCCCATGGTTTTGTGCCACATATGAAATATTTTAGGAATTCGTAGGTAACTAGACAGTGGAATTCTAAAGACTGATACTTTAAGAAAGTCTGATTTGGGGGCTGGGGATATGGCCTAGTGGCAAGAGTGCCTGCCTCATATACATGAGGCCCTGGGTTCAATTCCCCAGCACCACATATACAGAAAATGGCCAGAAGTGGCGCTGTGGCTCAGGTGGCAGAGTGCTAGCCTTGAGCAAAAAGAAGCCAGGGACAGTGCTCAGGCCCAGAGTCCAAGCCCCAGGACTGGCCAAAAAAAAAAAAAAAAAGAAAGTCTGATTTGGAAAAAGCCCAAATTGGTCTTTATTGCTGCAGGAGTTTTCAGAGGCTTGAAAATACTAATGGGAATTCTTACTCCAAGAAAGAAATAAAGGATGCAGTATTTCCTAATTTTATTTAAACTCCTAACACTTATTTTCGCCAGACAACTTAATATACTCCTGTTTCCTGAAATCCACCTCACTAAATGATGTGAATTTAGAGATTTTTTTCCTGTGAACAATCTACATATAATATGTCCATGTTTCTACTGTGGCCTTAATATTTTCCTCATTGATCTATATGAGCTCTGTTAAGGTTACTGAGCGTCTTATTTGCATCAAATAATTTTTACCACTTGCTGTCTACTGTTAATTTGGCTTGGGGGCTTTAAGATAAATCTTAGCATCTTTTATACATTGCCACAGTTCCTTGGTTAAAGATTTCTTCTTTTACTTTTGTGCTGAGAGTGATTTTTTTCTCTTTCAGATGCCAAATTTTATGTTTTATAGTTATATTTTTGAAACCTTTTTGGAAAACATAAGGTGTCTTGCTTGCTTTTGTAGTTGAATAAAACAGTGTTAATGACTCAGGGGTACAATTTTGATGGGCACTTAAAGTTTAGGACTATAAGATAGAACACTATGAGGAGCAACTTAAGTGGGCAGGAGTGATTTTCTTCATTCCAGATGAACCTCACACTCCAGTGGTTTGCCAATTAGGTGGCTGATTTTCAGTCCTGATCCCTTCTCCTGGTGTCATGTACACCTAATATTCTCATTTCCAATTGTAGCCAGAGTCTTCCACTTATAGAACTTCCTACTTTTAGCAGCTCAAACATTAAGAAGCCACATTTGTGTTACTGTACAAGAAGGATATGAATGATTGAGCCTGGGTTGGGGAGACAGAGAATTCCCACCCAGAAATGTTCTTGTACCAATCTTCAGAGTCTCTGAATACCGAATGTGATATGGAAAGTTAAGGTTAAGATTGTAGGTAAAATTCAAGTTGCTTTTGTCTCCTCTTGAGATCCGGAGATGATTCTAGACTATCAGGTAGGCCAAATGCCTCCACAAGGGTCCTTACAAGTGAAAGAGGAGCACAGGAGAACCAAGACAAAAAAATGCTTTGATATGGAAAAGACTTGACTTGCCATGATGGCTTCAAAGATAAACAGGGGTCACAAGTCAAGGAATTAAGGTATTGGAACCTGGAAGCTGGAAGAGATCAAATCTAGCCTCTCCCTAACAAAAATTCACAGAGCTGGTGACACTTCAGGTTTAACCCTCAGAGACCTGTTTCAAATGTCTGGCCTCCAAAAATTGAAAGACAACAAATTTATGTTATGCTACTTGTGCTGATTTGTTCCAGCAGTCATAGGCAATGAACACACTAGTTCTAGACAAATCCTCATCACAAAGGATGGCCTTGATTATTACTATTCAGGCTGTTCTGAGGTTTTGTTTCTTCCATCACCCAACTATTTCCATGGTTGCTGGAAATCTAACCTACATCTAGATGAGAATCTAAGTAGGACATTGGTTTACAGGAATTGGCCCCTACAATTCAAGTTACAAGGACCGGGTTAAAGGGGAAGTAGAAGGAAATGGGAGAGACAGAGTATTTAAACATTTTTTCAGAGAAATCACAAGATTGAACCTTCTGCCCAGTTTGAAAGAAAGAACATTTGAGAAAGGGTCATGACCCTTGGATGAGAGCATTACCATTGCCATTTGCTTAATGTCTGCACTGGGTCAGATAACCATCATTGTTTCTAGGTAAATCCCCTGTGTGTCTATAGAATGGGTAGTTGAAGAACATGAGTCTCAAAGCATCCTCTCAGTGGAAAGAGTCATCTGAAAGGAATCACTGGGTTGCCATTTTGTGCCACTAAAAAGCCTTGAATCTAGACAGAGGGGTACTCCAGTGAAAGTATGGATAGACCTCAATAGTAGTATTTAAGAAAGAAAGAGAAAATCAGGAAGAAGGTGCTGACACTGAGTAGAAGGAAACTGTCTCCAAAATATACCTAGATATTTTCCCAGTGACTTGAGAGTAACATGTATCTAAGAAAGTTGTCACAGTAGACGTTGAAGAGGAATCTGATGCATAGAAGTTATTTATTTCTGTAGCACTGATGCCTTTAACAGTACCTGGTACAAAATCCTTGATGAATTTGTGCTGAGAGAATAAGTGAATGTCCTTAATGGTTTTATGTTATCTTTAAAGTCCATTGTGGACCTGGTTCCCTAGAGCCAATATCATACCTTATAAGTTTCTAATCTCAAAAGGCTATTTGATACAATTCAAGTATAACTTAGAAAACCAAAAGAGCCATGAGAAAATATTTTATATATCAGAAATTCTTGGGGTTTTTGTTTGTTTGTTTGTTTTGCCAGTCCTGGGGCTTGAGCTCAGGGCCTGAGCTTTTTTTATACAAGGCAAGCACTCTACCATTAGGCCATATTCCCAGTCCTCTTGGGGGTTTTTTGGGTTTTTTTGGCCAGTCCTGGGCCTTGGACTCAGGGCCTGAGCACTGTCCCTGGCTTCTTCCCGCTCAAGGCTAGCACTCTGCCACTTGAGCCACAGCGCCGCTTCTGGCCGTTTTCTGTATATGTGGTACTGGGGAATCGAACCTAGGGCCTTGTGTATCCGAGGCAGGCACTCTTGCCACTAGGCTATATCCCCAGCCCCTCTTGGGGGTTTTTTGAGAGGAAAAAATCTGGTCTTCTCTGAGTTATAAAATTTGGGATGACATTTGATGAAGAAAATCAAAATGGTAAATATAGAATAACTGTAGCTTAATGTCATTATTTATTATGTAGGTTTAACAATTTATTGTATATATGGTATTTATAAAGAAGAGCCTGCTGAAGAGATCATGACTACTCTTCAACCTATAGATATATATTGTTCAATCTGAGTATGCTGGATTTTTGTTTTGGTTTTTTTTGCCAGTCCTGGGGCTTGAACTCAGGGCCTGAGTACTGTCCCTTGCTTCTTTTTGCACAAGGCTAGAACTCCACTACTTGAGCCACAGTGCCACTTCTGCCTTTTTCTGTATATATGGTGCTGAGGAATTGAACCCAGGGCTTCATGTATGCAAGTCAAGTACTCTACCACTAGGCCATATTCCCAGCCCCCAAGTATGCTTATTTTTTATATATAGGACTCTCACAAGATTGGATAAATAAGCCAAATGATTCAGTGGAGAAAAGTGAGTACCAACATAGACATCAAGTATATTGAGTCATATTGTTTAGGCCATTTTCTTAAGAGAAGGGAATGTATCTTTAAGGAACTGAGATAGAAGACAATGCAATCGATGGGTGGTTCTTTGAGTGACTAGATGACACTGACTGAGGGCTGCCCTGGAAGAGGCCTCACACATTAGTGTTCCAAGACAACATGAACTTGTTCTGCTCCAATAGCTTTATTGAAGATTCATGTAAAGCTTGGATTCCATCACACAGCTTACTAGCATTGAGAAGTATTCATTATAATTTATGACCTCAGTTGCCATCAAGAGATATTAACAGATTCAGCAAGATGCATTAGTGATTCAAACACCAGACCTAAAATACTGTACATTAGGAATACCTGGGGCCATGCAAACACCAAGACATAGCCCAGATCTACTCAACTAGAACTCTTACAGGTAAAGCTATGGCCTTTAAAAGGTGATCCACAGGTGATCAGACAAAAACTCTACATGTAGAACTGTGGTTTACTAGGATTTAGTAAATAAAGCTTTCCTTTTCCAGGTAATAATAGCTCTTACGTGTATTCTAGGTATCTTTCTGAGCTTTCAGATTAAGATAAAACCTTTCCCTACCGATGTTCTGGCTAGATCCAATCTTAACTCTTCTTTAAGGTGTCAGGGCAGAAGACAGGGGAGTATGGAGACTTAATAAAAATAGCAGGGGTTTGGTGTCAGACAAACTAACTTTAGCCTGATCTCTGCCACCCACCACCATGCAAAGGGCTCTTTACTTCCATTTCTTTGTCTTAACACATGAGGCATGCAATGAGAAGACATGTGTGAAGAGTCTGCGTGGAATCTGGATGGAAAGGTGATGTCAGCAGTTACCATTGAGGGACTATTTAGCCACCTCAGATATGCCATGGATCTTGGGTCTGTAGTTGGACTCAAGCCTACCCAGAAAAGGAAAGGAGCTGCCATCAATCAAATACCAGCCGTGTGCTAGGCAACCAGGTTCCTCCCAGAGCTAATCTTACTTCCTTTCATCATCCCTAAAATCTTAAATCCCACGTATGAGGGACCTGAAGCTTAACAGGTCCCATGACTCCTCTAAGCCACATGGCTAACAGGGGACAGATGCACATCAAGCATTTGGCTACAACACTTGCACTGAGGATCCCCCATGTTTAATGTAGAATGGAGAAAGCTTTGCCCTTTAGAAAATCTAAACAGAGACATTTTGAAACAGCGAGGGAGGTGGGGGGGAAGTCACACCACCTACAGTCTCTATTACCTGAACAGTCAGCAAGTAGCCCAAGGAAATGCCCTTCAAAAGACAACCCTATTCTTGCCCCATCCTTTCCCTTCCCTTCCCTTCCCTTCCCTTCCCTTCCCTTCCCTCCCCTCCCCTCCCCTCCCCTCCCCTCCCCTCCCCTCCCCTCCCCTCCCTTCCCTTCTTTGTCTCTCTCTTCTCAATGGAGGTCTTATTCCTTTCCCTTGTTGGTTTTCTTTTTCATCTTACAACTTAATCACTGTCTCAGTTTCTGTCATTTTTGTGTTTATTTTGTTTATTGTGACTTCCTTCTCCACTGGTACACTAGTTCCTTCAAGGAAGGAGTGGCAGTTTCTTTCCTTTTCCTCCTGTGTCCAGAGGTCTCAATCTGTCTCACTCCATGCACAGGAGTGAATGAAAGGATTTTCAAAGTTTAAGAAAGGTGTTGATCAAAAATGTGGGGAAATGATTATATCTTCAAATAAATGGATGTTTTTGTCTTTCTATTGTAAGTATGTATCATATATGTTGTAATTTTTAAAAAAAAATAAATGGTTACCTCAGCTGTCCAGGTCAAGCTGGAAGCTGAAGTGAGAGCAAAGACAGGGCAGGAGTTCTGCTCTAGAGTGTTGGCATCTCCTATGGTCCTCTCTAAGTGCTCTGCATTCTTCCTCCCTCTTCTCTGGGCCTGGGACCCACCCTCCATGAACTGTCTCACCAAGCTTCCTTAGGCCTTGGTTCCCAGGTGGGCAAAGGATGGCACTGTACTATCTCTTCTCCCACTGTCTTCTTTGTGCTGGATCACTGTAGATTGACTGGGTTTCCTCAAGTGAAGATTCTGCTAGCTTTCCTGGTCTTCCTAACTCGGCCCACTCCTTATTAAATGTTCCTCAGTTACCCAATTGAGCACACCACCAATTTCTTTCCAGGTCTCTGACAGGAGATGGTTTTGTCACTGACTTACTCAAAACAAGCCTTCTGCTAGACTCTTCCTTCATCTGAAAACTAAGAAAATTGGGCAAGGCAACCTTTAACATGTTGTAATATTAAAAAGCCCTTTACTTAGAGATCAAAAGAAGGTACTTCCACCATTGGCTAGAAAGTACTGATCCCAGTTCTAAAAATCTCTGTCTTCCAGGAACTCATCCCAGAGATGTAGGTACATGACACACAACAGAGATGAGGTGGGCAATAGCAAAGCTGGCAAAACTCAGTCTTATCTCTGCCCTCATTTCAGTTTCAAACCAAGAATTTCCTGGCAGGTTGAGGTTACATGTTTAAATTATTGTTACAAAATGAATACAAATGCATAACAGAAATATGAGATGCCACTATTAAAAAAGTAATAACTTCACCACTCTAAACTCGCCAAAAATATTTACTGATATCAGTGTATATCAGACTTTTCCCAGACATAGAGAATGGATAAAGTTTCAATATTGTGAAATATTTAACCAGAATAGTTGATACCATTTCAATTAATATTCAAATGCATTTAAAAGAGCTGAATGGGGCTGGGGATATAGCCTAGTGGCAAGAGTGCCTGCCTCGGATACATGAGGCCCTAGGTTCAATTCCCCAGCACCACATATACAGAAAAAGGCAGAAGTGGCACTGTGGCTCAAGTAGTGGAGTTCTAGCCTTGTGCAAAAAGAAGCAAGGGACAGTACTCAGGCCCTGAGTTCAAGCCCCAGGACTGGCAAAAAAAAACCAAAACAAAAATCCAGCATACTCAGATTGAACAATATATATCTATAGGTTGAAGAGTAGTCATGATCTCTTCAGCAGGCTCTTCTTTATAAATACCATATATACAATAAATTGTTAAACCTACATAATAAATAATGACATTAAGCTACAGTTATTCTATATTTACCATTTTGATTTTCTTCATCAAATGTCATCCCAAATTTTATAACTCAGAGAAGACCAGATTTTTTCCTCTCAAAAAACCCCCAAGAGGGGCTGGGGATATAGCCTAGTGGCAAGAGTGCCTGCCTCGGATACACAAGGCCCTAGGTTCGATTCCCCAGTACCACATATACAGAAAACGGCCAGAAGCGGCGCTGTGGCTCAAGTGGCAGAGTGCTAGCCTTGAGCGGGAAGAAGCCAGGGACAGTGCTCAGGCCCTGAGTCCAAGGCCCAGGACTGGCCAAAAAAAAAAAAAAAAAGAGCTGAATGATGATCTCTTTTCTTCTGTGGGTGAGTTGGACACTGAATATCTAAGTTCCTGGAAGAGTGACATTTTTAGCCAAAGAGGAGCAAATCAGAAGAGCTTCTTGCCATTGACTTTACTCCTGTATCTTAGACACTGCCTCCAGCTTCTACTGAGTGTTCTCTGTTTCCCATCCAAAAGGTCACCAAGGAAAACAGATGAGAAATAAATGGACCCTCCTGGGAAGTGGGGATTGTTTAGCTAAATATTACTGGAGTGGACCCTCCTGGGAAGTGGGGATTGTTTAGCTAAATATTACTGGAGATCATAAAACAGGCAATAAACTTCATGTGCTATGATTGGTTAAATGAACCAGCCCAAACAAACATGACAGTTGTTGGAGTGGTTGCATAGACAGCTGCGACAGAGTGAGGATTTTTTATCCTTTCTGTCACCTTGTCTCTCCTCATCTGTGGAGGATTATTTGTTTTTTAAAAAATATTGTGCCAGTCTTCTGTTAATAGAAACATTGAGTATCAGGCAAGAAAGGGATTTGCCTATCTTGTTGGTGCTGATTTGAAGAACATTAATATCCAGACTCACCTCAGAACAGTCAGAGCAGAGCCAACATTCCTCTCTCACACTCAAGATGACATCAGAAACAATCATTGCCTTATCTTTTAGCATCTAAGACTTCCTAAACAGTCAAAAGAACAGAAAGGTAGGAATAAAAGACTAGAGAAGAAGAGTCCCAGGGCCACAGAGCAGACCATGGACTGAAGTGCACACTGTTGTGTTACGTGCAGACTAGTCTATAAAATGGGATGAGAGGGGCTGGGGATATATCCTAGTGGCAAGAGTGCCTGCCTCGGATACACGAGGCCCTAGGTTCGATTCCCCAGCACCACATATACAGAAAACGGCCAGAAGCGGCGCTGTGGCTCAAGTGGCAGAGTGCTAGCCTTGAGCGGGAAGAAGCCAGGGACAGTGCTCAGGCCCTGAGTCCAAGGCCCGGGACTGGCCAAAAAAAAAAAAAAAAAAAAAAAAATGGGATGAGAGTCCTTCCCCCAGGACTGTGGCATGAAAAGAGTTAATAAATATAAAGTGCTCACAACTGAGTCTGCCACATAAATGCTAGATCGTCTGTCCCTTCCCTCCTTCTTTTCCTCCTCCACTACACTCAAAGATCTTTCCGGTCTGTCTCTACAAGTTTCTTCTTTGGTAATCAGTGGTACCTGTACACTCTTCCACATATTGCAAGATCTATTGATGGTTACTTTACAGTGTCTGCATTAGGGACATTTGGAAATTTTAAATGAACTTGACACTAAAATTAGCTTCAGTGAGCAATGATCCCATCTTGAAAGTTCCTTCTGCATCAGATACTGCCACTAGCAGAAAATAATGTGGACTATGATCAATTTTGTGACTCAAAAAGCAATGATGGTTCTTATTCTCCTTCATTCAACAAATATTTGTGAGATGCCTAGTATGTTCCCCGTGTGGCAGAAATATTAGGATGAATCAGACGATCAGTTATCTTGTCATAAGAGAAATTTCCACTTGAGGGTAGAGGAGAATCAGGTAGAAAATTCCCCCACTCTATTTTAAGAATTTGTATTTTGTTGTTGTTGTTTTGTTTTATTACAGGGATTTTGTAAAACATAGATAGAAAGTAACATGGGAAGCTGAGGCAGGAAAGTAACACTTGGGAAGTTGAGGCAGGAAGATCAAGAGCTCAAGGCCAGCCTAGGCTACCTAAGAAAACCCTGCACCAAAAGTATAAAATAAGACAAGAAGTTATAAAAATAAGTAAAATAAAATAACATTTACCATAAACTCAAGGACTGGATTTTTTTTTCCCTAGGGGACTTTGTTCACAAGAATTATAATCCAGGCTTTTTTTTTTTGTCATGCTTTCTGTCTATTTGTCAGACAGCCTCAAAATGCACATCACTCAAACTTCCCACTGCAGGCAGCAATATGCCCAGATCTGCACCTCAGTCCCTGTTCTTTAATGTTCTCACCCTGACCAAAACATCTCCATTGGGCTGGGGATATAGCCTAGTGGCAAGAGTGCCTGCCTCGGATACACGAGGCCCTAGGTTCAATTCCCCAGCACCACATATACAGAAAACGGCCAGAAGTGGCGCTGTGGCTCAAGTGGCAGAGTGCTAGCCTTGAGCGGGAAGAAGCCAGGGACAGTGCTCAGGCCCTGAGTCCAAGGCCCAGGACTGGCCAAAAAAAAAAAAAAAAAAAAAAAAAACATCTCCATTGCATATTGCTGGTTCTTCAAGACCTTGCATGGATGTGGGTCCTCTGAAGAGAGAGTACCAAGCATATGGGTATCCTAAGTTCAACATTTGACCCAAGGGACCTCATAAACCATCTATTCTAGACTCATTCTAAACAAAGCTGCAAGTCACAACACTATAGACATTTAATAGTAAATAAATAGTAATAGTTAATAGTAATAACAAGCCAGTGGATTTTCGCCAGCTAAATCACAACCCCCACACCACAACTGGTTGAAACAGCAGAGGCTAACACCAACTTCAGGTGGTACTGCATTGATACCTCTACAAATGGTGTCAGCTAGAATTGTACTGACTGCAGTCTGTTAACCCAGATTAAAAATGCTGTGGGGCTTTCGAGGCTGGATTCATTAGGTAGATGAATAAACATTTTTAGACAAAACATTTGGAAAAATAATAAAAATGGTTTCTTTTCTGGTAGTACTGGGGTTTGAACTTGCTAGGCAAGTACTCTACCACTTGAGTCATGCTCCCAGGCCTTTCTTTTTTGCTTTATTTTTCAGATAAGTTCCTTTTTGCTTGAGCTGGCCTAGACTGCAATTTTCCTATTTCCATTTCCCATGTAGCTAAAATATGTACACATCACTATGTGTAGATTTTTGTTGATGGCCAATAGGGTATTAGAAACTTCTTTGCCCAAGCTAGTCTCAAACCACTAACTTCCCCATCTCTGCCTCCTGAGCATCTAGAATTATAGATGTGAGCCACAATGCTGTTTTTCACGTTTTGAGCATGCCAACTGCAATGATGCATGCATATGACTTCCTGAGATGTGCATCTATTTTTCTCAATATAGCATCATCATTGATGTACCACTATATGACTTGGTGAATATATCAGTGTCTCACAGGATGGTATTCTGAAAAGGTCAGCTCTGAGACAACCCACCCACAACCTCTTCTGAGGTTGCCCACATTTTGCCTACCCTGCCCACATTTTCTTCTGAATGGACAGACCCAGAAAGCCACATGTGGTACCTAGTATTCTATCTCCTTGTCCATCAATGATTGGTTCTGGCCCAGGCACCTGAGTCAATGGCAGACCATCCATCAGCTGGTTGAAGAAGTACAATCTATCCTAAAAGGTGAGCTGAACTAGATTTTCCCATAGGGTTCTGAGCTTGTAGCAAACAAATAGCCATTGATTAATCTTAGGACTGGAAGAAGATATGTAGATATTGCTTGGTCATAGAAATCAGGGATTTCTAAGCTTCTGAGGTCCTGGGGGGACAAGAGGTATGGGAGGAGGGAGGAGGTCCTTGAAGCTAGAAGCACATATATGTTCTGGCTCCTAGAGGACAAGAATTAGTATAGTTCCTATTCTTGGATTTCCTTGAACGTACCTTCATCGTTTAAAAAAAAAAAGTAATATACCAAAGCCCTTTTATCTTGGCTTGGCTTGAATGCCCTTTCATTCTTTGCAAGAAAAAGAGCCAATTTAAACCATGGGAAATTAAAACCTAGTCCCAACTGAATTCTGGGCCATAAGGCCTTCTGGAGAAAGCAAAAGAAGCGAGACAAACTGGCAATGCTTTCGCCATTACTGGGAAGGCAATAGGCACCCAAAAAAGAAAAAAGGGAACTGAAAACCTTTCAAGATGATTTGGAAAGTTTGTTTGTGCACATCTTTGTTCAGTATGCAGTGGGACTCATGGGACCAGCACCAGCACCAGAGAGCACTAGGCTTCATTAAGTTGTCTCATCCACGAAACCTCGTGCTTTAACGATCAACCTTAAAATAGGCTATGAATGACTGATGCTTATGAGATATGCTAGATGCACAGAAGCCAAAAGTGATTGAAGCCAATTCATAAGAAAAACAAGATAATAATAATATTTAAAGCATTCTTAACAGCAGGTGCTAGGTTAAGGGTGTGTCAACAGGACTCACATTTGCAGTGTCCACTGAGCTTTAGAAACTGATTGACATTGCTCACTATTTAACCATGTATATTGGTAGACATGGAATATGTATTCTTTGTAAATATCTCATCAATAGTTGAGTTTTGGGCTGTTTTTCGTGGTTTGGGGTACAACATAATTTGGCATCAATATAAATATCCCAATTTAGAAGGGGAAGTCTCTTTGCGTTTGACCCACAGAGACATTTCACGAGCTTAAAAGTTAAAGTTTCTTAAGTAGACTTCACTTCTTACATGACTTATCTTATGTCTGTATTATAAGAGTGATGTTTCCTTATTCTGGTGAAGCAAGATGATAAAGAGGAAATGTATGAGTGTGAGTTTAAACCCATCCTCTATGATTTTTAGTCATGTGGCCTTGAACAAATTACCCCGAAGTCTCTTTATTCCAAAGGAAAGGGTACTCGTAAGAAAAAATAGTCCATCATTTACAGGGTGCTATAAGGATTTAATGAGTTAAGATGTATTAATAGCTATGTAACCAAATGTATTGTGTTCTCATATTGATGATACAAAGCCCAAACAAGAATAGGCAAGATACCAGTGGAGGAAGAACAATTAATTGCAGCAGGTAAGGAGAGCAATGGAGTTATTTCCAGTAAAATGCCTTTCCTAAACAAAGAAGTGTAAGGACTTCATCCAGGCAACCTATGTGTGTTCATATAGGAAAGCAATTAAGGGCAGGGACATTGTTGAGTAAATTTCAGTTATATTTCAAGAAGGCATACTTTTGAACTTGCTATGCTCAAGGACATAGAAGATATGCCCAAAAGGTCAAAATAACCCACTTTTGAGCATGCTCAATTGTGTCATATAGAGGTCAAGAATATCATAAAGCACACTCCGTTTTCTCTAAAAAAAAATTTTTAGCTGAAACTCCATTTAGGGTCAGTGGCTCACATCTATTATCCTAGCTATGCAGGATGCTGAGTCTAGAAGATTACTGTTCAAGGTTAGCCTGGAGGAAAAAAAGTTTATGAGACTGTCTCTAGTTAACCAGCAAAATGCTGGACTGGAGGTGTGGCTCAAGTGGCAGAGCACCAGCTGAGCCAGAAAGCTGGGTGAGGGGAAAATGAGTTTATCTGAAACAAAAGGAAAAGACTTTTGAAGATTCATGAATATAGAAGTTGTTCCCTAAAAGTGACTGCCTCACTTGGGAACCAATAGAGAATGGTGGCTCAAAGGAATGTCTATACCTGTTTGTACTATTATTTCATGTCTTTCATTGGCCTCACCAATGAAAGTCAGTAAGTCATCTCTTACTGAGTACACCAAGTATTGTTCTAGGTGCATACTTCTATAATGTTGTTGAAAATCCACAGCAAAGAGAGTAGAAATAAATGATCATCCAATTTCACAGGTACAGAAATGAAGATTAACAAAAGTTAGCTAATTTTCTAAAGGCGGCCTGGCTACTACATGACAGAGCTAGGATTTATGAATTCAATCATGTATTCAGCAAACATGTGCATGGTGAGTACCTGTTGGTTACATGCTGTTCTGGGTGATAGAATTTGAAAGGACAAAACAGAAAACACCCCTGCCCTTCAGATATTACTCTAGATGACAGCCAGCCAGATACAAGACAAGTCAGTAAAGTACATAGCATATTATAAAGTGGGTGTGCTATGAAAAAAAACTAGACCAGGAAGGGGAGACAGAATGTGTGTGCACACATGCATGTGTGAGACAGATGGAATTGTCACTAGAACAGATAACTAGAGAGGGTCATGCTGAAAAGGGACATTGGCAAGGCATGTGGGAGGAGACAGGTAAGCCCTCTAAAGGAGAAAAATCCCAATCACAGGAGAGGTCATGTATAGAGGCCCTGAGGTGGTAGCATGCCTGGCATGTTTCAAATAGAACAAAAAAGCCAGTGTGGCTAAAGCAGGAGGGAAAAAATGGTGAGAACAATAGAAGATGAAGTCAGAGAGATCAGACTTTTGCTAAATTGGAATTTATTAAAGAAATACTTCCCATTGTGCCTGTTAATGAAGAGTCCACAAAGTCACCACACCTAAAGAAGCCATTGATAGAGGAGTCTCTCCCTTGGGAAAGCCTTGTCCATCCTGTGGACAAGAAATCCCAAGCTTGACCTTGGGCTTTGACCTTGTTCATTGGAACAAGAAACCACCTAACCATTATCCCTGCCCCCGGTAGCCACCTGGTTGCTGCCATGAGGATGTACAGAAGGACCTGGAAAAGCTCTGTGGTCTCTCTAAGATCATCATGGCACCTTCTTATGTAGGAGTTTCAATTCAAGGTCATTTTTGGTTCCTCTCTGTAGCAGACTCAGAACCAGACCTATTCAAATGTAAGAACAGGGCAGATCCACTAATAGCAGCCCCCTGTGGGAGTTTTATTTTCCATTTCCTCCTCCCCTGTTTATTTGTTTCTTCCTGTCTTCTCAATGGTAAAGGTAAACTTGTTTGGTATGTTCACATGCTGCTTACAAAAATGGCCTGGCTGTTAGGAGGGTGTCCCCAATGCCTTGGCACTTGTTCTTCCCCAGAAAAATTGAAAGCGATTGTTTTGGGGCTGTTTAGGTTCAAATCCTAATTTTGACCTTTAAAATCCATGTGACCTTCACTTTTTTGAGTCTCTATTTCCAAAT
The DNA here is from genome assembly GCF_023159225.1 of Perognathus longimembris pacificus. Taxonomy (NCBI): domain Eukaryota; kingdom Metazoa; phylum Chordata; class Mammalia; order Rodentia; family Heteromyidae; genus Perognathus; species Perognathus longimembris. The sequence goes on from NC_063162.1 coordinate 40,238,893, forward strand.
GTTTCCATTGGAGATGATGACAACATAACTGTTTCACGTAGAAAATTTTTTAGAAGTCACAGTCTAGCTCAGTTCAAATGTTCTTTGACTAAAGGCATAGTTCCAAGCCTTCTGTGACTGGGACAGAAGAAGCACTAAATATTACTCCTGACAATTGTGTAGCCCAGAGCTATAACATGCTATTAAAAAAAAACAAAAAAAAAAACACGGGGGCTGGGAATATGGCCTAGTGGCAAGAGTGCTTGCCTCCTATACATGAAGCCCTGGGGTCGATTCCCCAGCACCACATGTATAGAAAATGGCCAGAAGTGGCGCTGTGGCTCAAGTGGCGGAGTGCTAGCCTTGAGCAAAAAGAAGCCAGGGACAGTGCTCAGGCCCTGAGTTCAAGCCCCAGGCCTGGCAAAAAAAAAAAAAAAACACAAAAAAAAACACCAGAACAATCGTCTTAGGATCATGGGGAAAAGACATCTTGGAAATGTGTCAATAACTCAAGAATCTCAACAAAATAGAGAGTTATTTGTTTTGCAATTGAACCCAGGGCTTCCTGTATGCTAGGTAAGAGGTCTACCATGGCTGAGAGCTATATACTCTCAGCCACTTTTATTTTTACTTATTTTTAAAGGCAGGTCTTAGTGCTACCTTTGCCCAGGCCAACTTCAGTCCTCCTGCCTCTGCCTCGTGAGTAATTGGAACTGATACCACAGTAGTAGTCCACAGAGTCATTGTGGTGTACCACCATACCCGAACTGAGGTGTCTTAAGTTGGTTTCACTAAGGTTCTACTTCTTGCCTCCAACAGCAGTTTGGGGAAGAAAAGGAAGAGGGTCTAAGAGGATCACCAATCTTAAATTTCTTCCTGCTTTGAGAGTGACTTTGCTCAATTACCAAAAACAAACTCATTGGGAAGGCCATGTGGTGACTAAGGACATGGTATCCTGAGGACCTAGGAACAGGCATACTTCCACAAAGAAGATCAGAGAAGGAGAGCCACTCGATGATACAAGATAAGAGATCTGCACAGTTGTAGATGCGACTATGGAAGTTATGGCAGGCAGTTGCCTTTATACTTCGTCAGAGCCTAAAGTCAGTATAGATTAGCTGCTCAGTAAATCACACACAAAAAGTACGGACCTGAGGTTGGAGAGGATGAGAGAAGCTGGAAGCACAAGAAAGGCTGCCAACAATGAGGGCCAAGTAGAAGCCATAATTATCTCTCAGTGCCTCCACTGTTAACCTGTGAAAATGGACATGTTCTCTAAGGAATGGTACACAGAGCGAGCTTACAACTAACCCTCATCTGGAACCACAGAGGGAGAAGAATTCTAGGAAATCCTCTTGGTTTAGCTAAATTGACACAGAACAAAGTCACATTGAAGGGAGAGCTCCAGAGACCAGGAATTACACAAGCTAAAGGTTTCATTGCATGATAGGGTAGAAAGAGAATTCCTACTCAAATCCATGGTGCAACTGTGGCCACATTTTTCTATAAGAAGCACTTGAAATTCAGACAAAAAGTGGTTCAATTCAGTAACTAAATACATAACTATTCATAAGTGGTTATAATATGTGAGGCTTTGTCCATATCGCCAAAGAGCTTCAAAACAGGACCGCTGTCCTCACTGGAAAGAAGAGAAGATATACATGGCCCATATGTGCATCTACCACTCTAAATACACTGCACCCCCATGCTCACCTGTAAGATTCTTCCAAAGGCTTCCTGATATCTTTGTCAGAAGGTTCAAAAACATCCTCCCTCCTCACTAGATGTGTTGTCTTGCAACTTAATTAAGCACTGAGCTTTTCTTACCTGATTTATAAAGGCACAGAGTTACAAAGCTAATCTAAGTAGACTAAAAAGATCACAGGGCAGTGTAAGAGGACACACAGAAGTGGAGGGACAAAGGGTAAATAAACTCAGCAATGGTACTCACTGGACACTATGTTGAAAATAAACTTTACAACTTGTAGGTGGGGATGGAATGGGAGGAAAAAATTAGCAGAGAGGGAGGGAAGGGGTGTCATTGTTCAAAAAAATGAACTCTTTACCTGACTTATTTAACTATAGCTTCTCTGTACATTATCATTATAATAACAATTTTAAAAATATTAAAGAGGTTATGTACAGGAAGAGCCAGGTACATAGCAGGGATTAAACAAGTGGTATCCAAAACCCAATCTGTTGAATGTTATTCAAGAAATGTTTTTCCGGGCTGGGGATATAGCCTAGTGGCAAGAGTGCCTGCCTCGGATACACGAGGCCCTAGGTTCAATTCCCCAGCACCACATATACAGAAAACGGCCAGAAGCGGCGCTGTGGCTCAAGTGGCAGAGTGCTAGCCTTGAGCGGGAAGAAGCCAGGGACAGTGCTCAGGCCCTGAGTCCAAGGCCCAGGACTGGCCAAAAAAAAAAAAAAAGAAATGTTTTTCCTCTTCCTCATTGTTCCTTCTTAGATTTAAAGCCTATAAGGTGAATATGTCGCATGAGTGTCATGGACTTACTTAGCATGCAAATACATATGAATATGCAATCCCTTCAAGATCAGTAGTTTAGATATACTGGTTGTATTTCATATACTTATTCATTCAGTAAGTACTAAGAGGATATGACTAGCAAGATATATTGAGGCAAATCATATTCTAAAGATATAAGCAACCTAAGATAGGGAATTAGCCACAAAGTAGTAGTATAAAGGATATTATTAAGACCCGAAGTTCAATTGAGTACACATGTCATTGAAGAATTGATAGGGGTCCCACAATGAAGTAGGAATGGAACACTTCAAGATCAATGAAGTGTCTATAATCTTGGGGTCAAACAGAAGGGAGAAAGGCTGAGTGGGGTTGTTGAATCATAAATAGATCATGAAGCATCTTATGTGGGACTTTCTTTTTACTGAATAATTACTTATTTATTGTCAAAGTGATGTACAGAGGGGTTACAGTTTCATACGTAAGGCAGTGGGTACTTTTCTTGTACAATTTGTTACCTCCTCCCTCATTTCCTCCCCTCCCCACTCCCCCTTCCCTTTTCACCCCTTGAGTTGTTCAGTTGGTTTACACCAAATGGTTTTGTAAGTATTGCTTTTGGAGTCATTTGTTGTTTTTTGTTTAATCCTTTGTCTCTCGATTTTGATATTCCCTTTCCCCTCCTTAGTTCTAATACTAGTATATAGAGTATCTAGGGTACTCAGATGAGATATAGTGATAGTATGGGGACAACCACAGGCAGGGGATACAAGAGGATTATCAACATAAAAAAGCTATGGTTTCACATGGCAAGATTCTTATCTCCAATTAAACAACAAAATTGACCAGAGTGGAGCTGTGGCTCAAGTGGTAAAGCACCAGTCTTTAGTGAAAAATGCTATGGTGGGACAAAGGGTGAACAAATACAGCTGTGATAACTCACTAGACACCATGTTGAAAATGAACTATACAACTTGTAGGGGAAGTAGTTGGGAGAAGCAAGGGAAGAGGTGACACTGTTGAAAAAGAAATGAACACATTACCTGACTAATGTAACTGTAATCCCTCTGTACATCACCTTTACAATAAAAATAACCAAGTAAAATAGTTCCTAAAAAAAAAAAAAGCTAAGTGACAGCACCTAGCTCCTGAGTTCAAGCCCCAGTATCAACACTAAACAAGCAACAAAAATACTTCCTCTTGGAAAATTTCTTCAAAGGGCAGTGTGTACTTACTCTCTTACTTGCTCATGTCCTATTCTCTTAAGTTCAGTTTTTGTTCCCTTAATTCTAAACAACTTGTTCTTGGTGGGACTTTTCATTGACAAGACCAAAACTCCAGACTCTCTTATGGGAAGTTGAGCCATTGAAAGGGTTCAGACAGCAGAGGAGCACAATGAAAACCAAACTCAGAACAACTCCAATGGCAAAATTCTAGGGTCCACACTAGTTTGGAGAAAGATTATACAAAGGAAGGTTGCCTAGAAACTGTGTTGCAGAAATTTGGGAGGTACAGAGATGATAAACTAAGATGCTAAAAGGCCACAGAAAATGCAATAAAAATGGTCAAAGAAAGATGCAAACTTTTTTAGTGGCTGTTTGCCCATAGAGAGTAGCTACACATGTAAAAGATGAACCAAGATTCCAGCCGTGGGTAACATAAACAAAAAGAGGGATGCTGGGGCTATGGAACGGAAAGGAGCAAAGAGCCTGTGATCCATGGGAAGAGTCAGTGAGGACCACTAAAACATAAGTTAGGAGATGAGGCCAGAGACAAGATTTGGAGCCTGACTGAACCCAGGAGAACCCTGGCATACAGAGAGACAGGAGGCCCTAGAGAAGGAGCAAGCAGGGACCTATCTCCCATATAAACCTAAAGAAAGCATCCCCCTGGATTATGGGAAGCAGCAAAGACTTCAGTGTCTTTGAGATTCAGTGGTTCTCCTTTCCTACAAAGAAGCCATTTTTCCCAATGGCCAAAGAAGAGAGCTCTCAGAATATCCCCCAAAGAGCAATAATTATTCACTCCGAAAGAGCTGAGCTATTCACTGTCCATACAATGGTCTTAATACCACATCAGGCAGGGTCCCTCAGGAATCCGATGGCCCTTTAGAAGACTGAAGGGTCACCACAAAGGGAACATTTTCAGAGACAGGTCCAAAGATTAGTCACCACAGAGGTAAGTTATCCTTCTCAACGTGAATCCCAGTCAATCAAGTAGAAGAGGATGTTCAATGAAAGCTATGGTGCAGCAGTGGCAAATACTTCCTTAAGTTTTTTTGGTCAGAGAAAGAAATGAAAGAACTAAAAATCTCAACGTTTCTCTCCTCTCACCTTTTCCATTTTTACAAGCATTGCCATTGGACAAGGCCAACCATAAGCCATAGCCCAGGAAATTTCTTGTCCTCAGTCTCCTAAGGCATACAGCAGGATAGACAAGAATGAAGAATGGATCCTGGCTAGGAACTGGAAAAATAAGAACATTGCTCTTTGATGTTGTCATCCTTTAAGCTCAACTAGATGAGATTAATTTTTACTCTTAGTGGTGCACATTTGTATAGCACTTTATGGTTTTAAAGTAGCTTGGTTTCACATAGCTTCTCCTTTTTGAACCACCCAGTGTCCTGAGGTGGTAGATAAGACCATGTTATTAATGTGTGTTGAACTCTGAAACCCATAGAAGTTAACGATTTATTCATAGTCGCACAGTGAGTGAATTGTGAAGTCCAGGTGAGAGATTAGGACTTCTGAGTTCTAACCCAATGTTCCTTCCAAAGGGGTGAAGTTAATTCACCAGGGAAGGGTACCTCTGATATAAAAAGTACCAACACACAGCTGTCCGGAGTGCCACATATCTTGTAGCCCTGGCCCAGTTGGGTGGCCATGGACTTCCTGAGTTGTTTTCAGTAAGCAAATATTCCTGACACTTCAATTATCCCAATGCAAACAATGAACACACTGTGAAAGAGGCTTCATAAATTTCATTCAGTTGGATTGCAATGAGAATAATATAAGTCAGAGCTTTGTGTGTATTCCTTCAAAAAAATGTTCAACAAAACAGAGATTGTTGTAATGGAAACATCTAGGCTGGAAAACAGAGGCAACACAGGCTCTGTGTTTCACGAACCTGGCTCTGATTTGTATGCCCAGCTCTATATCTCTGCAAAGAAAGTATCTTCCATCAGGGACCTATGCCTTTTCTTCTTTCACAAATCAAATCAGGCTTCTTGCCCTTAGACAACTCCAAAACTGAACACATTGTAAGGTATTTTTTTTAACTCTTCTTTATCTGGTGTTTTGTCATGTCCAAATATACCCTCCTATATCACTTTTCTATCCCTTTCTTAGGTGTTGAACTATGACCCACCCACTTCTAAAAACAGATGAAGTCCTAGCTCTGAGCACCTTCTTATTTGGAAATAAAGAACCTTACACAAAGGTATGAAGTTAAAATGAGGTTATTAGGCTAGACCCTCATCCAGTATGGTTAGTGTCCACATAAAGAGAAAAATTAGACACAGGGAAAGATATACACAGAGGACAGACATGCATACAGGAAAGGACCAACTACCAGCCAAGGAATCTTGAGGGTGTGCTAGGCCAGGAGAGAGAGCTGGAACAGATCCTTCCATGATGCTTTCAGAGGAAGCAGGGTCTCCAGGTTCCTTTCATCTTGGATTGCTCACCTCAAAGCAATGAACAGTAGACTCTTCTAAGCCACCCAATTGTGGCATTGTATATTTGTAAATTAATTTCTAGGGAAATAAAATTCCCACTAAGTGATATACTCAGATGTAGCCAGGAAAATGGAAGTTATTTTCTCGAAGAAATAGGAGGAGGAGAAGGAGGAGGAGGAGGAAAAAGGAGAAGGAGGAGGAGGAAAGGGAGGGAAGATTAAGTCCAGCTAGGAACCCGTAGCTTATGTCTATAATCCTAGCTCTTGGGAAACTGAGATCTGAGAATCAAGGTTAGAAACCTGGCTAGTCAAACAAATTTGGAAGACTTTTAACTTCAATTAACTAACAAAAAACCAACAGTGAAAGTGGCTCACGGAGTAGAGTGCTAGCTATGAGTGAAATAGCCAAGCATGAAGCCTGGAGTTCAAGACCATACACACAATGTCCAAAGAAAGTTGTGGAAAAAGTTCTGTTAGATTACATATTGTTCCTCTGTTCTCTCTTTGAAGCACAGGAGTAGATTAGTTAGTTGTAGTGGCAATGTCTTGTTATTCCCTCATGTTTAGACTATTGAAGACCTCTATCAGAACTTGAGATAAATGACAGACAATGGGTCTCCTTCTGAATAGAACAACAGAATGGCTGCTCTGGACACCACAGTTTACAGTCCAGAATCAAGCAAAACAGTGGCCATTTGCCTATGTAATAGTTTAACTATTAGAAAAAAAACATAAATTTGGGCTAGAATCATCTCCTAGAATGTGGAGTCGAGAATATCAATGCTTCTTTTCATATTTTAGAAGAGGTTGATGATATTGTACTTTTAATTTATGAAGTATTGTACCAGTTACTATGACTACAGAAGAAGTCAAAACTTAGTGTCTTAAAATAACAGTAATTATTTATTATCTCTTATGGTTTCTATGGATCAGGAATTTTGGTGGAGCGTAATTGGACAGATTGAGCTCAGAATGTCTCCTGTGGGTACAATTATGAAGTGACTGTGCCCAGGCTCATCTCAAAGGCTCCTTTTTCTTACCTGATCTGGGACAATTCAAACAGTTTTGGCTGCTTTGTCTGTCTCTCCATATCTACCTCCACAGGGCCATTCATGGTGGTTCACACTTCCCCACTGGAGGGAGGATGCAGCCTCCCTTCAGAATGCCTTTCCTAAATCATCTCCCACTTCCTTTCAAAACCCAGAGTATTTTCCTGAGAACAAGCTGTTGCTCTTGTTCTCTGACCTTCTAGTTAATATATTTGTGATGAACATGATCCAGATTAAAAACACTTTGCTTTGACCACATAGCTGGGTTTCCTGGCTACCAGTGCAGAGCCCAACTTTAAATGAGAAAGCCCAATTGATGAATCCATTTTTTTCTCCCTTTTCTCTTTCCTTCCAAAGCACATAGACAACCACATTACTTTATATTGGTTGAACATGTTTAAGGCATTGGCTTTACACTTTTCATGGGGCTCTGCCTTCATTTTTAAATTTATTTTATTCTTAAAAGAATGTACAAAGGGGTTACCGTTACAAATGTAAGGCAGTGAGTACATTTCTTATCAAACTTTTTACCTCCTCCTTCATTTTTCTCCCACTTTTCTCCCTCCCTGGTTCCCTCCCCCACCCTCCCCTGAGATGTATACAGCTGGTTTACAGCATAAGAGTACAGAGAAGAAAGATGACATGATAAGGCCATTGTCAGAGAATCATGACTTCCCTGCTCATGTTCTCTTGAGTTCAACCCATGAAACCCTTACTGCATGCTGTCAATGTCCCACTCAGGTGTCTGCACCATTCTCCTATGCCTGAGGGTATTTCTTGTACCATTAAAGGCTACCACAGCCAATGGAGAGGGCTAGTAGGTGGATAAATGCTAGCCTCCCTCCCTCAGGTAGAGGAGTCTGAGGTGTGTTACTCAGTTCCCAGTATCTTAGGAAGAACTGTGCACCAGTGATGAACCATATGTTGCTCAATTGCCTTTTCTCCATTCCCTGTTCCACCATCCCCTCTTTGTTATTTGTGGTTGTAGGAATCACTCCCAAATAAATTACGTGCACTCAAATTACCTACACTGCCTTTCTATCTTCTGTTCGGCCTCTGAACTCTGTCTCTTAACAAGTAATTGTGTGAGCACAGAACATACACTGTGAGGAATTGGTAGGTCCTGCACTCTGATGAACACTTTGAATACATAATATGGAAAACAAGTAGAATTAGCCTTGAACCATTTGCTTCAGTGTGTTAAGGAGAACTTTGCTCACACGATCCCACTCCCAAAATAACAAGAATGACAAAATCAGCAGCCAAGAAATTCTTTCAGAGTTTGGAGACAGGAGAGTTAGAATGTTGTGGGCTGGAGGAGAAAATGCACACAAGGTAGCATGACCTCCATGCTACTGACAGTATGGTCACATGCAAAGAGAGTGTTGTGCCTAGGTGCTCAACAAGTACACCCAGGCACTGAGCCACAGCAAAGTTTTCATTGGCTCTAAAAATGGGTTATGTTGAGGAGCCTGTAAAAGTTTTCCCTTGTAACAAAAACAAGTGCAAGTTTTAGTTCCTTGGCTTTCTTAATTTTAGACTTTTATTCAACTACTTCCACCCATCAAAGTCTATTCAACCCTAAAATTTCCCCCTCCACAACTTTGAACTTAGTTCTCCCTCTTTACTTGTCCTTTTAAGCAGCTGCTTCTCCTGTAACAATCTAAGTAGGGTCAGACATGAGTATATATCCCTTGGTTCACTTTCTAAATGGGTATTTCAGGCTGTCTCAAGGGCAATTCCAGCCTACATGGCCACACTGAACTCTTCTTAACCCAGGAAGTATCTTTGCTTGCTGCTTCCCTGGTTCTTTCACAACACCATCATCACAGCACCAATCAAGTTCTGAAAGCCTGGAGAGTCAGGGGGGAAGACTGGGAGAAAGAAGACTGTTGTCATAAGTAGACCACCAGGCACCTGCTGGGTATCTTTAATCCTTACCCCTAGTGGAGAGGTAGACACCACTGAATCCATTTGCAATTGAAGCAACAGGCTTAGAGGAGTAAAAAAAAATTCCTGGAAGTAGAAGTAAAGTCAGTTTTATTTTTTAAAAAAATAGAGCTTAGACTCCATGTAAGATATTTTCATGTCAAATTTATGCTCTCTTCATCCATCACCAAGATTCTTTACTTTCCCCTTAAGTATTTACTAGATGTGCTTTAACTCCCTTTCTCCCTGCTACGGCTCTTTTCTAAGACCTAGGCAATGGCAAGATCTCTGCTAGGTCTTCCTGTGCGCAGCAGGGACAGCTGTCACAATGCATGGGAGAGGTAGCCAATGGTTTGCTCAGCCACAGGAAAGTTCTAATCACAGAGATTAGTAAGACACTGCTCTCTGCCATTCATGCAGGTACAGTGTGAATAATTTCAATGGCACAAATGAGACCATCTTCTCCCAACACATTCCTAAATATAAAACCCAACAGCCTAAAGAGGCACTTCTAGGTAAGGGCTTGTGAGTATTGTTTTTCAATCCTTTCCAATATTTCTGGCTAACATGGCTGAGGTCTTACCAATGGGCCAGCACATTTGAGGATGTGCTATTTAGTCCTCACAAAGCACCACAATGCTTTTTTATAAATAGGCGATTTGGCCTCACAGAAATCTGACTAGGGTCCCAAGGTTGAGATGAGTGGAGCAACCTTCACTACTACCTGTAAACTGCCAACCTAATGCAGCCTTAAGAAACAGAGACTCACAGGAATTCATTATAAAAGTTTGGGTAAATGAAAAAAAATGCTATATTATTTCACTATTGAGAAAACAACAACAAGCAGTAGTAACCTGTTGATGTATACTTGCTCAGATGTTTCTATGCCTGTGCATATTGTTCTTCAGCAAAAAAAAAAAAGTAGGAGATACAGTTCATACACTTTTGTAACGTTTCTTATATTAGGCATTTAGTTCTTTGGTATTAAAATGTCTCCAGTGATACAAGAGGCTGGGCAAGATGCCTTCCTTGAAGTGGATGAGGCATAAATTAATAAACAAACTATATATTCTTCAACATTGGAATGCAGGTATGGTTTTGTTCTTCAGTTCTTCATCCTTGTCAACAATTCTGTGATGGTCATTCTTGAGGTTGAAGATTTCTGTGTACTCTTCATACCCTCTCATGAACTCCAAATCCTTTGCTGTCTTGCAACTAGGAAGATCACAGCTTTCATGGATGGCATTTCCTTGGCTTGAGTCTCCTCCGCACTGTGTAGTCAGTAGGCAACTTGTGCCATCTCTGAGGTCTCAGTCAAGAGTTCCCTCCAGGAACTCTTGGAGATTTCCCAAACTACATCTGGCCCCTCAGTTGTTTACATATATGACCCAATGGGGGGCTGGGGATATGGCCTAGTGGCAAGAGTACTTGCCTTGTATACATGAGGCCCTGGGTTCAATTCCCCAGCACCACATATAAAGAAAATGGCCAGAAGTGGCACTGTGGCTCAAGTGGCAGAGTGCTAGCCTTGAGCAAAAAAAAGAAGCCAGGGACAGTGCTCAGGCCCTGAGTCCAAGCCCCAGGACTGGCCAAAATATATATATATATATATATATATATATATATGTGTGTGTGTGTGTGTGTGTGTGTGTGTGTGTGTGTGTGTGTGTATGTGTGTGTGTGTGTGTGTGTGTGTGGTGTGTGTGTGTGTGTATGACCCAATGGCTCCTTCATTGCTTTTAATGTGATTATCATAAATTAACTGGCTATAAAATTATTGTCTAATAATGACTTTTTTCCTAATAGACTATAATTTCCTAATAGGCTACAAACTTCATGAGGGTAGTTTCTGTGGCATCCAGTGCCCAATAAGAGCATATGGTAGATACCTGCTTAGTTTTAAAATAAATAGATGGGTGATTTTATTACATAAACAAATCTAAGAGTGAAGAGAACTCTGAATCTTTTCTCAAGTACTGCTTTAGAACTGGTTTCTGAGTCAATAAACTTGTACATTTTTAGACTTTCCATACATGGCAGCCCTGGCACTTTAGCAGCTCCTGTCCTGTCCTGTGCATAGTAAAGGATAGGGCTGCTGGTGGTGTTTTACTGAAGGTATAACAACTTCCTTCCATTGACTGCACAAACCTCAGTCTCACCAGAGAAACTGCACACACCTCCATCACCAAGCAACACCTAAGCACACTCACACCCTTGAACTTTCCTGTGACTGCAACACACTTTTCATTCTGTCTTCAGGTGACCTTCAGTAGTATGGAAATTCTGAAAATGTGCAGAGTTGTGTAACTGTAGGGCAGGGCCCATGAAGGAAGTAGGGTTTTTTTTTTTCCTCCTTTAATATTTTTAAGGCATTCCCCTTGTGGGCGTGTGAACTCACCATGGAGGCAATAACTCAGGCTGCCACAACCCCAGCTCTCAGCCTGCTGCAAGTGAGCACTGGTACCTGGCCTCCCGCAGACCCTGAGCTCCAGCACAGTTCCATCTGCTGGCTGCCTGAGCAAACGCTGGCCAAGCTCAAGGGCCCCAGGTTTGTCCCAAGCACTAAACAAATATGTTATGCTTGGTTGTTCTTCTTTGGGAGAAACTTTGGTCAAATCCTTACAGCCAAAGACTCTAGAGATAGCAAGAAAACCAGGACACTCAACCCTATCCAAGGTCTAGGTAGAAAACTTAGTGTTGCCTTCTCACATGTGACATAGGACCCAGAAGATTCTCTCAGAAAAAAAGCCAGACACAAGCACAGAACACAAGAGATGCTGCTTGGTGATCCTTATCTTAGTGACACCACAGTATCACTGTGAAAGAAAAATGGCCAAAAAAAATAGATAGGCAAATATTACAAGAGCAAATCCACACATCAAACTTACTAGTGTCATTCACTGTCTGTCCACTTGCCAATCAAAAAAAGCCCCCAAAGGAATCAGAAATCCAAAGTGTTTCTTTGTCTAAAGTCACACAGAGGCAAAGGCAGGCTTTGAAATCCCCCTACCAGATTGTCCTGTGACTCCAAGCCCTAGGCCACTGTGTTTCACAAAAGAAAAATTGCAAAGAGCTGGTAGATATGAGGAAAGGCTTAGCATCACTGATGACCAGGAGATGGTGTCACAAAACAGATGGGACGAGGGCTGGGACATTGTGTATGCCAGACCCTCCAGTCCTCTCTGTCTATGACCCATAGTGAAACACCAGCATGTTCTGGGAACCCCAGAAATACTCTTATAGGAATATACTAACAATGTGTGTGTGTGTGTTTTATTTTTCTAAGTAATTATTCAGTTTGTCTGAATGTTCCAATTTGCTAGAGTAACTCAGTCGTACCAGTGTGAGCAGACTCACATTCTGCAAAAGTAAAAGAAATCAGAAAAGAGCACGAGGCTTCCCTGACTTGAGGGCTGGGCATTGACTATCACCTACTGTGTAATCTTACTTCCCTGACCACAGCTTCTGACTGGGGTCAGCCATTGAGACACACACACGTGAGCAGGGATGAGAGTGAGACCTGGAGTACTTTTCCTGCAATTCCTTTCACTCAGGTCCAGTGCGCATGTGCTGAGCACCTAGTGGGGTGACCAACTGGAAGAAGGCAGTCCCTTGCATGTGCTGGTTCAGATGAGTAGTTATAACACAGATTTTCCATGGGTCAGCACTGGATCCTTTAAATTTAGTCGGGGGGGGGCGGGGCTGGGAATATGGCCTAGTGGCAAGAGCACTTGTCTTGTATACATGAAGCCCTGGGTTCGATTCCCCAGCACCACATATACCGAAAATGGCCAGAAGTGGCGCTGTGGCTCAAGTGGCAGAGTGCTAGCCTTGAGCAAAAAGAAGCCAGGGACAGTGCTCAGGCCCTGAGTCCAAGGTCCAGGACTGGCAAATAAAAAAAAAAATATATTTAAATTTAGTCAGGGCTTAGCTCCCTTTTTAAGTGATGCCACTTATTTTATTAGTGTAGGGATCAATATCAGGTAACTGTAAATCCAATCAAAGCAGCTACAGCTCTAGAAAGCTCTTAAGAATTTTATCAAATAGGAAACATGGAATGAGTTCGAAGAAGTTACATTATATGTAGGGAAAGACACCGCCTACCTCCTGATCCCAAACCTGGAGCCCTGAAGTCCCCAGCTGCACCTCTCTAAACTTTTTAGTCTATTTCATTTTGATTGTCTTGCTCCAGATTCTTAGCCTTCCTTTACCTGGTTTGTACTTGTCCTAAGGGTTGGGGAGGTGGGATGGGGAAAGCTGAGTGTCTTCATCTCTTCATTCCTGCCCAATCACTGATAAAGGTTGGTTATCACCTTCAATCTCTCCTCCTACCTGTGAGGTCTTTCTAAATCACAGCTATGATATTACTTAAAGCCATTCAGTGATTTCACCAAGGTTTTTGGCCAGGGGTTGCCAAACTTTCTCTGTAAAGAAACAGCAGAGTTTTAGGTTTTGTTGCCCATGTAGTTTCTGTTGCAACCATACAACTTTGCTGCTCCAGTATGAAAGCAGCACAGGTGATTAAATAAATGAGCTAGGCTGTGTTCCAATAAAACTTGATTTACAAAAATAGGAGACAGACTAGATTTGGCCACAGGGCCACAGTTTGTCAACTGTGCTCTAAGCAAGCATGTCTGAGCTAGCTAGCGTAAGCCATGAGCTGTTCCTGACCTGGATTCTGGGGCCATTTCCCCACTAACAGTCCTATTTCTAAGTTCATCCTTTGCTTTCCATTGATGTCACTCTTCTTACAATCCTCAAATGTGCTATGTATTTTCAAGTATCAGTGACTTCACCATTGTTGTGCTGTCTTTTTAGAATCCCTCCCTCCAGCTCTTTATATATAATAGTTATTTTTCAATGCCTTACCTTGAAGTCTTTGTAGCTTTTGTACCCTTCCCATTCCTGCCATGAGTAATTTCTCACTCCTTTTGTTGTCTTTGCCTCTACTTCCTTTATTGCACTCGACCTTACCCTGCCATTACTCGTTGGCATGTGTGTATCCAATTGTGGAAGGCAAAAATGCCTGTTACAAAGGTGCTTAAGAAATGTTTGCTGATTGAGCTGAGATCAGGGTGCCTTCCAGTAGGATTCTAAGTTCACTTGGCATATCCCTTGTTTTTGTCTGTTGCCCAAATATAATTTCTTCATGATCGTTTTTATTCTCAGAAGTAACACTATGTGAATGATAAATAGCATAGTTGTCCTACTTTTTTACATTCTTTCTATCCATGCTTTTTAGTAATACTTATCCATGGGACTAAAAACAGTGTTCATTTCCATGTCGGTACAGACCAGTATATAAGTGGCCTGGATTTCACCAGGCCCAGGACTGAATAAGCTATGGGCCAGTGAAATAAGGCTGCATGTCAATTTCTTTGTGCTTGCTCAATTCAGTTAGATAGGGACAATCAGGACAATGAGTACAGTTAAACTTACAAGAAGGTTGCAATCCAATGGATCCAGTTAACCCTGCCCTATTGTGTGACTACAGAACAACCCTGACTGAAGCCAGGACAGTAGAGATGGAGCAACAAGACATCATGCTCTGCACAGGAAGTCTTCCAAAGCCAGTGCTCATGAGAGGCAGGCTATTTGTCGGGTCTGTATGCACAGTGTGTGACTTCCCCATTAAAACAACCAAACCTCTTGAGGGATATAGTAGTAGCTCCTGGACACGATGCTCAGGAAAGAGAAAGAGAAGCACTGAATATCCATTTCCCTTTCAACTCCTCCACTTGTTTGACAAGTAGCTTGGTGTTTCAGCCTCTTTCTCCAACTTCCTTCTGCCTCCTCCCGCATTTCAGACACTCACAGCTCTGTTCCCTGGAGCCTCACAGGAATACAAAATGCCCACCAGGAAGTAAGCTGCATTGGGGAGACTTGAGTTCTTTGAAAGCAATTCCAAATCTGGGAGTGATTCTCATAATTCTCAAAGCTCAGAAACTGAAGCAAAAGGCAAATGAATGCATTTGCCAAAAATGTCTCCCTGTGCATTCAAGTCCAGAGTGTTATCTGTATGGCCATCTCCACAAAGCTGCCTTCCTGGGTCAGACTTATTATTTCCAAGAGAATGAAGTTCCTCTGGATCCCAGAGTTCTAACTCGTGACCTCAAATCTATGCTTCTGGCTTTTTCTTTAATATCTTTTGAGTAGCTTTTGAATAATTCCCAGTCACAGCGTATTCAATTCTCCCAGATAGACATGCCTCTCACATTATATATCAGCTAAAGCCTTGCTTTAAAAATGCACCAATCAACGAAAACTTAAGACAACAAAGGCGCTTCTTAGAAGGAATCTTCATATGATGAGAACTCTCCACAACTTTTTTTTTACAAATTCAAAGTGGAACTGAAATGAAATGTTCATTTAAGTACTTAAACCTTCAGGAGTCATTGTTAGATAAAGATCATTTCTCAATCTATGAGACAGAAAACAGGACTCAATTTATTACATAGATCTCAGATGGACCCTCCCTCATTTTGACTTACATTACGTAGAACACAGATATATACTTGATATATAAACTTAATTCATGAAAATCCAGCATCAAAGATATAGCAAAAGTGCTGGAAATTCTGTTCAGCAAATTGGCCATTTATGACACAATATGGAATAAAGTAAGAAAGGGGATTTTAGCTGAACAAAGAAAGCTCCCTGTTTTCAATGTGCTATCCTCCTAGAAGAGTGGTAAGAGGGAATATGTAGGAATAAGTAGAAATATTCACATAAGACAAAATGAACTGTGTGATTGTGCAAATTACGTAAACTCACTAAGATGGCTTCCTCGTCTTTAAAACTGAAAAGATCTATCTCATAGGAACTTCAGGAGGATTTAATTCAATGATGCAGATTAAGGGCCACATCACACTGTTAGGGTATAAACTAGACCATCGTTACTTGTTAGCTCTACAGCTCTAGTAGTTTTATCATCATCTCTGTTTGCCTTACAGAAGCATTACAAAAAGTGAAAAAAGAGACTATTTTAGGTACATGATCAAGCCATGCAGAAGTAGAATTTGACTGGGTCTTAGAGAAAGGATGGATTTCAGGGTGGGAGATGGGATGGGGAGAGAAGACTATAGTCGTGAAGTGTGTCCGTTTCAGTAGGAGAAAAAACAGGCTCTAGAGGCCATAGACAGGTTTGGCATGAGAGGCCTACTAGGGAGGAACAGGAGGCAAGGCTGGCAATAAAGGTTGAGACCAATTTTTGAATGAGATTTTAGCCTACTTTATAGGGAAGTGCTGAAGAATTTGTGAGGAATAATATTCTCTGAGCTATATATTAGATATATTCTTCTGATAGCAATATACCAAATGATTAACAGTAGAGAAACCAATCAGAAAGCTAGGCTAATAGCCTCAGCCAGAGATCCTGATGACATAAACACACCCAGAGACTATAGAAAGCACGTGAAGGTGACAGACTACAAAGACATTTGAAGGATTTATTTTATTATAACCAGGTTAACGAAAGGAGAAATAGAAACAATTCCTATTCCTTGTTCAGGAAATGGGAATTAAAGACTAGAGAGACATTTTGCAGAAAGGTAATCAGACCTACTCTAAGGGAGAAAAGGTGGTAGTTGAGGGAGCTGTGTATTGGGGACTCAAAGATTTTGAACATGGATACAGATGCCATTTAAAACAGAAAATGAAGTTCATTGGAGTTAGTTCAGGGTATGAGAGAGAAGCTATTGGCAACAACATTGCCTATCTCTCAGGAGTCTACTAGCAAAAAGACCTCAGGTACAGATTAGTCTTTCTATTTCTTTGTCTATGAAACAGGAATTTCAAAACCAGAGGACAGATTGCACCATTACTTTGGTGTATAAAAGTTCCTGTAAGAATTACTGAGACCCCACAATGTTGACAGCCTGGATCGATAGTATAAAATAGTTAGCCCTCCATATCTATGGGTTCTACATTTGTGAATTCAACAAACCACAGATTTTTTAAAAATTTGAAGAAATGTGTGAGTAATAACTATTTTCAGACTTTTTCATTCCCTGGATAATTACTAAATAACAACAATTTACCTAGCACTTACATTGTGTTAGGTTTTATAAGTAACAACAGCTGATGTAAACCATATAGGAGGAGGTATGTATGATACATGTAAATATGAGGCCATTTTGTGTGGAGGACATGATATGAAGGAACAACTACACAATACAGTCCTTTGTTTTAAGGAAAACTATAGCTATTTAACTGGTTGTTTTAAATGAGAACTTTGATTAAATACATTTTAGGAGATTGAAGAGACAATAAGGATATTGAGCATACTCCAAGGTAACTGCTGGGAAGGTATGCTACCACTAAGGAGAAGAAAACACACTAGAGTTATCAGAACGTTCCAGTTCTGTGGACAATTTCATAGAGTTCAGACACAGACCTCCATGGAAAGAGTCCTGCCTAGCTAGTGCTATTCTATGCTGAGCTGTAATAAGGCTGGGTCTAGAAGTACCAGGAAAAGCTGAACTGGAACCATCTGCCATTTCTGAGGGGAAGGACCAATGCTGGGGTGACATTGATGTGAACGGCCAAGGCGGAAGAAACAAGTCACTTGCCTCTCCCCCACTGTTAGAACCTGGCAAGAAGCCAGCTCATAAAGAATGAAGTTTGCAGAGTCCTAGCACCATACACAGAGTGGAGAAGCAGGACACTTCCAGGTCAAAACCAATAGCTTAATAACTGAAGCAAGGATCTTTACATAGCACATGCTTTCTGAGATAAGATTGTTCTTTCTTTCCTCAACAAGCAACCATTAAAACTATAGAAACTGTTTCAGACAATGAGACATGACTAAAAATAGTAAACTACTGTCCTTCAGGTCCTGAAGAAAAGAAACAAAAGGACTTTGAGGGGTGAAAGTGTTTGTGATAAGTATATGGAGATTGAGGTCAACATTCTCTTCTAAGACCACCCCTTGACTTATGCCTCTTGGCTACGACATGGAATTGCCGTTACCAGATAAAGTATAGCAAAGGAAATTGGGGATGTCCCTCCCTTGGTGAAATGATTCCAACTCAGGCTTAGTTGACTGGAATGAGAAATTCCCTGCCAGCCTTGAAAATGAAAATGTCTGCAACATCTGAGACCTGAATGTAGCTTACTCTTTTTTTTTTTTTTTTTTTGCCAGTCCTGTGGCTTGAATTCAGGGCCTGAGCACTGTCCCTGGCTTTTTGCTTAAGGCTAACACTCTACCACTTGAGCTACAGCAGCGCCACTTCTAGCCTTTTCTATTTATTTATTTTTGCCAGTCCTGGGCCTTGAACTCAGGGCCTGAGCACTATCCTGGCTTCCTTTTGCTCAAGGCTAGCACTCTACCACTTGAGCCACAGCACCACTTCTAGACTTTTCTATACATGTGGTGCTGAGGAATCAAGCCTAGGGCTTCATGTATACAAGGCAAGCACTCATGCCACTAGGCCATATTCCCAGCCCAGTTCTGGCCTTTTCTATATCTGTGGTGCTGAGGAATCAAACCCAGGGCTTCATGTATACAAGGCAACTACTCTACCACTAGGCTATATTCCCAACCCCTGTAACTTCCTCTTAACAGCTAGTAATTATCAGGAGACCTCTGTTTTCAACCAAAGAGAAATCAGTGGCATGGTTCATGGAAGAGACTCAACTTAAATCTCCAATACAGAAAAGGGGAAGGGGAAAGGAGGGAACAGAGGGTGGGAAAAGAAGGAAGGAGAGAATGAAGAAGGGAAAGGAAAGGGAGACAAAAATGAAAAATAAGGGAAAGGAGGGGAGAGAAGGAGAGGGAACCTAGCTCTTGAATCAGTTCTCAGAGTCTCCAAATAAGAACACAACCCAAGTCCCATTCCTGATTGCAGCTTTCAGAGACTCTGAGCAGATGACTCTGTCAGGCTGTGTCCAGAAACAACCGACTCAAACTGACAGGATAAATGTATATTGCTAAAGTTTGTACTGATTAGTTTTACACAGTAATAAATTGACCCTAGGATGATCCCTATTTCCATCTTTCCCATCCATTGTCAATATTGACCTCTTATTGAGCATTTAACATGGTCCAGGTATTTCTAGTGTTTAAGAAGCCAGATTAGCAGAAAAGAAAATAAAGGGGGCATTCCTTTATTCCAGCCTAATGTGTTATGTTCAGGATATAGGTCACCCCCACCTACACACACACACACACAGGTTGGAGGTGGCAGGAACTTGGAGTGGGACAATCCAGCCAAAGTGGGGAGGAAGAAGCCTGTTGTAGGTCTTAGCTCAAGAGTCATTAGCTCCATAACTAAAAAGAGAACGTTAGGAGAGGTTGCTTTTAATTGCTGATCATTTTTCTCCAGCTTCATTACACAGTACAGAAATTAAAAAACAAAAAATTCTTCCTTAAGTTGTTTTTCTTCAATTGAGTTTCCATTCATCTTAAAGAGTTCAGTTGGAAATCCAAAATCTAGAGGAGTCAAAAAAGAAGTGTACTTAAACATATGTCTCCTGATAGAGATTAGATTAGTGATTGTTTGTCTTAAGAACCAGAACTTCCTCTTGAAACAGTGCCCAAAACAACCTTAAACAGTTCCGATTTCATGTCACTTCCTCGCTAGTTCACAATGTCCATCCCCTGGGCCTCACTTTCTCTCTTTAATGTAAATGCTTTAGTGTTTGAAATAAGATCCCTTTTTGGCAGACCTACAGAACATAGCTTCCACTTTTCTATGCAGGAGGGGAGGTGAGGGGGGGCATTTTGTGATGTAGAGAATTTGACCTTAGCTAAGGTCTCTGAAATGGTCAGAAAGAACAGAGCTGAATCCCAGAGATAGCCTTAACAGCCCCAGGATGAGCCCTACAGCAGTGGGGGATTTTTGTTGTTTGTTTTATTTCTTTAGGGTGTGTGTGTGTGTGTGTGTGTGTGTGTGTGTGTGTGTGTGTGTGTGTGTGTGTGTGTTTGTGTGTGTGGTATTTGTTGTTGTTGTTGTTGCTGTTGTTGTCATCTTGGGGGGTTTACTTGGCCATGGTGTGAACTTGAAACAACCTCCCACCCACATGCAGGCCTCTCTGGCGCCTACTTCTCTCCCTTAACTCCACAGCCACTCATTCACCACATCCCTGACCAGCCCAGCCTTCCTTCCTGAACATCTTTGACATGCATGCTACTTAGGGAAACTTTGGGGCAGAACCATGGGAAAACCTTCCCTCCCATGTGCTGTGAGCTTGATTTGGAGGCCACTGCCTTGAACAAAGAACTAGAGGACAAAGCACATGAAAAATCGAAGGGGAGGTAGGAGCAAGATGATCCTGGCTGGGCTCCTGCTGTTAGTGACCACTTCAAGGATTTCTTGTATGACCTAGCAAGGCCATAAGCCTTGCTCTCTGTACTCTCATTGCCATCAGGAAGCACCTCTGCGAATCAGCCTCATCTGTCCTGTCATCTTCATCCTGGAAGCATATTTGGGGGGAGGAACTCTTGTCTTCTGAGCTTTCTAAAGCAGCAAGCACTCCTCCCACAGGGGCAGTATAATTAGTAACAAAGACACTGTGGGCCACCATCTCCTTTAAGGTGGGCTATTAACTTTTCAGAGGGCGTAAAAAGCTACCACTTTATTTTAAATAAAGCTAATGCCAAGGAACCCACATTTAAAGCTCTAAAACAGCAAGGATGCACCCACCACCACCCACAGATCTAGCAATTCCTTCCCCCCCCCCCAACTTGGCCTATTATTTATTTAGAATAAGAACCGATTTCTTTCTGGATGATGTAGTCTTTCAAGCTGATATCTCAAAGCATGCAACATTACAGTCTCCTCCTCCTTAAAAAGAACAATCTAGAATACCAGTGACCCTCCACCACTGTAGGCAGACCTGCACAAATCCACAGTGCAGAATCTCAGACCACTCCTTACCTGTTGAATCCTGGCTCAGATCTGAAACCTTCACAGAAGTGGCAGACACACAAAAAAAGGAAACATGGCTTTCTCCTGGGTAGTGAGGCTCACTTCTTTTGGACCCTTTGCCTTCCACTCTCCAGTAACCATTGGCATTGCCTCTGAAACCAAAATAACCACTCAACAATTGGTCAGGGGTATCTTTTCATTTCCTAAGTGGAAATTTTGTGGGAGAGGTTGGAGGAAGTTTGTCATACATGAGTGGAAGGGGAAGAAAATAAGAGTTTGTCATTAAGAAAATACAATTCAATTAAGAAAATTTGAACAGCAAGCGCTAAGAGAAAAGTTTCCTTGAAGCATGTCTTTGCTGTATGTCAATTAGGGAGCCTGTTCTCACCCGTAGGTTTTCTGTTGCCTCAGAGCCAAATCTTCAGCCTCCCACACAGATCTGTGGAAGCAATCGTCTTCCCCAAACATGAGATAACCACAGAGAAGTGACATTCATAAAACAGCTCCCAAAGAGAGATGATTTCTAACGATGACATTCCTACTCCAGTGTTAAGCTTTGCTTTCCCATGGCCCAGGAGAGATCTGAAGGGGAAAGAGGTAGGAGGGGAGGTGTTTAGTGAGGATTTTGGGCCCATATTTTATTTTTCTTTAGGTTTTAGTGCTTTAGTTTAACTTAGTCATCTGGAGGAGCGAAAGGTAAATGTGGTAAAAGGAGACCAAAAAGAATCAAGCAATCCCAAACTGTCATTCCTGACACAGGCATGTCAAAGCCAAGGGGTGAGTGGGGCTGCCACCCCCTCCCTGCTCCCATCCCCCACACAAAGCCCCCTCCACGTTTCTCCCATCACTCTGCTGTGGTTGAAAGCTACCACTGAGGGCAATGTGGCTAACATACTGAACCTGCCACTGGGCAAAGCTCCTCTGCACAAGGCCGCCCAGCTCCTGCCCCAACAATGCCAAAAAAGACAAGTGTAGGCCATCAGTCTCCATTAGGGAGACAGGATTTTCCTCCCATATTATCCCATCTGTCATGTCTTCCTTGGGCTCCAAAGGCATTGCTGTCTCATACATCATCGTCATTTTCTCCCCACAAAGATAGAGAACCCCAGGGAGGCCCCCACCCCTTTTTTTGCCCACTCTCCCTCCTGGATGGCCAAGGGCTTTCCCCCAGGTGACCAAAGCAATGCTAGACTACCAGGGGAGATATTTGCATCCCAATTAAGCCCAGGGTTTTGAAGAGTGAGAAAGGAGGGGAGCTGACAACCAGTCTGTAAATCAGAAGTTTAAACAAATTTCCACAATCCCTGGAAGCCTGCAGAGCATTTCTATGATATGGAGAGGAAAAGCCCAATCCTAGTGCTTGCTAATATGGGATATGCTAAGCACCTTGCACACAGGTAGTCTTGTCATTGAAAACTGGAATGTTCTTTATAGTTGTTGTATTTCATTAATCCTCAGATACAGTATTTTATTTAATTCTTACAAACATCACTTTTTACATTCAGAGTATATTATTTCAGGAGACAAAATTGAGGTTTAGAGGAGCTGCCAGAATTAGAAGAAATCTATTGGTCTAGTTGTGGATCTTGACATTGATACTGCACTGTGGTCATTGGTCAGATACAGAAAACTCTCGAAGCTTTGCAATATTCTAAATAATAATGTGTATCCTCCCCATTCAGTGAAGCCTACTATGTGTTCTGATCTGTGCCTTATATATTCTTCACAAATACAGTTTCATTTAATCCTCATACAAAATAGTACTCTAAGAAACAGATTTCTTTTGCTTTTATCTTTATTTTTCAGCAGTCATAGGCTTGAACTCAGAGCCTTACACTTACTTGTTCAGCTTGCTTGCTTGGCTGGTGCTCTATCACTTGAGCCACACCTCTATCCCAGCTTTTTGCTCATTATTTGGATATGAATCTCATAGACTTTTATTCCCCTCCCCCCATTCCATATCCACTTGAGCTATGATTCTCTGAATCCTGAGCTGGGAAGATTACAGGCATGCGCCATGGATGCCCACCTCTGAGACAGTTTTATTATTATTATTACAATTTACTATATATATACACACATATACATATATGCAGCCATAGGGAAATCAAGTGTCTTTAGGTCATTCAACTAGCCATTGGAAGATTTTAGTTTCAGACTCACAAACTTTAGTGTTTATCCGTAACCATTACAAACACTGATTTGCTGTGCAGAAGTTTAGTGTGCTCAGTAAAACAAGCTAGACATGGAATTGAGGAGGGTTGCATTCATCACTGAGTACCTCCCTACTGTCAATCCGGATGAATCACTTGAAAATGAGCCTCACGGAGTATCTTATAGAAGAAAACATATTACTTGTCACCGAAACAGAGAGACAGGGAGACCAGGGCCTTGCCTTAGTTTAGGGAGAAGCTTATCAGTGAATTGGCTCCATACCAACTTGTAGAGCCAATGCGTGTTCCCCAACAGGTAGTCACGAGGAAGACCTCGGTGCCCCAGGGTCCAGCCTGTCAAGAAGCAGCCTCTGGAGCTCTCTCTTGAGCATGCTGGCAGAGTGTAATAACTTACCCTTTCAATCCTTCCTCACCTTGAAAGAAGTGCTAGAAATGGACTGAGACCATAAAAAATTCACTGTGGTAATCTTGCTACATAGAATTTGTCCTACTTGCTGAGAGGAGCTCTATATTGCCCCAGCTGCAAGGAATTAAAACTGGATGGAGGAAACCCTGTGGATTCCATTCACCATTTCTCCTTTCTGTTAATAGGCCTCCAATGTTGTCTGGGGGGTTTCTACTATCCCTACTCTTTACAATCTGATGTCTATAATGGTGACTATAATGGCAACCGTTTTCCTTGCCAGTGAACAACTAAGAAATGAGAAAGTAACATAATTCTGGCTAATCACATGAGAGGGGTTGGATTCTGAGAAGTTGTAAAGAATAATGGAAACATTTCTGGACTACATTAAATAAATAGACAAGAACTTAGGGTTTTGTTCAAGTAGTAGAATACTTGCCTAATACATATAAATCCCTGGGTTCCATTTCCAGTTGTTGTTTTTTTTTAAGTTAAAGAAAAATATGTACACAGAAAAGAATACTCTTGGGGCTGGGGATATGGCCTAGTGGCAAGAGTGCTTGCCTCGTATACATGAGGCCCTGGGTTCGATTCCCCAACACCACATATACAGAAAATGGCCAGAAGTGGTGCTGTGGCTCAAGTGGCAGAGTGCTAGCCTTGAGCAAGAAGAAGCCAGGGACAGTGCTCAGGCCCTGAGTCCAAGCCCCAGGACTGGCCAAAAAAAAAAAAAGAATACTCTTGATTTCTCCACTGCCAACCCAGGATATGATCTAGCTTACCTATCTGGGGCTCTCCACCACCCCTGCCCCAGAGGAACAATCCAACTATCCTAAGAAGAGTAGGCAACAATGATAGAACCAACCTGAATTTTTGAAGGCACTGATATCACCAAATTAACCAGCCTTGGAACTGTCCTACCTAGATCATTGGCTTATATAAGATAATATATTTTCTTCATTTATTAACAGGGTTTGGTGGCAGAAAACAGTTATATGAAATGAAATATAACTCTACACAGAGCAGTTTCAGCAATGACTACCACAGAGGACTCTGTAGCTATTATTACATTCATCATATGCATCCAAACTATGAGCTCAATGTCTTCTATGTTGTCTCTTGAGTAAAAAAAAAATAAAAACTAATAATGAAGTTACATAATAGGCCATTGTGACCCATTTCAGGTCTTCAAGACGTCTTAGAAATGTTTAGCCTCAAAACATGTCATGTGAACTGTGGCAATAGTCCAAGAAGCATCTAAGTAAAGCAAAATTCAGAGATTTGAGCTAAAACTATGGCCTTATCTCAGACTATGAATCATGAAAAACCCACAATAAAGGGCATAGTTGGGAGATTTTCTGTGAATTTCCTGCCCTTGTTTGTTAAATGAATCGAACTGAAAAATAGTGTCTCTCTATATCCTTATAAATCGTGGAACAAATGCCTTACAGCAAAATTACCGCAGTTTAGGAAGAAAAAGCCATACTATTCCCACCCAACACACGCATGTTATATAATACGTACACCATTATCGATTCTTTGAAAAGGGTGTGATTCATAGTTGGATCCTGGCAGCTGTTTTGAAGCCATCCAATTTTTCAGAAGGCTAATTAGAAGTTTCTTAATTAGCAAATCTCCCATCCAATTGGTTAATGAAGATTTTTCACAACCTCTGTAATATTTACTTCTCCTTCTCTCAACCAAAGTAGAAAGATAGCATTTATTTTTTAAGCCTATTGAAGGCTTTTTTGCTAAAATATTCCTGTTATGCTAAAATAAATCCCTGTGAAAACTTTTTTTCTTTAAGGCCTACCAAAAGTTCATAAAGAGGGGATGGTGAGAAGAATTAAGATTTGTGAATTCTCATCCCACCTGACACCAGTTTTCTTTGGACTTTGGAGCAAATTTCATTTCCTTATCTGTGAAATAGGTTGAATTATGTCAGAGATTTTTTTTAATCTTCAGCACTACTGATATATTAAACCAGACCATTCTTTAGATGTTTAGCAGCATTCCTTCACTAGAAAAGATCAGGTAGCTCTACCTTCTAAAAGTATTTAGAAGCACCCGGTATTAGTCACTTTTTCATATCTCTAACAGAAATATCTTAGTGAATAAGGGATGAAAGATGTATTTTTATCTCATGGTTTCATGAGTTCCACACGTGGTGGTTTGACCCATACATACACTTGGACCAAGTATCGTGGTGGCAGGTAGAGAAGGCTGTTTACCTAATGGTGCACAAGAACCAGACAGCAGGGAAGGCATAAGGGATCGGGTATAACCTTCAAAGTCACATACATGGTGACTTATTTCTTTCAACTAGGTCCCTCCTCCTAAGTTTCCAGGACTTCCCAAAATAGGGGGACTAACTGTTCAACACATGAATGAATATGTGAGGGACATTTCATATTCAGACTATAACACCCCAAATCTGCCCATTAAATATGTTTCTAGGCATTGCCAAACATCCTCTGTAAGGTAAAAAGCACCTCACTGAGGACCACAGACTGAATTAGATGGGGACTCATAAATTCCAATAAGGATCAAGCTGTTATACAAATGAGAGAAGTAAACCATGTAAATTCAAGAACAAGTGTTCTATCACTAGAAAGGGTACACTTGTGTCCCATGGACTCTCATCTCACCATATCTGATACTTACTCAATAGAGGTCAGGAATTTCATGATGATGTGAAATCTCTTCGCTTTGAAAAAAAAAAATTGGCAAGTCATTACTTGCCACAATCAAGAAGGTGAGATAGATTACAAAGGTTAACAGCTCTAGACAAGGTTTCAAGAATATGCTCAGGTTCCCTAAGATTTCATGATTGATTTCATGAAATCCAGAACCGTGATTAGCCTATGAACAATTTATACAATCTGGTTGAAGAGATAAAACTCTGATGCTAGTAAAGATTGGGTAATACATAATTCTAATCAAATGCCCAAACAGATGTTTTGGGAAGTCAAAAAGAAAAGATTAGGAGCCAACTCTGCTTTCCATTTAAGAAAATATTAGCCTTTGTTTCTCCTTGTTAAACAAAGAATATAAGACGGCGAGAGCACCAAATTTTGAACTTGCCATCCTCAGTAGTATCCTCTTAACAGATGCCGTGCCAATACAGTGAGTTATTGCTTACATTCTAGGTAAAATAATTTGACGATTATAAGTTGGCATATTAGTGTAACTGCTTTTCAGTGAGATGGTTGATACAGGCAGTAATAAATTGGCTTCCCCATTCTTGTCCTCCCACTAGAAAACAACATATCCACTCCTGATCAATACTTTGATCTGAGTTACTTATAATGCTGTCAGACATGAGTGCCTGCTTTACTCCAGGGTGGATAAATGAGATAGTTTTGCAAAATTTAGGTCAGACATTAAATTGTCTTGGGTGAGTTGTTTTTGTGGTCTAGAGCCACATAACCAAATCAGCACAGAAACTGAAAAATCAACCTAAATAATTGTCCTCTGACTATATGAAATCCATGTCACGGAGTAACAGTGGTGGTCTTTGTACTTGAATTACATTATATGAGCATATGTGTGTTTGAAAATACTACATATCAAAACACAAGCTAGTTATTTGGGGTTGGGATTATAAGTAATCTTTGCATTTTCTAAATCATTGCAATGGCCCGTGGTTGCTACATGCAGTTGCAGATTTTGTGCTTACAGAAGATCATCAAGTCAATGAGGCACATTGCATCATGTAACCGGTACTACCATCTATACTGAGAGAATGCTTTCTCCAATTCATACAAAAGCATTATACAGGTTATTGGTGTCCTGATGTATTTTTATAATGAAAACTTCACTAAATAAATACATAAATAACCATCTATACTTGAGACATAAAGGTTTACATGGGACCAGAAATTTATACAATTTAGTGAGCCCTTTTCATGTAAATAATTGAATTTTTAATTATAAAAGAGAAAGATGAGCTAGGCACCAGTCACTCATGCCTGTAATCCTAGCTACTTGGGAGTCTGAGATTTGAGATTGTGGTTCAAAGCCAGCCTGGGCAGGGAAGCCTGTGTCACTCTTCTCTCTAATCAACTATTAAACAAAATCAGGGCTGGGAATATGACTTAGTGGTAGAGTGCTTGCCTTGCATGCATGAAGCCCTGGGTTCGATTCCTCAGCACCACATACACAGAAAAAGACAGAAGTGGCTCTGTGACTCAAGTGGTAGAGTGCTAGCCTTGAGCAAAAAGAATCCAGGGACAGTGCTCAGGCCCTGAGTCCAAGCCCCAGGACTGGAAAAAAAAATCAGAAGTGGATCAGTGTCTCAAGTGGTAGAGTGTTAGCCTTGAGAAAAAAAAAAAAAAAAAAAGCTCTGGAAAGCACCCAAGTCCTGATTTCAAGCCCCAGGACTGGCACGAAAGAAAGAAAGGAAGAAAGGAAGGGAGAGAGGGAGAGAGAAAGGAAGAAGGAGGAAGGAAGGAAGGAAGGAAGGAAGGAAGGAAGGAAGGAAGGAAGGAAGGAAGGAAGGAGAAAAAAGATGTGTTTCAATTTAAAATAAAAAAATAAATGGCAAAAATATTATTGGAGACTTAGTGATGAATACAGCCTTTCTCTTTACCTACCAGAAATGTTCCTATGAAGAGCTTCCTGACTGCAATCCCCTCACTGCACATCCTCAGGAACACACTAAATCCCTAGTGCTACTTTGCTTCCAGCAGCTTGTAGCTCTCTTGGCGTCCATATAAGGGAAGGGCCCTGAAAGCTTACACTTCATTTGGTGTCAAAATAAATATGGCTCTGATTTTAGGAGAAAGGAAAAATTGTAAATTTAGAGCCAAATGATACTTTACAGATAAATTTAACTAGATGATGTGGTTCTAAATCAAATAGTCCAGGACACGTTAGATACCAAATGCTACTAAAAGACTTTTCCAGTTTAACTTGTCCAGGCCATTTAGTAAATGATAGTTCATATACTAATCAAAATTTAGGAGGTTTCCTATTTTACCAAGTTACAGCATTAAAAAAAATATTTATTGCCAAAGTGATGTACAGAGGGGTTATGGTTTCATACATAAGGCAGTGAGTATGTCTCTTTTCAAACTTGTTACCTCCCCCCTCATTTTTCTCCCATCTTCCCCCCTCCAGAAATTCACTCCCCGCTTCCCTGGAGTTGTACCGTTGGTTTTCAGCATATTATCTTTTAAGTATTGCTATTGCAATGATAAATTGCACGATGAACATAGTTGTACTGGTAGCTTTAGTGTGGTCTTGCTTGTAATCCTTTGGGTAAATACTCACAAGTGGGACTGCTGGTTCATAGGGAAGCTCTATGTTTAGCTTTCTGAGGAACCTTCACACTGTTTTCCCTTGTGGTTGAACAAGTTTACACTCCCACCAACAGTGTAGTTGGGTTCCCTTTTGGCCACAGCCCTGCCAGCATCTGTTGTTATTAATTTTCTTGATAATGGACATTCTTATTGGGGTGAGATGGAATCTTAATACTGTTTTGATTTGCATTTCTTTTATGGCCAATGATGTCCAGCACTTCTTCATGTGCCTCCTACCATTCTCATTTCCCCTTCAGAGAAGTCTCTCTTTAAGACTTTAGCGCACTTATTAAGAGGGCAGTTGTTTATTTGAGGATTTGTTTGGGGGGAATTTAATTTTTCAAGTTCTAAGTATATTTTAAATATGAGGCACTTATCTGTTGTATGGCCAGTGAACATCTTCTACCACTCTTTGGGCTATCTATTTATCCTCCTGGCTACGTCCTTTGCCATGCAGAAGCTTTGCAGTTTTATGCAATCCCATTTATCCAACCTTTCTTTGATTTGTTGTGTTTCTAAGCCTTTATTAAGAAAGTTTTAATCTGTTCCAAGGAGCACAAGTATTTCTCCTATTCCTTCCTGCAATGTTTTCAGGGTATCTGCTTTTACCTCAAGGTCTTTGATCCATTTGGAATGGACGCTGGTGCAGGGTAATATGTAAGGACCAAGATACAGCATTTTATGTTCAGTATTAATTCAACTTTTGAAAAGTTTTTTTCAATTCTAAAAAAAGTGTTAAACTCAGGTGCCTCTGTCATGTCCAGGATTATTCACTGAAGACAGTAACACAGCAAAGGAAATGTCTCACATAAGTCCACAGTAGTTCCTTAGACTGAAGAACTAGCTTAAAATGTAGAGTTGATCTGTCCCTGGAAACCTCTGGGGGATGAATCAGGCTCCTATGGCAGCAGCAGAAGAATATTCTTCAATTAAAACATGACCAAACAAAAACCTAAACAACAGACCAAACAGAATTTCACATCACTAATACCAGTCAAAATCTGATTCCCCAAAATAATCATCTAGATCAGTGATCAAATCAGTGGCTTATTCAACAATTTTTGAAAAGAATATCTCCAAACAAGCCATATATTAAGTTCTTCTGCATCAATGGGTATTTTCAATATTATTATCTTAAATGCAGAAAAACATCCCAGATAAAATTACCTTTGAATACATCACCACAACATAGTAAGTTATGGTTTTACATCTCAACTATTAAACTTTTTAAAAATTAACAGTGGTATATGCATACTATCAACTTTTGCATGTTGGAAATACGTTTGAATTGCAGAAATGACTAGCATAAAATTATCCAGAGGCAACTATATAAGACATTAAAAAATACAACATAAGTATGCTTGAAAGACAAATATGACAGGATGGAGGGAAATTGTCACAACATATATGAGACAGCATCCATAAAACTGGGATTCCCAAAGAATCATAGAATGAGGCAGGAGAAATGTTTGTAGAGATACTGGCTGTGAAACTTTTTTTAAACTATTGAAAGGTATCAGCCTACAGATACAAGATCAGCAAACTCCAGAACATGTAAAAACAAAAAAATTCACACCATAACCAAACTGCTAAATGAACAAGCAAAATAGGGCTGGAGATGTAGCTCAGTGATAGAGCATTTGCAAGGATCTGGGTTCAATTCCAAGCACTGAAAGAAAACAAAAACTTATCTGACACAGTATGCATCCCTAGGCTGTGTAAAATTGTTTAGGGCTATGGTTCTTTTGTTTGCACCCTTGGCAGTAAGTTAGAGTCACCTGTGGTGTTACTAGCAATGCTGAACAGGTTCTATCTACAGAGACTCAAATTTAGTTGGCCTGAGGTGGAGCCTCATCTTAAGGGGTAAGGCCACTGACTAATTTCGAAAGAGAATCTGTGCCTAGAATTAGGACTTCCACAGTGACATTAAGCCTATGCTGCCTGAGGACAATACAAGTAAAAATTTCAGGAGTTGATGTCTTCTAGGAGGTGACTATTTTGATTCCAACTTTTTTTCTCATAGATGTCCAGGAATACACCTTCCTATGGCTAGTTGGTGTGTATATTTGAAGGGGGGTGGAACAACTGACTCACCTATGATGTGTTTTACATTGTTTGACCTTTGTCCAAACACATTAACCTGGACTGGAGGCATGGCTCAAATGGTAGAATACCAGCTGTGAGCAAAAAAGTTAGAGCTCCAGGCTCTGAGTTCAAACTTAGGAAAAAAATCAAAATGAATTAACCCATTGCTTGAGTCATGGCCCCTTGGGTCTATGTTTCTATTTTAGTCACTTTCTCCCTCCTTTACCCATCTCTCCTCTCCTCATGCACACACACACATACACACACACACACACGCCAATCTAGTGCATTTCCTTTTTATTTTTTTACCTTGTTGGCTTCTTTGAGGTTGAGCAGAGCATATTTATCAACCGTCTCGAAGTGTATCTTATGTTGATGCTCTTGAACACTGCCAATGTCTGGGTTTAATTCATCTTTTCTGATTCTAAATAATCTACTTCTAGACTATGCCAATCCTAAGGAAGTGCCCATTAGCATAACTGATTGAGCTACATGTCTTAGCATTCTCTATTCAAAACCTATAATAAAGGCATGTCCTCTGCCTTTCTTTTTTTAACTTCCATTAATCAAAACTATGCTATTGCAAGATAAGGACCGGGAGGAGAAACATAGTTGCCCAAACATTATTTCCTCATTAAAAAAAAACAAAACTTCTTAGCTTAAAGTACAAATGACTTCACAATAATTCAGCAGCAATTTAGATATCTCTATCCCCTTTGTTTTGTTTTCATGTATTTCATTCAGGGAGAATGACTGATGAGTTAATAATCAAAGCTAAACCCAAGTGTTTTTTTAAATAAATTAATACATAAAAGGCTCAACTTGTGATGAAGGAATGTGTGTAGGTGAAATTAGCTCTGTCTTCCCAATGCTTTGATCAGTCTGGAGACTCAGAAACTTCTAAGGGCATGAAATACCTGTGCCAAAGTGACGTGATGGAAGCAGAAGAAATGATTCAACTCAGGGCTGCCTGTCAGAGATGTTCCAATCTCTCCTCACTTGTGATCCTCCTGTGGAGTTTTTGCAAGAGAGCAGGCTGTCACCAATTGGGAAGAGCCCGCATCTTCTTACTAGCTCCTAAGTCCTTTGATGCCTGCAGAAGTTGGCCATTAAAATCTGCCTTGGGCTAAAAACTCAGCAGGCAAGTTTCCAGTCCAAGAACAGCTTTAACAAGTGTTAATAAAATTTAATAAAAACCTGATTGGCATTGAGGGATTTGAGTTAGAGAAAAGTTTATCTGTAGACTTAGGTGTTTGGAGAGGGCCAAGCCCCTGCTGCAGAATGCTACTATTGGCCTGTTGGTATTTTGTTCAGCTACTGGTGTCCTGGATCTAACAATCTCATACAGGGGATTGAGTTTTCCTAGGCACTATTTATGCAGTTAAAGAGTGCTAAGTGTAGATGGAGTTCAGGTATTTCAGCTTTGCTCTGAGCCAATGGCTAAGCAGATTACAAGCTTTAAAAGTAAAAATCAAGAGACACTCAAACAGTTTTTTGTTTCGTTTTGATACAAATATGCAATCCTCCCTGTCTCAGCCTCCAGAGTACAGGAATTACAGGGGGTACCACTATGACTCAAGTTTTTTTTTTTTATTCTAGTGAGGAATTTAATAGAGTTTGGTTTTAAATTAGAATAATTGCATTGTTTAAAAAGAAAGAGAAGTGCCTTTCCTTTGTAAATGCTAATTTTGCAATATTTAACCTTTCTAAGATATTTGGGATTTGAAGCAAAGAAAGTTGGCTTACTTCTTTGTATATGTGCCACTCATGAGACATGCCAGGGTTGCTGTCCTCTACTCAAAAACACAGGAAAAGGTGGGTATTGGCTCTTCACATCTATAATCCTAACTCCTCAGGCAACTAAGAACTGAGGATCACAGTTCAAAGTTACCCTGGGAAGGCTAATCTGGAAGATTCTTGTAGCCAATTAACCAGTACAGAGCAGAAATGGAGCTGACTCAATTGGTATATCACAAGCCTTGAGGTAAAAAGCCAAGCATGGCCCTGAGTTCAAGTCCCAGTACTTGCACAAAATACAAAGAAAACAAAATAAAAACAGAAAAAGATCAGAGTATCTCAAGCTATTTAAACAACTCATTTGGTACATTTTGTCACTTTCCTTCTACACATCTATACTGCACCGGTCCTATCAACATTTAACATGAAACAGCACTGCTTATAGAGGTTCCATCACTCCATCACTCTGAGTTCCAGCCTGCACGTGAGCAGTGACTGCCTCCTTACAGAGAAGCACTGAAAACAACCTTTAACAGCATAGTCATATAGAAAAAAATTTATTCATCAGAGCAGCAACCATTTGGCACATGCACTAAGAATCCTCCAAGTGAGCCCTTCAAGAATGCCTTATGGCTAAATGTATTCTATCAGCAAACACTAAAAGATCTCCAGAGAATGCTACATTTGTCCTGTTCTATTTTGGCTCAGTCATTCATCTTTCTTTAAGGTCATAGAGAGACAATGTTCTAAGAATGCTATGAAAATTATCTAAAATTAGTGTGAGATACTTCACATCCCACTTACTCCTATCATATTATTGCAGAACACACACACAAACACACACATACACACACACACACACACACACACACACACAGAGGCAGAGACTATAAGCAACCTAACTTCTTCCATAGATGCCTTTGGTCTGGTACCAGTGAAGAAAATACATTTGCTAACTACTTGACTCTTCATAACTGCAACCATTCAAATACCATTTGATCCTTTGGGGATAGAAATAAGTATAGTAAGAAGACAGATCTCTACTCATGGTTGACCCACATTCTCTTGCTACACTGGAGAATAGATTGATGCCATGCATTTGGGTATTCTATCTGTTGTCGTGTCACAGACACATGGAATGTCCTCAATCTCTGCCACACATTGTGATGCCAGAGCTCCAAGTGGGCGCAAGGCCATGAGGAAAGCTCTCCAGAAAGCAGTCTCACGTTTCCAGTAAGTTCAACTCCTTAAAAGTGAATGCCAACTCCTTGCCCTGAATTTATGCTTCCTGGTGCTTATCTCCAGGATAACTTTCAGTAAATCATTTTAAGTCATTCTTTTTTATTTGTTTGTTTATATTTGGCAGTCTTGGGCCTTGACTCAGAGCCTGAGCACTGTCCCTGGCTGCTTTTTGCTCAAGGCTAGCACTCTACCACTTGAGCCACAGCACCACTTCTGGCCGTTTTCTATATATGTGGTGCTGAAGAATCGAACCCATGGCTTCATGTATACTAGACAAGCACTCTTGCCACTACACCGTATTCCCAGCCCTTAAGTTATTCTTTTTTTTTTTTTTTTGGCCAGTCCTGGGGCTTAGACTCAGGGGCCTGAGCACTGTCCCTGGCTTCTTTTTGCTCAAGGCTAGCACTCTGCCACTTGAGCCACAGTGCCACAGTGCCACTTCTGGCCATTTTCTGTATATGTGGTGCTGGGGAATCGAACCCAGGGCCTCACGTTTATGAGGCAGGCACTCTTGCCACTAGGCCATATCCCCAGCCCCCCTTAAGTTATTCTTGTGAACCTTTTGAGTATATCAGAGTAAGCTGGCTCTGGCCTACCTTGACCAAAAAAAATCTATCATTTGATTAGTGTTTCTGTCATATTTGTACCAATACCTTTACTATTTCATCTGCTCATTAACCTATCTAGGGCCAAAGATCAGATGACTTTGGAGCTAAACACAAAGAAAGTAAAATGAAACTCCCCCAAAACCAACAGCCCTACATCATGGACGTGTTAGAAAGGGCCGTGTCAGGTGCTATTCTGACTTATTAAAGAAAATTTTCTGATCTCAGATTGACTATGATCCATTTGAGAGAACATGATGCATAAAATGACTATTAAATTGGAAGTCAATAGGTAAAGATATATTTCTGAGAACTACTTAGGAAAATGTACCACATCTGTCTGCTAAAATCTAGTGTTCCAATGGTTTATTGTATGGCCATTTTCTCTTTACACAGCATCCCAGTATTATCCCAGTATTGTCATTGCTTCCAGTTTTAACTCAACAAGACTAGTCATGACAAATTTCTCACTAGCCTCCCAATCAATAAGATTCTGTTCCAGATAAACTGAATATGTTTGAAGATAAACTAGTGGGATTCCAAAAGACACTGTGAGTAATCAGTACATTATGTTACTTTGACCTAAAGATGACTATTATGACTGGTTTATTATTACAATAAAAAAAGGTTTGTGTATGTGTGCCTACATGTATGTATATGTGCTGGTACTAGGGCTCAAACTCAGGAGCTCATACTCATGACTGGCACTCTAGTGCTTGAGCCAAGCCTCCAATTACAGCTGTTACTGGTTATTTTGGGATAAGAGGGTTTCAGATTTGTCTGCCCAGTCTGGCTCTGAACTGAGATTCTCAAATCTCACCTTCTTGTGTAGCTAAGATTACAGAATTGAGCTACAAGTGCCAGCAGGATAAAAAGCTTTTTTTTTTATTAAAAAAGATTTATGGGTGACATGAAGCAAACCCCACAAGTTGAAAAACTCATATGACTACAATACTACATGAAGTGGTAAAATGTCACCCACAAACATACATACAAAACAAAGGATTATTTACTTGTACAATCAAAACATACTATAGCCAAGGCCCAATTCTCCAAAATAAATGAATGGTTGAGAAATATACAATAAACAAATCAATAAAAATGCATTATAATTGCCAAAGGACCTTGAAAGTACTATGAACACATTTAGGAAAATAAAGGAATATTATAAGGTATCAGGGATGGCAACCACAGAGAATTTGGTGAGTGGGTGATGAATAACTATATGTAGAGAAGCAGCAGCATAGAATACATACAAAAAATCTATCTACAGTTTTGAATAACATGAGGTGTGTAAGTATGAAAACACATAATACTTTCAAGAGGAACAGTAACTGTCGTGGCACAACTGTGAAAGGGGGAACAAGCTGTTGTGGGGTGGAGGTGAGAGGAGAGGTTAGAGAAAGACACTAGAAAAACTGTGAAGGACCTAATACACCCTGCTAAAAAGCAAGAAAACGAACCTCTCAATGTTTTTATGCAGAAAAATGACATGATCAGTACATACTGGATAGAAAAGGAAGAGATAGGTGATGGGAAAAGAAAACCAGCATCAGCCAAGGAAATAAGTAACTAGAACTGGAATTATTTGTGTGTTGCTTTGGATTTTTTTCCCATCTCATTGCAGAGAAAATTGAATATCATATCCAAAGGCATATAAAATATGGAAAGGCATTAAGGTAAATATGGAACCAAAATATGATTTAAAAATAAGGTCAAAGGCTCCATTTGAGATGAGCAGTAGTGTCTCACAGCTGTAATCCTAGCAATTAAGGAAGCTGAGATCTGAGGATTAAGATTCAAAGCCAGCCTGGACAGATAAACCTGAAAAAAATGTTATCTCCAACTAGGCAACTAAATGCCAGATGTGGAGGTTTGGCTCAAGCAGTAGAGCATCAGCCAAAAAAAGCCAAGCAAGAGTGACAGGCCCTAAGTTTAAGCCCCAGTACTGGCACACACAAAAACAGTTCCACTTGACTTGGGTCAACATTATAGAGTTAAAAATAAGTGTTCTGCTTATTGGTTCCTGATTGCACAAGAGAAATATAACTCACTCTTTTTGATATTGTCTCCAGACAGGAACTGCGAAGGGAAAGATGGGGCTCTATGAGATCATGAATAGCACTCCCCAAAAGAAAAAAATCTCTCTCAGCTAGTGTTCTGCAGGTATGGTTTAATATAGGGTTGGATCTGACCTTAAAGGGCTCTTCAAGCCATATAACCTGCATGTTGCTTTTCTGGACCAAGTTCTTAATAAAAAAAAATAAGATGATCCAAAGATGGGGAAGGCTTCAACTAACAGGGACTGCATAGACTGTGCTGACATTGATCACAGATCAGGTTGGAACTAGGACTGGTATCCCTCATAACAGTTAAGACTGATTTGCCAAGGAAGGGAACCTAAAGAAAATATGTTTCTCTACTAGAGTGACCCAAGAGAGGATAGACAAGTAGAGAAGGTCCCAAACAGAATGTACAAGACCAGAGAAGGTATTAGAGAAACATTTTTAATTCACAATGAACAAGGTGCTGGTAGCTTATGCCTGTAATCTTAGCTACTCAGGAGGCTGAGCTCTGAGGATCATGGTTCAAAGCCAGCACAGGGAGGAAAGTTTGTTGAGATTCTTATCTCCAACTAACCACCAGAAAACCAGAAACGTGTTATGGCTCAAAATGCTAGAGCAACAGTACCCAGACTCTGAGTTCAAGTCCCATGACTAACAAAAATAAGGAGAGAGAGAGAGAAAGAAAGAAAGAAAGAAAGAAAGAAAGAAAGAAAGAAAGAAAGAAAGAAAGAAAGAAAGAAAGAAAGAAAGAAAGAAAGAAAGAAAGAAAGAAAGAAAGAAAGAAAGAAAGAGAGAAAGAAAGAAAGAAAGAAAGAAAGAAAGAAAGAAAGAAAGAAAGAAAGAAAGAAACCACAATGAATGAGGTTGCTTACTAATGAAAACTGGGATGAAAAGCAATCAGAGCTGAAATAGTGTTCAGTGTCCCCTCATTGGGCATTTGGATAATAGTTGTAGTAGGAGAAACAAAATAGGACAAAATATATATGTATACATACGTATATGTATATATATGGATAATATTATTAAATCCAGTTTTGATACTGTAATGTTTAAAGCAAGACACAGTTACAATAAGAAGGTAAGGTTCAGGTGGAGGTTTGGATTAAGATTAGAAAAGTATACACCAGTGCCCTCTGTGAAGCAGATGAAGATCAAGCAATGGATGAATTTGTCTAGGGAAAAACCTAATGAAAGAAACAAAGACAGGAGAGGCAAAGAAGGGAGAAGACAAAGTGGAGCCCAAACAGTGAGGGTCAGATAGACAAACTATTCAAAAGCTGATA
Source organism: Perognathus longimembris pacificus (assembly GCF_023159225.1). Classification (NCBI taxonomy): domain Eukaryota; kingdom Metazoa; phylum Chordata; class Mammalia; order Rodentia; family Heteromyidae; genus Perognathus; species Perognathus longimembris. The sequence goes on from NC_063162.1 coordinate 40,276,778, forward strand.
AGAAAAGGTCCAGGGAGGAAGAAATGGAGGAAAGGATCAGCTCAAGCATCCCTAAAGAAGTTTCAAGGGGGATGAGGACCAAAGAGATGCGGTAGGGTCATCAGAAATCTTAGTGATGCTGGATTCCATGGAAGTCATCCAGAGATCCACTCCAGTGGCCTAGTATAGGCTAACAAGTAGAGGAAGCATGTGTGGGTATGTTCTTGCCAGTATTTGGCAAATGGGCATAAGCCACTCCCAAATAAGCCATCATTATAGAAGAAGAGAATGTCATAAATGGTTACCAGAAGCCAGGAAAAAAATATAACTCATTGGGTATAAACTTTCAGTTATTCTAGATAAGGTCTAGAAAATTTTTGTACAACATAGTGACTAAAAGTGGCCTACCATTTCTATGTTTCCTGAAAAGTAGCTTTGACTGTTAGGAATGCAGCAAGTTTTAAAAACAATAGAAAGCCTAACTAATATGCTGGCTCCAGGGAACAAGAATGTATTTGTCTCACATGACAAGAATTCTATAGGTAGACTTTGGGGACTAGGACAATGGCTCAACATTGCTTTCAGGGGCCCAGATTTTCTGTCTTATTTGTCTGCCATCCTTAATGTGAAGACACAGTTGGTTCTTCACACTTGTCCTCATGCTGCCCCTTGAGGCGCCCTATCTGCTTTTCAGAATGGAAACAATGGGGTGAGGGAGAATAGGAAGGGCAAAGAGTTAAAAGGAAATGACTACTGAGTCTGTCTCTTTTTCTCAGGAAAGGGAAAACTTTCCCAGAAACCATGCAGATTACTTCTGCTTGTGTTTCATTGGGTAAAATGGTATCACATACACATTGCTAGCTACTAAGTATCTAGGCAAAAGAGAATTTTGGCTGAGAGTTAGATCAAACTTCATTAACAATTAAAAGAATGTTGGTCAATGGCAAGATAGATGAGCTACCAAAATTAAGTAAAAACAACAATAGCAAAAATAAAAAGAGTTAGTATGAGCTTCCTCCTTCAACTTACTCAATGAAGGAATCTCCGAGAAGCATAGTTGAGGAGAATATAGGTTAAGAAGATAATTGTCCTTGTCATCATAGTCATTGTCTCAACTTGACTAGACAAAAACTTACTCCCCATTCTAATCCCAGCCTAAATCCTACACCTTTAGACTACCCCTCACATTCTTCTACTTGTTACAGATACCTAAGCTACTGTAGCCAAATCTTGAAGATTTGATTTCTAGTCTATATGATCATTGTTTTCAACATTACTTCTAACCTATTCTTAGCAATTCCAGTACCTAAGTAAATGATCTTCTAAGAGGATAGATCCTTGGGTCCTTGGCTCCCTTTCCTGTCTTTCAGTAACTTCATTCTCTATGCCATCTCAGCACTGATCTTTGATGCTCACTTTTTTTTTGGTCAGAAAATCTAATTCTGGCAAAGAGCCACATGCCTTCTAGTCTTTTATGTTGGCCATTCTGCTTTTTTTCCTTTCATTCTGGGAATTCTAGGACCTACAGTCCTGGTTTTCACCATGTTGAGCTATCAGCAGCACCTTTGTGGCTTTATTTCTCTCACTGTACTAAAACTCTTTAGCTAGTCATTTTTCCTTTGGGTCCACTTAAGAGCTTTTTTGGTATTTTTCCTTCTGCTCCTCTTCACTTGGTTGACTTGACAAAATCCAGTCCTTATGGAATCTAATTCTCTATCTTCTTCATGACTATTCTTAGAGTATGATATGGCTGGAGAAAACATGACTTTCAGAATAAATTCATTATAAATGCAACTCGGGCCACAAATGCTGCCTGGACAATCCCACTGCATTTTGTGGTTCCATTCACTCCACATTCCCAGACAACCACTGGAAAACTTCTCCCCACTCAAATCTCTTCTTCTTACTACTGGTGAGAAGATAGTAGCAACTAAAAGAGAATTTCTACAAGTCTTACTGACACCTCCACTCACAACCCTGTTCCCATCTACTCCACCTTCCTTTCTGCCTCTTACCAAGGGCAGATATGTTAGGTCCCCATTTGAGACCAAGCCCTGGCTCTGCCCACCTCTCACCAGCTGAAAGACATGGCGTCAACATTGGCCCCAACTCACCATGTCATCTGTGCTTCCCTTGTTGAAAACCTCACCTCTTTCAGTGTACAAGTTGGCTTAAAAAATATTTTGACCACCTTGTCTCCCTCTAGCTATTAAGTAAACTTTCTGGGATTTTGAGGAAATTTACAGAGACTTTCTTATTCCCATGGTCTCCAATGGCTCCTCCTTTTTCCTATTCCAAGAATACTTTTCTAGGTTACCAGTGACTTCCACACTGCTAAATCCATGACAAGTATAAGGCTTCATTCTATGTGATTTATCAGGTGCCTACAGTACATGGTCACTCTTGATCGGAATACTTTATGATATATCTGACACTTCAAACCAGCCTGAGTTTTCTCCTCACTCACTACTTTCTGGGAAGTTTTGTTCTCCTCCTTACAAATTCTAAGCTTCAGGTTGCTCTAGGACACAGTCATCGAAACTCATCTCTTAAGGGGTTAGGGATTTAGCTCAGAAGAAGAGCACTTGCCTGACAAGTGCAAGGCCCTGAGTTTGGTCCTCATCTCTGGGGGCGGGGGGGGCGGGAAACCTCATCTCTTCCTCATGTGGACCACTTTCAGTATGATGGACAGACATGGTCCCATGACAGTTTCTAACTTTAATTTTAGTGTGATCTCTGCTCACTCTTCCAAGCTTATCTCTCTAGTTGTCTATATGATTTTTCCACTTGAATAGACAAGTAATTTCATAAGATTTTCAAAAACTAAATCCAATCATCACCACATAGATTAATAATGTATTTATAGTATCTAAAATAGTGACAAGAGGCTGGGAATATGGCCTAGTGGTAAAGTGCTCTCCTCGTATACATGAAGCCCTGGTTCGATTCCTTAGCACCACATATATAGGAAAAAGCCAGAAGTGGCGCTGTGGCTCAAGAGGTAGAGTGCTAGCCTTGAGCAAAAAGAAGCCAGGGACAGTGCTCAGGCCCTGAGTTCACACCCCAGGACTGGCAACAAAAACAAAACAAATTAAAATAGTGACAAGTATATTAATGACATTCAACAAATATTTATTCAAAGGACAAATGACTGCAATGAATTTCTCAGACCAGCACAGGTAAATGAAGTTTTCCTTCAAGTCAGATGGTGACCATGCACAGTAGTGCGAATGTAGCTCTAGTAGAGTGCTTGTCCTGAACATATAAATTCCTGAGTTTAATCCCCAGCACCATACACACACACACACACACACACACACACACACACACACACACACACACACACACACACATCTATGGCAATGCAATTCCAAAAATGAAGAGGATTGCCTTAGATGCCTCTCCTTGGAACAGGCAGTAGGCTGAGTCTTTGACCATTTGACAACTTTTCTTAGTACTCAAAGGATAATGGCCTGGCCATGACCATTTTTTCTCATGCCAAGGTTCTTTCAATAAAATTTCACTCTAGAAGCTAAGTATGAAAGGATAGGAAAGAAAACTCATTAATAGATAAAATGGTGCACGAGACTGGCAGAATGTTAACAATGAAGTGAAATCATGCTTGTGGTATTGTCAATGAACACAGTCACAAAAGAGCACACCATTTTCTTAACCAGAGCACTGTCAGATCTAGGTACAGCTATACAACGTATTTCTCTACCCAAGATGCCAATTTCACGACGACTATAGATCTCTATCTAACCTTGAGAAATGATGATCCCTCCCAGAGAGAAAAGGTGGTATTGGAAAATTTCAAACAATAAAACTAAAGGGATTATATAAATTCTGCATAAGATGCATGTGTTCCAGTTTTGATTCATGGTACCTAGCATAATGTATAGAACTAACTCATTTGGAAGGAGGTGATTTTTTAGTATGGTTTGGTTTAGTTTGAATCATTATTATTTGAAGGCTTCAAGAAGCAACTGCTTTTTGTTTTGTTTTTGTTTTGTTTGTTTTCAAAATTCCAAGGGCCTTGTAACATTAGGCAGGTGGCTCTACCATTTGAGCTATTTTTAGAAGAGTTTAAGAAGTTTAAGAAGGGGGGCTGGGGATATGGCCTAGTGGCAAGAGTGCCTGCCTCATATACATGAGGCCCTGGGTTTGATTCCCCAGCACCACATATACAGAAAATGGCCAGAAGTGGTGCTGTGGCTCAAGCGGCAGAGTGCTAGCCTTGAGCAAAAAGAAGCCAGGGACAGTGCTCAGGCCCTGAGTCCAAGCCCCAGGACTGGCCAAAAAATAAAAAAATAATAAAAAAATAAAAAAAGAAGTTTAAGAAGAGTGAGAAAAATGGATGAATGGCTTGGGTTGCAATAGTGTAAAAAAAAAAAAAAAAGGAATTTTCTTCTTCCTTTCTGCAAGCCCATGTTTCTGTAAGAAAACTAATTCCATTTTGCAATGTCTTTTGCTCCTACAACATTCCTCCTTGAAATTCCTTTAAATCCAATCATATTTGCATGATGGCATTTTCCAACATTTTTCTACAAGTGTCTCTCTATAATGTCAGGTTCTAGGAAGGACTTACACAGTGTGTATGTCACATAGTCTATGGAATTCTTTGAGGCTCCTGTTTCTCCCCCTAGTGACCTAATTTACCTTTGACCCTTATCTTCTGGCCAAGAAAAAGTCAAAGCTACAGAAGAAGGGGTCCCTGAGGTAGAGCCATCTAATTCTCATGAAGTACAAAAAGATCAGAACTGATTTGGCAGCTCTTACTGGAAAAATAAAATACCTTGGAAGGCAGAGGAAAGATTAAGAAAAGTATTTGTAGACCTTCTGGTATTATTTTACAAATTATTTTTAACATTTTTTATTAATTAAATTTGTTGACAAGATGTTGTGCAAAAGGGGTACAGTTACATACTAAGGCAGTGAGTACATTTATTGTGATATCTTACACCCTCATTTTTCTTTCCCTTCCCTAGATCAGGTAGGCATATATACAATACCCAACACATAGCGTATGCCAAAGAAGATTCACCTTCAACTTTAAATGTAACATCAACAATAGAATCCTCCTGTGTTCTTCTCTTGGAGTTGTTTTTGCTTATCCTCATCTTACATGATCATATGTACATAGCTGTTGAGCTATTATTATCCACTGATAGGTCTACTCTAGACCTTTTTATGTTTAGTTGTTTGGTTTTAATACATAATGTAAGGTCGCTGACCCAAACCTGTGGAAATACCATTTGAAAAGAAGTTTTTTGTTTCGCAGACCTGGTCTCTACTGCCCCCACCCCCTCCCTAACAGTCATATATCAGGGAGACCATGCCCCTTTGCTCTCTGTGTTCTAGGCTTGTCTTGCTCAACATTATTTGTTCAAATTCTGACCATTTCCCTGCGAATAGCAATATTTTATTATTTCTAATTGCTATGTAGTATTCCATTGTGTATAGGTACCACATTTTGGGGATCCATTCATCTATAGTGGGGCATCAGGGTTGTTTCCATATTTTGGCTATTGTGAATTGTGCAGTGATAAATATGGATGTGCAGATATCTTTTTGATATCCTGAGACCTGTTGTTCAGGACAGATGCCTAGGAGTGGTATGGCTGGGTAATAGGGTATGTCTATGCTGAGCTTTTTGAGGAACCTCCATATTGTTCTTCAAAGTGGTTGTACTAATTTGCACTCCCAACAACAGTGGAGAAGGGTTCCTCTTTCCCCACATCCCCTCCAGCATTTGTTGTTGCCTGAGTTCAGAGTATAGGCCATTCTAACTGGGGTGAGGTGGTATCTCAGGGTTGTTTTTATTTGCATTTCCTTTACTACCAGGGATGTTGAACATTTCCTCATATGTTTCTTTTGCCATTTTTATCTCTTCTCTTGTGAAATCTCTCTTTAGCACCTTTGCCTATTTAATAATTGGTTTACTGGGCTTGGAGGGTTTTTTTTTTTTAGTTCTCTGTAGATGATGGATATTAGGCCTTTGTCTGTTGCTGTGCTGAAGATTATTTTTATTAACACATAGTTGTACATATTGGAGTGTATGACATATATGTACATAAATATACATATATATACAGATATATATGAAATAATAAGATCAGAGAAAGACAGGCAGTGCTGGCTCACCTCTGTAATCCTAGCTACTCAGGAGGCCAAGATTTGAGGACTGTGGTTCAGAGCTAGCCTAGGCAGGCAAATCCATGAGACTCTCATCTCCAATTAACTACCAGAAAACTAAAAGTGGCACTATGGCTGAAAACGGTAGCACAATAGCCTTGAGGAAAAAGAACTCAGGGACAGGTCCCAGGTCCCAAGTTCAAGCCTCATTACTGATGAGAAGGAAAAAAAAATCAAAGTAATTGGTAAATTCATCACTTCAGACATTTGTCATCTCTTTATGTTTCTCTTTATTAGAAATCCTCTCTACTAATTATTTTGAGCCATAGAACTATTTATCAACCATAGTTACCCGACTGTACTATTGAATATTAAAAAATCTTCCTTTTATCCCACTGCACCCATCTACCCATCCACTCTCCAACCCCTTACCAGCCAATCTTTTACCTCATGTGTCTTTGGGAGACACTTATGATTCAAATAACAGCCACATCTCTAGGTTCTTCTTTGCAATGCTACAACTAGAATATGAAAGCTTTATTTCACCTTCATTAGCTCCATCTTTTAAGGTGCTGTTCATGAGAACAGACTTGCTTTATGTTTCTATCATATGGCTTTGTCTCTGACACCTGTTTGACTAATGCCTTATTCAACTCTCCTGGATGAAAAACCTGAGGTTATTTCCTGACTGGATACCAAGTGATACCATCAAAATATGAGACATGAGTAAATAAAGATTTAACTGGCATGTAGATAAAGATGAGAGAACAAGATAAGAAGAAGGTACAACCAAGATAAGACATAATGTTTCCACTACAACCAAAAGGTTGTGTGGAACTCCAGCAGCTTCTTAGAGGGAAAATGAGGAAAGATGGACTAGGTATGCCTTAAATTAATGGTAAATCACCTGTACATTGGTGTTCCAAACACATTATAAACAAAATTCGTTAAGAGGCTCACAATGCACAAGGAAGGAAGAGACCAGGGAGGGGCTAACTGTTCTTTCTATCATATGCTCTTGGCAGAATAAATCTATTCCTAAGAGATCTGATTCATTCATTCCCAAGAGACATTAATCTATTCAGGAGGATGGACCCCCCCATAATATTCCACTGAGCTGTGCCTCTTAAAGTCCCCACCATTCCAACACTGCTACAAAGGGGACTAAGCTTCCAGCATCTGATCCCTTAGGGGACAAACCATATCTAACTCACAGCACCTATCCAGTAGGATTTCTGGGTATGGAATACACAAACACAAGCAGCACTGCTCAGAATTCGAATCTATTCTTCACACAATCAGTAACCCCAGGTGAGCACATAGGACCTCCTTGCCATGATAAGAAACATCCTAGACGTGTCTGAAAGGGAAGACATCCTAGCAGTGAGACTAGTATTTGTTAGAGAAGATACTGAGTACCAAATAAGGGGGTGTGATCCAAGCACCCTGAAGACCAAACAGAAGCACAGAGAATTTCCATGTGGGCTTAGGAGTTGGAGGATCTTCAGTGATCTTACTAAGTGTGGTCTCTGAGGAGCGGGGGTGGCAGAGGCTGGTGTGGACAGACTCTAGGAGTGAGTCAGAGAAGCGTCGTGACGCATCATTTCATGAGTTCTGGGGAGTTGCTGTTAGGCAGGTGGAGAGATAGATGGTGTCTACTCCTATCAACCTCCAGACCTCTGGTTGGTGCAGAAACTGAAGCTAAGAAAACCCAAGGAATCACAAAACATTTGAGCTATAAGACACATTTCCAGATAAGCTACAAAAGTGTCCCCGGTGACTCAAACCCAGTTGATGCTCTGGAAATGTCTAATATTACTTTCCTTGTCCTACTACAAAAGACATAAAAGAAAACCCTAGATGTTCTCATCCCACTGCATGTTTATGGAAAGGAAGTGGATTCTGCCAGTTGTGTGTAATCGCAAAGGAAAGAAAGAGAGGTATGGCTTGTTGCTCCATGCCTAGAGCTCTAACAGAGCAAGTTTTGAATCCTGTCTGTCCCAGTCACTCTATTATGAACCCAGAAACTTACCTAACCTCTCTGATCTGAAGTTTCTTCACCTGGATGAGAGAAATGACTGTATCTTCCCCCAGGAGTCTGTTGTGAGAAGTTCATTAACAAAGCATACAGTAACTATCCTGGTATGTAGGCCAGCTCCACTGGTCAGTGGGAGTTCTTGTTAGTTGTTTTGAAAGACCTATTTATACAATCATTAGGTTGCATAATTCTATTTGCCAAAATTCCTGCAGAGAAAAAAACTATTTAAACTCTGTTTCATATTTCTAGGAGTTCCAAAATATTTTAAGATTATTTTTCTTTCCAGACAGATCTGCTAATTACATGTTAGTTTATTCATGCTCACATGCCCACCATCAAGGTATAGCTATGGCTTCCTTGCTGGGGTGTCTAGATTTGGAAGAATTTAGAAATCTTTGGAGCTAATAGGAGGAAATGAAAGCAAACATTTCATGATGGAGGCTCATTCCTTCTGCCTCATACTATATCTTGTTCTGCAAAGAGGCATTTGGGATTTTCCTCTACAGCAACTCCTCCCCTCACCTCCACACCAGCATTGATGCTCAGGATTGCTCGGGTATGGTGATCCATATTCCCTGATTCTCACCCCACAGAGTTGTGTGTAAGCCAATAGGATTATGAATATTCCTTCATCATAACCATTCAATCAGAGGTGTGCATGTGACCTAAGCTGGTCCAACTATGATGCGTTTCTGGGGCTTGGCAGAAAAATCTCAGTAAACATATTTGTTCTTTGAAGAGTTTATCTTGCAATAAGATTATCTTGGAACATCAAGAGGATACTGTATGGAGCCTAGAAATAAATCTAATACAGAGAGAGCAGACACAGGAGCATAAAAATTTGAACTCTAAATTTAGTCAAAGTCAAATGAGTTTTCAGTGAACAAAGATAATAATTTCCCAATTATTCTCAAGTCAGCTAGAGACAGGATTTGCACTACTTTCAATAGCATGAGATGTGATGGATACTAGGGAAAGCCTTAGACACCATTCAAACCAATGCTCACCAGAAAAGGAAATATCCTGGTTTTCTTTGAGCTGCTGCAGAATTGATGATTGATGGCTTTATTTCAGAAACTGCATTATTGTATATACCTGCTACCTTAGTCCATCCAGGTTCTACAACAAAGTATTAGAAATCTAGTAGATTATAAGCACCAGAAATTTGGGTTAAGTGTGATGGAACATGTCTATAATCCCAGCTTGTCATCAGGTAGAAGTGAGAGAATTGTTTTCTAAGGCCAGATCTGGGCAAAAAACTCAAGCACCTATCTGAAAACTAACTAAAGCAAAAAAAAAAAAAAGTGGAAGTATGGCTCAAGTGGCAGAGCACTTGCTTAGCAAGTGGAAGAACTTGAGTCAAACTTTAGTACTCTTAGGAAAAAAAAACAGAAATTTTTTTTCTTGTAGTTCTGATAACTAGGAAATCCATAGTCATGACTTTCACAGATTCAGTGTTCAGTGAGGTCCCACTTTCTGGCTCCTAGACAGCATTGTCTCATTGTGTCCTCACATGGTAAACTGGAAGAGCTAGCTTGCTGTGGTCTCATTGATAAGGTCCTTAATCCTAGACATAATGATCTTAGTACCTATCAAAAGCCCAATCAACAAATACCATTATGTTGAAGATTAGGATTGCAACAAAAAAAAAATTGAGGGACACAAACACTCAGAGCATAGCATCCACCAAAGAAAACCTCTTTGGCTGCTTCCAACTGAGAAACTGAGAGGAAGTCAAAACATTTTCACTTAAACATATCAAGCATGTGCTTTGTAAATAACTTTATAACTCTTCTGTGGGCTAAACCATGATAATCATGTTGCAGGTAAGTCCTGATAACAGCAATACACACAGTAAATGAAAACCAGAATAAAAGCCTTGTGAATACCAATGCATCCCATTTCCATGATGTGCACCAACTTATTTGGAAGGGAACTCTTTACCCTCACTCCAGCATGGAACATTCCTCAAGGAGCTGGAGTATCTAGTGTTCTGTGGGCACCAGTTGATGCCTCCTGGCAACAATAACCACCAAAAAAAAAAGGGAGGGGGCTCCTTGGTGGCAGTCCAGATGCTAATTGCCTTGAAGAGTAAATGAGTCATAATTTGTGCCAGAGATGTTGCTGTAATTATGACAATAAAAAAGCTAGAGCTTTTAATTGTCTCTGCTTCAATAATAGACCTTGGGCTTATGGAGTATGTAGTTTTCAATCTCAGCTAACATTGGGCTCAAACTCCGACATCATTGGCTCTTTGTCTTACACATGTCTGCTCTTAGGGCCAACCACGTTGCCTCCAGATGCAGAGAGGTCTCTGGCAGATGCCTGTGGGTTTTGTGTGAAGTGGCATCATATTTTTTTTTCTATTTCACACTACAGTTGTAGAAGAGAGAGGAACCAGCCAACGTAAGAAAGATCATGATGCCAGTGGGATTTGCCACTCTTCCTCACAAACCATAACTCCAAGGAATGTACCTTCCATTATTCTTCTGTGTGTATATAAGGATCTGTGCTTACCTTTCTTTCCTTCCTTCATTCTTTCCTTCCTTCCTTTCTTCCTCCTTCTCTCCCTCCATGTTTCCCCCCTCCCTCTCTTCTACTTCCTCTTACAACAGAACCTATAAAGGCCTTAGATATTTCCTTAAGGAGAACCACTAGTTAGTTGATTGCCTAGACATTTGGGGATTCTTTCTTGTATATATTTAGTTTTTTAAAAGTATTTGTAAGCTATAGATTCTCAATAGCTTAAGTTAAAAGGGTGTATTGAAATAATTTAATTTTGTGTATATATAAAATTAAGTGGGAAAACTCAACAGTCAAGCATGCTATAGCTGAGACAGGGCAGATTTAGAATTCAGGTGGCAGAATCTGTGAGCAATCTTTTCCAGAAAAGATTACATCCATCATTTTCCTTTCATAGAATAACCATGCTAATGTCCAGTTCCTAGAGAGAGAATCCCAGTGACTCCATTGGATCAGAAGTTGGATTTCACACATAATGAATAATGCCACCAACACAGCTCCTGATAGAGGAAGAGTAGTTTCTCAGTGGTTTATCCAGGAGGAGATAAAACTCATCTGGGGCAAAAAAAAAATCATGTCACCTATTCTTTATCAGGCTACCTCCTCTCTGGGGTGTACTTCCCATTGAAAACTCTACACAGCCTTTCAGATCCAGCTTAGAATCCCCTCCTAGAGGAAGCCTCTGACCCAAACATAGACTGTTGCCAACTACTGATTCCATTACCTCCTGAGACTACTCCTCTTACTGTCCTAAAGCCATAGAGTATAATTATCTGAGAATCTGACATCCTTGAGGAAATGAACAATTTATTATTTGTTCTTCTATATATGGTGCCTTCCACATAGTAGGTATCCATAAGATGTCTCCTGAAGGATTGGTGAAAAGAAAAAATGGACCAGTGATTTAGTCACTTTATATAATATGAAAATATACTGACTCTAGGTTATAGCTATATTTTTATAGGATGAAGAATCATGTATAATTCGTTGATCTTATAAGAATATCATCTTCAAGGCATTGTAAATGCATTTGTTTATGGTACAGGGGTTTGAATTGCGGTACTCACACATGCTAAACAGGTGCTCCTTTGAGGAGCCCTCCAGCCCTTCTTTGCATTGGTTACTATTGAGATAGAGTTTTGCTTCCTGCCTAGGCACTTCTGGACTATGATCTTCCTATTTTACACTTCCCACTGAAGCTGAAATGACAGGCACATAATACTAAACTCAGTAGCTATTGGTGGAGAAGAGGTCTCATGAACATTATTGACCTGGGCTAGACTTGAACTATGATCTTCCCAATTTCAACCCTTAAGTAGCTAGGACTAAAGGTATGAGCCACTGGCACCCAGCTCACCAATACAAACGTCTTGAAAGAGTTATTGTAGCTCTTTGGGCACAGAATATAAATATCTGTTTACTTTGCACTATGTAACTCATTTTTCAACTGCTATTATCTGTTGCTCCAGGAATTCATAGAGTACAGGTGATCACTGTTTTTTTTAAATAATTACTTATTTATTATCAAAGTGATGTACAGAGGGGTTACAGTTTTGTATGCAAGGCCATGGGTACATTTCTTGTACTATTTGTTACCTCCTCCCTCATTCCCCCCTCCCCCCTCTCCCTTTTAAGCCAAGATTGGACATGGAGGTTTGCTGTGCCCTTAAGTACTCATGTACACAGTACCTAGTCCAAAGCAGACACTAGCTAGGTAAATACACTGGGTAAAATAAATAAAATAGCTTCTATCAGATACCTTAGTTTGCTTTCCTAGCTAAGGACTAATATACCATGTCTCAACTACTCAAGATGATTGAAAAATGCCCACAGTATATAAAAGATTTCACCAGTGGTCTTCACTTGGCTATTTCTTGAAAAGAAGGGACTGGTGTGATAATATTTGGTTTGTCTCCTTGTGCTGCAGACTTGGAGAATGTTGAGAGTTCCTTATGTTTAAAGATACTGTGTGCTTCTCAAATTTTTAACTGCCTTTCTCATATTTAGATTTCAATTCCATCTAGAATTTACTTGAGTATACAGAAGGACAGAAATGTATCTTTTCCTTAAGGGTGAGAAAGAGTACTGCCCTTGAAATCAGGGCCTGGGTACTGTCCTTTAGCCTTTTTACTTAAGGCTTCCACTCTACCGTTTGAGCCACATCTTTACTTCCAGCTTTTGGTCTTTTAATTGGAAATAAGAGTCTCATGGACTTTCCTAGACTGGCTTCGAACTACAATCCTCAGCTCTCAGCCTCCAGAGTAGCTATGGTTGATTACAGGTATAAGCCACCAGTGCCTGAAAAAAACATTTCTTTTCTTCCTTAGCCAATTATCCCAGCTCCTGAAAATAGTTCTGCCTCTTCTGCAGATTTGCATTGCCATCTCTGTTTTGAACCAAGTTCCCAGGTATTCATGGGTCTGTTTCTAAGACTATTCCATCTCTATGTGTCTCGGATGCCAAGCTCTTTAATTACTTTCAGAAAAGACAGCTTTCACTGATACCTGAAGTGACACCATTTTTGGATGAGATATGAATACCTCTAAGAGGGGCCATGCTCTAAATCAATGACAATGTGATGTGCATACTTTGCTTAGATTCCTTCCTGTCTGTCAGTCTGCTGTGAGCAAATTTGACAGAGAAAATCTGAAGAAGATTGAGAATATGAAGGGAAGGAGAAAGACTTGCTTAGAGAAACTGAAGCAGGAAGCAATAAAAAAGAGAGATATTTTCAATTACTCAACCTTTTTCTAGTCTTGACCCTAAGCATAAATACAGTTTTCCAAGAAGCAGAGTATTTCAATATATAAATGGGCCTTTGCAGCAATTCCCACTAAGCCTTACTTTAATAACTAGAATCAGAACCAGTGCCTTTACATATGATCTAAGTACTAAATTTTGTGGGGGGGTTTATTTTGTGTTTTTTTAACCTCATCACATGTTTAATTCTCTAAATATTATAGATAAGAAAAGCATGAAGAGCAGAGAAGTAAAGTGATTTTCCCAGAGTTACTCAGCTAAATAAAATCAATTTAAGTTATTGGCTACCAGAGTGCATTGCCTTCCATGTTGTAGAAAGTACCACACTGGGGTGGAATTATCCGAGTCGGAGGGGAGAGAGTGAATCTTGTTTTACCATTACGCTCTCAATCTGAGCGGGGTATTAGTCACCCAATGGGCTCTTAATAAAAATTCATAGATGAGAGACTAGATGCATATTGACTATGGGGTCTGTGGTTTCTGAGTCAGAAAAGCCTAAGTAGTTTATTTAGTTGTTTAGGGGAGAAAAATCTCCAGCTTACTTCCCCTGCAAGCCAGACCAAGCCTCTTTTTTCTTACCCTCAAAGGAAGAGCTGAGTTGTGAACACACAGCCATGCACTCCTGTACACTGATCTTGGGAGTGTCCCAATAGAAGCTGAGAGCAGGCAGGCTGGACACACAAGTTAGTGTCTACAGCACTTCCAACTTGGGTCTTTACATCCAAACTCTAGAAATGACTTTCCCATATCACCCAAGGGTCCCATTATCCTGGCTTGGTTTCTCATGAAAGCCAAATGCAGCTCTCACTCCTCATGAGGCTGTGTGCTAGATCTGAGAAATGTTTTTCAGCTCAGCCATGCAGAGATTGCTGCAGCGGTGGGGATTCCCAGCCAGCACGGAGCCCCTTGCTGCTGAGCGGAGTTCCCCAACAGAAGTGAGTGGGCCATAAAACAGCCTGCTCTCTGGGAGGAGAGAGGGGGGAAGTGTCCACATCATGACATCTTGTCGAATAAAGAATTGTTTGGTTCCTTTCTTCTTGTGTGCTGAGGGGAGGAATTATAGTGTGCTGGCAACTGGTTGGGGAAGGTCTGAGTCTCTCTCCAAACCTCACTGGTTAATGGAGCAATCAATGATGTAGAGATAGCATTCTATCTCAAAACTCCTTGGAATTAAACAATTTACAGTCTTTGAATTAAGCTCCATTTCAGAGTTACCAGGCCTCATTGTGGCCTCTGCTTCAATAAGGGTTTAGGAAACTTTCCGAGAAAGTGCCTTAATGTGTCTGAACTCTTTCTGTGCTGGGAATTCAAGTCTGCTGTCACTGGCTTTCACTGGGATTCTGACATTGGGCCACAAGTTCCTAGAAGCTCTGTGCTTTCTGTGACCCTCTGTCTTGTAGCTCCAAGGTCAGTCACAACTTCTTTCTTTCCACAATCCCCTCACTCATTCCAGTAACATTTCCTCATATCTATAGTGTCCCATTCACTTGCCTAGATAAAACAATGAACAGGTAAAGTCCCTGCTCTCAAAGACTTGCATGCTATATTATTGACCATAGGATCAAGGAGTAATGCAAATCACCACAAGGGTAAAAAAAAAAAAAACTAGGGATAAATATAGGGAGAGGAGGCAGTACTTCTGAGAGGAGAGTCAAAGAAGAAGGTTAACATTTAAAAGTAACACTGAAGTGAGAACGTTATGCAAAGATTTTAGGGAAACATGTGGCAAAAGGGTGAAATGTGCTCATCCAAATGAAGGAATTATGTATTCCTACTGTCTGTAGGTTAGGATGTCTCAAAGTGAGAGGGGAAAAGAATGGCTGGAGATAAGATTAGAGAAATGGCAGGGACCAGTTTCTGTGAATATCTGAGGCCACAGTGAGACATTCTGATTTTTTTTTCAGAGTGTGTTGGAAAAGCTAGTACAGGCTGTTAAGCAGGAGAATGATAGGACCCAATTCTAAGTTGTATGGGGATAGGAGAGCAGAAGTGAAGAATGACTCCGAGGATATAAAAATGTCCTCTTAATAAACCCATCTGAAGATCATGCTTCTTCATTCATTAGACCTCAGACTTCATCTCTAAATTATCAACTGACATCTTGCCTACAGTAGAGTCACAAGAAAGGATGAAGTGAATGGTCTGAGGCATTTACTCCTTGCAATCTGACCCAGAGAGAATAGATATGGAGGAAGGCAGTACAAAGACCTGACGTCTCCTTGGTCTCTACCTGGGACCTCTAAACACCCAGAAATTCCATTTAATTATGAACTAAAGCAGTAAAGGTCCTTGGGTAGGCCTAGCAAACATGGAGCATCTCTAGTACCTCTCTCTACCTCCAGACCCTAACCCACAAGCCCACTGGTCATCAACAAGCCATTCTGTTTATTGACATTGGACCCATCAACCAGACAGATGGTCAATATTCTAGCTCTTATTTACTCTAATGCTTTATGTCTTCAAGATGAGATACACCCTTAAGTGCCCTTCAGCAATCTTCTCTCTAGGAAATCTTTTAGCTTCATTATAATTGTAATAGGAAAGGAATTATTAAACTTTGATCTTGACACTACCTAAACTGTCTCAACCAAGTTCATCTTTGTGACAGTGTAAACCCACACAGAGTTCCACTGTGGTGTCCTGAGTAGTGCCTTCAGTGGTCACCTTACTACTCATTTAGCTCTCTTTAACAGATCTCTCATCCCTGAGTGATTCCTTATGTCTTTCTTTTTTGCTTACTTCCTTTCCAACCAGGCTCCAACTTCCCCATTCTGCAAGAGCTATTAGATAGTAACAGGTTAAACCACACACACACTCCTCTGAAAGATTTCTGTAAATACTGTTAAAGTGTCATGCTTAGAATGGAAGTTTCTGGAACATGACAGAACATCTGCAAGGAAATGCATTTCCAGTGCTAGAAAAATGTGCTTTTAGCATGTCTGCTAGCATTACAGAAAGGCAGCCACCCAGGAAGGTAACTCACTGGCCGTCTACCACAGCATGCTGTAGAATGCTAGTGCTCTATTTCTACCCCAAATAAAGGAAGTGAGTCCTGACAAGAGCCATTTTAACCATCACTGAGGAAGAAGAAAATCGATATTCCATTTTGATTCTTCCAATACTCTTCTACTAATTCTATATGCACAACATCTCAGCTTTGGGTATCACTTGGAATTGATTTTCTCCACACCAACCTACAAGATGGAAAGGCTCAGAAGGGAAATTTCTTAACTGTATATAGTACTCTGACCACATCCTGCCAAGAAAAGATGGGCTGAGGTATGGGTCACTGCTGAAGGCTAATAAGTGCAGAGACTGTTGTTTTTTTTTTTGTTTTATTTGGTGCTTGTACTTGGACTTTTGAGAAAATTCTCTTGTTACCACTATCAAGATAATCTTTCTTACACTTCAGGGAGTTTACTAACCCCACCCACACAAATAAAATGACTCATCTAGAAGTGTCTGGTAAAGCAATGAGATTAAACAGTGTCCTAAATTATCCCCACAGCAATTGCCTCTAGGAAGAAAGGCTCAGGAAGAAGGCATTGAGATAATATTTCATAGATATATCAGCATGAGTCCCAGCAGTGCATTCAAGTGGTGTAATATGAGGAGAGTTTATGACAAAGGAACTCTTTTCAGAGAAGTGGTCAGAGTGTAAGGAAACCACAAGAATAATCATATAGGTTCCAACAGTAGTATTCCTTTTAAGATCCCTAGGCTGAAAGAGGCAAGAAGACCTAATCCAAGAGAAAGAGAGAGACAGAGAGAGAAAGAGAGATACAGACAGACAGAGAGACAGAGAGACAGACACAGAGACAGAGAAAGATTTAGGAGGTGAGGATCCTGCACAGGATTTACACTACTGAGCCATTGATAGTCCCGTTGTTCCAATGAGAGGACTCCAGGGAATAAATGATCTAAGTTCACTCTATCATCTCGCCATATCTGCTGCTATCTCCTCCAGATGGTCAAGTCCCAGGGCAGGAAAGGCCAGTGGTTCATTCTAGCAGCAGCTTCTCCAGGCACAGAGCAAGGTAGAGAAGAGTTTACAGTCATTGGACAATCTGGATGGCTACAGATGCAGTACAATTGTCTACATTTAAGCTACTCAGATCCAAATGACCTCTTTCTATTCTGAATATATTTCTCTCTTTACTATATATACTGAAATTTTTTCCTAGGATACTCAAGTCTTGTCTTCAAAGACTATGCCTGCCAGCCACTGGTAGCTCATGACTATAATCCTAAACTGCTGAGGAGGCTGATATCTGAGGATCACAGTTCAAAGCCAGGAAAGTCTGTGAGAGTCTTATCTTCAATGAACCACCAGAAAACTAGAAGTGGAGGCAGTGGCTGAAAGTGGTAGGGCACTAGTTTTATGTACAAAAGCTCAAGACAGCAACCAGGCCCTGAGTTCAAGCCCATGACCACCCCTCCCCCAAAAGAGCACATGTCTAACTGTAGGCTTGGAGACCCTTTGGTTTCAGAGGAGAAATGCTGTGTTGAAGAACAATGTATACTGTATACTATAGCTGGGTAAAGGCCAGATAAGTCCTCAGGTTAAGATCAAGAAAAAATTGAGGTAATTACTCATATAATTAGGCAAAAAAATGGGATATTCCCTTTACAGAAGTAAACTTCAATTTACTAACTTTCCCCAGCATAGAAACCATCTTTAAAATTAATATTTCAAATTCTATGTCAGTCTCTGGGAACATGATAGAATGCCCTGACAATCTGATTTTTAGCTATAGATTATGTTTATGTTCAAATGACAAAAAGACACTTGTGATCCCCTATGACCCAGCAGCCCCACTTTTGGGCATCTACCCAAAAGACCACAAACAAGAACACACTAAAGCCACCAGCACAACAATGTTCATCACAGCACAATTTATCATAGCTAAAATATGGAACCAACCCAGATACCCCTCAGTAGACGAATGGATCAGGAAAATGTGGTACATATACACAATGGAATTTTATGCCTCTATAAGAAAGAATGACATTGCCCCATTCATAAGGAAATGGAAGGATTTGGAAAAAATTATACTAAGTGAAGTGAGCCAGACCCAAAGAAACATGGACTCTATGGTCTCCCTCATAGGAAATAATTAGCACAGGTTTAGGCTAGTCACAGCAGAGGATCACAAGAGCCCAATAGTTATACTCTTATGAACACATAAGATGATGCTAAGTGAAATGAACTTCATGTTATGGAAACAACTGTTATATCACTGTTGTAATTACTTTCAACATGCAATGTGAAACCGCAGCTTCTATTATTGATGATCCTCTTGTATCCCCCTCCTGTGGTTGTACCTGCACTATCACTGCATCTTATCTGAGTACATTGGAAACCGTGTATACTGGTATTGGAACTAGGAAACTGAAAGGGAATACCAAAATCGAGAGACACAGGGTAAAAAAACAAACAACTACAAAAGCGATACTTGGAAAATTGTTTGGTGTAAATCAACTGAACAACTCATGGCGGGTAAGGAAAAGGGGGAGGAGGAGGGGAGAATGAGGGAGGAGGTAACAAATAGTACAAGAAATGTATCCAATGCCCAACGTATGAAACTGCAACCTCTCTGTACATCAGTTTGACAATATTTTTTTTAAAAAAGCTTCTTTAAGGAAGTATACCCCCCCCAAAAAAAGCTTGATATTTCTATGCTAACTTTTGAGATCTACAACTGTCCAATAAGGCTACCATTAGCTATGTGTGGCTACTTAAATTTAATTAAAATTACATAAAACAAAACTCCAACTCTTCATTCAGATGTACATATAAATATCTGAAAATTCAATAGCAACCCACAGGACAGCACCAATGTTGACAAACTGTGTTACTGTAGAAAGTTCTATTGGAAAGTGCTTCTATAGAACTGATGGCTAATTCTTGGGCACAATGAAAATGATGTGACTGTAAACAGTGCTTAGACATTTCATGAATCCTATTATGAACCAGGCAGCAAGCTAAGTGCTTTATAAACATTATCTCATTTAATTTGTTCTTGGTTTTGTTTTTTGTTTGTTTGTTGCCACGCATGGGGTTTGAACTCAGGGCCGGGGCACTGTCCCTGAGCTACAGCACCATTTCCTCTCATTTAATTTGTAAAGAAGGAATTTCACACTCATCTTTAAATACAGCTCAGAGGATTAAAACAAATAATCCCATAATCACAAGGTAATAATTAAATGAGCTTATATTTAAAACTCTTGTTCTTACCATTAAATCTATACCTACAAAAGAAATAGCATTTAATGATGTTTAATTTTAATTATTTAATTATTTTTAACCCAATACTCCCTAAAGATATTCACTCAGTTAAAATTGTAATTTATTGGGCTGGGGATATGGCCTAGTGGCAAGAGTGCCTTCCTCATATACATGAGGCCCTGGGTTCGATTCCCCAGCACCACATATACAAAAAATGGCCAGAAGTGGCGCTGTGGCTCAAGTGGCAGAGTGCTAGCCTTGAGCAAAAAGAAGACAGGGACAGTGCTCAGGCCCTGAGTCCAAGCCCCAGGACTGGCAAAAAAAAAAAAAAAAATGTAATTTATTGTTAAACTCAGTACATATCCTTGTATAAGATATTGATACCTCTGGCTCAAAGTGCATGATAGAGCAATTCAAGAACTGTCACTGGACTAATCTTTTCTCTATTACTGCACACTTAAGGTATTGAGTCAAATCAATCATTGTTATAAAACTTTCCCTGTATACATTGGCCAAGGCCAATGAGAAAGAAGGCATACTCAAAGTGAGCAACAGGTGTTTAATGAGATGACTATTTATCAAGGTATGAGCGATGTTTAGAAAACCAAGAAAGAAGAAGTGTAAACCCATGACAAGTACAAGTGGTGAGACACTGCTGGTTAAAGCATAAGTAGGAGAGGGTCAACAGGGAATACCGGAACCAGAGAGGTCAGCTGCCAGGGAAAGTGTCTAAAAGAAGCTGTGGATTTGTGTAGTGGGAAACAATCAACTTACAGTGAGTCAACAGGAAAAGCCATCTCACTTTCTACCCTTCAAGGTGAGGTAGTATACAATGCAGGCACCTGGGAGATCGAGAAGAGTGGGGCACACAGAGTAGAAAAGAGATTTGAGAAGACAAATAAAAGTATATGTTACCATATATCACATACCACTGTTGTTTGGGAAAGATGACATTTGTTCTTAAGGCTAATGTTAGTGGGGATAATGTTGACTAACATTAGATTTCTCTTAAAGTCACTTAGTAGATCCTCAAGGTAGAAGAAATGCCCAACCTCAAGCCCATGGGTCTCTTCTCATCACAGTTTAAATAAAGCAACTGAGGACTGACATTCATTGTGAGATGTTCATATCATGACCAAGGATGTCTGTATCATAGAAATAACCTGAAGCAAAGAGGCATTTACCAAGAACATATGCTTGATTGTCAGGACTGTAGCTTAGAAGCCTGAGAATTAGCAGGTGGTATCCTTCCAATAACAAAGGTGATGAAACTGTAACCTCTCTGTAATTCAGTTTGATAATAAATATATATATACATATACATGTATATATATATATGTATAAAACAAAGGTGATCTTAGTCCTAGAGCCACTTCTATGGAGCTTCAAATTTAACATGAGACTTACCTTTGAATCTCTAGTCATCAACTGTCTACCAGATGCCTATGCACCGTTCATCCAGCTCATCTCACCATTTCTGGGCATACTGTTTCCATCTTCTGTAGTTATAACGTGGAATATTGTTACCCAAAGGAGTTTAAAACCTGGCTTCTCGGGCTGGGGATATAGCCTAGTGGCAAGAACGCTTGCCTCGTATACATGAAGCCCTGGGTTCGATTCTCCAGCACCACATATACAGAAAATGGCCAGAAGTGGAGCTGTGACTCAAGTAGCAGAGTGCTAGCCTTGAGCAAAAAGAAGCCAGGGACAGTGCTCAGGCCCTGAGTCCAAGGCCCAGGACTGGCAAAAAAAAAAAAAAAAAAAAAAAAAAAAACTGGCTTCTCTCTATGTCCACAAAAAAAGAAGCCATACACAGGATATTTACAGTAGTGTTATTCATAACTGCTAAAACTTGGAGGCCGCAAAGATTATCTCCTACTGAAGAATTTTTTATTGTAGAATTTTGCCACTTGAGTAGAATACTGATTATTAGGTAAACATTAAAAGTTGTTTCTGGTTCTATGGCAACTGGAGTGTGTTATATGTACCAATCATTGAAGGATTACTTGGAAACTCAAATGTGCTTGAAATAAAAGTAAAAAATTATTGGGTAATACTAACAGCCACATAGTAGAAATGAGACTTGCTGGCAATTCCATATTAGTTAACATGCCTACCTGATTCAATATTAGCAGAAAAAAAATGAAATGAAAAACTAAGAAAGAAACACAAGAAAGGGGATCCTTTTTTTGTATCTAAGGTTTCATACAAGGCCAACCTTGGGAACAAGGGGAAATGAGAATAGATAAGTAAACTGAAGTATATCCAGACAGTAGAATATTATTCAGCATCAGAAAAAAGTTAATTGTGTAGTCATGAGAAGATGGGAAATAAACATAAATGCATATCACTAAATGATTAACACCAATCTAAAAAGACTCAATACTACTGTATTGTCCCAACTGGAACTTTATACTGGAAAATTAAAAAATAAACCTATGGCAAAAAAAAAAAAAAAAAAAAGCAGTGGTTCCCAGGGATTGAAATGTAAGGGAAAAAATTAGGTAGAACACGGAAGAACTTTACAGCACTAAAAATATTATTATGGTATGATTATGGTAGGTACATGCCAGTATATATTTACCCAAACCCATGGTACATACAGCAACAAGGGTAAACCCTAAGGTAAGCTATGAGTTTGCTCTGTTATGTGATTATGATGTGTTGAGATGTAACTTTATCAGTTATAACCAATGTATTACCCTGGTAAGGGATGTGGATAGTTGAGAAATTCATGTACTATGGGGTAGGAAGTATATGGGATATCTCCCTATCTTCTTCTCAAGCCTATTGTAAACCTAAAAGTGCTCTGGATTTTTTTTCCATTTTGAACTTGAGACAAATAATTTTTAGTACAACTGTTTAAAGTATGCCTCATGAAAATAGATTGAAATACTGCATAGAATACATATGCTAAAAATAATTGTCTGTATTTATCTGAAATTTTAATTCAATTGGCTGTCCTTCATTTTACTTTGTCACATCTGGCATCCCTACTAATATCCTATACTGACTTGCTAGAAGAAAATGCGAATCCATAGGCTATAAATGCTGCCAGGTAGTATGTGTAGTAAATCAA
Organism: Perognathus longimembris pacificus; assembly: GCF_023159225.1. Taxonomy (NCBI): domain Eukaryota; kingdom Metazoa; phylum Chordata; class Mammalia; order Rodentia; family Heteromyidae; genus Perognathus; species Perognathus longimembris. Next base: position 40,299,521 of record NC_063162.1, read on the forward strand.
TTGAGGCAGAGAGCTAAAGGGGCACAGGCCTGGAGGGGCCACCCCATTTTCTCAATACAAAGGATAACGGGCCAGTAAACCCGGCTTCTCTCTATAGAAGCACTGTGTGCTCACCATGTGTGAATTTGTACAACATCTAGACCTAAGTTCTACACAAACCACTTACCAGAGTGTGGCTTAAAAAAAATCACTAAAGTCTTAATTACTCTTAGACTCATCCTTTCTATAACCAAAAAGTAAGAAATTATTTTAATATAATCTTATATTCTACAGAGAGTTTACAGTTTCATAAGTCAGGTAATGAACACATTTCTTTTTTGACAATGTTACCCCTTCCTTCACCAAGGACCATTTTTTAAAAAGAAACAGGAATCTTTTAATATAATTAAGATTCATAGAGGTTTGACTTATGAAAAATTAAAATCCTCTGTACTTCCTCCCCTTCTCCCTTCTCTCTGCCTCTCCATGGCTGGCAGACACTGGCTGCTAGGCCTAACTCAAGCAGTTAAATCTTTATTCTATGCTCCACCACTCTGAATATTCTACATCAGGGATTAGTTAACTTTTTTTGAAAAGGACCTTCTAGTAAATATTTTAAGCCTCATGGGTCATTTAATTTAAAAATCATAAACCATTTCAGGCTCTGTGAGTGTTTCAGCCAGTCACCTCTTTGATTACAGCATGATGAAAAGTGATGCAGGGAACACACAAACAAATGGGCGTGTCTTTGTTCCAGCATTTTGCTTTCATAGACAATAAAATTTGAATTTTATATCATTTTCCAAATGTCAGAAACAATTCTTTTTATCTTTAAAAAAATCTTATAGATAGTCTGGGAATATGGCCTAATGGTAAAGTGCTTGCCTCATATACATGAAGCCCTGTGTTTGATTCCTCAGCACCACATATATAGAAAAAGCCGGAAGTGGCACTGTGGCTCAAGTGGCAGAGTGCTAGCTTTGAGCAAAAAGAAGCCAGGGACAGTGCTCAAACCCTGAGTTCAAGCCCTAGGACTGGCAACAAAACAAAACAAAATCTTATATATATGCAAAGACAATTCCTGGTTCATAAGTAGCAGCTGCAGGCTGGGTTGGCCCTCCACTGTAGTGGGCTG